>NW_026606081.1:56752500-57352500 GCF_029834395.1 Sorex fumeus | reverse complement strand
TTTAGACAAAGTTATTATCATTAATATTTGCTTTTCCCTTTTATTTAATTTTTTGGGGGGATACTTGGAAGTGCTGATGGCTACTCTTGACTCTGCTTGGGGATCGCTCTCTGGCCCGTGCTCAGTCTGTTGAGCTGTCTCTGGCCCTGCTTTCTCCCTTTCAGAGACAGTGCAGTAAGTTTCATAGTGCACCTGGGATTCTTCCAGCCCTGAGCCATACTGCAGTCTTTTACCATATTGCCCTGAGAACAACTGTAAGGAGAAGTTTCGAGAGTCAAAGGCTATCTGTGTTTAGAGGTTAGGTAAATGTTTCCAAATTGTCTTTGTCAGACTGAGTCAGTTAACAACCCAGCCAGAACAGGCAAAAGATGCTGTTGTTTCAGGCTTAGTTTCCCTTTTATCTTTATTTATTTATTTAATAGTTTTGGACCACACCTGGCAGTGCTCAGGGCTTACTCCTGGCTCCGTGCTCAGGGATCACTCCTGGTGGGGCTCAGGAGATTTTGTAGGATGCCCCTGGTTAAACTCCCTCCGGAGGTGTGCAAGGGAAATACCCTCCCCCACTGTGCTATTGTGGAGAGGGATAGGGGAGGGGGCCTAGTACTCAGGAATCACTTGGGAGATCTTGTGTGGTGCTGGGGATCAAAATGAAGTAGCCTGCTCACAAGGCAAGTACCTTCCTCCCATCCTATCTTCACTTAAACAATAACCAGTGGCTGATTTTCCAGACCAGTCAGAATTAATTCGGCTCTTTCTGATTTTCCAGAATTATTAGTATTACTGCAGTGAAAAGTCTACTACAGACTAACTCCATTAAATTCTCGAAAGTGGCCTTCATTTGTGTCTCCAACCCTCTCCCAAGTCAGCTCATGACTACTTTTCCCCACCAAAGCCTGGGTGGAAAGGGCGGAAGATTCTGGAAGACTTGGTTCTAGCCTGAGAGTCATCCTTAACCAGGCTACGGTGGGGGGTGGGGGAGGGTAGCAGGAAGGAAAGAGGAAGAAAATCCGACCAGCTTTTGGGAACTGACTCCCAGCCCCCCTTCTCTTACTCGGCACACAATTAGCTACCTCTGCAGCCACCTGGTTCTTGAAGACCGGAGACAAATCAAACTGGGCAATTAAGAAGGACTCAGAGGTTCCTGGCCCCGGTGCCAGCAGAGTAGTCAACTGCAAGGGCAGGGATGAAGCTCAGCTCAGCTGCCTTGCAAGAGTGAGGTCTTGGCTGCACTCCTGGCACTGCAAAAATAAAAACTCATTAATTTTTTTTAAAGGCGCGGAGGTAGCGCACAGTAGGAACAGTCGAGAGCAAGCAGGCTAGACTGGGCAGGGCAGTGCTTAACTGAGCCAGGTTCCGGGAGAGATGAAGGGAGTCATGAAACTGGGTGACCCCTAAAGCGGTTTCTGAACTTGGGGTTCTGGTTTGCTTTTGTCTTTACTACACCACACCTGCTGTCACTCACGGTTTATTCCTGGCTCTGTGCTCAAGGGGGCCACTTCCAGCAGGCGTGGGGATCTAACCCAGTTCCAGTTCGGTTGGAAGCAAGGCAAACTTTCAACCTCTGTATTATCGCTCCAGCCTCAGAACTTGGGGTTCTGAAAGGCAGCTTGAACACTCTGGGAAGCCCCGTAATCACCCCCTCCCCCAAAGAGGTCCTTCCTTCCCCCCAAATCCTGAATAGTCCTACTGGGAGAGGGGTGGGGGGCCAAAGCGGAGTTCAAGGTGCGGCGCAGCTGGGGAAAGACAAGAGGTCTCAAAAGGGCCAGTACCCCAAGACTGGGGAAGTCCTCGCGGGCTTAGAAGGTGGGGAACAGGCACCTAGACACAGGGAAGAAACTGGAGCCCCAGAAGCAGCCCCGCGCGTCCGCAGCTGAGACCCACTTTGGACTGGTTGCGCCCCAGTTCCTGGCGCAGTGAAGTTCTCTGGGGTCGGCGGCGGCCTTCACGTGGGACACCCGTCGGGGGTTGCGGCGGCGATTTCTTTCTCGGAGAGCGGGACCCCTCCCCACACGGCGGGCCTGGGCCGCGCCCCCCAGCCGGCAGACACGGTCCAGATGTGGCGGGTGGGGTCCGGGAGCCGCGGCCCGGAGAGGGCTTAGGGGGGCGCGCGTCGGGGCGGGGGCGCGCGCACCGGGGCCGGCGCTCCCAGCCCCCGGGGCCTTCCGGGGTTCCGGGGCCCCCCGGGAGGGCGTCCTGGGCCGGAAGGGGTTAAGCCGGAGGCGTCGTGGTGGGTCAGGTTACCGCCCTTAAAGGGGGCGGCCCGGGCGGGGTGCGCCGGGGGCTGGTCCGCCTCGTCGTCCCGGAGGAGTCCGGAGCTCGCCCGCCGGCGCGGCGCGCCCAGCCGGCTGCAGGCAAGTGGGGTGCGGGGGGGCTGCGGGGCACCGGGGGGCGCGGATACTGCGCCGGGGCGCGCTGGACTGGAGCGGGGGTCCGTGGGGCGCGCTGGACGGGGACGCTCGGAGGCTCGCGGCGTAACGGGACCTGTGAGCAGTTGCGGACGGCGGCCACCGGTGCATGTGGGGACCCCCGCCTGGGGTCCACGCGCTTCCCAAGCGGGAACCCTAAGTTCCCAGAGGGCCGGAAGATTCCTTTGGACCCCGCCACCGTCTGCGGGGGTGGGGTGGGGGAAGAGTCCACCCCGGGCCTCGGGGGTGGCTTGGGAGATTCCCCCATCTGGAGAGGCGCCGTCCACTTTCCGTGATGTTGCGGGGAGGGGCCGAGGGCTCGAGGGGCGCCCTCTCTGATGTCAAGGGTGGGCGGGTGCTGCAGCTTGCAAACCCCCACCCAGGAGGGGTCGCCCCGGATCAAGGTGCAGCAGGAGCTGGTGCCTCGACTTGGTTCCCCAACTCTCCTCTTCCGAAGCCTTCCCGACCCTTGGTGAGAGGGAGAGGAACCCCGATATCTAAGCACACCTTTCCCAGTAGCTAGCTGACCAGGTTAGCACCTCTGACTGGCCTGGTGGGGGTCTTTATCCCTACCCCAGGCCAGCAGGGCATGAGAGGCCCGGATGGGCTCTTCATGACTCAGTATCCCCAGATGTGACTTCCCCACCCCCGTGACCCACAGAGCCTTCAGTTTATTCTCCTGGGAAAGGGGCTGCATGGGCCAGATGGAGAACAAGCTGGAAAAGCAGGGCTGGTTCCACCTCTTCAAGTTGCTCCCACCTTCCCCTGACTCCCTCTCCTGGAAGTGGGTCCACTCCTCACCATATCCACACGCCTTCACCCAACTGCACCAGACCTCTGCAGCCATAGGGACAATCTGGGGCCTGGGGGCTGTCTGTGGGGGAGGGGCCCAGGAAGTGGGACTGAGCTGTGCTCTCTGGGGCTTGGCTCTAGAAGAGGGGGGTGCTGGATGCCAGGCCCACCTGGGGTCCTTCAGCACCCCATCCCCCAGCCCTTCCTTCCCTGAGTGGCTGCCTGAGCTGCTGTGAGGTGAGGTGAGAAGGGAGCTGCTCCCGCAGGGTCTCCGCTGTTCCCACGGGTGCCTGCTCCCAGAGGAAGCGCCTGGGGCTGGCCTGCGCCCAGCCTCCTGCAGCTGTGTGGGCGGAAGCTGGGGGAGCCTGGGAGAAGGCAGGGGCCAGAGGGTGCCCTGCCCTGGGCCCCGGCCTAGCTCCCACACCTCCTCTGCCTGGAGCTGGGGTGCCTGGCTTTTTCACACGTGCGAGAAAGGCAGCTTGTACCCCCACATCAGTCTCAGCTGGCTTTTCTATTCAGTAGTGTCTTTTCCACTAGAAGCTATTCCTTAAAATATTGTCTAGGGTAGGGGCTGGAGCAATAGCACAGCGGGTAGGGCGTTTGCCTTGCACGCAGCCCACCCGAGTTCGATTCCCAGCATCCCATATGGTCCCCTGAGCACCGCCAGGGCTGAGTGCAGAGCCAGGAGTAACCTCTGCATCGCTGGGTGTGACCCAAAAAGAAAAAAATTCTAGGGTATATATGGCGGGGGTCATGCCCCAAGACCCCAGGTTCAGTCACCACGTGTGGTGCAAAAACCAAAAAAATT
The DNA here is from genome assembly GCF_029834395.1 of Sorex fumeus. Taxonomy (NCBI): domain Eukaryota; kingdom Metazoa; phylum Chordata; class Mammalia; order Eulipotyphla; family Soricidae; genus Sorex; species Sorex fumeus. The sequence goes on along the minus strand of NW_026606081.1, from coordinate 57,348,495 downwards.
TTTTCTTCTCTAACATGACAGCTGTCGAACTTAAATTTGGGGTGCCACACCCAGTGATACTCAGGGGCCACTACTGCAGTGTTATGGGAGTCAGGTGGTGCCGATCCCTGGCATCCCATATGGCCCCCTGAGCCCACCAGGGGTGATCCCTGAGTGCAGAGTCAGGAGTAAGCCCTGAGCATTGCAAGGTGAGGCTCCAAACCATAATAAATAAATAAAATCAATAATCATGAGTTGATAGGTGCCTCAGAAAAACAGCGACAGGTCCAGCCAGCCCTGATTTCCTGGCCACAAGTGCTCAGAAGCTCAAGTAGTGGACTGATGTAAAGATGAACGTTAAAGAAATGAGCGAAGGGGAGGAGCCCAGCAAGAGGACAGGATGGGACAGTCGAGGGTATGTGCAGTGGCATCTGCCTGTGAGTCAGCAATCAGAATTACACTGTGGTCTTTGGTTGAGGTCACATATCCAGTGTTCATGCGTGAGCTACTTGTCTGCTGAGTACTTGGTGCTCTTCTGGTGCGGCCACAGTATCCCCATGGCGCTCAGCATCTTTGAGGGTACTTGAGACAGCATCCTGAAGTGAGGAGCACTGGGCAGAGCATTGGAAGATTCAGGGAAAGGATCTGAGAAGACACTTGAAAATCATGAGCTTGATCATGCTGGACCTGAAAGCCAGGGCAAAAAGATTGGTTGATGCTATTCTTCCGGCTAATACCCAGCCTCCCTGCGACGTTCGTCTAATGGCAAACTTGGAAATGGATGGCCTTTTCTTAAGTGCTATGACAGATCTATGAATCTGAGGGCTGGAAGTACAGAGAGAAGTAGGGCTGTCTAGCATGAGAAAGCAGGGATAGCTGTGCTGGGTTTTAAAGGATGAGTAGGAGTTTGGGAGAGGAAAGGGCTTTAATGGTAGCGGAAACAGCCTAAGTGGAAGCGTGAAAACAGTCTCGACGGTTTGAGGAAATGCTGGAGCCGGAGTCATAGGGGGGCCAGAGGGCCACATTCACCCACAGTCTTGAGGTCCCATCTTTTTTTGGGGGGTCACACCCGGCAATGCACAGGGGTTACGCCTGGCTCTGCACTGAGGAGTTACTCCTGGTGGTGCTCAGGGGACCACAGGGGACCACATGGGATGCTGGGAATCGAACCCAGGTCGGCCACGTGCAAGGCAAACGCCCTACCTGCTGTGCTATCTCTCAGAACAAAGGTGCCCGTCTGCTTTTGGCTATGGATATGGCCAGGCTGGCCAGGACTTGGGCTTTCGGGGGGACCCTTTCCAGTGGGTCAGGCTGGTGCTGCAGCCGCTCTCCTGAGCAAATCTGGCCTCTGCCCCAGCTCAAGCTGGGACCTTAGGACTGTGGGTGAACTTGGCCCTCTGGTCTCCCCTGTGACCGCGGCTCCTGCATTTCCTCAAACTCTCGAGACTGTTTTCATGCTTCTGCTTTTGCTGTTTCCATTAAAGCCCTTTCCTCTCCCAAACTCCTACTCATCCTTCAGTGCCGGGAGCACAGCCACAACCACAGCCAACAGAAGACCCCACAGGGGCCCGTGTGGGCTGGAGAAGCGACTGGGCCACATTTAGGCCAGACTTGGTGCCCAGGTGGTAGGCACGTGCAGGCCCAGTCAGGGGCAGAGGGAAGCTGGGGGTGGACGATGGCCCTTGAGTACCCCCCATCCCACCCTTTTCAGCATCTTGTCTCCTTAATGCCCCTTGGCCATCTGCCTGGCCCTGATGGGGTGTGGCTGGTCACCTCAGCAGGAACTCCACATATTCAAACCAGGAAATGAGCAGAGCTCAGAGTACCCTAAGTTGAGTGCCCTGCCTCTCTCAGTCATGGGGCTGGTCCACTGGCCACTAAGCTCGAGAAAGCTGGTCCAGTCCATCTCGCTCAGGTGCTGAGACTGGGGTGACAGCACACAGGGAGTCTTAGAGTGCCCTTGAGTCCACTGCCTGACTTGAGGGAGGACTCAGAAGGGGACAGGCATTGGACAGACAAGACACACGCGCTCACACACACACGCACACACACCAGGGCAGGGGCTGATGGTCTGGAACTGTCTTCCCAAAGTGAGTAATATTCCCTCTGGGGCACCAGGAACACCCGGGGTGTAGGCTGGAGGGCAGTTGTGGGCTCTATAGGAGACAGACTTCCATGGGATCCTTTCTTATTTTGAAAACAGCAGGCAGATTAGACAAATTTGGGGACTTCTGGACTCGGTGCCCTCCAGGAGTCTCAGATCAACTGGCAAATGTTCCAGCGTGTTGAGGAAGACCGCAGACAGCAGGGCTATGGGCTGTCAGGTGCTCCGAGGGTTTGTCTGAGAGAGTTAGTTGGACGGGGATGGAGAGTTAGGTCAGGGGTCAAGGCTCTTGCCATGCATACAGCTGACCCAGGTTTGATCCCTCGCACCCCATAATGGTCACCTGAACCCCACCAGGAGTGATCCCTGAGCAGAGAGCCAGAAGTATGCCCTGGGAACCGTTAGGTGTGGCCCCAAACCAAACAAAAACCAACTCCAGAATCCAATTTGGCCCCTACTAGCCTTCAGGTTGGGGGCCCTGCGAGGCAGCTGGAGGCTCCTGAGGCCCGGTGCCAGCCTACTTTGGTCAAGGACAGGGCAGAGGGAGGCACTGTTGGGCAAAGGGCGGCCCTTTACTCTAAGGACAGATTTTTATAGCGGGATAATAAGGAATCGCTTTCCTTATTCTGCCCGGTAAGGGGGAATTAGAGGTTTCTTAGGTGGAACATTTCACACCTGAGCAGTTCCACAATCGGAGTGGTGAATCTATTATTGGGGGGAGAGGGGGCTAGGGAAGAGCTGGTTCTCTTAGGGGGTATTTCTGCTGGGGGCCATTCCCACCCAGGCTGGGACCATTCAGTGCTAGGATGGAACCCTCATAGAGCCTTTGAGCTGTGACCCAGCCCCTGAATCCAGTGATTTTTATGAGTTCAGAGGTGGTGGAACCATGAGGTTCCCACCCACAGTCATGGTCACATCCGGGGAGAGCTGAAGCCTCCACCAGCCTCCTGCCCTAATAGAATCAAGTGAGGAAGGAGTCTGGGGCATGAAGAGAAAGGGGGGGACTTGCAAGAACTCTCCAGACTGGTGGCACGGAGGCACCATCTCCCTCTCTGGTGGGGTGCCGAGCACCTGGGGTGACCCCTATGTTCTCGACCTATGCAGGAGTGGGCTGCTGCACCTTGATCTTAAGGAACCCCTTCCTAGTCCCATCCTGATCTGTCCCTGCTGTCCCCTCAGCCTACCCCTTTGCCAGGGGCAGGGCTCCTGGCAGTTGTGATGCCTCTAACTGACACTTTCTTCCCAGCAGACATCCCAGATCCTGGTGCCGGATCTCTTCTGTGGAGCCTGGGGGACTGCCCAGTCCAGTGACCTTCGCCTCTTTGGACCCTGGTTAATCTTTGCCAAAGTCGCTGTGGGCCTCTGACTCCTCCTCCTCCCAGGGATATAAGTCTGCCCCGAGCTGCCCAGTTCCCCGCTGCCGCGCCTCCCGGCTGTCCCCCTGCCCTCACCATGGCTGGCGGCTTCCTAATTTCCAAGCCCGTGGGCATCCTGTGCATCATCCTGGGCGTGGGGGCCGTGAGCACCATCATCGCTTTGTCCGTGGTGTACTCGCAGGAGAAGAGCAAGAATGCCGAGAGCCCTCCTGTCCCCACCCCGCCCCCTGCCACCACCACCCCGGACCCAAGCCTGCCTTGGAACCAGTACCGCCTGCCCAAGACGCTGATCCCACACTCCTACAAAGTGTCGCTGAGACCCTTCCTGAGCCCCAACAGCCAGGGTCTCTATGTCTTTCACGGCAGCAGCACCGTCCGCTTCGAGTGCCAGGCTGCCACCAATGTGGTCATCATCCACAGCAAGAAGCTCAACTACACCGCAGATCCTGTGCTGCGGTCGGTGGACGGCTCCCAGGCCCCTGAAATCAGCAGATGGGAGTTGGTCAAGTTGACCGAGTACCTGGTGCTTCATCTCAAGAACCAGCTCCAGCCCGGCAAGTTCTACGAGATGGACACTCGGTTTGTGGGTGAGCTGGCTGACGACCTGGCTGGCTTCTACCGCAGCGAGTACATGGACGGAGGCGTCAAGAAGTGAGTAGGGGCTGGGGAGACGCGGTGCCTTGGAATCCTCTGAAATGCTTTTGTTTCTTTGTTTTGGGCCACACCCGGCAGTGCCCAGAACTTAATCCTGGCTCTGTGCTCAGGGATCCTCCCGTGGGGCTTGGGGGACCATATGGGGCGCTGGGGATCAAAGTTACGTAGGTAGGCGCTCTGCCCACTGTACTATCTCTCTGGCACCTCATTCTGGAGCCCTTGACTGTCCTCCCCCTCCATCCATGAAAGACGACCAGCTTTTCTTCCCCGTGTTAGGGAGTCAGGGTTACGGTTAGAAGCACCATTGCACAGCTGGGGAAACTGAGGCTCAGTGAAGAATCTGACCAGCACTTGGCCCTCACTCCACACTCTCGGCATCTTGGACCCCTTGAGGCTGCAAGTGTCACCCTGCAGTATGCAGGCACATGGCACGAAATGTCCTCTAACTCCTGGTTTGGGGGGAAAGGGGGCTGGAGTGAGGGTACATTGGGTAGGGCACTTCCCTTGGACCCAGGTTTGGATCTCCTGCGTCCCATACAGCCTCCCAGGCTCTGCCAGGCCAGGAGTGATTCCTGAGGCCTGCTGGGTGTGGCCCGAAAACAAAACCAAAAAATAAAAGAATACCAAAACTTAACTCCTGGTTTGGGTAGGGTGGTGGCCACGACCCAGATGCAGGCTGCCGATGCCCGGAAATCCTTCCCATGCTTTGACGAGCCAGCCATGAAGGCCATGTTCAACATCACCCTCATTCACCCCAACAACCTCACAGCTCTGTCCAACATGATGCCTAAAGGTGAGCGGCGCCAAGGGGCCCTGGAGCAGACCTGAGGCCCGAGGGAAGTCGCCAGCACCCCAGGGCTGGGACTGGGACGTGGGGCGCACCAAAACCTCCCTGAATTCCTGTGCCCAGATACCAGGCCATACCATGAAGACACCAATTGGAATATCACCGAGTTCCAGAGCACCCCCGTAATGTCCACGTACCTGCTGGCCTACATTGTCAGCGAATTCGATAAAGTGGAAGCTAAGTCATCAGGTGGAGTCCAGGTAGGGAGCTAGACGCCCCCCATCCCCTACCCGCAACTGCTTCCCTAGACCCCACGCCCACCACCAACTGCTTCCCTGGACATTGTTGCAGGACTCTGCGGGCTCCTCCCTGTGGGCTGAGGGTTCAAATGCAGAACAAATGCTCTAAAGTTCCCTGACCCTCTGTCTCTGCATCTCGAAAATGGGTGTGTGCAATACACACATGAGGCAACTGTGACTTGCTGTGTCCTAGGGGACCCCACCCAGCTCTGTCCACTGCTGGCCGCACCCTACTCCTACTCCTTCAGTACCCCGTCTTCCCATCTCTTCCCAGATCCGGATATGGGGCAGACCCAGCGCAATCAAGGCGGGACATGGCAATTACGCCCTTAATGTCACAGGCCCCATCCTGGACTTTTTTGCCAAACATTATAGTACTTCCTATCCACTGAGCAAATCCGGTGAGTAAGGTGCCCTGGGGAGGTGGCACACGGCCAGGCGGGTAGGGTGGCACCACCCGCGAGGGACCCTCCTACCAACTGCCTGACCCCCACGCAGACCAGATCGCCCTGCCTGACTTCAACGCTGGCGCCATGGAGAACTGGGGACTGGTGACCTACCGGGAGAACTCGCTGCTGTTCGACCCAGTGACCTCCTCCATCGGCAACAAGGAGCGGGTGGTCACCGTGATCGGCCACGAGCTGGCCCACCAGGTAGCCCCAGGCCTGAGGTGGGGAGAGAGGAAAAGTCACGGGGCGGGGCCTCGGCTCCTGGGTGACCCCTGGCGGCCGTGCTGACTCTGACACCCACAGTGGTTCGGGAACCTGGTGACCGTGGCCTGGTGGAACGACCTGTGGCTGAACGAGGGCTTTGCCTCCTACGTCGAGTACCTGGGTGCTAACGATGCGGAGCCCACGTGGAATCTGGTGAGCCCGCTGCGGGCCCGTGGGGGGCGGAGTGCCTGGTCAGGGCACCCTCCCTCCTCCCGGTTTTTGCTGATGGTCGCGGCCTTTGCAGAAAGACCTGATGGTGCCCAACGAGCTGTACCGGGTGATGGCCGTGGACGCGCTGGCCTCCTCCCACCCACTGTCCACCCCTGCGGATGAGGTCAAAACGCCCGCACAGATCAGTGAGCTCTTCGACTCCATCTCCTACAGCAAGGTGTGCCCACCTCCAGGGCCGGGGCATGGAGGGGGGGTGGCCGCCCCTGTACCTTTCTGAGACCCTCCCCCACCCCTCCCCCAGGGAGCCTCGGTCCTCAGGATGCTGTCCACCTTTCTGACGGAGGACATTTTCAAGGAGGGCCTGGCTGTGAGTACCCAGGGCCAGCCGCAGAGGGGCGGGTCTACAGGGGGGCTCCCCCACCCCGAACTGGATCCTCACTTGCGTGTCTTTCCAGTCTTACCTCCACGCCTTCGCGTACAGCAACACCGTCTACCAGGATCTGTGGGATCATCTGCAGCAGGTTGGTAACAGCCAGGCCCCCTAAAATAGTTCTCTTGGGGCCTGGAGGGCCCTCAAGTCTCCAGTCCAACCATGGGCCCAGCTCCTGCTCATTATCTGAGCATGTCACTGGACCTTTGGCTTATCAGTGCCCTTGGTTCCCCCTCACACACGCACGCGCGCACACACACACACACACACACACACAACTGCCCACAGACTGCCTATGTGTGCCTCAGTTTCCCCCTTCCCTCTAAAGCCAAATGAACCTTCTTAACCCTTTTCCTCTCAGCCCCCACCTCCCATCTGATACTCATTTTTTTCTTTTTGGGTCGCACCCAGCAATGCTCAGGGATTCCTCCTGGCTCTGCACTCAGGAATTACTCTTGGTGGTGTTGGGGGACCATACGGGATGCCAGGAATCGAACCTGGGTCTGCTGCATGCAAGGCAAACTCCCTACCCGTTGTACTATTGCTCCGTCCGGCCCCCTCCTAGTTCTTTTACAGAGGCCACACCCCATGGTGCTGAGGGGCTACTTACTTCCAGTGTTGAGGCTTTCTCTTGGCAGTGCGTGTGGGATCATGTGATGCCAGGGATCGAACCAGAGTCCCACACACAAAACAAGGCCCTTGGAGCCTTCTCTGAGAGCCCCTGTTTTAGTTCAATTAGGAACTGACCCTGGGGGACTATTAGCAAAGTAGTTACAAAAGCCAGGTCCATAGTACATGGGTGAAGATAAATGGCCCTTGGGTGAGGGTGAGGGGCTTGGCCTCTGCGTGATCCCTGAGCACCACAGGGTGTGCATCCACCAAACACTTCAGAGGACAGTAATTCCACGGCCGAGCTCCTAAAAGAGCACCCCTGAGACAGTGCCAGGACTCACTGGTGGGGGTGAGTGGGGCTCCTGAGTGTCCCTCTGACCCCGTTGTCCTCCCACAGGCTGTGGATAAGCACAAGTATGTACTCCCCAGCACCGTGAAAGACATCATGGACCGCTGGATCCTGCAGATGGGCTTCCCCGTCATCACTGTGGACACTACCACTGGAAGCATCTCTCAGAAACACTTCCTTCTTGACCCCGACTCCAATGTCACCCGCCCCTCCCCGTTCGAGTGAGCAGCTTGAACAGGGGGTGGGGGGAGTCCCAGCCTCACAGGCCAGCCATGATGCTCCCTGCCCGGTATCTGGGGCCAGGCAGGGCAGAAGCTGGTCCCCTCACCTCCCGGTCTCCCTGTGTCTTGCAGGTATTTATGGATTGTTCCCATCACGTCTATGAAAAAGGGTGTGTCACAGAACCATTACTGGATGGAGGACGTTAAAACTGGTAATGCAGCCTTGTCCTAGTGGGTGGGCTCCCTACTCTCCCAGTTGCCCCTTGCACCCTAGTTCACCTTCTGGTGCTCACATCAGGCCTCGGTCATTTCCTTGGACAAAGGAGCCCACTTCTTTATTCTCATCTCTGCTTTGCTCTTGTTTTGCTGGGGGGCCTTAGGGCGAATCACTGTCCTTCTCTGTTCTCCACATCCTCTGTGGAGCTAAGAACACTTGACCCTTTGTGCTCTGTGAGAAAAAAGGAAAATATCTGCCCAAAACATTGGTAGTTGTGCCTGGCTAGGTCCTAGCAGTGCTGCTCTGCTAGGGATGGGCCTCCCAGAGCAGGGCAGGAGCAGAGAATAAGCGGAGTTGAGGAGGGCTTTCTGGAGGAGGTGAGCTGCATCTCAGGAACAGGGTCGGAGTTCGCCAGGTGAGCGCGGCAGGGAAATATTCCAGGCAGCGGAAGCCACAAGGGTGAGGTGGGAGAAAAGCTGAGGACCGTGCGTGTAATCAAAGCCCAGCAAACGCTTCCTCGCTGCTGAGGCCCATGGTCATGTCCATGAGCAACTGGAAGGAGCCCTCTGGTGGCTGTGAGGACACAGCCCAGAGGGAGTGATGAGCTGGAGCCGAGGTGAATCCAGGTGGCCTGAGGTTGGAGGCATCTTGTTTGTTTTTGAGCCATACCATGCAGTGCTCAGAGCTTACTCCTGGACTCACTCTTGGCAGGGTGCAGGGGGACCCTATGGGGTACCAGGAACCCGGGTCAAATGCCCTCCCCACTCTTCTGTCACTCCAGCTCCTGGATGGAGGTGTCCTAGCTACTGTCACTGACTAGCCATAGCCTAGGAGGTGGCGTGTGGTCCATCTTGAGATGACAAGTCAGACAGAGGCCAAAATTTGGTCTGTAGCTTAGTCCTATGCCCTAGCACCTTCACTCTTTTTGGGGGTGCCACACCTGGTAGTGCTGAGGGCTCTGCTCAGGGATCACTCCTGGTGGGGCTCAAGAGACCATGTATGATGATGGGGATCGAACCTGGGTCAGCCACACGCAAGCAAATGTCCTCCCTGCTGTGCTGTCACTCTGGCCCCCTTAGCATCATCACCCGGTGGTATGAGGGCAGCTCCCAGGAGGCCTGGGTACAGGAGTGTCAGGGGTGAGCTTGCAGTGCTCTGAGAGCCACAGCCCATTTCTCCCCCGCTCCCCACAGCCCAGACTGATCTGTTCAAAATGAACAACGACGAATGGCTCCTTCTGAACCTCGACGTGACGGGCTACTTCCAGGTCAATTATGATGAAGCCAATTGGAAGAAGCTTCAGAACCAGCTGACGAGTGATCTATCAGTGGGTGTCTTCCAGAGCCCCCCATAATCCCCTGCGGGCCCCAGCATGGCACCCCATTTCTGGCCTGAGGTCACACATCTGTTCGGTTCCAGGTCATCCCAGTGATCAATCGTGCCCAGATCATCCACGATGCTTTCACCCTGTCCAAGTGAGTGGCCCCCTGCAGCTGCAGCTGCCCTCCCTGGGACCCCACACACAAGGAACGTGAGACCCAAGCTTGGAGGCCCTGGCATTGAGGCCCATAACAGCCAGACACGGGTCTGTTCAATGGAAACCCATTGTGTAGAAGTGGTAGGGGTGCCAGATGGTTGCGGGGTGGGGGGGGTTGTTGGGATTGATCACATGCAAGGCAAACACCCTCCCCACTGTGATATCATTCTGGCCCCTGACAAAGGGAATGTGAGTGTTAGGGTGTGGGCAGGGCCTGTGTCAGCCTAATTTGGTTCCAACCACTAGCCCTGGTGACCTTGACCCCCAGTGTCTCCTGGACTGACTCGAGGATCTAGGACCTTTGTCTCCAGGAGGATCTGGACAGGGAGAGGATGCCTACATGGCTCTTTCTGTTTGTCCCCAGCGCTGGGATAGTCTCCGTGACGCTGGCCCTGGACAACACCATGTTTCTGAACAAGGACATCGAGTACATGCCCTGGCAGGCCGCCATCGACAGTCTGAGCTACTACAAGCTCATGTTCGACCGCTCCAACGACGTCTACGTACCCATGAAGGTGCAGGGACTGGGTGGGAGGGCCTGGTTCTTGGGGTTACTGCCCGAGGAGTGAGCCCCAGCCCACACTGCCAGTCATGCAGGAGAGTACCAAGGTGACAGGCTGGCCAAGGAGGGACACTGGCTTCTAGCTGCGTTGGCAGCGTTGGGCAACTTTCAGAGGCACAGAAAGCTAGGGTTGGGGGGCAGGGGAGGCTTGTCTGAGACCAGCTGCAACTCCACGCTGTCCTATTCTGCCCTTGAATGGTTCTGAGCAGCTGGTAGCCTAAGAATGACAGTAATAATACAATACCAATGGGGACTAGGGGGACGTCACAGGTGGGAACCTGGGTTCAGTCCAAGCCCTGCATAGCCCCCCAAGACTGCCCCCATCTCCCCCTCAGGAGCCTCTGTAGGAGAAAGGGGGCAGGCCTCCCACTGCTACCACCTTTCCAGAAGCTTCTGGGTTCTGCTCACAAACTCAGGAGGGATGTTGGGGGCTTTGTGTGGGCTCCCGCGTGCTCCTTTCACCTTGAGAATGGCTCCTGTTTCCTTTCCCCAGAACTACCTGAAGAAGCAGGTCACACATCTCTTCAATCATTTCAAAAATGTCACCAATAACTGGACACTGCGTCCACAGACACTCATGGACCAGTGAGTACTCCAGTCCCGGAGCTGGGGTCACAGGGTCCAGCCCAGCGCCTGGCAGGGAGGGTCTGCCTGGGGATCCCTGAACTACTCAGAGGCCAGAGAAGCTCAGGCCTGAGGCATGAAGCAATCGCGGGGACCCCATTGGTGTGGGTGGGCTGCAGGCTGGGCTGAATTGTCCACTGGGGGCAGGTACAATGAGGTGAACGCCATCAGCACCGCCTGCTCCAATGGGCTTGAGGATTGTCACACATTCGTCACGGAACTTTACAAACGGTGGATGCAAAATCCCACAGACAACAGGTGAGTGTCCCCGCCCCGTCCTCCCTTCCATCCTCCTCGGCCCCTGCAGCCCAACCCCTCCGCTGATGAGATCCTGTCCCCCAGGATCATCCACCCCAACCTGCGCTCAGCTGTCTATTGCAACGCCATCGCCCTGGGTGGTGACGAGGAGTGGGAGTTCGCCTGGAAACAGTTCCGTAATGCCACCGTGGTAAACGAGGCTGACAAGCTCCGCGCCGCCCTGGCCTGCAGCACCAACATCGCCACTCTTGAAAGGTGACAGCCAGCCACCATGCTGGACTTTGTGGGGACCCTGGAGCACTGTGCATGTCCCTACTTCCCAGATAAGGCCCTGGAGGGGCCAGAACCATAGTACAGTGGGCAGGGCATGTGCCTGGCACCCCCATAGGTGCCAGGGGTGATGCCTGAGAACACTCAGGATAAGCACTGAGCACATCTGGGTGTGCAATCCGCCGACATTCCCCCCCCCACACACACACAGACAAATAAATGAGACCCTTGAGACTCAGAGAAGCCAGGCTATTTGCCCAAGTGCCAGGGAGGCAAGACTGGACCCCCTCAACCTGAACCCCACCCTTCCCTCTTCCTCTCCATCAGCAGATGTGTAATGGGAGTTCCAGGGAAACCCAATTTAGGGCACTCAGTGTCATCAACAAGAGAGGGTAGAACATCAAGAGATTTAAGGGACACAGGAGTATAGGGTAGGGATTCCTTTGCCATCCAGCCTTCTGGCACCACACACCCATAGCTTTGAGGAGTGGCAGTTGAAGTCACACCCCACTCTCACAGGTACCTGAACTACGCCCTAGACCCCAACTACATCCGGAAGCAGGACGCCACCTCCACCATTAGCAGCATTGCCAGCAACGTCCAGGGGCAGACTCTGACCTGGATGTTCGTGAAATTCCACTGGAAGAAGCTGTTCAATGAGTGAGTCTGCCCAGCATGGGTGCAGGGTGGGGAAGGCAGGGACGGTGTGGCCAACTTGGGGGGGTCTTCTCCGGGGAGGGGCTACCTGTCTACTTTCACCCCGGTCCGTCATAGAGCCTGGCAATCACGGGGCAGAGCTGCTTGCACCCTTGGGACTTGCGCCCATCTCACTGTGCACCTAAGCACTGAGCACTGAGTCCATTTCATTCTGCAGCTTTGGCGGCGGCTCCTTCTCCTTCTCCAACCTCATCCAGGCGGTGACTCGGCGTTTCAACACGGAGTATGATCTGCAGCAGGTGAGCAGCAGGGTCCCTGGCACCTGCCACTCCACCCAAGGTCGTCCGTGGGGGCCCTGGGCTCACTGTGCCAGGCCTTCCTCCGCAGGGAAGCTTTGGTTTGGGTTAGGGGGGCCACCAGTCTTAAGCCTGCTGGTGACAAGGACCCACCCTCTGGGGTCCCTAACCTGGGGGTGCAGGCAGCTTCTCTGCGTCCCGGTTAGAGGTTAGAGGCTGACGTCCCTCCTCCCGCAGCTGGAGGAATTCAAGAAGGAGAACATGGACACGGGCTTCGGCTCGGCCACGCGGGCGCTGGAGCAGGCCCTGGAGAAGACGAAGGCCAACATCAAGTGGGTGAACAAGAACAAGGTGGCTATCAAGGACTGGTTCACAGCACACCAGTGATGGGCCTGACCCAGTCACCAGGCCATCCGTGTCAGCCTGGTCCCCAGAACGCGCTCCAGCCACCTCACTCCAAAGACAAGTTCTGGTCCAGTCTCCCCTGCGGAGGGGCCATGTCACATTCTCACTCTCACACTGCTGATCTCAGGGAACCCCACCCAGCCCCAGGCCCCCAGGGACAGCCTCCAGGAAGATGATGTCCCTTGAGGGCTTGTTGCCCCTCCATAACACGACAAACCCCAACAAACCCACAGGACCAGATCTGTATTTTTTTTTTCTAAGAGAAAATGTAAATAAAGAATTTCTAGAGGAGTTTCTTTTTTCTTTTTTGGGGGGAGTAAAGGGCCACCCCAGTGGTGCTCAGGGTTACTCCTGGCTCTGCACTCAGGAATCACTCCTGATGGTGCTCGGGGGACCCTATGGGATGCTGGGGATCAAACTCGGGTCACCTGCCTGCAAGGCAAGTGCCTTCCCACTGCCTTTTCTCTCCAGGCTCTATGTCTCTGGCTCGTTACAGATGGTGTGCCCAGTGGGGAAGCCTGGGGTGGCGGTCCAGGGAGCACTGAGGGGAGAAGCAGTGGCCCAGGGCTCCACAGCAGGAGGCCTGAGTTCATCTAAGTCACTGGAGATGCTGCTTCCCACAGAGGATGGGACACAGACAGGCACGCACCCATCCAGACAGACCACCAGCAGGATACGTCTAGGGTCCCACGTGTGCCGCAGCCCTCACTGCAGGAGCCTGGTGCTGGGGGAAAGGGTCACCACACAGGGAGGCAGAGCTGCCCTCCCACCTACCTGTGCTTCGTGGCTACAAGTACATGTCTGCAATTCTAGTTACCTAGAGGTTTGCGACCAAAACGGGCACTGAGAGTGAGAGCACAGCCTGGCCAGGCTCCTACTTTGAGGCTTCTAGAGAGTGGAGGGGTGCTAAGGGAGACTCCCAGGGCTCCTGAGCTGGACTGTGGAAAGGCCTCCGCATGTCAGCCTCAAGCCCAGCTGGGGGTGAGAGGACGCAGAGGGTGGTCTCAGCCACAAGGCCCCTTAGGGGGTCCCCTGTCCTGATATCCACTGCTGGCAGTGAACCAAGGGTCCGTACCCAGCTCGACCAGGGTCTGGAATTAGGGACCCAGAATCGGCTGCTGCCATTCAGCAGTGACGATTTCAGGGGGCCTGGTCTGTGCCATCTCCCCAGCACCTCCCTGCCGCCACTGCCAGTTTCCAGGGGAGCTGGTGTGTCACCTGTCATGTCTGCACAGGAAGGCCCCCCTCCCCCACGCAGCCCCACTGCCAAATGCAGATCAAAGGACAGGGTGGGGATGGCTGCAGCCTGGGTCCCTCCACCTACTGCTGGTCCCCCCAAAGCAGCCCCTCTGGGCCAGCCCTTCCTGTTGCTGCTACCCAGCAGCTGTGGCTGGCACTTGAGCTTCTGGGCCCCTCTGTCTTGGGAAAGGAGCCAGCAGGGAGCAGAGGCCCGCCTGGCACTGGGCTGAGGTTTTATGCGCATTCTCTCTGCATTCTCTCTCTGCATTCTCGCTCAGTTCCTTCCCACCTTGGGGTGGGGTGGGGGGAGCAGGTCTCAGCTCCCATGTTATCTGGCAGTTGGCAGATAGGGAGGGAGGCCGGCGGGTGCCTCAGGGCCCTCAGGCCTCCAACTGGATGTGGGCCTATGCCATCTGGCCTTTAGGTCCTGCTGACAGTGACCACAGGGCCTTCACAGGGACCCCATCTGGACTCAAGGCATTGAGAAGGCCAGCACTGGTTCCGGATCTAGGGTGATGCTATGAAGGGAGTCGGAAAGGGAAGCATCCTAACAGCTTCTCTGCCCCAACCCTGGCTTTGAGGGTTCTATGGCAGGTACCACTGAATGGGTTTTGGGGGGCATTCATTGAAGTGGCTTCTACTCTGCCGGGGTCCGCCTCACACACTTGAAGGTGGCTGAATCATTACAAGTTATTAAATTTTTGTTTTTATTTTGCTTTTTGGGTCACATCCAGTGTTGCACAAGGGTTACTCCTGGCTTATGCACTCAGGAATTACTCCAGGCGGTACTTGGGGGACCAGATGGGATGCTGGAATTGAACCCAGGTCGGCCGTTTGCAAAGCAAACACCCTGCCCACTGTGCTATCACTCCAGCCCCTAAATTTTTGTTTGTTCTGCGGCTCAGGGTTACTCTTGCCTCTGTGCTCAGGGATCACTCACGGTGGTGCTCAGGGAACCCTATGGGATGCTGGGGATCGAACCAGGTTGGCTGTGCGCAAGGCAAACGCTCTCCCTGCTGTCCTATTGCTTAGGTCCCAAATTATTAAATTATTAAAGGTAGGAGGGAGAAGCACCCAGGGCAGGGTGCCCAGATTGGCTCTGTGTCGCCATAGTCTGCTCCCCATCCCCCTTTCTTGTGGCTGACAGGGGATACCCAGGCTCAGAACCCACTTCTAGTCAGAGGGAGATGTGGAATGAGGTTGGGAGAGGGAGGGACTTGCCTGTTGTCGTGGCAGTGGGGCAGGGGACAGGCAGGAGGGAGACTAGCGCAGTGGGAGGTCGGTCAAGCTGCAGGTTAGGGTCCACATGCCCGCCCAAGTCATCCCCCTTGCCCCCCTCCCCGCACCTCCCGGCCAGGACTAGATTTGGGGAGTGGAGAGGATGACCCAGACAAGATGGAAATATGTTTCCGTTCTCAGGGGCAATAAAGGCCTAGGCTGGAGCCAGCAAGCAACACAGATGAGACCCAATGTTTTTTTTTTGTTGTTGTTTGTTTGTTTTTAAGAGGTAAAAAAAATGTAAGCATAGAAGATCTTGAACACAGTCGCCAAGCAGAAGAGGGTTTGGCTGTACCCACCAGCAAGTCTGAGCCAGCCTCCAGAATCTAACTGCATTCTGGAGGCTGAGCCCCCTGCCAACATTCTCAGGGGGATGCCGAGAAGTGGAAGGCATGGTCCAGCCTCCACTCCAGCCAGGAGGTCATCCCACCCCCCCCACACTGCCTCCAACAATAATCACAGCTGGACAGCGGGGGGCCCCAGTGAAAGGCTGAGTCACACATGAGCACCCCCTCCCCAAGCCTTCTCCCTGCTGGAAAGCAGGCAGAAGCCCTTCAGTAGAAGATGCCCAGTTGGGTCCCCTCCAAATCTTCTGGCCAAAGTTCAGGGCGGCCACTGAGTAGCAGGCCGGAGCTCTGGGGCTGGCTTTGGTCCCCAAGCAGGAAGGTGGGGCCAGGTCCCTGGTCCACTTCAGCTCTGGGGTCCCAGCAGTGCCACTCGGGTGGGACCTCCTCGAAGCTCTGGCATGCCATTCGGGGCCGCAGGGGAGACGTTTCGGGCAGCAGAGAGAGCTCCAGAGAAACAGGAATATCCTGGGAAGAGACAGAAGGTGTGGGTGAGTGGACCTGAACCCCACAATCTGGAAGGTGGATACAGCAAGGCTCCCGAGACACACAGTTGGTGCCTACCCCACAGTGCTCCTCACCAGCTCCGGGAAACCATGCTCCCGCCAGCTCAGCTGTCCATAAATACCAACCGCTCAGCGCGGCCGCAGAATGGAACGAGCTAATACACTTGAGTGTTCAATACACTTAGGGCATCAGTGGGCTCTGCCTGTGCATATGTGTCATGTGTGCGTGTATGCGTGTGCATGCGTGTGCGCACACACTCCAGGAATCAAAACTCGGGGTCCCATAACCGCAAGGCAAGCGACAACGCAGTCCTGATATGCTTTTTAATTTGTCTGTTTGGGGCCACATCTTGGAGGACCATGTGGGGTCTGCAGAAAATGGAACCCTGGGTTCCTGCATATAAAGCATCTCTCTGGTCCTTTTGAAATGTAAAGCTTGGGGACCTGAGAGATAGTACCAGGGGTTCCGAAATAGACTTGCAGCTGACCCAGATTTGATTTTCAGCCTCCCGAGCCGAACCAGAAATGATCCCTGTGCACAGAACCAGGAGGAGGCTGTGGGCAGTGAGGGGTGTGACTCAAAAACAAAATCAAACCCCGACACCAAAGCAAACAACAGCAAAACGCGAGAAGCTTCTGGGCCAGAGAGTTGGTACAGTGAGGCACCACCCGATTCCGTTCCAGCATTGTGTGGGGTCCCCGGCACCTCCCAGGGGTCACTCCTGAGCACGGGCCGCGTGTGCCCCAACTCAGCACTCTAGACACCACCCCAAACACAGGCCATGAAGGTCACTAGCTCCAGCCTCCCCTTGGCAGGCAGAAAGCGCCGGCTCTATGCTGCGGACTTCCCTGCTCCCGTTCCTGACCGTGGCCCCCGATGTCCCTTCGGGGCAGGGTTGGAGGAGCGTCCCGACCCTGCAAAACCCTCCCGAGCAACGGGGCGTGCACCAGCCCCCGCAGCCCATCGGAGAAGCCGGGTCCAAACCACTGGAGCTTCTTCCAGCCGGCCCGCCTCCCACCTCCCGTCGGAGCCTGCCCGCACCACCGTACCTGGTACGTGGAGGCCAGTTCCAGGGACGCGGGGGGTGGCGTCCAGGGGACGGCCTGGTTCCCGGGCTCAGGGGAGGGCCGCGTCCCCGCGCACGCTTGGGGCAGTGTCCAAAGGGCGGTGTCGCGGGGCAGGTGTGGGGGCGACCGCACCGCGGGGCCGTACGGGGGCGTCACCCAGGGATTCGCGTCGGGCGCCCCGCATCCCGGACCTTGGGGGCGCGCCAGGGCCCGCGGGCCGGCGGCCGGACACTCCCAGGCGGCCCGGGCGGGGACGTCGGGGCACAGCGGGCAGCCCCCGGGGCTGGCCCGCCGCCGCCGCCGCCGCTGCTGCTGCTGCTGCCGCTGCCGCTGCTGCAGCCGCGCGTCGCCCAGGCCCAGCAGGGCCGACAGGTGGCCGATGTAGCGGATGGCCAGGCGCAGCGTCTCGATCTTGGTGAGGCTCCGGCCGGCGGGCGCCACGGACGGCGGCAAGAAGCGGCGCAGCCGGAGCAGCGCGCGGGCCAGCGTGCGCATGCGCAGCTTCTCGCGCTCGCTGGCGCTGCGCCTCTGGCCGCCGCGGGGCGCGGGGCGCGCTCGGCCCGGGGCCGCCGGGGCGCGGGGGCACGACGAGCCCGACGACTCGGAGGACGAGGAGGCGGGGGACGCGGAGTCGGCGTGGCCGGCCCAGCTCCAGCCCGGCGGGAGCGCCCAGGGGTCCCGGCGGAGGGGCGACTGGGCCATGGGCGGCGGGTGCTCGGGACGCGGGACCGGGCGCGCCTCGCGCGGGGCTTTTATCGGCGCCCGAGGTGCGAGGGGGCCCCCCGCCGGGCCTCGGAGGTGTCAAAGCCTACAGAACCCGGGAAGGGCCGGGCGGGGGGCCCCTGGGAAAGCGGGCCCATTTGCGGAGGTGTGGATTCTGACCCCTCGGGCCCTAATGGACGCCCCCGCAGCCCGGGAAGCGTGGGAGGGACATTCGCATCTGGACGAGCCGGGAAGCTGCTCGCCGGCTCCCGCGTGCTGTGGGAGGGAGGGGCTCCCGAGCCCCCGGCTACTGCCGCGCTGGGGGTGCCCCGGCGACCCTCGAGTCACTTTACGGGCCCTGGAATGAGGAGCCCCGTTTCATCTGTCCAGTAACGTCCGTCAGTGTCCTCAGGGTGCGGGAGGAGCGGTCCAGGGTGCGGGGGAGGGACTGAGGTCCTCCTTCCCAGCTTTGCCCGCTCCCTGAGTGATGAGCACAGAGAGTTCGTGTTTGACCCCCAAATTAAAAGAGCTTGGGGGAGGGCACTTTTATGCGGCCGGACCGGTTTCAGTCCCCAGAATCTCATAATGTCCCCCAAACTCAGCCAGGAGTAATCCCCAAGCCTAGAGCCAGGAGTCAGCCCTAAGCACAGCCTGGTGGACAGGCCTCTTGGAGGCAGAGAGGATGAAGCTTCTGTTCCGTTGGTGTGTGTTGGGGGGGGTCCCTGGAACTACGTGTGACAGTTGTTGGAGGACCGTGAGTTGTAGAGGGAAGGAAGCTGCACTCCATCCCTATGAATTGAGTCCCCAGCCCAGCATTTAAGTGATGTTGAGTTTCTCTTGGAGGCGGTGGTAAGGACGGGATGGAGGCATTTTAATTTGTCCTGCAGGAAGACGGCCCTGATGCACAACAGCCTAAAGTTCAAAGCCACTCTCTCAGTGACAAAGCAGGGAAGGATGCATTGCTTACAAGAATTTGAAAGAGGGGGTCAGAGCAATAGAACTGCAGGGAGGGCGCTTGCCTTGCTGCCGCTGACCCCAGGATTTCATCTCCAGCATCCCATAGGGTCCCTCAAGCCTTATCAGGAGTAATTTCTGAGACAGAGCCAGGAGTAACCATGGCCAGGTATGACCCAAAAGGCAAAAAAAAAAAAAAAGCGTTTAAGTGAGGAGGGAATATGATAATTTCTTCCCAAGCACCAGGAACCCAGGAGCCAGTGAGAGCAGTGTTCACACAGGCCTTCATGGCATCACACCTGTGCAGGGAGCTGGATAAGGTAGGTACTGGAAGGCTCCCGGCCCACTGCCCCATGGAGGAGCCGAAACACAAGCCTTCAGCTGCTGTGGAACTTCCCTGGGCCGCTGGAGAGCTGTCACAGTGGGGAGGGTGCCTGCTTGAACACAACTGACCTGGTTTCTGTCCCACATCCCACATAGTCCCCTGACCGCTGCCAAGAATGATTATTTATTTAATTAATTTTTGAGTCACACTCAGGCTCAGGGGGTGACTCCTGGCTCTGCACTCAGGAATCACTCCTGGTAGTGCTTGGGGGACCTTATGGGGTGCCAGCGATCAAACCCTGGTTGGCCTCATGCAAAGCAAATACCCTCCCCCCTGTACTGTCCCTCTGGCCCAGGAGTGATTTTTTGGTTTCTTTTTGTATTTTTGGGTCACACCCAGCTATGCTCAGGGGTTGCTCCTGGCTCTGTACTCAGGAATTACTCCCGGCAGTGCTTGGGGGACCATATGGGATGCCGAGGATTGAACCTGGGTGGGTCACGTGCAAGACAGACGTCCTACCCGCCCTACCCGCCCTACCACTGTACTATCTCTCCGGCCCCAGGAGTGATTCTTGATTGCAGAGCCAGAAGTAGCCCCCAAGCATCGCTAGATGTGTCTACCCTCACCAAAAAAATCCCAACAGTAACAACAATTGAAAAGAATTTTGATCCAGATGCCTCCCTGCTGAAACAACTTTCTGACCCCTTTTTCACTGCTGTATAAGGTTCTTCCACCATCCGGCCACCACAGAGAACCCAGGTATTTCCAGGTGTGCCAGAAATTATTGACCCATATCACAATAGTAATAATAAACAAAGTATACATTAATATTATCATATTGATCTTAACCAAGAAATAAAAGTCTAAACTGGAGAGGTGAAAGGGGTCAACCTCGAGTGATGCTGGGTTTGGAAGTTGGTTCATGGGCCAGCAGCTGAGCGTTGGCTAGGCACGAGAGAAGCTCCGATTCAACCTTAGCATCGTACAGTCCCATGAGTACCCACAGGAGCAACTTGGAGCACCAAGCCCAGGGTGGTTCCTGAGCACCACTGGGGATGGCAAAAGGGTGAACCAAAACCCTAAATAAATAAAGCAGTCCTGGGCCAGAGCGATAGGACAGTGGGGAGGGCATTTGCCTTGCATGCTGTCAACCCGGATTCGATCCCTGGCATCCCATATGGTCCCTGAGCACTGCCAGGAGTGCTTACTGAGTGCAGAGCCATGAGCATCACTGGGTGTGACCTCAAAAAGACAAAAATAACTAAAAGAAAAGCAGTCCTGTGGGGCTCACCAGGTAGAACAGGGTTCACTCCCCAGGACTGCAAAAAATAGATTTCCAATGGCTGGGGAGCTCTGGGGGGCAGGGAGCCAGCTCCACATGCTGGAGGCCAGGGCTCTGTCTTGATCCCCGCCACTGCATGGTGAACACCATCAAGAGCAAACCTCCTTCCTCCGACCAAAAAAAAGAGAGTATGCCCCAGCATCACCAGCTGTGGCCCAAACAGAAAGGGAGGGTCTCCCGGCAGTCTGTACAAAACCCTCTGAGTCTGAGTTGGAGGGGACCCAGCAGACACCTGTGGATACCCAGAAGCTCCAGCCAGAGGCCGCCGTGCTGGTGCCTGAGGCCAGTATCATCTTCCGGGCTGTGTGCCTGCGCTTTCACTGCTCCCATGAGACTTACTGGGCCATCGTCAGGAGGTAGTCTGGGCACCAGACTATGTGGCGGAAAGGGACATTCGACAGCACATTACCCCAGCACAGTGATGTAAGTGAGGGGCTAGGAGCCAGGGAAGGGAGGAAGAGGCTATTTGCAGGAGCGACCAAGAGGAAGGCGACCAGGATGTCGGGGCATCCTAAGGAGCCCTGAGAGCGGCCCTTAAAACTCCAGTCTCTCGCAAAGGCCCGGGGTGGGTGTTGATGCGATGTGATTTCTGCCCAGTGCTCTGAATGTCAAATTCAATGAAGCGCGGATAAACGGCGGGGTAACTGTGACTCTCTTAAGGTAGCCAAACGTCTAATTAGTGACGCGCATGAGTGGATGAACGAGAGTCCCACTGTCCCTACCTACTATCCAGCGAAACCACAGCCAAGGGAACGGGCTTGGCAGAATCGGCGGAAAAAAAAAAGACCCTCCAGTCTCTCCAGGGTGAGGTGTCACAGTGACCCCAGAGGGCTTCTATGCTCTGGAACTCCCTACAGCTCTGCTGGAACTACAGGACCACTGTGACTTTGGCTGACCCTGCTCAGTGGCCCCAGGTTGCTGGTCATGGCAACGCCACTTCCTGTGACAGGTGAGGGACAAGGCCTGCCCCCATCCTAGTACAGCTGCCTGGACTGCCCCCTGCTTCCACATCAGCTGAGCCAGGCTGGACCCCAAATGTGTCCATTCTGTGCTGGCCCTGCAGGGAGTGGGGCTGGCAGTGACACTCAGTGAGTGCCCCTCTGTCCCCTCTGTGCTCCCCTGGGGTCCCCCAGGCTGTGGGAAGGCTGGAGTGCAGGCGCAGGCGGGCGTGTGGTATTCTCATTATCCCGGCCCGGCCCTCACACCTCTAGCCTGTTGACATAGGCCCCCACCAGCGCCAGAAGGTGTCGACTTGGGAACTGGCGTGCACAGCCTCCAAGTCAGTCCACAGCAGTCCCTGCGCAGACCCCAGAACGCTTGGGGTGCAGGGGGGAAGCCGCAGGGGGCCTGGAACCTCCCCTCCACGGGCCCAGGTGGAGACCAAGGCTCTGCCAGGCACCTTGTCAGGGCCACCCAAAGCGGCCTCAGACCTGCCTCATCTTCTGGAAACTTCTTGACAGCCTGTCTCAAATGGGAAACCCTGCCCCAAAGGTCCCTGAAGCTGCTCAGGGCTTGAAGGACTCGTGGTACCAGGGATTGGACCCACGTCTCACATGCAGGATAAGAAATCTACCAACAAGCAATACTGCCGCCCCATCTTTTAGTTCTGGGGCCATAAACCAGTGCTTGAGGCTCCTCCTAGCCCTGTGCCCAGGGACTACTTCTGGTGATGTTCTGGGACCATGTGCGATGCTGGGACTCAAACAGGCCAGCTGCACGTGAGGCCAGCGCCCTACCCACTGTCCTATCACTCTGGCTATTTCACTAATTTTCGAGTGTCAGCTGCCTACTCCCCTTTGGCATCCATGGATTCACGAAACTCAGATCTATGAAACTCCCCGTTGCCCCCAATCTTTCCTCTTTCACCGGTATCTGAGCCAGAGGAGTCCTGTCTGGCCTCTGATATCTGAGATTGTGTCTATTGGGGTGCAGAGGGGGATGTGTGTGTATGTGTGCATGCGTGTGTGTGTGTGCATGCATGTGTGCATGTGCACATGTGAAGAACCGGGCGCCTGAGCCCTGGCTAGTTCCCAGCCCTTGAGCCTCTTCCCTTCTGATTCCTCATGTTCTTGTCGGTGACCTAATTTCCTGACAGGACAGATGAGCACAGATCAGAGGAGACAGTTCCACAGCCCATTACTCCGGCGCCAAGTGGGCTTCAGCCACACCCCCAGCCAGGTCTGGCACTGCGGACACAGCTCCTGGCACCTTCCATCCCCACCCCCACCCCGGCCTCAAGGACACCCTCCCCAAACGGTGCAGATCTCACCCCACCCCTGTGGGCTGCGCTCTCTGCTGGTGGTAGATGGGAATGCAACCGCCTGCACGTTGCATGGGGTGGCTTCCCTGAGGTGTGGTCACCCAAGATGTCTGCAGGCGGTTCCTGCCCTGTTTTACAGCAAGACAGGGCACCCCACTTTCCTCTGGGCTGATCCAGCTCCTCAGCCCCCTCATGCCTCAGTTTCCACACCTCTCTGGGGCTCAGCAGGGGAGGTGGTCAGTGGCTCTGGAGGACGAGAGACCCTATCTGCTCACCCCAATTCTCAGCCTGATTCCCAGCCTTTCCCGCCTACCCCCCCATTGCGTTTCTTCTCTCCCTTCCTCCCTGGCTCTGCCTGAGATAACAGGATTACGTGGGTCTGGAATAATCGATTCCATATGGTTGTCAGGCAGACAACTCCCAAAATGAAGGTGTGAGGCGAGGGGGCTCTGGGCTCTTGGCCTCTGATGGGGGCTGATGAGCAAGGAGACAGTGTCAGGAAATCTGGGAGCCCCCTGCCCCCCATGGGGTTCTCTGTTCTGAAACTCGGAAGAGAGCAGGAGGGAGGGAGTGGGGGGTTGTCACCTCAACACTCCCCCCATCTCCAGCTGGGGAACTGAGCTTCCCAAAAGCAGCCAAGCCTCCTTATTCTGGGGGACTCAGTCCCAGGTGCAGGCTTGGCCCCTTTTCTTATTCCTGCTGCACGCACCCCTATAACTTGTGAAGGTTCTGTGGGGACTTGCGGGCTCTGGGCATTGGATCGTGGCAACCCTGCAATGGGGCAGGGTCCCTTTGGACATAAAAAAAAGTCTCAATTGTTAGCTACAGGGTGAGCATTGGGTCTGTGGAACGGGGGGGAGTCCTGGACATGCAGAGAGCTGACAGGTTGGCACCGTGTCCAGAGCACCCTGGGACCTTGGTCCTCAGCTTGGCCTCCCTGCAAAGTTGCTGAAGCCCACCAAGGGGACTCGGGTTTCTGGCTCCATTGCCTGATGGGCAGCCCGGCTTCAGTCCAGAGGGGTGGGTCATTGGCCATTGTTGCACTTCTGATGGTACGGTGTAGCTGTGGCGGCACAGCACGTGGCTCACATATGGTTGTGGCCAGGCCCCACGTGGTGGGAGCCAGCACTGGGTGCTGTGGACGGCAGGCCCCTGAGCCCCCGGCCACTGGGGTTAGCCTTGCCCTGAGACGAGACCGGGTCCTCACCCACCTTCACCACGCTCCGGAGGGATGTCCTAGGTCTAACAGAAATGGGAACCTGAAGGGCAGAGGCAAGGGATGGAGGGAAGACAAAGAGCCCCCCAATCTGGTGAAAGGGCGGCTTTTTCTCCTAGAGGCTTTGGGGAAGGGGGCTTTCTCATTAGCACCCCTCTGTCAGAGGGGCTGGCAGGGGAAGTGAGGGGGACCACCCCAGCCCTGGACCCCCCACTGAAGCAGCTCTCACCTCTCAGCCCCCAAGCCTCATTTCCCCAACTTACACATTGGCAGGCTCCAGTGGGCTCAGGCGGAGCCGCTGGGCCGGCACTTGTCAAAACATAGGCCCCCGACAGGCCCTGAGGTGTGAAGGCCTGATCCCGGAGAACTCATTAGTGGGTTCACAAATGAAGCCACCGCAGAGGCAGAGGTGGGAGATAAGGATGCCAGAGCAGGCGGGGATGGGGGAGGGAGGGGATGCAGTCCCCTCCTATGTACCCCCTTTGCACCCACCGGGCCCAGAGTCTCCCCAACACACCCCCTAGACTGTGATTAGGGCTGAAGCCCCGTGTGTCTCACCTGTGTCCATACGTGGTTCTTTTCTTCCACAACCCTGCAGCTGCCCTAGGTGCCCTTTACTGCCCCAGATTTCTCCGGGAGCCCTATCAGAGAGTTCAGGGGCCAGAGCTGTGTTTGGGGGACAAACAGCCTGCCCGCCACTGGTACAACCACTCAGCTACACAGTGGAGTAGATTTGGGATGTAATAAAGCCGGAAGGCATCACAGGACACTGCAGGCCCACAGCCAGCCCACCAGCCAATGCAGGGGGTCCTTAGACCCTCTTTTAGCATTCCTTCACCTCTTCCTCCTGCTCCTCTTCTTCAGATTTTGGGTCACAGCTGACCATGCCTGGAGAGATCATATGATGTGGTGATTGGGATCCAACCAGGACCCTGGAATGCCAAGTGAGTACTTGACTTTAGGCCTTTCCAGTTTATCTTGGAGTTTATCTGGTGGTGCTTGTGGAACCATGTAGTGCCAGGGACTGAAGCAGAAGCCCCAGAATTTAAAGCACACGTCATCATTCACATGGGAGGCACACGCATCCAACTGGAACATGTGCTGTCTCTCTGGCCTGTTTGAATTTCCACCTGTGACTGCAGATATTTTCAAATATGTGGAAAGACAGTCCTGGCAGGGCAGGTTGGCATCATTTCAGCCTGGGTTTGGATATCAGCTTCACCCCCCACCCCGGGCCCCCCAGCACCTGGATCGCTAAGAGCTTACTCCTGGTTCTGTGCTCAGGAATCACTTCTAGCTGCACTCAGGGGACCCTGTGTGGTGCGGGGATCAAAACCAGGTCAGCTGTGTGAGAGGCAAATTCCTTCCCTGCATTCCCATCGCTCCAGCGAGTCTCAATTGTTAGCTAGGAGGTGAGCACTGGGTCTGTGCGCACGGGGATGGGGGCGGGGGGAGGGAGAGTCCTGGACATGCAGAAAGCTGACGGGTTGGCACCGTGTCCAGAGCACCCTGCAAAGTTGCTGAAGCCCACCAAGGGGATTCGGGTCTCTGGCTCCATTGCCTGACGGGCAGCCCCAGCCTCCGTCCAGAGGGATGGACCATTGGCCACTGCTGCTTGCACCTCCAGTGGGCGACAGCACCCGGGCCATGGTTGCTACCTGGTTCTGCGCCCCAATGAGGCTCTCGAACAAACTGGTATCAAAGGGGTGTGTATGTGCTGGGGCGGGGGCTGCCGAATCTGCATAAAGGCGGTCAGGTCGCCCCAAACCTCAGCTGCATCTCCCAGTTGGCTGGCCCGCTTCGTTGAACCTGCCGAGTGGGCCCGCCCCAGGGGTCTCAGGTTCAACCTGGAGTAGACGGGGCTGGGTGGGGGGCAGTGGCCTCACCTTCAGGCCCCCTCCCCCGTGGGTGTTCAGCCCAGGCGCCGCCCCTGCAGGCCCCGCGCCCTCTTTGATGTGCAGATGCGGCCGGGGGGACCCCCTTCGCACCTCGGGCCGGGCATAAAGTGGCCGCGGGGCCGCCCCGCCTGCAGAGCCCCCGCCGCTACCATGGCCCAGTGCCCGCCGCCCGCCGCCGCCGCCGCCCCCTGGGGCCTCCCCGCGGGCTGGCGCCCCGCGCCGCCGTCGCCCTCGGCTCCCGGGCCGCTCCCCGGGGCCGCGCGTCGCGCCCCGACGGCCCCGGGCCGAGCGCGCCCCGCGCCCCGCGGCGGCCAGAGGCGCAGCGCCAGCGAGCGCGAGAAGCTGCGCATGCGCACGCTGGCCCGCGCGCTGCTCCGGCTGCGCCGCTTCTTGCCGCCGTCCGTGGCGCCCGCCGGCCGGAGCCTCACCAAGATCGAGACGCTGCGCCTGGCCATCCGCTACATCGGCCACCTGTCGGCCCTGCTGGGCCTGGGCGACGCGCGGCTGCAGCAGCGGCAGCGGCAGCAGCAGCAGCAGCGGCGGCGGCGGCGGCGGGCCAGCCCCGGGGGCTGCCCGCTGTGCCCCGACGTCCCCGCCCGGGCCGCCTGGGAGTGTCCGGCCGCCGGCCCGCGGGCCCTGGCGTCGCCCGCCGCCCCGACTCTCCGCGCGGAGGCCGTTCGGCCCGACGGACCGTCCGCGGAACCGGGTCCCTCGTCCACGGTTGGTCCCCGCCGCCCCCGCGCCCACCCCAGCCCAGCGCGCCCGGGGAAGGGAGGGCGACGCGCGCGGGACGCTGAGGGCGCGGTGGCAC
Source organism: Sorex fumeus (assembly GCF_029834395.1). Classification (NCBI taxonomy): domain Eukaryota; kingdom Metazoa; phylum Chordata; class Mammalia; order Eulipotyphla; family Soricidae; genus Sorex; species Sorex fumeus. The sequence continues at coordinate 57,322,031 of NW_026606081.1, read as the reverse complement.
GTGTCCCCACAGCCCCTGCCCGGAGACGTGCTGGCCCTGCTGGAAAGCTGGACGGCCCTGGAGTGGCCGCCCGCCTGAGCGACCGCCGCGTGCGTGGTCAGCGCGATGCCGCTCCGGTCCTCAGCGCCTGCGCAGCGTCCCGGAGGCAAGAACTGGCCCAGCTGGCGTGGACGGTCGGTCCTAAACCGCAGGAGCTGACCACCGCCCCGGCCACGGAGCCCCTGACCAGGAGCCCTCGCCAGGCCGCGGAGCCCCACAGTCACGGATGCCCCCGCCCGGCGTCCCCTTCCCCCGCGTCCACGGTGCCCCCGTGCACGGGGCACCAGCGCCTCGGTCTCGCTTGTCTTTATTTATTTGTGAATAAACTGCTTGTTCTGGTGCCCGCCTGCAGGTTCTTCTCTTCCGCCTCCGCCTCCCGAATCACTCCAGGTCCAGGGGTGGTTGGTCAGACCTCCCCGAGCCCCCAACCCTGGCTTTTGGTCTCCAATTCCAGGATCTCTGGGGGTGACGGCGGTGGGCCATCAATCGTGTCCACATTTCTCCCCTTTGGGGGCGGATTCCACACCTGGTTCTGGACTTAGGGATCATTTCTCCGGAGGCTCTATGGGGTGCCTCGGGTTGAACCCGAGTCAGCTGCGAGCAGTGAAGCGCATCCCTCTGTATTACCTCTCCAGCCCCCCAGAAACATCTTACTAAAGGCTCAGCACCCTCACCCTGCAGCGCCTTTGCCTGGGTTCGAGTGCCCTGGGGCAGGACTCCCAGACAGGTCTTCTCAGATGTCCAGAGTCCTCCCAAGACTTCCCTGTCTGGGGAATTGGGGGCTGATTTCCCTCCCCTGTGACTTGGGGTGACGGAAGCATGAACTGGTTGCTTACACCTGAGGGAGGGTAGCTGGACTGGGAGGATGCACCCAGGGCCTTATCCTGTGCACAGCTCACCAGAAGTGGCTTCACTATGGTTTAGGGCAGGACTCAGGACCTGTCCTCAGGGCTCTGTGGGCCTCTGGGCGTGGAAGGCATTGGGGAAGTGTGGACCATGCAGCAGCGGCCTCTGCCTAGGGGTCCACCAGTTCTCCCCTGGCCCCACCTCAATGTCTTTGCAACAGTTAACTGTGTTTTTGCTAACAAGCATTTTATAATTCGCCCACCTCTACTAGGAGTCTCAGAGTTAGCCAAAGAGGTTCGTTAGCTATGCCTAAAGAAGTCTGGGGGCTTCTTTGAGGCCCCCAAGGATGCCCCATCCCTACTGGCAACCCCCCTACTCCACTCGGCCCTCACCCAACCCCTTTCTTTCCCTTCTGGACCATTCTGATGACCCTGCCCCGGGTCTGGCCTCTCACTGATGTTCTGAAGGCTCTTGTGGAGTCCTTGTTCTTTTGGGGGGGGGGGGCGCAAGCATGTCCCACGAGTGCACAGCTTGGCTATTCGCCCATCGGGGTGGAGGGGTTTGTTCAGATAGTGCCCAGTGTAGACCCAGGTGATTAGGGGGTCACTGTTCTGCGTTTCTAGGGCTGGAGGCTGAACCCGGGCGGCATTTGGCTGCAGAGATGAGGACCAGAAAGAACAGGGGCTTCACACCCTCCCCACACCTCCACCCCATCTCCTCCCAGGGCCCTAAGCAGAGTAGGGCTGGAGCAGACCCGGCAGAGTCAATTAGCATGGCAAAGGCCCTGCAGCTTAGGATGGGGAATTAAAGTTATTAGCAAGTCTTTTCACAGATAAGTTGGCCCTGGGGGTTGCCCCCCACCCAGTGGAGATTCTTGCTCCAGCGGGGGAGTCTGCTTATTAGCACCTGGCTGTGAATTTCCATTAGCACACCCCCGCTAATCAGAGGATTGGCGATTTGGAGCTGGCAAGGGGTTCTCTTTCACACCCCCAACCCCCTGAGCTGGCTGGACCCCCGCCCACACCCCCACACACAATCCAGAGGGCTACGGAGTACCAGCAGCCATGTGGGGGCGCACCAGCAGTACAGAAGACCTGTCTGCCCCCCCCCTCCGCCCTGCCCCCGTTAGAGGATGCAGCCGACCCAGATTTAATCCCTGGCATCCCATAAGGGCACTCAGGAGTAATTCCTGAGCACAGAGCCAGGAGTAAGCCCTGAGTATCTTCGGGTGTGCCCCCAACCCCCAAAATAAGAAAAGAGAGGAGGAGGCTAGAGGTGGCGCAGCCGCAGAACCTGTGTGCTGAGCTGTGGGGATGCCACCTTTGCACACTTACTTGCTTTGGGGACAAGTGCCTGCACCGGGGCGCGGTGTCTCTCTGGTGGCTCTGGCAGGTGCCCCGGGCAGCCATATGGACCCAGCCTACCGGAGTGATTCCTGAGTGCACAGCCAGAGGGAGGCCCTGAGCACAGCTGACATGTGGCAACCCCCCCCCCCCCCCCCACTAAACTCCCCTGGGCCTATCAGTACGGGGCTGGGGGTGGTGGTGGAGAAAGGGAGTGCGCCTAGAGGCTGGGGTGGGCACCCAGCTTGAGGAGGAAGCTGATCCTAACTGCCCCAGGGCCGGTCCAGAGACCACTCTGTCCCTCTCCCCCAGGCTCTAGTGTGGAGCCCACCTTTGCTCAACGCGGAGGGAGGGAGTGGGTATACCCCCTCCCTTACCCATCTCACTCTGGTTCCTGCTTCATGCTGGGGGGGGGTCTAGCACGCAGAGGGAAGGAGCTCTTGGGGGCCACCTGTTCAGTCCAGGGATGCACAGATTCCTGGTGGGACCCCGGTGGCACTCTGCGGACCCTGAATAGTCAGGGGACATGCAGGCTGGCTGTGAACTGATTGTGGGGAGGGGACTATCGAGGGATGTGCGCACCCTCCGGGACCGCCTGGACTAGGGTGGGTCCAATGGGAACCACTGTGGGGACATTTGCTGCTGTCACCGCACCGTCCAGACCGCAGCGCCCCCGCCTGGCGATCAGCGATCGCCGCGCGCTCCTCAGCGCTGGCCTGCGAAGGCTCAAACGTCAGAGGGGCAAAACCTCCCGGGCACCCCCATTGGGTTTTTTTCGGGGGGGCAGGGTTGGGGGACTCAGCCACCACGGCTGCCGGCCTGGTGGACAGAGGAAAGTGGATTATGACGAGTGGGTTTTTGCTGCTGCGTTTCTTTTCCCATGGTAGGGAAGGCGAGAGAAGTTTTGGGGTGGGGTACCCTTTCGTCTAGGGACCGTGAAGCGAGTCAGCACCAGCACCAGGAGAAGGGAGGGGCGGTGGGGAGGGGCCGCGTTTGTCTCAGCATCTCAGCGGTGGGCCCGTCGTTACCACCTGCAGTTCCAGTAGAAACCACAGGATGTCCTCAGTAGCAGCCCCAGGCTGAGGGTCCCAGAACAATTTTCTTCCCTCCCCCCATTCCCCTTCCCTCCCCTCCCCCACCTCCTCTCCCTTCCCCTTCCCTTCCCTTCCCCTTCCCTCTCTTCCCTTCCTTTTTCTTATTCTTTTCTTTTCCTTTCTCCTTTCCTTTTTTCTTCCTTTCTTTTTCTTTCTTGTTTCCTTCCTTCCTTTTCCCCCTTTTTCTTTATTCCTGTTCTTTTTTTCTGTCTTTTTTACCTTTTTGTTTGTTTGTTTGTTTATGGGTCACACCTGGAGGTGTTCAAGGTTGCTCCTGGCTCTGCTCTCAGGAGTCACTCCTGGCTGACTCAGGCAACTCTATGGGGTGCTGAGGATCGAACCTGGGTTGGCCTCATGCAGCCGCCCTACTCACTGTACTATCTCTTTGGTCCCTTTTTGTCTTTTTCTTTTCTGTTTTTGTTTTGTTTTGTTCGTCAGCCCTGAGCACCACATCTGGCAGTGCTCGGGGCTTACTCCTGGCTCTGTGCTCCGGGATTACTCCTGGCAGTGCCCAGGGAACCCTATGGGATGCTGGGAATTGAATGTGGGTCAGCTGCCTGCAAGGCAAGTGCCCTCCTTGCCATACTATAGCTCTGGCCCAGAAGGGCAATTTCTCCCCACTCCTGTGCTTCCGGTCCCCCCACCGCAGTCTCCTCTGCAGGCGACCCAGGTCCTGCTACCAGGGCCCCCCCCCCGCCCCCATGATGGTGACAGCAGGTTGTCACCCCGAGGTGAGTGAGAGAAGGGTGGCCTTGCGGCCCAGTGGGGCCCAGGCTGGCGGGAGAAGGAAGGAAGGAAGGAAGGAAGACACAGGGTGTGGGACAATCACTCTGTTTATTGGGGCATTGGGGGGGGGGTTGCCTCACTTCCTGGTTTCTCTCTGCAGTACCAGCGAGTACCTGCGCAGCCGCAGCCAGTACTGCTCCTCCATCTCCTCATTGGCCTTCAGCTGCTGGAAGCTGCACAGAGCAGAGCAGGGGCTGAGGGACTGGGGTCCCCTCACAGGGCTGAAAACCTCAAGAGCCCCCCACTTTGCTCACCGAGGAGCCCTTAAGGGACGTCTCATCCCCAGGCTTCATTTCTCTGTACCCGGAAAAGGGAAAGGGGCATAGTCCTGGCTTTTTTTTTTATTACTTGGGGGGGCCACGTGTGGTGATGCTCCCTGGCTCTGTGCTCAAGGATCTCCCCTGAGGAGGCTCGGGGATGCCAGGAATTAAACCTGGGTCAGCCTCGTGCAAGGCAAGAGCCCTCCCCACTGTCTTTTTTTGGGGGTCACACTCGGCGATGCACAGGGGTTACTCCTGGCTCTGCGCTCAGGAATTACCCCTGGTGGTGCTCAGGGGACCATATGGGATGCTGGGAATCGAACCCGGGTCGGCCGTGTGCAAGGCAAACGCCCTCCCCGCTGTGCTATCGCTCCAGCCCCGCTCCCCACTGTCTTATCGCTCCAGCCTCTTAGATTCTCCACCAGGGTCCCTGCTGCTCTCTCCTTTCTTCCGAGCTCCAGGAAAAGGTCATACTTTCTGTCCTCTGGGGCTGGGGTGAGGTGGGGAGAAGGGATGGCGCTGGTGGCTGCTGTGGTCTTTGCTTTCGCCTGGGTGGAGAGGCGGTGTAGGGGGCCGAGTGGGCTGGACTCGTGTCTCTGGAAGCCCCACTCATGGGAGGGGGACGTTCCTCGGCACCGAAAGGGCTTTACAAAGCCCCAGAGCCCAGGCTGTGGCCACCCTGGGTTTCGTAAGAGCAGTTTGGACGCTGTCGCAAGGCTGAAACTCGCTCTATCACCCACAAACCCACCACCCCCAAGTGCCACCTCATTCCAGGGCCAATCTCAGGATGGGTGGAGACAGATGGCAAAGGACAAGAGCGAATGATGGCGCAGCTGCCCACCCAGGGTGCGGGGAGGGGGTTTCCCGCCTCCTTCTCAGAGTGGCATGTGTTTGGGAACTGTGTCACGCAGAGTTGGGGGGAGTCAGGGGCAGGCCCCAGTGTCAGGCCACAGAGCTAGTCCTGAGGAAAAGCCAGTTTCCCAATGCAACTCGGGGACCAACTCAGAAATTGGGGACTGAACTTGGGGTCTCACACGTGCAAACCTTTGGTGTTGGTGTTTTTGGGGGGTCCTGAGCACCAACCTCTTCTGCAGAAGCAGCTCGCATCTCCGCTCCAGGGGCAGCACGTGGTCAAAGGCCCGGCTCTCCTGCAGATCTCTCTGGGACACAGTGCAGTTGGCCAGCATGCCCCCCAGGAGCGGGTAGGTCTGCAGGTCGTAGTAGAAGACCGAGTGCTGGGTGCTGCCAGAAGCTTCATCCACGTAATCTCCTGAGACAAGCAGGAGCCGGGTCCACGGGGTTCCCTCGTGGGGAAGAGGGGGAACGCCGGGGGCCGCTCTCTAAAGCTAGGTGGCCGGGATGGGGCTGTAGGGGCCCCTTGATCTGCGGGTGCGGGGGTCCCGAGCAAGGGCCTTGCTTGCTTGCATCAAGGGAGCCGGGGCAAGCAGACCCTTTGTGTTTGTGGGGCCTGAGAGCACTGGGGTCACCCTAGTAGGCTTGGGGAAGGGACCGGGGGCGAGTGCCCCCCCAACTCCCCAGACCTTGAACCAAGAAGAACGGCTGATGTGGTGACATGACAAACATGGGTTTCCAGGGCACCGCCAGGTGCTGTGGTTCCGGAGGAGCAAAGGCGCAGACGACCTGAGGCTTGGCCACATCCAGGAGCTGCACCAGGCCCTTCTTGGAGAAGGTGAGCAGCTGGGAAGGGAGCAGAGGGTGTGGCCACCCGGCATGGGGGCGGGCACAGGTGTGGGGCCCCTGGGCTGTCCCGACGCTTCTGGTTCTCACAGCACTACCCTCCACATGGCCGGGGGTCCTTCTGCACCTGTCTTCCGCACCTGCATGGACTCTGACACCCCTCCTTCTCTCCTCATTGGAGACCCCCTGTTTAGCCCAGTGGTCCCTAGTGGCTGGGTGCCCTCCTTTCCTGCTGAATTTGCTCCATCCTGGAACACCTGTCTTGACCCCCACAACCTCTCGCACTGCCTCCTCCTCTCCCTGCCCTGCTCACCGGGTCTCCCTGATGATGAGCTGACCCACCAGACTCTCTCCAGCCCTGTCATGGCACAGAGACTCCACGCAGCCAGGAAACGTGATCTCTTTCTCCTGTGTGGGGGTGGCAGAGAGGAAGGCCAGGGCGAGGGACCTACCATGCCAGGTAAGGTTTGGACCGGGGCCACGTCACAGATGGCTTCATCCAGGAACTTGGCGGGCCTGCGGGAACCAAGACTCATGTTGGGTCCTGCTGTTCTCTCCATGTGCCCGCTGGGGGTTCCTGTGTCTGAGCATCAGATACGCAGGGTGCGCTCATGACCCAGAAAGCAAGTGCAACATCTTATACTACGGCACGCAGGGTCGGCAATAAAATAACGGTGGGGTCAGAGCCACAGGACAGCAGGGAGGGCGCCCAACCGGGTTTGATCCCTGATGCCCCATATGGTCCCTCAAGCACTGCCAAGAGTGACCCCTGAGTGCAGAGCCAGGAGGAAGCCCTGAACAAAAATTAAAATAGAATAAATTAAAATGATGGGAACTCCACCTCTCCTCACGCCACAGCCCCACCCAAACCAGCCACATCTCATCTCACTGTGGAATGGTGCATCTGTGTTCATGGGCTGGCTCATGGCTCGGAAGGCAGGGAAGCCCCTTGGGGAAACAGACCAAAGTCTCTTTGGACAGATCGACCCTCTTCCCAGCCGTCCTGTCCCATGGGCGCCACCCATTGTGCCATCCTGTCACCGCAGTGCTGGAATCATGGATGGGCCTTTCCGGATGGTGGGCGGGTAAGACAGCCTGGCTGGAGAGCTGGTCAGGAGAGGCGACTGGTGACACTCACCTCTCCACGATGACCTGGATGGACAGCTCCTGGGTGCCCTTGGCAGAGACAAGGTGGAGGGAGGAGTCTGTGCACAGCACCACGCACTGCACCTGTGACTTCAGTGGGGTGTCGGGGAACACGCAGCGGCCGTCGTGTACCACAAAGTACTTCATGTAGTGCAGGCTCTGGCAGACACAGCCCTCGGGCAGTGCCACCACCCCCAGGGAGATCCCTGTGGCGGGTCGGAAAAGGGGGCAGGGGTGAAGGGGAAGAGCTGCAGCACAGCGGGGTGACCAGCTGCTTCCAGCCACGGCCAGGAAGTCAGAAGCAAGGGGGTGAGCCCTGCCTGTGTGCTCCTGCACCCCCGGGGCCGAGCACTGGACTCAGGCCTACAGCTCGGCTGAGTGTCAGCAGGGGGCCCCAAGCACAACTGGAAAGGCGCCCTCCAATTCAGGAGTCCCCGCAAACAGATCTTGTCCATGGACACTGGGGTGAGGGTGGGGAGGGCACCTCGATTTCCCAAGGAGAGCCACGTGTGGCTGCCAACTGACCGTGTGCCGGGTTCCTGCTCTGGGGGTGCCGCAGATGGCCATGGCCACGTTCCAGGGCTCTGCACTTAGGTGCCAGTGGGACCATGCCAAGTGGGTGGGCCGCAGGGGTCTGAGGGGCTCACCTTCATGCATGTCCCACAAGGTCAGCACCCCGTCCTCGCAGGCCACGACCAGGTAGGTGCGGGTCTGGCTGAGCTGGGACATGGTGATGGGGGCAGCGAAGGGCCACACACCCTCAGGGTCTGGTGGGGGACAGCACGTGTCGGGTCACCCCGGATCCCCTGGACACCCCAAGGCACGGACAGCGGGGAGCGGGCAGGCACTGCCTCTCCTGCTCTCAGGAGGGCCAGTGAGCAGCCCTGCCCACATCCCATCTGTACCTTGGGGGCCCACTTGCCTCTGGGCTACTTTGAACATGGCGCCCACCAGCCCTCAGTTTACAGAGGAAGAAACTGAGGCAGAAGAGCCTCTGCCCAAGGTCTCAGACCCCTTGGCATGGTAAAGGAGAAGAAAATTCTACTTTGTTGTGAGTTTTTTCTTTTTCCAGGTGGGAGGGGGTTCTCACCTGGAAGTGCTCAGGGCTTTGTGAATTTTAAACCCCACCTTATTTATTTAATGTTTTTGTGATTTTTCTTTTGGCCCTCGCAGCAATGTGTCAGGGCTCTGCACTCAGGAATTACTCCTGGAGGTGCTCGGGGGACCCTATGGGATGCTGGGGATCAAACCCGGGTAGGCCACGTACAAGGCAAGCGCCCTCGCCTCTGTACTGTCGCTCCAGCCCATAAACCCGATCTTTGAAGGAGAAACTAAAGCATCACCCACGTGTACAGCTCAGGGAATGGTCACAAAACTCCCTTACCCGCAAAAGGCCCCAGGAATCTGTAGGAGACAATACCAGGGAGCTGTGCCATGGCTCCCACTGCCGAGAGCTTCCACACCCCGATCTCAGCAATAGGGTGGCTGGACTCACCAGCTCTGTTTGCAGTGAGAAGGGGGTGCGGGCGCCCATCCTGCTGCCCACAACACCCCCGGGCCTGACATGGGCTGTGTCTCTTCAGACTTGCCAGTCTAAGAATTCTGATGCCAGTGGCCGGACAGACGGCACGGCAGCTGATGCCCTGAGCACGGCTGACCCAGGTTTGATCCTTGCCCCCAGAGTGCTCCCAACTCGCCAGGAGTAAGCTGTGAGCACCTCCAAGTGTGGCCCCCAAAACAACGAATACAAAATGAAAACACAGAAAAGAGAATCCTGATTCCAGGGAGCTCCTCCGCCCCAAACTGCTGCCTGCCCTGCTGTGAGACGTGTGCGGGCAGTGCAGGAAGGCCTGGCGCAAGGCCCAGCGCTGTACCCAGGCCCAGGCTGCAGCATTCAAGTACCCGCCTTGTCCTTCAGAGTCCGGCTAAGCGAGAAGAAGAAGAAGTTGTGCCTCCCGGTCCAGTGCAGGCCGAGGAGACAGGGCACCCCTGGGAAGGAAGAGAGGCCGTATCAGGCCAGAGCCCTGGGGAGGGGCTGGCCTGATGGGCAGTGGCAGAAGTGAACATTCCAGTGGCAGCTTCCACAGAGGCCCAGCTACTGACTGAGAGGGGCTGGACACAGCTCCCGTGGCTTCACATCTAGAAACACGTGCTCTCTGGGCGCCAGCAGGAGGAAGCGAGTGGCATCAAAAGCAGCCGGGGGCAGGCCACGTACGCACTGTCCCCTGCCCCTAACCCTTGTGGTCACTCCCTGCCGGCAGAGTCCACCTTCACTCTTGGGAGATCCAGGCTGAACCCACAGGGCAAACCAGAACCAACCAGGCCAGCTTACCTGCCTTCCTTCCTCCCTCCCTCCCTCTCTTCCTTTTTTTCTCTTCCTTCTCTCTCTCTCTCTCTCTCTCTTTCTTTCTTTGCTTTTTTTGGGGGAAGGTGCCACACCCAGCAATGCTCAGGGGTTATTTCTGGTCCAGGGGACCATATGGGGTGCTGGGGATTGAACCTGGGTCGGCTGCATGCAAGGCAAACACCCTCCCCACTGTCCTGTTGCCCTGACCCCACCGACCAGAGACTTTTCTCTCCCTCAAGTGTGGTTTTGAGGCGTGAGCTCAGAGCCTGGCTTATGCCAGGGTGGTGTCTGCCATGAGACTGCATCCCCAGTCCAGCCCCTACAAGCGCCCCCTCAACACCACTTCCTCCCACCCCAGCCAGCCTCCTTCTCTGCTCACTTACCCCCGGGGCTCCTGGCTTCCGAGGGCAGGGAGATGAGACTGCTATAGAGGAGGAAGTGGAACGTGGCCGTCGTGCTGCGGGGAGGAACGGTGGGCACTGGCACCCCCTTAGCAAGGAGGGGGCTTGTGGAATCTCAGAGCTGAGACCCAAGAGGGGTCCTGTGGATGGACCCCCCACCCTATAACAGTGCTGTGGACACTGTAGGCACCATCCTGGGGGTGTGGGCCAGGGCCGAGGAGGGTTCTGGGGAGGGTCCCGGACAAAGCCACTTCAAGAAGTTCCCTCAGGGATCAGTCAGACTTTTAAAAATATTTTGCTTTTTTTGGGTCACACCTGATGGTGCTCAGGGGTAACTCCTGGCTCTGCACTCAGGAATTGCTCCTGGTGGTGCTTGGGGGACCCTATGGAATATCGAGGATTGAACATGGGTCGGTCCGTATTCAAGGCAAATGCCCTCCCCACTGTAATATGACTCCAGCCCCAGGGATCAGACTTGTGGGCTGGAATGGCAGGAAAGCAGCGAGGGCGCTCGCCTTGCATATGGCCAACTAGAGTTTGACTCCCAGCACCCCATATGGTCCTCTGGGTGTGACTCCAAAACCAAGCAAAACAAAAAAAAAAAACAAAAAGAGGAGCAGACTTGGTGGGGTCTGCTGGGGTGGGGGAAGAAAGCGCTCACTCATCCTGAGGGCCATGTAACCAGCAATGGGTGTACTGATTCACTGACTCCCCTGAGGGGTGCAGGGGGACAGATCAAAGGTCTGGAGCATGTGCTTTGTAGAGAGAAGTCCTGGGTTTGAACTGAGGGCCCTCATAGTTCCTCAGCTCTGCCGGGTGTGTCCCCAGAAACTCGGGGTCAAACACATGCCTTGGTTTGTCAGGACATGGAATTGATCCAAGAAAAAACAAACCAATAAAAAAATATGTTGGAAAGAAACAATTTTCTAAAAAAATAGAGGGGCTGGAGTGATAGTACAGCGGGTAGGGCGTTTGCCTTGCACGCGGCCGACCTGGGTTCGATTCCCAGCATCCCATATGGTCCCCTGAGCACCGCTAGGAGTAATTCCTGAGTGCAGAGCCAGAAGTAACCCCCATGCATCGCCGGGTGTGACCCCAAAAAGAACAAAAAAAAGAAAGAAAAGCCTGCCTGTTTGGGGATCCAACCGAGTGGTGCTCAGAGGCACCTCCCAAATCAGTGCTTGTGAGCCTCTTCCAGCAGAGCCGGGGATGGAACCACCCCCCTGCGCTGGCCCTCAGGCCCTCTCCCATCTCCTAACTCAGGCCTCGCGTGTTTCCAAGAGCTTGCTCCGTGCTCTGCATGGCCGTCCGGCTCACCTGAGCAGCTCGTCCTCGCCCTCCGCACACAGGTAGCCCTTGTAGGCCGCACTGAACATAGCAGCTTCCTGTTCCCACTGCGTCTCCTTGATGTAGTGGTTCTGGCCCCAGCCCAGGCTGCTGCAGTCCTCCACCCGAGAGAAGACTTCCAGGGGGCTTTTGAACGTAGTGCCTGGGGGAGGGGATCATTCCAGGAGCCAACTGGCTCTCCCTCCCTCCCGCCCGCATCCAAGATCCCACTGGCAGGGTGGGGGTGTTTTGATTTTCTGTTTTGGGGCCACGCTCGGCGGTGCTCAGGGCTCTGTTCGCAGGGACCATCCCCGGCGGTGCTCCGGGGACCTTATGAGATGCTGGGACTTGGACCTGGGTCGGCTGCGTGCAAGGCAAGTACCCTCCCGCTCTGCTATGGGTTGGGCCGCGGCTAAATCTTTTTCTCATCTGGTCGTGGGTTGTCAGAGGCAAGCGCCAGCTCTCGCTCGGTTAGGAAATGAAGCGCTGGAAGCTCGCGTGACCGCTGCAGAACCATACTTGAGATTTAGCTGTGACGACTGACGAGGGGGAAAGGTGGGAGCGCTCTGGGGACAGAAGGCGGCAGCCACGGAGAACCCCACGGGAGGAGGGAAGCGGAAGGGGTTCCCACAGACCTGTAATCGGCTTGGGTGGTTTGAGCTTCATGATCTGAACTGGAGGACTCAGCTTAATGTCTGTTTTATAGGAAATGCTGGAATCCTGCAGGAAGGAAGAGGCACAGTGCACAAGCCAGCAAAGGGGGTGGTGCTGCTGCCGAACCCACACTCAGAAAGGAAAAGGAGAGAGAGAGCAAGAAGGAAAGTGGACAGATCAAAGGTCTGGAGCATGTGCTTTGTAGAGAGAAGTCCTGGGTTTGAACTGAGGGCCCTCATAGTTCCTCAGCTCTGCCGGGTGTGTCCCCAGAAACTCGGGGTCAAACACATGCCTTGGTTTGTCAGGACTTGGAATTGATCCAAGAAAAAACAAACCAATAAAAAAATATGTTGGAAAGAAACAATTTTTTAAAAAAATAGAGGGGCTGGAGTGAGGGTGGGGTGTTGGGGGATGGAGGGAGGGAAACGGGGGATATTGGTGGTGGGAAATGTACACTGGTGGAGGGATGGGTGCTGGACCATTGTATGATTGAAGCCCAGCTACGAACAGCTTTGTAGTGGTCTATCTCATGGATATTCAATTAAAAATTTTTAAAAAAAAATAGTAATGTGGAGTTCACGCCCATTTCAATCAGCTTAATCAGTGAATTAAGCTGAATAAATAGCAGAACTCCTACATTTAAAAAAATACACTGTCGGGGCTGGAGTGATAGCACAGCAGGTAGGGTGCTTGCCTTGCCCGCGGCAGACCCGGGTTCGATTCCCAGCATCCCATCTGGTCCCCCGAGCACCGCCAGGAGTGATTCCTGAGTGCATGAGCCAGGAGGAACCCCTGTGCATCGCCGGGTGTGACCCAAAAAGCAAAAAAAAAAAAAAAAACTGTCAAATACACATTTAAACATGATCATTAAGTACACACGTTCCAGTGTGGGCAGAATTGGGGGGGGGGCCTGGGGCCAGGGAAGGAAGAAGGGATGGGGGAGGAAGAGAATACATGGGACGAAAAAGAAAGTAAATAGCAAGGTGCCAGAGTGAAAGCCCAACCTCACACCAGCCCATTGCACAAGGGCTGGTGCGGGAGACCGGGGCCCGTCCCAGCTCAGCACACCTCCGGCAGCACCGGAAGTGACCCCTGAGCCCCAGCGCCACCAGCTGTCGCCCCAACCCAAACCAAATAGATGTATTTTTTATTTGCCTCAATTAAAGAATGACAGTCCAGTGAGTAGGGCTCTTGCTTGTACATGGGTGACCTAGGGTTAGTTCCTAGGGCCCCATAGTGTCCCCTGAATCCTGTCAGGGGTGACCCTTGAGTGCAGAGCCAGGAGTGAGCCCTGAGCACTGCCCAGTGTGGCCCTAAAACCAAAAAGTAGAAAAGCCAAAAGATTCCCAGGCCTGACTAATTGATCAGCCCTCAGGATGTCGGACCTCACCCAGGAGGGAGGCAGGCCCTGCCCCTTATATCACATACCCCAGAAGACTCGAGAAAAGGCCAGTGCTGGGCCTCAGGGGCCTGGCAGCGGGAGGCTGGCAGAAAGTCTCATATGAAGCAACGAAACCTTGAACTCTCTCTAAGTCCACGTGGCCAACAGAACCGAGCTAAAGTTTACGAGCTGAGCCTTGGGGCTCCTCTGCCAACCCGTCCCTCCTCCCCCTGCACTCCACCCCTCAGGAGGGAGTTTCTTGTTTGTCTGTTTGTTTTTGCTTTTTGGTCCACATCCAGCGATCAGGGGTTACTCCTGGATGTGCATACAGAAACTACTCTTGGCGGTACTCGGAGGACCATCTGGGGTGGCAAACCCAGGAGGCAGTTTTTTGTTTTTGTTTCTTTCAGTGCTGGGACTCAAACACATGCAAAGCAAATGCTCCTCCACTGAGCTGCCACTCCAGCCCCTGAAGGAAGGAGAGAGTCTCCAGTCAAGAGAAAATCTTATCCCCTGCCCCTTTCATGACAGCTAGTCCCAGCCAGGGCTGGAGGCCAGAGTCCCAACTGCGGGGCTTCATGCCAGTAATGCCCTTTGTGCTTTCTGGGGGTACCCTCAAGGATGGGGACCCCATCGCTGGTCACAAGGCACCAGAGCAAGTCTCTGAGAATCTGGGGACAGCGCCCTAGCGAAGCCCTTAGCCTTAAACCATGAAGTATTTGGGGTAAATTTCAAGTTGAAGCAAAAAGCTTTCCTTTCAGAAATGGAACGGCTGGGCCCGGAGCCGTAGGACAGCGGGGAGGGTGTGTGCTTGGCACATAGCAGCTGAACTGGGTTCGATCCCCGGCACCCCACTGGGTCCCCCGAGCACCGCTAAGAGCGATTCCTGAGTGGAGAGCCAGGAGTCAGCCCTGAGCACTGCTTGCTGGGTGTGGCCCCCAAACCAGACCAAACCAAACCAAACCAAACCAGAAATGGAACATCTGCTTCGAAGTTTCATACCAAGTCTGCAGCGTCTGGAATCAAGGCACTCGTGTGACTCTGTGGGACAGAGAGAGGTGTTTGCTCCCCACAGGGACCTGCCAACATGCGTCACCCCCAGCCTGTTTACTCTGACCCGAAGGGCTGGTGAGTGCCTCACCCCACAACTGAACCCGCCTGGGGCCTGCACACGGACACAGGACCTTCCGCCCAGCGGCTGAGGATGCCAGGAGCACAACAAAGAGTGTCGTGAGGAGGATGGGTGGGTGAAGAGAGATGAGATCAGGGTGAAAGGCAGCCCTCCCCAAGGAGCCTGGAGCACTGGCTGTGGGCGGGGCCACTGGAGGCTGGGGGTGTCTGGACTGTCCCTGCGGAAGGCTCAGCTGATGGACCCTCCGGGTTGTGTCTCCCACCACCCCCAAGTTCCCCGCGGGCTTGAGAAGCCTGTGGCCAAGACACCCAGATGTCCCTTACCAGCTGCAGATGTTTGGTCTTTTTCTTGGGGTTCGCAGAGGTCTGGGGGTGCTCCACCTCCTTGAGCCAGGCCTCCTTGGGCAATTTGTACACCTCCAGCCAAAGATCACCAGCCCCTGCACGGGAGCCGCAAGAGGGTTGGGCAGGAGGCCGCTTTTCTGGGACCCTGTCTGCCCTCTCGGCACCTGTGGGGGACAAGAGCCAGGGCCCGCCTGCCCACCCCAGGACCTGGCCAGGCAGGAAGTGGGTCCTGTGGTCACAAAGTGGGGGTGCCCTTCACAAGCTTCTGCCTTTCAAGGTTCCTCTCGCCTTTTCCTCCTCTTCCCTCCTGCCTCTCCCTTCCCCTTCTCTTCCTTTCTCTCTCCCTCCTCCTCCCTGTCCCCCTCCTCCTCCCTCTTCCTCTTCCTCCTGGCTTTGTACTCAAGGATCATTCCTGGTGGGCTCAGGGGACCATATGAGGTGCTGGGGGTCCATCCTGCATTGGCCACTGCCCTGTGAGCACTCTCCCCGCTGTCCTATGGGCATGGCTCTGGCACTGCTTTCTTTTTTCGTCTTTTTGGCTTTTTGTTTTTTGGGTCACGCCTGGTGATGCTCAGGGATTCCTCCTGGCTCTGCACTCAGAAATTTCTCCTGGCAGTGCTTGGGGGACCATAGGGGATGCCGGGGATCGAACCCGGGTTGGCTGAGTATAAGGGAAATACCTTCCCTGCTGTACTATCACTCCGGCCCCCTGGCACTGCCCTCTGCCCCCAGGACTATGCCACATGTATGAGGAAAGTGCCAACTCCATCCACTGCCCGTGGTCTCCAGGCCCCTGTGGGACCCTGCACTGGGGTGTTTCATGGCTATTCTGTAGGGAAGAAGACACCCTGACAGAATCAGCCCTGGGAGGGAACTCAAGGGTCCCTCTGCCTCTGAACACCCACGGGGCAGCGGTGGGACTTGATTTCGCTCTCCCAGACAGAGGGTTTGGTTAAGAGCGCCCGGGAACAGTGACACCTGGATGCCCTGGTAACATCAGACTTTGGGCTACGGGAACAGTAGAGGGACATTTGATCCCTAGTGCTGCATGCTGCAAGGGTCCTCCGAGTCCTCCCAGGAGCCCGAGCACTGCCAGGTGGGGCTCTAAACCACACCAAACCAAGCCAGATCCAGGAGGAGGAAGGTGGTGGTCGGGGAGGAGCTGCGAATATGGCCTTCCCAACAGTGCTCCCCATCTTGCCTTGCAGCAGGAAGGCGGCAAAGTCGCCCCCCAGGGAGATCTGGACCTTGATGCAGGAGGTCTGCTTACTGGTGTCCTCCTGAGAAATAGAGCAGATGCAGTGGGGTGAGTCCAGCTTGATTGTAGCAGAGAATGCCTATGAAGGCCCCCACAGCAGTTGGAGGACAGAAACCCCTGTGAAGTCTGAGTCCCGGCTGTACCCCAATTCTCAAGTCACTTCAGATTTCACGTTAGTAGCACAGGAACTGAGCGAGGCTTATGAGGAGGCAGGGCCTTTGGACTGTGCTTGACTGGGCCTGCAGTTCCCAGGAAATCCTGGTGGGGGAAATTAAGCCGCGGTGGACAGCATGTGCCGCAGACTGTGGGGAGTTTATTGATTTATCCTGTTGGGGGGTGGGAGTGAGTGGGCTACACCTGGCAGTGCTCAGGACTACTCCTGGGGCTACATCAGGGCTCGTTCCCGGCAGTGCTCAGGGGGCCCTAAGTGGTGCTGGGGTCGACCTCATGCAAGGCAAGGTTCTCTGGTTTGGTTTTGGTTTCTGGGCCACATCTGGCAGTGCTCAGGGCTTACTCCTGGCAGTGCTCAGGGGACCCTATGGAATGTCGGGATTGAACCCGGGTCAGCTATGTGCAAGGCAAGGCCTCTCCCTGCGACCTATTGCTCTGGCCCCCAGAAGCTTCTGTTTTCTCTCCAGTAGAAATAGGAGTGTCCATGGCCTCCACATTCATAGGATTGTCACCATCATGGAGAGAGAAATGGGACTTACAATGTCATTGATGGTCTTGATGAAGTAAAGACTTTCTCTGCAGAAGTAGAAGAGTCTGACAATGCCTGAAACGGAAACGTGGGCATGTCAGACACATCCCCCCCTGCGACCTGGACTGTCCACCTAGCACTCTGGGTTGACCCTCACAGGTTTCCTCCCAGCCTTGCTCTACCCAGATGATCTGGTGGAAAGGTGAGAGAAACTGGCGTATTGCAGGGCGGAAACATGCTAACATGTTTCGGTTGGTTTTGGTGATGCTGTGGGCTCTCTCCCAGTTCTGCACTCAGGGATCCCTCCTGGCAAAGTCAGGGGACCGTATGGGGTGCTGGGGATTAAACCCAGGTTGGCCGCATGCTGGACAAGCGCCCTCCCTGCTGTGCCATCATCCAAGCTCCACCTTCCTGAATGATCTTTTTCCCAGTTTCCTCCAACATGAACAAGGCAGGTCTCCGGGCTATGTGAATTCTCTCTGGCCTCGCCTGGAGAAAGGCTGTTTAAATTCCAGGCCCCGGCTGTTCCTTCTGCAAAGCAGGGCCACAAACTCCCCTTCTATCCTGACCAGTGGATGCCCGGTGCGCCCCACTCGCTGGCCTGCCCTGTTCCCATTATTCCTCCTCAGCGTCACAGCTGCCCAGACCCGAAGGTTGACTCAGAACAGCTGGCACCTCCCGTAACTCAGGCTGAAAGGGGAGAGGGAGTACCTGTTTCATCCAGAAGCACAAGGAGAGTTTCAGAATCTAAGTCCATGGTCCAGATGGAAGTGACATCCACCTTCAGCTTCTCCCACACGTACAGCTGTTTCCCACTGAACGGGTTATAGATGGAGAAGCCTTTGGCTCCACCGACAAACAAATACTCCTGGGAAAAGGCCATACAGGTGGGTGCACTGCTGAGCTGGAGAAAAAAAAAGCAAGAGAGAAGGAATGAGTGTTTGCTTTCCTCAGCTTCACGGAAATGAAGCCCTCAAACAGGGCTTGCGGGGCCCAGCAAACCGCCTCTACTGGAAGGGGAAGGGGCCAGTGGTGGGAGGCTCTGGGGGACCCATTCCCCAGATGTCACCAATACAGAGGAATCCAAGTGAAAAGGGTGGTGAACTCCTCGGGGGGTATGAGGGAGGTGCTCTCTGTGCCATTCAAGAGGGGAGATTTGGGGCTGGAGCGATAGTACAGCAGGTCGACCTGGGTTCGATTCCCAGCATCCCATATGGTCCCCTGAGCACCGCCAGGAGTAATTCCTGAGTGCAGAGCCAGGAGTAACCCCTGTGCATCACCAGGTGTGACCCAAAAAGCCCCCATCCCCCAAAAAGAGAGGGGAGATTTCCAGGGGGTGCTGATTCTTTTTTTTTTCTTCTGAAAAAGGGACAGTAGGCTAGTTAGTTGTTTTATTTTTAAAACTTTTATTGGGCCATGCCTGGAGATGTTCAGGGGGGTTACACCTGGCTCTGTGCTCAGGAACTGCTCTTGCTGGTACTCAGGGGACCATATGAGATGCCGGGGATCGAACCCGGGTCAGGTGCGTGCAAGGCAAGCATCTTACCACTGGACTATCTCTCCAGCCCTATTTTTGATTTTGGGGTCACTTCTGGCGGTGCTCAAAGATCACTCCTGAGAGGACCCCATAGGGTGTTGGGGAATGAACCTGGGTCGCCGTGGGCAAGGCAAGTGCCCTTCCCTCTGTATGTCTGCGGCTCCAAGACCAGTCAATCTGGGAAAACTGTCTAGCTCTCCAGGGAAATGTCTCGGGCCCAGGCTCTGGCAGCGCTGCAAGCACATGGGTGATGAACCCACCCTCTGAGAATTCCCAAGAGTAGTGGCTGGCTGGGAAACCTTCACCTGATCTCCAGAGAACCCGGACGCCCTTGTCCCCCAGACTCATTTTCCCCATGGGCCACAGTCTCAGTGAAAGGCAACCCCGGAGAGGAACTCCTGCACTGTGGGTGTTGGGGAAGAGACTCTCCCACCTTGCTTTCAGCCTGGGGGGCATATGTGGTGGGCTGCACCCGGCTGCGCTGTGCTTCCTGCAGCACATCCCTCTGTTGGATCACATCCCACGACCGGTCGAACAGGTAGTTCACCAGTTTGTTGATCATACGATAAGGCTGAGGCAGGGAATCCTGCTCCTCATCTGGATCCCAGAAGACATAACCCTCGTCCTCCTCCTTCGACCAGTCCCTCTCGGTGGGGGACGGCACCTCCAGAGGTCCCTTCCGCGTGGCCAGGGGCAGCTTCGTCTTCTTGGCCCCCCTTCCCTTGGAAGACGACATGGCAGAAGGCGGGCCTGGGAGAGTCTGCAAGGCCCTGAAAGGCAGATAAAGGAAAGGAGTGGGGCGGACAGGTAGTACGGGGGTGCAGGTGCTCGCCTCGGAAGGCAGCTGACCCTCGTTCTGAACCCAGCACCAGCAGTATGCCCCTGCCCGTGAACATCACGCTGGCCAGGGGTCAGTCCCGAGCACGGAGCCGGAAGTAACCTCCGGGGGCATCACCAGGAGTGACCCTCCCCAAGAACAAAATGGGAAAACCTACAAAGAGAGCCAGAGCAGGTAATCGGCACTTTGTAAGAGTCCAAGCTCCGAATCAGAAAAAGGCTTTCAAATGCTTGGGGGACAGCTGTCAACGCAGGACACGGAGCTTCTGCTAAGACGCTTGGCGGGAAGGGGGGTCTTGCGCGGTCACTGCTTCTCCAGGTCTCGCCAGCACAGGGATTTGCCACGAGTCAGCAGGGGCCGGTCGCCGAGCCCGGGCCCCCTCGACACCCGCGGCGGCACCTACTGCTCTGGGAGCCGCGGGGGTCCCACGCAGACTGCAGGTGGAGGCGGCCGGGGACTGACGCCCGCCCAGCGCAGAAGCCGAGGCGCCCCTCACCCGCCGCCGACGCGCGGCGTCGCCTGGGTAACCCCCACTTCCGGCCCCGACCGGAAGCCATGCCCCGCCCCTGGGCGTGGCCGCCGGGAGAAGCCACGCCCACAGGCCACGCCCCCGGCAGCACTCGCGGCGCCCCTGGGGACTCGCGGGCACCGTGCGACCCAGTGGCCCCGGGTGGCGCCATGGACACCTTCATCCGCCTGACCAACCAGACCCAGGGCCGGGATCGGCTCTTCAGGTGAGTCGGACGCCGGCGGCCGCACCGCGGTGCCCGCACCCGGCGGCGGGAGCCGGGACTTGTGCCTGCTGGACCCCGGCAGGAGGGACACTCGGGCCCCCGCGTCCCCGCCGGCCTCGGAATTCCGAGTCCCGCCCCCGAGCTCCGGCTCGCTGTCCCGCAGGGGAGGCCGGAGCCGCGTCGTCGGGCGCCCAGCTTGAGCAGGAACTTTGCAAGGGTGCATTTGGGCCTGAAGCCAGCCTCGTGCCCGGCCCCCCCACCCCCACCCCACGCGCACAGCTGCCCCCCGGGCCCCTGCCCGGACCGCTGAGTCCGCACGGACTTGCCCCCTAGGAAATAAATATCTTTTTTAATGTAAAAGGTACAGTTGCAGACATATAACCAGCTTTCCCCTCCACTTCTAAGTGGTTCTACAAGGTTCTGGGTACCACGGCTGACTGATTCACCTTGGGTGCTAGGAACTGAGTCCAGAAGCCCGTGGTTGCCCACCCCGGAGCAGTATGCCCCTGCCCGTGAACATCACACTGCCTGCCTACTCACCTGATTAGTTTTCAAAAATTAAACTGTTAGATCACCACCTCATTAAAAGCCGGAGCCAGGGGCTGGAGTGATAGTACAGCAGGGAGGGCCTTTGCCTTGCACACGGCTGACCCTAGTTTGATCCCCAGCATCGCTCCCCCACCCCCAGCATGCCAGGAGTAATTCCTGAGTGCAGAGCCAGGATTAAGGCCTGAGCATTGCCACGTATGACCTAAAGAGCCAAAAATAAGTAAAACAAAAGCAGAAGCCGGTCACAGAGCTGAACTCCCCTCAAGGTTCATAAAGGAGGTTGCTTAATAAAAAATACATCTTTAGGGGGATGCCTTATATTCCAGCCCCTTTGGTGTTCTTTCATGAACAAAACTGCAGTCATAGAAATCGTCGCAGGGGCTGGAGAGATAGTATGGTGGGTAGGGGCTGCCTTTCATCAAGTAGATGCGGGTTTGATCCCTGGCATGGCATTCCATATAGTCCCCAAAGCCCCACCTGGGGTGATCCCTGGGCACAAAGCCAGAAATAAGCCCTGAGTACCACCAGGTAAAGCTCCCAAACAAAAAGAGACAGAAACCCAGAAATCTTCACAGCCCTAGTGTTAGGTCAAAAGTGAGAAAGGGGAATTCAGTGACATGCCCTGTCACCATGAGGTCCACCCCGACTCCTCTGTCACCCTAGTAACAAGCTCACACTTTTGAAAAATGTTCATCTTTTCATGAAGAATAAGGCATAAACGGATTCAAACCGCTACAGGGCAGATGGAAATAGCGGCTGCTAAGTGTGTGTGGATGTTGACTGCTCAAAATCTCTCATGCTCTTCAGTCAGGCCTTTGTGATTGTGACTAGCTGCAGTGTCTAATACTTCCCTGTGTGCACAGCAGCTGACCTATACTCGGTGTGAAATATTAGTTTGAAAGACATCTACGCTTCTTCAGGTGCAGGTGGATAATTGGCCCTTTCATCAAAAGTTAAGTCAAGTTGTCCGGGCTGGAGCGATAGCACAGCGGGTAAGGTGTTTGCTTGGCACGCGGCCGACCCGGGTTCGATCCCCGGCATCCCATATGGTCCCCCAAGCACCACCAGGAGTAATTCGTGAGTGCAAAGCCAGGAGTAACCCCTGAGCATTGCTGGGTGTGACCCAAAAAAGAAAGAAAATTAAATAAATTGGCTTCTTTAAAAAAAAAAAGTTAAGTCAAGTTCTCAAACTCAGAAATTTCTTCCTTTTTTTTCTTTTTTTTGGGGGGTTACTCCTGGCAGTGCTTGGGGGACCATATGATGCCAAGGATTGAACCTGGGTCAGGCACATGCAAGGCAAGTGCCCTACCTGCTGTCCTATTGCTCTGGGCCTCAAACACAGAAAATTTTTTTTGGGTCATACCCGGAGATGCTCTGAGTTTACTCCTGGTTCTGCACTCAGGAATTACTCCTGGCGGTGCTCAGGGGACCATATGGGATGCTGGGAATCGAACCCGGGTTGGCCGCGTGTAAGGCAAATGCCCTACCCGCTGTGCTATCGCTCCAGCCCAAACACAGAAATTTCTTGAGGCTCTGATTTGAGCCTGACCCTGTCCCCTGAGTAGCTGGCTAATTACAGGGTAGAAGCATGCATTCGAGAAATGGAGACTTCGTTCCACCTTATCAAAAAAGTGATGGAGCTGGGAAGAGGCTGCCTGGTCTTGGTCAGTGCCAGCCGTGGCCTTGAGGGCCGGCTCGCAGTGTTGCGAAGTTTGCTCACTTTCATTACCTTTGTGTTGCATTCCCATCTCATGCCCTACCCTTTGGCCTGCAAGTGACTTGCAGAATTTTGCTCTTGGAAGCGCTTCTCCGCGAGAGACTTGTCTTGGGGGAACGCTGGCACGAGCCAAGCCTGTTTCTCCTCCCCTTCACGGGTCCCCTCAGAGTGGATGTCTAAACCCTTCTCCTCATTCTTCCATTTCAGAGCCACTCAGTACACTTGCATGTTGCTTAGATATTTGTTAGAGCCAAAGCCTGGCCAGGAGAAGGTGGTCGAGAAGCTCCAGAGTCTGGAGGCCAGTGTGAGCACAGGCCGCAAATGTAAGTACTGGTGAGGGACAGCAGCTCGAGTCAGAATTCCCAGCTCCTGTCTTTCAGAACCTCAGCTCGGCCCTAGGTCTTTAATTTCCAGTCATTCCGTTTCCCCAGCCACCGCCAAGGAGCCCCAGGCCCCAGAGGTGGACACTCACAGGCGCCCCTTCTGCCCATATTCGGTACTACACACAAAAGATAAGGATGTTTTACTGTAACCGACCACTGAGACGCAATCCGCGTTGGGTTCACTTTGTAACCTGTCCCTGGGAACTCTGTGTTCTCTAGAAGAACACCAGAGCTGCATCCTGGACCTCCACCTTCTCGCCTATCTTGAGGTATTGCTACAGGAACAGGCCATGTATGGGGTGGTTGCGTAAGGCCCTCCCGTTGATCGTCGATTTGCTCGAGCGGGTCCAGTAACGTCTCCATTGGAGACTTTGTTGTTACTGTGTCTGGCATATCGAATACTCTCGGTAGCTTGCCGGGCTCTCCGAGAGGGGTGGAGGAATCGAACTCGGGTCGGCCATGTTGGCCGCTTGTTTGGTACCCACTTAAAGCAGTTTAGTAACGAGCCACATAGGCGATCCCCAGATTTCTAGTGTTCCTTGCATGCCTGGCTCCCCGCTGCTGGACCAGAACCAGGCATTGCCACACCAGGTGAGCGGAGGTATTATTAGCCCATGAAGTGTAGGCCTTGGGGATTGAGCAATTCCACTCAAAACTCTGCTTCCCAGAGGTTCCAGTGTGAGACTTCCTGGGGCACTAAGATCGTGTAATACTGATAGGAGATGGATATGCTGGTTGACTGGAGGAGAAGGAAGGTGTTTGGGAGGAGGTGGGACTTGAGGGATGTCTACGGGAGAAGGAAAAGGGAAGTCCCCCTGCTCAGGGCTCAGAGCCGTGTGGGAAGGGAACCTTTGTGTGGGAAAGCCATCAAAGAAACCCATTTGCTTGAGAAAAACAAAGTCAGTGGAGCACGAAAGTTTGTAAGTCTGTAACTGTACCTCATGGTGATACATTAAAAAAATTAAAATAATAATAAAAAAAAAAGTCAGTGAAGGACTGGGCAGCAGAGTGAGTTTTTCTGGATGGATCAGGGGCTGAGAATATATGGATACAAGCACTCTGGTTTAGAAAGTCCAGACCTACTCAAAATGATTTGGCATTGTTCATTACACATGCTTTTTTTAAATGTTATTTTAGATAATTACAGCCAGGGCTGTAAGTCAGTAGCGGGGCCTGGGGGGTGCATATGTGAGGCCTTGGATCTGACCCCGTTGCTGCAAAAACTGGAAGTATCAAGCATCCTTCTGAGGTTGTTCGTTTTCTGGGTTTTGCGGCTGGCCTTGTCTGGCTGACACTGTGCCCTGCTACGAGAGGATCCGTTTCAAAAGTCACTCTGAACTATGTCTTCGGTGCCCTCTGAGACCCTTGTCCCAGGTCCCTCTTTCGGGAGAAATACTGACCCTTACGCTCAGAGGGAGGCACGCTCAATCGTGGGCAGGAGCCCCACGTGGCCTGTTCGCTGTTTCTGTGGTCCCACGTCCCATCCCGGGCGTGCACAGTGACTCACCTCTCATCGCCTCTTCTCCAGGGTTCAGACTCGGCAATGTGCTGCACGCGCTGCAGGCCACACAGCAGAGCCTCCACGCCACGGAGGTGGTGCCCCGCCTGTGCCTGACCCTCGCCAACCTCAACCGCGTGCTCTACTTCATCTGTGACACGGTGCTCTGGGCCCGGAGCGTGGGGCTGGTGGCGGGTGTGGACAAGGAGCGCTGGCGTGGCTGGGCGGCCCGTCACTATTACTATTCCCTGCTGCTGAGCCTGGCCCGGGACGTGTACGAGCTGGCCCTGCATATGGAGCGGCTGGCCCGCCAGCGCGCTCGGCGGGCACAGTCGTCCGCCCGGACGCCTGCGGGCCACAGCGTGGCCGATGAGGAGGTCGTGTGGCTCCAGTCCTTCCTTCTGCTGCTCTTCCGCTCCCTGAAGGAGCAGCCACCCCTGCTGCTGGATGCCGTGAAGAATGCGTGTGATCTTCTCAACCCACTGCACCAGCTGGGCATCTACGAGTCCAACCCGGGCCTCATCGGACTCGGAGGCCTGGTGTCCTCGCTGGCTGGCCTCGCCGCGGTGCTTTACCCTCACCTGAAGCTGAGGATCCGCTGAGGGTCGCCCTGCCGAGCCACCCTCTGCAGGGAACCCAGAGCGGACACTTTTCAGACCTTTGGAGGTGACCACCGGCTGGCACATTCGGGGGTCTCCAGTGTGCTGGGCTCTGGGCTGTGCCAGAGGATCTTGAGGGTGGGGAAGGCAAGTGAGAAGGTGCCAGCGGGGGCCAGGGAGGCTCTGCCAGGCAACGGGAGAGGAAAGAGGCCCCAGACCCTGGGATCCCAGCGACGTGATTGAAATGCTCCTGACAGTAACCCTTGAAGTGGGGGAAGGAGAAATGTGCCTGGCCACTGGCGGTCCCCAAATCTCCAAGAATGACGTGAAGCTGCGAAGCAACTGTCCGGGGGAATTTGAAGAGCAAGCTGTCAGCAGCTAGGCGAGGGCAAAGTCGTTTGTCCAGAACTTCCACTGAATGATGATGACCAATAAATTTCTAGACCAAGCTGGTGTGTCTGTCAGCGGGTCTGGGCCCCGGGAAGGTGCTCACACAGCTGTCTTGGCGCGACTTTGCCCTCTCTGGGGTGGGCCACTCAGTCCCACCTCTCCTGGAATCATGCCATAGTCTCCCCCATCCTCACTCTCCTGTCCCGTCTCCCGCCTTCCCGAGGGTCCCCCAAACTAGAGGCCATCGGCACTCAACGGCTCAGCTGAGCTGCATCCACAGCACCACTCACAGGCCTAGTCCAGCTGAGTCTGGGGTCCCCCGAGAAGAGACAGTGAGGGTCCTCCCACGGGAAGGACAGGTGGGCCTGGAGGGCAGCAGGGGGCTGTGCCCTTTGAGCTGCTCCGGGTAGCAGGCTCGGCTCGGCCCTTTCACCACTCACCTCTCACCTACATTCTGGGTTCCCAGCCCAGCTGGCCAGAGGCCTGGCTTTGTCAGCAGAGTGCTGGGCATGGAGCCTGCTGTCCCTCTGGCCCAGGGCACGGCTCCAAGGCTCCAGCCCTTTGCCCTCCGGACACAGTCCGAAGACACTTGTCCTACAGTGTAAAGTGAGGCCAGAGGCCACCTCCTGAACTACTTCCTTTTACCCTCCAACAACATTGTCACCTGTTTCTTTTACTTTATTGGTTTTTTTTTTGTGTGTGTGGGGGTGGGCTACACCCTCTCAAAATTTTTTTTAAAAAATATACTTTATTTTACTCCTGTTTCCATTTAGCACAATTAAAAAAAAATCCAAAACTGGTACCCAACCCCCTCCATTTTTTTTTTAAAGAGAAACCTTTTCTTTTTCCATTTAGCACAATTCCGTTTAGCACACGCCTCTGGGCCAGGCTGAGAGTCCATGCTTGCACACGGCACAGTGCTCCCTCATCTGATGGCTGCTGTGAACTGGAGTTCTGACCCTCTGCTTGCAGTAGCTCAGCCAGAAGACTTTCATCATTGCTGCCACTTTTTTTTTGGCTTTTTTGGGGTCTCACCTAGGCTCTGCACTCAGGAATTACTCCTGGAGGTGTTTGGGGGACCACATGGGATGCCGGGGATTAAACCCCAGTGGGCCAGCGTGCAAGGCAAACGCCCTACCTGCTGTGCTATCGCTCCGGCCCCATTGCTGTCATTTTTTGTCTTATCTGGGGCCACACCCAGCAATGTTCAGGAGCTACTCCTGGCTCTGAACTCAAGAATCCTGGTGGTGCTTGGGGGGAACCCTATGGCATGCCAGAGATCGAACCTGGGTTGGCCGCATGCAAGGCAAGCGCCCGCCACGCTGCTCTATCGCTCCAGCTGCACACACATGTGTGTGCGTGTATATGTGTGTGTGTTTGTGGGGGGGGGCAAGAAATCTTAAATCATGGGGTGAGAGGCCGGGGCATCTGCAGCGCTGGCCACCCTGCAGAGAGGAGCTGAGGCTGAGAGAATGAGAAAGCCAACACCACCTGTCTGGAAGACAGCTTTGGGACTTTTGTTTGTTGGGGGGCCACATCTGGTGGTGCCTGCAGGTAACTGCCAGCTTTGTGCTGGCGGGGGGGGGGGTTGTTCCTGGCAGTGCTGGGGAGCAAACCTGGGCTTCCTGCATGCCCAGCATGTGTCCAGCCCTTTGAACTGTCTCCTGGTCCTTGGAGAGAGTTTGTTTTATTCGTTTGTTTTTGAGATGTGGGGGCTGGAACGTGGGGCAGAAGGAAGAGTTTCCGAGCTTGTATCTGATTAGGCTCGGGGCCCCCCTCCTACTTGGCTGAGTGCCCATGTGAAAAGCAACATATGCCCAGGGGACCCTGCTCAGCGAACCACGACACGGGCCACCAGCTCTCCCCTATGTTGCCCTCAAGCCCAGAGCAGCTCCGCAGCGAGGAGCACTGACCTGTGAGTGCAGGGGCTGGGAGGATGGGCCGCGGGGTCTCTCAGAGGCCAGGTGATCCTGAGGGTCCAGGGCCCCATTACTAAAGAGTCCTGTGGAGGGGCACCGAGGGTGAGTTTATCGGGGCCGATTTCTTACCAAGAGCGGAGCACTGAAACTCGGACCCTAGAATTCCCACAGCACAGACTATTGTAACAGCAGCAAGCGGACTGGCCACTTCTCACCTGGCTGCAGAGAAGGAAGGACCAGCAGGGATGCCGTGCGGGACTCGGGCTGAGCGCAGGCTTTGCAGGAAGGAGGTGTAGGTTTGATCCCCAGCACCGCATGGTCCCCTGAGCTCTGCCATCCCTAAGCTCTGAGCCTGGAGTAGTGCCTGAGCGTCACCAAGTATGGTCCAGACCCTCATGCCACAAAAGAAAAACTCAATCCAGAACTTCATGGTTAAAAAAAAAAATAAACCTGAAACTTACTTTTTTGGGGGGTGGGGGACCACACCCGGCGATATTCAGGGGTTTCTACTGGCTCTATGCTCAGGAATCACTCTTGGTGGTACTCAGGTGCTTATGGGATGTTGGGAATTGAACCCGGGTCAGTTGCAGACAAGACAAATGTCCTACCTACTCTCCTGTTGCTCTAGCCCCAGACCCGTTTTTGTCTCTCGGACCCTACCCAAGAGCTCCAGGGCTCCCTCATTTTCCAACCTCATGCCTGCTTCCAGCTAAGAGCACCAGGCTGGCTGAGTAATGAGGCTGTGGGGTAACCCAGCCCTCTGGGACCTATCCTCCGTGCCCGCCCACCCCTGCTGACCGCCTTCTGTCCAGGGTTCTTGAGCAACCAGGCAGGGCCCAGTTGGTGGCCGTGAGAGGCGGGGGACGGACACAGGATCGCAGCCGAGGCTTGCTCATGGCCCAGGGCCTTCTTCATTGCAGCTGGAAGAGTAATGATGGCAGTGAACAAGGGTCCAGCCTTACTGGATGGAGAGCTTCCCGTGAGTACCCGCCCGGCACTGCAGGACAGGATGGACAGGGTGGAACCCGACCGGGGCGGGGGGCACAGGGGCTGAGAACTGTATCTCTGTCAGTCGAGCCCTCACCAGAGATGGGACAGCAGGGACCCATGTGGTCCCCCAGCCCCGCTGGTGTGAGCCCCGAGAGGCTGGAGAGATAGGACAGCAGGGAGCTCCTTTATCTTGCACACGGCTGACCCAGGTTCCGTCCCCAGCATCCCACAGGGCCCCCCGAGCACCGCCAGGGGTGGTTCCTGAGTGCACCAGGAGTGACCCCTGAGCACTGCCACCGGGTGTGGCCAAAAACAAAACAAAACCACACAAAAATCAAGTGAGCACAGAGCCAGGAGTGAGCCCTGACCAGCCTGACCACTGCCCCAGTGCTCCCTGAGTCTTCCTGGGAGAGGCAGGTGTCCTCAGAATCGCGGCCCCCAGGGACAGCAGTGGGGACATTGTGGGCAGTTCCAGACAGGAAAGGCTGTGACCACGGCTGCATATGTGTGCTCCCTGGTGGGCTAGAAAGTGTGTGGGTTCAGCCTCCACTGGGGGCAGCCAAATCCTGGACACCCCAGCATTCCTAGGGCACCTGCTGCTTCCCAGGAAGAGGGTGAAATTGGTCTGGGCCCTTGGTGGACAGTAATGGCCGCTCGTGCTCTGTGAGCCTGTGCTCTGCCCTATGGGGCCCTTGGGAGCTTCCTGGTGGGTGACTCTGCGAGCTGGGGCGTGGGTGGCCCCCAGCAGTGGGGGGCGAGGCAGGGGGACTCAAGACCCCCATGTGTTTCTTGTAGGAGCAGGAGAACGTGCTGCAGCGGGTCCTGCAGCTGCCCGTGGTGAGCGGCACACGGGAGTGTGTGCAGAAGACCTACACCAGCACCAAGGACGCACACCCGCTCGTGGCCTCCGTGTGCAATGCCTATGAGAAGGGCGTGCAGGGTGCCAGCAGCCTGGCAGCATGGGGCATGGAGCCAGTGGTCCGCAGGCTGTCTACCCAGTGTGAGTGCCACTGCCCCGGCCATGCGCCGGCCAGAGATGACGGCTCTGCCTGTAGATGCCCAGACCTTTCCCCCAAAAGGATGACTGTGCTCCATCTGAGAGACCTAGAGGGGGCGGGGGTACCCAGCGCCCACTCCTGCTTCTCACCAAGCAGTGGCAGGAACTAACAGGGTGTGGCTAGCAGGGGGGTCCCGGCAGGGCTGGGGGGGCATTGGGGAAAGCTCTGGATGCCGGGAGACCTGCTAAGTCCCAGAGGAGACCTCAGCCGCTTCCGAGAGGCTGAAGAGTCGCAGAGCTGGTCGGGCACAGGTGGGGGTGGTGGGGGTCACCACCATGGCCCCTCACTTGCAGTCACAGCTGCTAATGAGTTGGCCTGCCGAGGCCTGGACCAGCTGGAAGAAAAGATCCCAGCACTCCAGTACCCTCCCGAGAAGGTAAGCCCCTGGGAATGTTCTGGACAAAGCGCCACTGGGGGCAGCGGGGGGGGGGCACGCACCTCCACAGCACGACACAGTGAGGGCCTGGCAGAGTCCTGCGACAGGTGGCACCAGAGGCAGTCCTTGAGGGGACACCCCTGCCATGGCCGCCTCACGGGCAGAGAAGCCCAGAGATTCTGCTGGTCGGCTCAGGAGGGCTGGGCCGGATCCCTTTCAAGCTCAGCTCAACCCAAAGTGCCCAAACTTTGGGGTTGAAAGATAGCATAGTGGGGGGCTGGAGCGACAGCACAGCGGGTAGGGCATTTGCCTTGCGCACAGCCGACCCGGGTTCGATTCCCAGCCTCCCATATGGTCCCCTGAGCACAGCCAGGGGTGACTCCTGAGTGCAGAGCCAGGAGTAACCCCTGTGCATCGCCAGGTGTGACCCAAAAAGAAAAAAAGGAAAAAAAAGAAAGATAGCATAGTGGGTAGCGCATGGGCCTTGATGCAGCCAACCTGGGTTCATTCCATATGGTTCTCTGAGCACCGCCCGAAGTGATTCCTGAGCGCAGAATCTGGAGTAATCTCTGAGCACTGCCAGTTGTGGCCCAAAAATTAAAACAAAAAACCAAAGAGTCCAAAACCTTGGCTCCAGCCCCAGCCTTGACTGATGGGCCTGAGGAAAACTTCCAAGCAGAGTGCGCTGACCAGCTTGGCAGTGCTGGGGATTGAGCTCAGGGATTGGCAGCTGCCAGGCATGCACACCTGCCCTTTGCACCATCTCCCCGGCCCCACCCTCTCTGTCCTTCTGGGGACCTTCCCGGAAGCAGTTCCGGGGGTCCATGCCCAGCCCTGTGCCCCCCAGATTGCTTCGGAGCTGAAGGGCAGCATCTCCACTCGCCTGCGCAGTGCCAGGAACAGCATCAGCGTGCCCATTGCCAGCACTTCCGACAAGGTCCTGGGGGCCGCCCTGGCCAGCTGCGAGCTGGCCTGGGGGGTGGCCAAGGACACGGCTGAGTATGCCGTCGGCACACGGGTGGGCCGGCTGGCCTCGGGCGGGGCCGAGCTGGCTGTGGGCGGCATGGAGAAGGTGGTGGGATTCCTGCTCCCTCCCGAGGAGGAAGACTCAGGTATGGCCAGCACCCTCCCCACGGAGCTGCCCCGGAAAGAAAAGGGGGGAGGGGGACTTCCAGCAGGATCCCCCCCACTCAGGGTGCATGAGGGTGAAAGCACATCCAGATGCCTTTTAAGATTGTGGGGGACGGGCCAAGCGATAGCACAGCGGGAAGGGCATTTGCTTTGCACACAGCCGACCGGGGTTTGATCCCCGACATCCCGTGGGGTCTTCTGAGCCCTACCAGGAATAATTCCTGAGTGTAGAGCCAGGAGTCAGCCCTGAATCCTGCTGGGGGCGCCTCCCTCCAAAAAAGTTTGTGGGGACTCCTGGTGGCTGCAGACACACCCTCTTTTCACTCCCTTCACACCTCCCAGCCCCAACTCCAGGAAACCAACGGACCCAGAAGCCCCCCAAGGCCAAGCCGAACCTCATGGCCAGGGTGGGGGCGCTGGCCAACACAGTGACGCAGCACACCTACCAGACCACAGCCCGGGCGCTGAAGCAGGGCCACGCCCTGGCCATGTGGATCCCCGGTGTGGCCCCACTGGTAAGTGCCACTGGCCTGGGAGTTGGGGTGTCCCTCCAGCCCCCTGCAGCCCGCTCTTTCAGGGGGAGGAAATGCAGCTCCAAAGATGGGGGCAGGGGGTCTGGCCCACCACCTCAGATCCTCAGGGGAGTCCTGGGGTCATGGGGGGATGCGGGAGCCACCAGGGAGTCCCCAGGCCCGTGGCCAGCCACGCCTAAGTCCCCTTTCCACAAAGTCCAGGCTGGCACCACACAGGAACATGGGAGTAAGGGCTGGCGGAGGGGGCACCCGGGGCTTGCAGCGGGGTCCCAGCGCCCCCTTCCCACTCACAGAGCAGCCTGGCGCAGTGGAGCGCGTCAGCCGCCATGCAGGTGGTGTCCCGACGGCGTGAGAGCGAGGTGCGGGTGCCGTGGCTACACCACCTGGCGGCCGCACAGCAGGAGGACCGGGACGAAGCCAGCGACACAGAGGGGGATGAGTCGCAGGATGACGACTCGGGTTCTGAGGAGCACAGGCTCAGCGAGGTGAGGGAGCACTGGCCCCGGGTCCCAGTGTTGAGCTGGGGTCCCTGTGCCATGCCCCTCACTGCCCAGCTGGCGTCCACGCCATCCTCCAGTTGGGGGGGCCCTCCTGGCCATACCCTCCGTCCCACTGATGAGCTCTCATGCCTACGAGGGAGAGACCGAGATGCAGAGGGGGGTCGGGGGCTGGTGGCAGAGCCCGCTCCAGCTCCAAGGAAGGGGGAAACACTGACCTTGTTCTGGACGGCAGGTGGCGGCCCGGTCCCGAGCGCCCAGCATCTTGGGCAGCGTGGCCCATACTCTGCAGGAGGCCCTGCGAACCAGCATTGCCGCCGTGACATGGGCGCCCAGGGCCATGCTCAGCACCGCCGGTCGCCTGCTGCACCTCACGCCCGCCCCGGCCACCCCCCTGGCCACCCCCAAGAGCCGCGCCATGTCCCTGTCGGACGCCCTGAAGGGCGTGACCGACAATGTGGTGGACACAGTGGTCAATTATGTCCCGGTGAGTCTGCCCCCCTCCCCGGGTCCCAGGCCCCATTTCCTTGGCCCTCCGGGCTGCCTCGGTCTGTTGCCACCTTGACACAGCTCCCTGACCCCAGACAGAGACCCTTCCCCACCGCTGGCAGCCAGTTTGTGGGTCCCCAGCCCTCCCCCATTAGCTTACAACCCAAGGACCTGGCTGCTCCCCGGACACCCGCGGGTGGGATGGGGGCTGAGGGAGGTGGCGGCTGTGAGCGACACTCAGGCTCTCCTGGGGGGGGCGGTCCCTGGGAAAAGCTGCAGGGGGGCTCTTGGGGAGGAGACCACCCCTGGAAGTGTCTAGGTGGGCGACCCGGTCACGGCTTCACCTGGCGCCCCGGGGAGGGGATCTGGCAGCCACTGATCACTGGGCGGCTCTCCAGAACCTGGCCGGGCCCTGCCTCG
Source organism: Sorex fumeus (assembly GCF_029834395.1). Taxonomy (NCBI): domain Eukaryota; kingdom Metazoa; phylum Chordata; class Mammalia; order Eulipotyphla; family Soricidae; genus Sorex; species Sorex fumeus. The sequence goes on along the minus strand of NW_026606081.1, from coordinate 57,289,618 downwards.
GGCTGGGCAGGCGTGGGCAAGGGGGTCCCGAAGCCGGCGGAGACACCGGGGCCCTCCAGCGCGACGGGGGCCGGCGACAGGGTCCTGCTCTGCCCTTAGCTCCCCAGGCTGTCGCTGATGGAGCCCGAGAGCGAGTTCCGGGACATCGACAACCCGCCCCCCGAGTGGGAGCGCCGGGGGTCCCGCGGCAGCCTGCGCGGCGCCCGGAGCCCCGAGGAGCGCGGGGAGGTGCCCGCCGCGCCCCGCCACAGCCTCCCGGTGGCCACTCGGGAGAGGCCCAAGCGCCGGGTCAGCGACAGCTTCTTCCGGCCCAGCGTCATGGAGCCCATCCTGGGCCGCGCGCAGTGCAACCAGCTGCGCAAGAAGAGCTGAGCCGGGCAGGCGGCCACCGGCGGGCAGGGGCCCCGGAGTGGCCCCGGAGACGGCCCGGAGCACCGCCGGGTGCGGCCCCGAATCGCGACCCAGACGGGAGCCGAACTCCGCGGAGCCCCGCCCCGCACCCCGGGCCCGGCAAATAAACACCGTTACCGCGCGCACCTGGGCCGAGCTCTTTTCCGAGCCGCTACCCTTGGCACGCCCCTTGGCACGCCCCTTGGCAGCCCTTGGCACGCCCCTTGGCACGCCCCTTGGCAGCCCTTGGCACGCCCCCTTGGCACGCCCCTTCTCAGCCCTTTGCAGCCCCTTGGCACGCTCCTTGGCACGCCCCTTCTCAGCCCTTGGCACGCCCCTTGGCAGCCAGCTCCGACCAGACCAACCCCGCGCCGGCTGTTTCCCGACGGGAAAGGTGCGCCCCTGCCGACGCCAGGGGAATCGGTTCTTCCCGCGTCCCGGCACCCCGGTGCCGCTTCAGATAGTCACTGTTGGCTGGAGGGCCGGGACAGCCGCTGGTGTACTTCCAGTCCTCTCCCCCACACCCCTCCGCAACCCCCAGTTGCTCGCATTCCCTTCTGCAGCGAAATGGCAACTGAATCAGTTTGGAAGAGTAGGAAAAATAAAAATAGGCTGGGCCTGGAGCAATATAGTACAGTAGGGAGGGCATTTGCGCACGGCCAGCCGGGGTTGGATCTCCAGTACCCCATAAGGTCCCCTGAGCCCTACCAGGAGTGATCCCCGAGCACAGAGCCAGGAGTAAGTCCTGAGCACCACCAGGTGTGACCCCCCCAAAAAAAAAAAGAATGTATCTGTTTCCATATTCATATGTCTCCACACCCTCACTCCTGGATCATCCAGTCTGACCCCCTCACAGCCACACCATCCTCTGCACCCTCACCCCTTCCGTCCCCTCTTTGGTTCTGGAACTGCCACCATGGTGTCATCCAACTAGTCACGTGTGTCCTTTGCCCACCTTGCCACCACTCCTATGTGTGCTCATGCCAGAGGTGCCCCCTGGGGGCTGGTCAGCAGCTCGCAACACTCACTGCCCAAGACACAACTGCACAAAAATGACAGTCCCCCCAACACACTTCAGAAAGCTGAGGTCAGAGACCTTCACTTTCAGCCTGCACAGGCCATCCACGGGGACCAGAGAGGTCACAACCTGGACCCAGGGGCCAACACCCGGGATAGCCCAGCTGCACGGATCACCCCTCTTTGTTTCACTTGTGGGACATGACTCTGGTGGAAGAACACAGAGCTAGCATGTCCCTAGCTCCTCTGGGTGTGGCCCTTGACCCCGGAGCCCCTGCAGGAGTGGTTTCCAGAAGTTAAAAATGTGATGAGCAGGAGCTCAACAGAGAGAGCACCTGCTCGGTGTGTAGGAGGCCTGGGTTTGAGCCCAGCACCCTCAGAACCGCTGGGAGTGAGCCCTGAGCACCGAGTCAGGAGTAGCTCCTGACGACTTCCAAGAGTGATCTCCAAAACAGAACAGAAATTGCTGGAGAGATAGTACAGCAGACAGGATGCTTGTCTTGCATGTGGCCAGCCTGGGTTCAATCTCTGGCATGCCGAACCCACCAGAAGTGATCCCTGAGCACAGTCAGGGGTAAGCCCTGAGCACTGCTGGGAGAGGCCCAAAAGAAAACAAAAAAGAACAACAGAACAAATGTTATAGAAATAATGAAATGCAATGGAAATCAGCACCCCAGCCCCAGTGCTGTTCAGGGTCAAGTGTCAAATGTTTACTTTAGGAAGTGTCAGAGCATATGGAGACTTCTGGCAGATGCCGGTGCCAGTACCTGCGTGAGGGCCCTACCTGACACCGGGATGAGTTGGCTGGTGCTTTGGCCTAAGATGTGCTTCTGGAGCTTATGGTCCCTGCACTGTCTGGGACCTGCAGCAAAACGGGACCAATGGGAGGAGTAAATGAATATATATAATAAATGCACTTACCAACAGACCAACATATAAGTTATCCTACCATAAGGCTAGAGAGACAGTACAGTGGGTAGGGTGCTTATCTTGCATGTGGCTGAGTCAGGTTTGACCCCCAATACCCCAAAGGGTCCCGCCAGGAGTGATTCTTGAGCACAGAGCTAGGAGCAAGCCCCGAGCACTGCCAGGTGTTGCCCAAAAAACAAACACACAAAATCCTTCTATAATATCCCTCCTTACCCATCACTCACCCTCTGATTTCAGTTACCTGGTCCACTGTGACCTACAATAGTATGTTTCTGGCTGTGCTTTGGGGTCACTCCCAGAGCTTCTTAGAGCACTATCTAGTGCTAGTGAGTAAGTGCCCATGTGCTTCAATCACCTCTGACCCACAATAAAACATTCTGGAATACTTCTGAGATAGTCTTTTTTTAATTTTTTGCTTCACACCTGGTGATGTTCAGGGGTCACTCCTGGCTCTGCACTCAGGAATTACATCTGGAGGGGCTTGGTGGACTATATGGGGTGCCGGGGATAGAACCTGGGTTAGCTGCAAGAAAAGCAAATGCCCTGCCCACTGTACTATCATTCTGGCCCCTGAGATAATTTTAGGGTCCAACCCCTCAATGCTCAGGGCTTACCTCCTGGGTCTTCGCTCAGGAATCACTCCTGGTGAGCTCGAAGGACCATATGGGATGCCAGGGATGGAACTGGGTTGGCCTTATAAGGCAAGTGCCATACTCGCTGTACAACCTCTAGCCCCTGAGATATTATATTAAATACGTTATATACAAATACGTTGATATTATATTAATATGATATATTGTTAATAATTGTTTTTTTTGATGCCAGAAATCAAACCAAGTCTTATGCCCACCAGGCATGCACTTTACCACAAACCCGCCCTTTATTAGGTGCTAACGTCACTGTATTGTGCCCGAGTCATTGGGAAAACACTGTCTGTACACAGCGGAAATGGCAAAGCCCATGCAGGTGGGCGCAGGGAGCATAGCGCTGTGAGGCAGCGCCCTCCACTCAGCCCCAGGGAGTCGCAGAGGACCGAGGCGCCCCACGCCCATTCCAAGTGCAGACTAACAAGCCTCGGCCTGCGCGTCCAGGCTTGCGCGGGGCGTGCTGGGCGCCGTCCTGCTCCCTGGGTCTGGCGGAGCACCGGCCTCTTCCCGCGTGCAAAAGCGCGGGGCAGGAGGGGCGTCCCAAGCCCCTGCCACAGTCCTCGGGCGCGGAGAGTCTCGTGGGGCTACGGCGGGCAGGCCTGAGGACTGGAGCTCGGCGGCGGCCCCGGAGGAAAGAGCAAAACTCCGAGCCCCCTGCTGAGAAGTTCCTACCCCACCGACCAGGAGGACCAGGCCGTCTGCGTGGGAAAGCCGAGGCCTGACCACGCCCACACACACGCCCACTCACGAGACGCCCCGCCCCGCCCGCGCTTCCCAGGCCTCATGAGGGGCGTGGAAACTGGAGACCACGCCCCCGGGGAATGCCACGCCCATAAACAAGCCCCTTCGCCGGACGCCCCATCCGGCCCGCGCCTCCGCCCCCGCGAGCACCCGGAGGGCGGAGTTCCGGGTAAGGGAGGGGAAACCGGAGGCATGGCCACGCCCCCGACGGAACACGCCCACACCCAACCAAGAAGCCACGCCCCTTCGCGCCTCCGCTCCGCCTTCAGCACCCCGGCGGGCGGAGTTCGCATAAGGGGCGGGAAACGGGAGGTCTGGCCACGCCCCTACGAGGCCACGCCCACATCCACCCAATCAGCCCCGCCCCGCCCGCTCCTCCACTCCCCCCGGCACCCCGGCGGGCGGAGTTGCGGGTGCGGGGCGGGCTGTTTGGGGGGCGGGGGTCCCGATGACGGCATCGGAGCGCGCCGCGCTGGAGCTCCGGGCCTGACTTTGCAGCTGGGGACTGCAGGCACCCCATAGAGGTGGGCTCGGGTTCGGGCTCGGGGGTCGAGGTGGGCGCTCTCCCCCGGCTGCGGTTGCCTGTGGATCTGGGGCGATCGCAGAGTGGGGGAGCCCCGACCCGGCACGGGGAGCCCCCATCCTTACCTAGAGGCTTCCCGGAGGCCCTCCGACCCGTTAAGTTAGGGGCATCTGATGCCCGCATCCGGGACGCGCCAGACGCTGACACTCTGCGAGAGTCGGTCAGCTTTGGTCATCACTTTTCCAAACTTTCCCGGCCCGGCACCTCGGGTTTGCCTGCCCCTTGCGCCTCGGTGGAACTGCGCGGGCTCCTCCAGGACGGGGAGCTCTGAGCCCTGGGCAGGGATGCGGGGAAGCCCGGCCAGCGGTCAGGGTGAGCGGGGCGCGGACGTTGTCCCCCAGGCTCTGGCTCCCCGCGGGACCGGCTCAACGCACTGTTCCTCGTGGAGGGCAACCGCAGCGGAGGAAATCGCGCCGGGATGAGGGGCTGGGGTGAGGGTCCTGGACGGCTCTTCGCTCTTGGCTAGGCAGCACCTGGAGCTGACCTGCTGGGCCGCCCTGGGAGGTGGGGGGCGGGACGCCTGGGGTGGCAGGAGCTGGCAGGGAGCTCCAGGGAACGCCTGCGTCTGTGCCTGGCTGGGAAAGAGAGCGGGGAGCCCAGGACTAGGGGAGTCCTGGTAAGTCCTCGGGCAGGCACCAAGGAGCTGCTTTTCGTGGGGGTGACCATCATATTCCGGTTTTTCAAAGTGGGGGACAGAGATCACCAAGGGCCCTGTCCAGATGTGGTCAGTCAGGGCCAGGGTGCCTGTGACCAGATGGGGTGGGGCAGGTGGAGGCCACAGCATTAAGTGTAGGAGCTTGGTGGCGGAGGCAGGGGGCTTTTCGGAAAAAGATAGGGGTGTAAAAGGCAGACGCTGGAACTCCCAGAAGTGAGAGGGGCTTGTGTCGTTTCTGTCCATGAGGGATGCAGCTGGAATCCAGAAGCTCTCTGCTTGCAGCCCTCTGTTGGGTGCTGGGTACCCACCTGTGGGGGTCCGGATCTGGGCCCCCTCTATGTACAGTAGTGGTCAGGCCTGGATCAGGGCAATGTCCATGGCGGCCTCTTCCTTTTTCACAGGCCCTCACCATGGGGCTGGAGGCCCCGAGGCTGCCCGGGCCAGAGGAGGCCACCATCAGGGTAGCCCTGCGAGTCCGCCCGCTGCTGCCCAAAGAACTGCTCCATGGCCACCAGAGCTGCCTGCGGGTGGAGCCGGCTCATGGCCGTGTCACCCTGGGCCGTGACCGCCACTTCAACTTCCACGTGGTGCTGGATGAGGACACAGGGCAGGAGGCCGTGTACCAGGCCTGCATGCAGCCCCTCCTGGAGGCCTTCTTCGAGGGCTTCAACGCGACCGTCTTTGCCTATGGCCAGACAGGCTCGGGCAAGACCTACACTATGGGAGAGGCCAGTGTGGGTGAGTGACCCTACACAGGGAGGGGACGGGCCCCCTGACTTTCTGCTCCAGCCTCCCAGTTCTTCAGCAGAGAGCAAGAAGGTGGATTTCCTGACCCTCCAGCATCCTGATGGTACTTACCATGGTCAGGGCAGGGCAGGAAGGCAGCTGGGTAGCCGGCTGGCCGGCTGTTTGTGGGGGAGCAGGAAGCTGGCTCTCCTCAGGGGAACAACTCATGGAAGCTTGGATGAGACCCACTGGCCCGCGGACTCTAAGGCATTCATGGCCCTCCCTCCTGTTGGCTTATAAATCAGGATGATAGAGCCACACTGCGTGCGGGTTTGGCTCCCCCATCAGCACTTGGCTGCTCCTCCTCCTCCTCTTCCTCCTCCTCTCCTCCTCCTCCCCCTCCTCCTCCTTCCTTCTTCTTTCTCCTTCTTTCTTCTTCTTTCTTCTTTGTCTCCTCTCCTCCTCCTCTTCCTCCTCCTCCTCCTTCCTTCCTTCCTTCTTTCTCCTTCTCCTCCTTCTCCTCCTCCTTCCTTCTTCCTTCTTTCTTCTTTTTCTTTCTTATTCTTCTTCTTTGTCTCCTCTCCTCCTCCTCCCCCCTCCTCCTCCTTCCTTCTTCCTTCTTTCTTCTTTTTCTTTCTTATTCTTCTTCTTTGTCTCCTCTCCTCCTCCTCCCCCCTCCTCCTCCTTCCTTCTTCCTTCTTCTTTCTTCTTCTTTCTTCTTTGTCTCCTCTTCTCCTCTTCCTTCCTTCCTTCCTTCCTTCCTTCCTTCCTTCCTTCTCCTTCTTCTTTCTCCTCCCCCTCCCCGTCTTCCTCCTCCTCCCCATCCTCCCCCTCCTCTCCCTCCCCCTCCTCCCCCTTTCCTCCTCCCTCCTCCTTTCCTCCTTCTTTCCTCTTCCTTTCCTCCTCCTCCTTCCCTCCTCCTTCCCTCCTCCTTCCTTCCTTCTTCCTTCTTCTTCATACCCAGTGATACTTTGGGCTTACTCCTGGCTCCACACTAGGAATTACTCCTGGCAGTGCACGGGTGGACAATATGGGATGCTGGGAATCGAACCCTGGGTCAGCCACGTGCAAGGCAAACGCCCTACCTGCTGTACTATCACTCTGGCCCAGCACTCTGGCTTCTTGCTCTGTGGAAATGAGACCAAAAAAAGAAAGAAAGAAAAAGCCCAGGCTGGACTGATTGTGGATTGGACAGTAGGTACTGCTGACCTGATACCATCCCTGGCACCACATATGGTTCACCAAGCCCTGCCAGGTGTGCCCCCTCCCAAAAAAAAGAAAGAAAGCGGAACTGTGAGAGGTACTTTCCAGTGTTTTTTGTTTCTGATTTTGGGGCTCCACCCAGCACTGTGCAGGTCAGTCTCTTGGCTCTGTGCTCAGGGATCACTCCTGGCAGGTCTCAGAGACCATGTGGAGTGACCTTGTGCAGATGCTGTTTCCTCTGTACTGCCACTCCAGCCCCTTGCTGAACCCCCAGCCTTCTGCCCAGCCCCTCCAAGCTGGCATGGCCCAGGCTGCCCTGTCCATCTCATTCCCCTGGATCCCTGTGTGTCTCCCCAGCCTCCCTCCGTGAGGACGAGCAGGGCATCATCCCGAGGGCCATGGCCGAGGCCTTCAAGCTCATCGATGAGAATGACCTCCTGGACTGCCTGGTGCATGTGTCCTACCTGGAGGTGTACAAGGAGGAGTTCCGGGACCTGCTGGAGGTGGGCACTGCCAGCCGAGACATCCAGCTGCGCGAGGACGACCGCGGGAACGTGGGTGAGGAGGTGCCCGGGGCTTGCACTTGTCCGGGAGCGTGCCGGCCTCTGCTCTAGTTCCCCCATGGGCACTGAGCTCTGTCCCCAAGGTGGAGAGCATGGGCATGGGCAAGGGGCAGGGAGCCTCCAGTCCCGACCTGGATGAGCAGGACCCTCTCCTGTGCCCACAGTGCTGTGTGGAGTGAAGGAGGTGGATGTAGAGGGCCTGGACGAGGTGCTCAGCCTCCTGGAGGCAGGCAATGCTGCGCGGCACACGGGCTCTACCCACCTCAACCGCCTGTCCAGCCGCTCACACACTGTCTTCACTGTCACCCTGGAGCAGCGTGGCCGCTCTCCTAGCCGCCCGCCCCGGCCAGCGCCCGGCCAGCTGCTCGTGTCCAAGTTCCACTTCGTGGACCTGGCAGGCTCCGAGCGGGTGCTGAAGACGGGCAGCTCAGGCGAGCGGCTGCGGGAGAGCATCCAGATCAACAGCAGCCTCTTGGCGCTGGGCAACGTCATCAGCGCGCTGGGTGACCCGCAGCGACGTGGCAGCCACATCCCCTACAGAGACTCCAAGATCACTCGGTGCGTGAGCTTCGGGGAGGCGTCCAGCAATCTTGGGGAGGTACCCTGGGTTCTAGGGAGAGCGTCTGAGAGTATTGGGGAGGTGTCCTGGGTTCTAGGGAATGCGCCCGAGAATCTTGGGAAGTGCCCTGTGTCCTAGAGACAGCGTCCGAGAATCTTGAGAAGTACCCTGGGTTCTAGGGAGAGCGTCTGAGAGTATTGGGGAGGTGCCCTGGGTTCTAGGGACAGCATCCGAGAATCATGGGACGGTGCCCTGGGTTCTAGGGAACGCGCCCGAGAATCTTGGGAAGTACCCTGGGTTCTAGGGAACGCGCCCGAGAATCTTGGGAAGTACCCTGGGTCCTAGGGACAGCGTCAGAGAGTCTTGGGGAGGTGCCCTGGGTCCTAGGGACAGTGTCAGAGAGTCTTGGGGAGGTGCCCTGGGTTCTAGGGGCAGCATCCGAGAATCATGGGACGGTGCCCTGGGTTCTAGGGAACGCGCCCGAGAATCTTGGGAAGTACCCTGGGTCCTAGGGACAGTGTCAGAGAGTCTTGGGGAGGTGCCCTGGGTTCTAGGGGCAGCATCCGAGAATCATGGGACGGTGCCCTGGGTTCTAGGGAACGCGCCCGAGAATCTTGGGAAGTACCCTGGGTCCTAGAGACAGCGCCCGAGAATCTTGGGAAGTACCCTGGGTCCTAGGGACAGCGTCAGAGAGTCTTGGGGAGGTGCCCTGGGTTCTAGGGGCAGCATCCGAGAATCATGGGACGGTGCCCTGGGTTCTAGGGAACGCGCCCGAGAATCTTGGGAAGTACCCTGGGTTCTAGGGAACGCGCCCGAGAATCTTGGGAAGTACCCTGGGTCCTAGAGACAGCGCCCGAGAATCTTGGGAAGTACCCTGGGTCCTAGGGACAGCGTCAGAGAGTCTTGGGGAGGTGCCCTGGGTCCTAGGGACAGCGTCAGAGAGTCTTGGGGAGGTGCCCTGGGTTCTAGGGGCAGCATCCGAGAATCATGGGACGGTGCCCTGGGTTCTAGGGAACGCGCCCGAGAATCTTGGGAAGTACCCTGGGTCCTAGAGACAGCGCCTGAGAATCTTGGGCAGTACCCTGGGTCCAGGGACAGCGTCAGAGAGTCTTGGGGAGGTGCCCTGGGTCCTAGGGACAGCGTCAGAGAGTCTTGGGGAGGTTCTCTGTGTTCTCTGGGTTTTAGGAAAACCGCAGCCCTGACCCCCCTGCCCTGACCGCCCCCAGGATCCTCAAAGACTCGCTGGGCGGCAATGCCAAGACGGCGATGATCGCCTGCGTCAGCCCCTCCTCGTCCGACTTCGACGAGACCCTCAACACCCTCAACTATGCCAGCCGCGCGCAGAACATCCGCAACCGCGCGACGGTCAACTGGCGGCCCGAGGCCGAGCGCGCGCCCGACGAGGCGGCCGGGGGCGCGCCCGCGCCACCGCGCCACCGCTCGGAGACGCGCATCATTCACCGCGGCCGGGGCGCGCGCCCGGGCCCCGCCGCCGCGGCCTCCTCCGCAGCTGCCGCCGCCGCCGCGCGCCTGGGTGCCGAGTGCGCGCGCTACCGGGCTCGCAGCGACGCCGCCTGCAGCCTCCTGCGCCAGCTGCAGGCCGAGCCCGGGCTGCCCGGCGCCGCCGCGCGCAAGGTCCGCGAGTGGCTGTGCGCCGTGGACGGCGAGCGCAGCGCCCTGAGCTCCGCCTCGGGGCCCGACAGCGGCGTCCAGAGCATGTCCACGGAGGAGCCGGCCCCGCAGGGGCTCCGCGCGGGTCAGGTGCGACCCTGGGAGGGGTCGCGAGGAGGCGAACGCCCTTTCGCCCAGTCTTTTTGGTAACCTCGGTCGCTTGGCTTCGGTCCCGGCTGGGCAGGAGGGAAGGGCTGCAGGGCTGGTCCGGCGCCCAGGGCGAGGCTCTGCAAGTGTCAGTGGTGTCGCTGTTAAAATAGAGGAGGCTGGCCCACGGTTGGAAGCTTGTCACAGGTGGGGCGCAAGAGGGAGAGGGCAGTTAGGACAGAGATGAGACCGCTATGACAGTGACAGCTGGAAATGATGATCACTCTGGACAAGAATTGAGTGCTAAAAAGAGGTAAAGGGATATAATGATAATCTTAGAATACCTATACTGCAAACCATAATGCCAAAAGGAGAGGGAGGGTGGGGGAGAAGGAGAGAGGAAGAGGAGAAGAGGAGGAGACGGAGAAGAAGAGACAGAGAATAGTGTCTGCTGTACAGGTGGGGTGGAGGAATGGATTGAGGGAAATCAGGGACATTGGTGGTGGGAAATGTTGCAGTGGTGAGGGATGAGTGTTGGAACATTGTATGACTGAAACCCAGTCATGGACAGTTTTGTAACTGTTTATCTTACAGTGATTTAATTAATATATATATATATATATATATATATATATATAGAGAGAGAGAGAGAGAGAGAGAGAGAAGGGGCTGGTGCTGGGTGTAGAGCCCTTGCCTTGCAAGCAACTGACCTGGGTCCCCGGAGTACCACCAGGGGTGTTTCCTGAGTGCAGAGCCAGGAGTAAGCCCTGAGCATCGCCATGTGCAAGGCAACAACACAACAATACCAATAATTTAAACTAGAGGCAGACAGTGGCTGCAGAGGACATACGGTGCGGGTGGGACCTGGGTGTGTGTTGCCTCTGAAGCTCCTCTCCTGCCCCTAGGAGGGGGAGGCGGCACCACAGCTGTTGGCCCTGCAGAACCAGGTGGCCCGACTGGAGGAGGAGAACCGGGACTTCCTGGCAGCGCTGGAGGATGCCATGGAACAGTACAAATTGCAGGTGAGTGGTGGGTCGTCTTCCCCAGAAGTTGGCACGATTGGGTTCTTCAAGGTGGGTAAAGATGGGGCGAAGCACAGCGGGAGCGAAGGAGGGGGAACGTGGGGTGGTGTTGGGGTCGCCCTATATGCTTGTTTGGGGGTCATGCCCAGAGGTGCTTCTTCCCGCGGGGTGCTGTCTTGGGGTCACTCCTGGTAGTGCTGGGATTGGTTGTAAAGCATACCTGTTGCCCCAAGGTAGAGGGATCAGAGCTGGTCTTAGCGCCCTCTCGTGGCAGAGATTTGTATGGCAGGAGGGAGTGATAACCGGTAACAGCATCCTGATGTCGTGGCCCCCACTCCTTGGCACCTGCTTCTTACCCTGCAGAGCGACCGGCTGCGTGAGCAGCAGGAGGAAATGGCGGAGCTGCGGCTGCGGCTGGAGCTGGTGCGGCCTGGCTGGGGTGGGGCCGGGCTCCTGCCTCCTGGCTCCTTTGTGCCCCGACCTCACACGGCTCCGCTGGGGGGTGGCCACACTCTTGTGCTGGGCACAGTGCCCCCAACCTGCCTTCCTGGAAGTGAAACTGGTCCTGAGAATTTGGGAGAGGTGAGGAGGGGACAAGGCAGGGAGTGCATCCCTCACCTCAGGGGGTGCCCAGGGAAGGGCTGGGGTTGGTCTGTGACACTGGGCAGTCCTGATCTGGCTGGAGGTTCTGGGGAGGCTTCTGCCCGTCAGTCGGGTGGGAACTTGCGTGTCTCCCTGGATGGGGTGCTCACCCTGTCTCCAGCTTCACTGCGGGTCTGCCCTGGCAGGTGGCAGGTGACAGAGAAGCTGCAGCCGTGCTGCTGGCAGAGGTGGAACAGTTGGAAAGTGGTTCTTCCACATCTGAGGAAGAGGAGGAGGAGGAGGAGGAAGAGGAGGAAGACCAGGAGGAGGACCAGGAGGAGGAGGAGTTGCTGAGGCAGGTTCGAAAGTGAGTGGAGCCTCCCCTTCTGTGCAAGGCCAGCTCAGGGCCGGGTGGGGCAGCAGGAGGAGCCACTGGTCTCACAGGTGCCCCCTGCAGGGCAGGGACTTCATGATCAGAGCTGAGTTGTCACTGGTGAGGGGGTTGGCTTGGGCCTCCAGGGTCTCTGGAAGTGACCCTTGGCACCTCCCATCAATGTGTGTCTCCGAATCATCACCCCAGATCCCAGGTTCACCCCTGTCCTGAGCAGGGTCACATTGGGACATTGGGGACTAGAATGCCGGAGGCTTCATTCCGTGTGGACACGAAGGTGGGCAGGGGGAGGGGCTGGGGTTGACACTGACTCCTGATTCTCCCTTCCAGAAATGGCATCAGCAAGTGGAGCCAGAGGAGGCGATGCGCTGGAAGCCCCCCTGACAGGAAGGGTCCTGAAGTTTGCCTGCAGGAGCTGGGCACAGCACTCGCAGGGCCCAGAGGTGACCAAAGGGCCACCTTTCCCTGTACTCCTTCTTTACGGGCCCTGTATGATGCTCCCGCATGCCTTCCCCAGGCCCAGGGCATGCCCTCCTCTCCCTTGTCTCCCTTGTTGACTGTTGGAGCCCTGACGATGAGTCTTTCACTGCAGTGGAAGGGAGCCAGGCTGCCCCTCGACCCCGCCAGGCCCCAGCTGCCTCGGCCTCTGAGTGGCGGCTGGCACAGGCGCAGCAGAAGATTCGGGAATTGGCCATCAACATCCGCATGAAAGAGGAGCTTATCAGTGAGCTGGTCCGCACAGGTAGGACTGGCAGGGCCTCTGCCTGCGATAGGCATCACAGTCTCTGTCTGCTCTGTCTGTGACAGGGTGATAGGTCACCTGTGAGCATGAATGCGGGGCCGGAGCCACAGTACAGCGGGGAGGGCACTTGCTGTGCAGGGGGCCAAACTGCCTTCGATCCCTGACATCTCATGTGGCCCCCCGAGCCCGGCCAGAAGTGATCCCTGAGCACAGAGCAGGAGTCAGCCCTGCGCACCGCCGGGCTGACACGGTGCTTGCTCCAGGGAAGGCAGCCCAGGCGCTGAACCGTCAACACAGCCGGCGCATCCGGGAGCTGGAGCAGGAGGCGGAGCGCGTGCGGGCTGAGCTGAGTGAGGGGCAGCGGCAGCTTCGGGAGCTGGAGGGCCGGGAGCCGCGGGATGCAGGCGAGCGGTCCCAGCTCCAGGAGTTCCGCAAGCGGGTGGCCGCGGCCCAGAGCCAGGTGCAGGTCAGTGGCAGGGGCGGGGGCGGGGAGAGGGTTGTGGCTTGGAAGCAGGACAGTGGGTGCAGGCCCCAGGCCCCATCCCTGTCGTCGTCCTAGTTCTTTTAGAGACCCCAGCCAGCCTGGTCTCCTTTCTGTGGTCCCATTGCCTGCCCATCCACTCTCCATCCCTCGTCTCTGCATCACCATCTGGCTTCCCCCTCCTCCTCCCAGTCTAGGTCCTGGGGCCAGTCCTGGTGATGCCACACCCTCGTTGTATTGTCCTTGCTCGTTCTCCAGCCTCTTTGTTCCTCAGTTTCCAGTTCTGTGATTCTGTGTGTCTGTGCACGCCTGCGTGGGACTGGGGATCCAACCCAGGAATGTGCTTTGCTACCTCACCATGACAGAGCTGTGAACTGTCACCAGATCAGCACACAGGAGTGTGGGGGCCCGGCGTAGGAAGTGCCCGAGGGGTGCCCGTTTGCTGTCCACCCGCCTGGCACCCCTTCTCCATCCCTCTGCCGAGCAACCCCGGGCACCATCACGCCAGGCTTCTGGCCACCCTTGTGTTGGTCGCAGGTGCTGAAGGAAAAGAAGCAGGTGACCGAGCGGCTGGTGTCGCTGACGGTGCAGAGCGAGAAGCGGCTGCAGGAGCTGGAGCGCAGCGTGCAGCTCATGCGGCAGCAGCAGGGGCGCCTGCAGAGGCGGCTGCGCGAGGAGACGGAGCAGAAGCGGCGGCTGGAGACGGAGATGCACAAGCGGCAGCACCGCGTTAAGGTGCCGCTCCCGGCCGCAGGGGGCGCTAAGCGCGCCGGACTGAGCGCTGGGCGGAGCCGGGGAGGCCGCTGGTGGCGGGCGAGGCTGAGTCGGAATTCGGAAGGGTCTGCCCAGGCAACCAGCACTGGGAGGGGCTTCTGCCGCACGTCCCCTTGGACTTGGGGTGGCAGGGTTGGCCTGTGGATGCTCTTGAGGTCTGGGTCTGGGGTCTCCCCCACCTCCCTCTGACCCCTGCACATCCACCCGCGTATCCCCAGGAGCTGGAGCTGAAGCATGAGCAGCAGCAGAAGATCCTGAAGATCAAGACGGAGGAGATCGCGGCGTTCCAGCGGAAGCGTCGCAGCGGCAGCAATGGCTCTGTGGTCAGCCTGGAGCAGCAGCAGGTGGGCCCCGTCCCCGGCGTCCGCGGTGCCCCCGCTGGTGGGCGCTGCGCTCCTCCTGCGACCTTGGCGGCCTGGTGCAGCCAGAGGCCGGAGCTGACCTCCCTCTGCCGCCCCGCTCCGGCCGCAGAAGATTGAGGAGCAGAAGAAGTGGCTGGACCAGGAGATAGAGAAGGTCCTGCAGCAGCGGCGGGCGCTGGAGGAGCTGGGTGACGAGCTGCGCAAGCGGGAGGCCATCCTGGCCAAGAAGGAGGCCCTGATGCAGGAGAAGACGGGGCTGGAGAGCAAGCGCCTGCGGTCCAGCCAGGTGAGGGGCCGCCTGGCACGCCAGGTGGGGGCCTGCGGGTGAGTTTCAGTGAAGTCCCACAGCCGATAAGCTTGGTGAGTTATTGATGGGTCGGGGACTCCCCAATCAGGCGTCATGGTCCTGCTGGATCGTGTCCCGGGAATCTCCCTAGAGCTTTCTTTTTGCTCTGTTCTGTGATGTCGGGGGTGGAACCCAGCGCTTGATTCCTCCCCCAGGCTCTCAGTGAGGACATCGTCCGGGTGTCCAGCCGCCTGGAGCACCTGGAGAAGGAGCTGTCGGAGAAGAGCGGGCAGCTGCGGCAGGGTAGCGCCCAGAGCCAGCAGCAGATCCGTGGTGAGATTGACACCCTGCGGCAGGAGAAGGACTCACTGCTCAAGCAGCGGCTGGAGATCGACAGCAAACTGCGGCAGGGAAACCTGCTGTCCCCGGAGGTGCGCTGCCCCCCTGGCCCCCCAACTCCCCCGTCCGTAGCCCCGCCCCCAGAGCCACTAGCCCCACCCCTGGAACATCTATCTCCGCCCCTTACCGGTCCCCAGCTCTATCCCCGCCAATGGTCCCGCCCCAGCGCCACCCCCACCCTTGGCCCCACCCGCGGCCTCATGTAACCCAGCCCCTCACCTCGCCCCCAACACCTCTATCCCCGCCCTCTGCCCCGCCCCCAGTGCCACTGTCCCTAATACCCCTGTCCTCACCCCACCCACCTCCAAGTCCTGCTAATCCTGGCTCTGGCCATTGCTGGACTGGGCAGTGGGAGGGCTGCTGGGGTGGTGCCCCGGGACCTGGGATCTGGGCTTGTTCTTGCCCTATGGGACATATGAGACTCATGGCCTCATGGTGTGAGGACCCGAACTTCCCCGGGCACATCGTGCAGCCTTTGGCCATGCTCCTGCTCGGGGTCCCAGGCGTCTGTGTGTTCAAGACATGCTTGGGAGGAACGGTGCAGCTGTGGTGTCTTGCTGATTCCCCCAAGAGTCCATGACGCACCATACCCCTGTCCCCGCAGGAGGAGCGGACACTGTTCCAGCTGGACGAGGCCATCGAGGCCCTGGACGCTGCCATCGAGTACAAGAACGAGGCCATCACGTGCCGTCAGCGGGTGCTGCGGGCCTCAGCGTCTGTGTTGTCGCAGTGTGAGATGAACCTCATGGCCAAGCTCAGCTACCTGTCGTCCTCTGAGACGAGGGCCCTGCTCTGCAAGTACTTCGACAAGGTGGGCTGCTGCCCTGCAACTGCACCTGCACCCTCAGGCCAGGGGCGGGGGTACTCAGCCCACCTATAAGTCCCTCAGAAGCTTGTTTCAGGGATTCCGAGGCTTCCCTCCCCTTGGGCACTGCTTGCGCCTTTGGACAGCCCTGGCCTGGACCTGTCCAGCAATCCTTACTGGTCCCCATGGTGGGTGGGGTCCTGCTAAGCTGCCCTGGTCGTGGTCCTGCTGGCATGTGGGTAGGAAGGAGTGGGGTCTCACAAGCTGCCAAGAGCTGTCAAAGGTGTCAAAGGCCCCATGGATTGGGGCTGGAGCAATAGCACAGCAGGTCGGGCGTTTGCCTTGCACGCGGCCAACCCGGGTTCGATTCCCAGCATCCCATATGGTCCCCTGAGCACCGCCAGGGGTAATTCCTGAGTGCAGAGCCAGGAGTAACCCCTGAGCATCACCAGGTGTGACCCAAAAAAGCAAAAAAAAAAAAAGCCCCATGGATTTCTCTGTGACACACACCCGGAGCCTGGTCGGGGTACCCGACTGGGGGCTGAGGCTGGCGGTGATGGCGGTGCAGGTGGTGGCACTGCGGGAGGAGCAGCACCAGCAGCAAATCGCCTTCTCGGAGCTGGAGATGCAGCTGGAGGAGCAGCAGCGACTGGTGTACTGGCTGGAGGCAGCCCTGGAGCGGCAGCGCCTGCAGATGGACCGTCAGCTGACGCTGCAGCAGAAGGAGCACGAGCAGAACATGCAGCTGCTGCTGCAGCAGAGCCGAGGCAGGCCGGCCCCTCACCCCTCACCCCTGCCTGCATGCGGCCCCTCACCCCTCACCCCTGCCTGCATGCGGCCCCTCACCCCTCACCCCTGCCTGCATGCGGCCCCTCACCCCTCACCCCTGCCTGCATGCGGCCCCTCACCCTCACCCCTGCCTGCATGCGGCCCCTCACCCCTCACCCCTGCCTGCATGCGCACACCCCCCCACCCGTCTGCGTGTGGTCCCTCACCCCTCACCTCTGCCCATACGCATTCCCTGACCCCTGCCTGCATATGACCCCTCACCCTTCACCTCTGCCCGCACGTATCCCCTCACCCCTGCCTGCGTATGGCCCCTTAGCCCTATCCATGCATAATCCCTCACTTCTTCCCATGTGCAGCCCCTCACCATCCCCCCCACCCCGTCTCTCCCTGCAGATCACCTGGGAGAAGGGTTGGCAGACAGTAGGCGGCAGTATGAGGCCAGGATCCAGACTCTGGAGAAGGAGCTGGGCCGCCACGTGTGGCTAAACCAGGAGCTGAGACAGAAGCTGAGCAGCGTGCAGGCCGCGGGCCAGAGCAGGGGTAACGCCGCTGCCGCCACCGGCCTCTCCTTCCTGGTAGCTCAGAAAGCCCCCAAGCTTTTGTCCTGACTGGGCCATTGCTGCCCCGGCTGAGGGCGTGGGGCTCAGGGAAGCGTGGCCTTCCCTGGGGCGTGGTTGCCCATTCCTGACAAGGACTCCTCTCGGCAGGCGGGGACAAACGGGCCTTGTGCCTGGAGAGCCGACAGCACCCTGCGAGTGAAGAAGAGCCCCAGCCGGCACCCCCCGAACTGCTCTGGCAGCCCTCGCACGTGGAGAACAACCCCCGCGGCCCCCGGGAGGAGGCAAGGGACTTGGTCCACGCCCCGCTACCTCTGAGCTGGAGACGCTCCAGTGGGTGTGGCGAGGAGCCCGTTGCCCCCGAGGAGCTCAGGCATCGGGAGGCGGCGGAACCCCTGGTGGGCCGGGTGGTCCCTGCGGGGGAGGCGGGCCTCCCCTGGAGCTTCGGGCCTCTGGCCAAGCCGCGGCGGGACGCGCGCAGGGCCAGCCCTGGGATGATCGATGTCAGGAAGAACCCCCTGTAGGCTGGCAGTGCTCACCTCCCTCTGAGCACTCCAGGAGCCAGCTGAAGGGAGGGGACCAAGAAGTGAGGACTAGGCTCGTTCTTGAACCCACCAGCAGTCCTGATTGCTGCGAACTCGCGACTGCCCCCTGGTGGCCAGAGCCTTGAGCCCCTTCTGTTCTGAAGTTGGGAGTTCAGCCAAATCTGAGTTTTGGGGTTCAGCCACGGCTTGTAACAGAACTACTAGTGGCAACAGGGGCGGTGCCTTTAATGTCTTTGGATGGGGATCCGGGAAACAGCCCAGTTTTAGGGTTTGTAAAAGCATTTCATAATAAAGTCATCCTTGAAGGGAGTGTGTGTGCGTGTGTGTGTTGGGGGGGGTTCACTTGAGCTGGCCTCAGGGGTATGAGGATTGTGCTGGCTTTCAGGCCTGGCAAGGTGGCCACCTCAGAAGCCCCTGCTGCTGGTGCAGGGCCGGCTCCTCGGGTGGGAAGAGCAAACACGTGGACACTGTGCGGCGTTTATTATTATTTATTGTTAGGTAGAGACTAAAACACATTCTGTCCTGAGCCTGACCAACTGGCAGCAGCAGCTCTGGGCCAGGCTGTGCGTCCAACTTCTGTGCAAGGGGTTCTGTCCAACTTCTGGAGGGGTTCCTGGTCTTCAGCTGTCAGGCCCCTGATGCCCAGGGTATACCCAGCCCGACCCCTTCCCTGGCCAGGGAGCTATAAAGGTCACAGGCTTGGGACCCGGTACCTCATCCTCTTTGGGCACTCTGGGTCCCCGTGTCTGGCCTCCCAGCGCAGCCCTGCCCAGGGGAAGTGCGTTTTTGGGCCTCTGGTCAGGCACCCTCCAGGGTGTCTGGGGACACGGCTGGGCAGTTCAAGGGTGTGATAGTCGAGTCCTGGGGTTCTTCCTAGCTCAGCAGCTTCTTCCGCGTGTATGTCCTGACAGGGCACCTCCTGGTCAGTGCTCGGCTGAAGGGGGATTCCTCAGCCATGGGGAGAATGGCATCCCCGTCATCCCCTAGAGGCAGAGACAGGCTTAGGGAGCAGCCAGAGAAGCAGGGAAAAGGGCCTCAAACTGCAGAAGGCCACAGTCAGAGCAAAGTCCCGCTGGGCATCAGAGAGTGAGCGACGCCATGGCCAGGATGTGAGCTGAAGGTGCTGCGGAGGGACCCTCCTGCATCAGAACCACGTGACGGTCTCACCCCACTCCCTCATCCCTGTTAGTGAAAGGCTCGGAAGGAAATGACCCACTCTCCAGTGACCGGTTCCTGCCACCGTTACCCTTCAGAGCTACTTGACGGAAGGGGCTTCTGCTTGAACACGGACATCTGACTTGCTATGCCGGGGACAAACCGACATCCACCCCTGGCCCCGATGCCTTTCCAGCCCACCTCTCTGGCCCCTAGCTCCATCCAGAGCCCGTGTGCCCGTGCCATCACTCCATACCTCTGGTGTTGGCAGCTGGTGTGGAGGGCATTCTGCCCTGGAACAGCAGCGGGGACTGCGTCAGGGCCTGGAGGCTGCTGGCAGAGAGGCAGCTCCGCCTGGCAGAGACGGGGGACAGGGCGGGCCCTGGGGGGACAGCAGAGTCAGAAGAGGCCCAGGTCGCAAAGGCTGCTCCCAAGCCCCCAGTCGACCCACCTGAGACAAATACACTGTCATCATCAGGGGAGGGCAGCGGCTGCCGGAGTCCTGGGGACCCCTCTTCATTCCTCTGGGGCACCCCGTCTCCTTGCAGCAGCTCACACGCCCTCTTGGCCTGAGACTTGGTTTCCTCCTGCGGGGAGAGGAGTCTCTTCCTGGCCCCTGTGCCCAGCTGTCCCCAGGGGGCATCCTCAGGGGCAGGCCCGTCAGTCCAGGGAGGGGACAGCTCAGGCAGCTGGCACACCCCCTCAAGCTCAAAATCCCCCAAGAGAGGGGGGTCCTTGTGGCAAGGGTGGAGCTCGACGCCTGGCTCCTGGAACTCGGGCCCGGGCAGAGCCCCAGCAGGGTCCAGGCCACCCTCGGCCCTGCCCACCCCACAGTCCACAGCTCTTTTCTTCCGGGGCCAGTCCTGGATGGTCTCAGGCGTGCCCTTCCCACTGGGCTTTGGTGACGGGGTCCAGGGAGCCCCTGTGCCTGCCTGCAACGGAGAGGGGTCAGCATGGCAGCGGGTCGGGGTACAGGACTGGCAGATGTAGATCTGGCCGCCACCCTTGCCGGGCGTGCTGTGTGAGGGCCGGAGGCAGGGTGCCGGTGGGTGCACAGTCTCAGGCTTATTGGCAGACTTCCTGGTGCTGGGTGCACCCCCACCAGGCAGGGGACCCTTCCCGTCCAGGGGCTCAGCCTCTGAGCTTGGGTCTCTGTTTTGGATCCGCAGTCTTGGAAGATCCATGGTGGACGTGCCCAGCTCCAGCTTGTAGGGCTGGGGGCTGGCAGGGGCCTGCATGGGTGGGGTACAAGCTGGCAGGCCCTCCAACTGAGGGGCAGCCGAGGGTAGGCTGAGGGAAGACGGCATCCAGGGAGAGCTGGGCCTCGAGGACAGCGGGGACACAGGAACCCCGGAGTCAGGCAGAGGTTCTTCGGAGACACCGGGTCGTCGGGACCCCTTGCCTTCCCTCATGGGCTGAATGTCTGTGACGGAGCTGCCATGGATGGGGCCACTAGCCTGCTCTGGGACAGGGACAGTTCGCATGTCACCAGGTCTGAGCAGAGGAGAGCAGACGTCCCTGCCGAGGCTGGTCGCAGAGGAACCCCATCTTTCAGGAGAGTTGTCCGGAGGGGGCAGTGCTCGGCGGTCAGGCGGGCTGGCGGCAGGGCTGGGCGTGCACCCCAGGGCGATCATCCCGGGTTTCTGTCCAAGTTTGGAGGGGGGGGGTGTGGGGGCTGAGCCCAGGATGAGCTCGCTGTGAGTCTCTGTGTGGAGTGGAGGGGGACCCGCTGGCTTCTCCGGTGAGAGGTCGGGGCAGGGATGTCCATGGGGGACTCTCAGAGCTGCCACATGGCGGAGTGTGAGGTGGTGAGGAAGGCAGTGTGGCGGAGTGGCCCGGCCGCTGGGGGCCTGCAGTGGGGTGCCGGTGCTTGGGATCTGGAGAGACGCTCTTCCGGGCAGCTTGCCTCCGTGGAAGACACTCACACTGCACCCCCACAGAGCCCGGAACCCCGCCTAGCAGCTGAACGGGGCTCTCGGGAACCACTGGGGGGTGCTGAGGAGAATCCACCAGGAATTCAAGGGTCCGGCTGGCTGGCCTGCAGCATATCCTCGGGCTCTCCTCTCTCGGGGATGCCCCACCTGCCAGGGAGCCCCCTCGAAGCAAAGTGCCTTGTGGACAGGGTGAGTCCCAGTCACAGGGGGAGGTGGCTGCTAAGCGCCCCCGACAATGCGCCCGTCGGGCAGGTGTCGTTTCTAAGGGGGGTCCCTGCAGCCTCTCAGGGGTGCAGAAGGGAGCCTGTGGGGTCCGAGGGATCTTCCCAGGCGTTGCTTTAGAAGAGCTGCAAGCAGTCTGAGCATTCTTCTTTGGTGTCTGTTGAGAAAATGCTGGTTTTAGGGAGAGGGCGTGCCTACAGGGTTGGGCAGGTGCTCATGCTCTGCACACAGGAACCCTGGGCTCCCTCCCCCGGCAACCCCAGGTGGGACCCAAACATCAAGAAGAAAAGGAGAGAGAATTCCACACTGAGCATGGTCTCGGCACCACTCAGAACGTGACCAGTGGCTGAGGTGGCCGTTGCAGAAAGATACATGGTGAATGAAGCAATGGTGCAACAGGCAGAGCTGGGGTCATCTCTAGCTCCTTGGTCTGAAACTGATACCCAGTGATCATCGCTCAGGACCACCACCCATCAGCATCAGCGGACACGGGCTTTCAGGCCCCTGACGCATGGTGTGTTTCCATGCCTCCCAAGACACACACAGACATGGCAGGATCCTGGTACCTGGTAAGTGGACGCACTCTCGGTTCCTGGCGTGGCTCCGGAAGGCCTTTTTTTCCTGGCCGACGTCGTCTCGGAGGGATAGGTCATCTCCATCACCGCGCCAAAAAGGAGCCTTTTGGGAGTCTGGATACGCTGGACGGGGGAGTCTTCTCTTTGGTCTGCAAGTCGAAACCATGACAACACTCAGCACCTTCTTCGATTTCCGCCCTCCCAAACAATCCCACCAGAGAGTCACAGGAAGTCTTTCACTGAGTTGGCGGGCCCACACTGCAGCCTGCTTCAATTTTTCAGAGACCACAGACTAGCCCCAGTTCAAGTTAGAAGTGTTGGCATCCAAAAGCACTTCACATGCTAACACAAATTACTGACAAGTGGGGACGGTTGCTTGGAGTGTCCACCGCTCTTTGCCGGGAAGGAAAATGTCCACTTCTTTCCACCCCACTCCCTGGCACACCGGCAGGGGCTTTGGAGATGGACACGTACCTGACTTGGCTTGCTGGAGCGAGTGAACTCTCTGCACACTTCGAGACTTCGGCTGAGACAGGGAGTAGAAAGAGCCAGAATGCGTCCTGGTTAATGACAGCTGCTTGATTCGAGGACTTCGTCTCAGACCTGCTTCTGTAAAACAGAATTAAAGGGTAGTAAGAAGGGAGCAGTGCAAGTCTGGTATTTCCCCACGTACACAAGGGGTGTGCCTGTGTGCCACACAGCCAGGGTGGAGGCCTAACAAGTTCTTGGTTGTGGAAACAGAGCTTGAGAGGTATAAGGCATCAAAACAGTGACTCCCCAACCCCAGTCCTGGACTGCACCTTTGTAAATCTCATAAACTTCTTCCCATAAGCGTGATGTAGACAAAAATATATAAACTTGAACTACCGTTTCTATATGCTGTGAGAGTATGATTGAAGTTAAAACATTAACAGGACTTCTGGGTTAAGCGAGGTAAGAATTCTGGGGCTTCTGATTTTCTACAAAGAGTGCAAATTACTTGAGTAAAGGCAGTTAGCTTGTGGAGGTGCCAGAGTGATAGGACAGCAGGTGAGGCCTTGCATGCGGCCAGCGTGGGTTAGATCCCTGGCACCTCTTATGGTCTCTCAAGCACCATCAGGAGTAATTTCTGGGTTTTTTTGGGGCTTGCTTTTTGGGTCACACTCAGTGATGCACAGGGGTTATTCCTGGCTCATGCACTCAGGAATTGCTCCTGGCGGTGCTCGGGGGACCGTATGAGATGCTGGGACTCAAACCCGGGTCGGCTGCATGTGAGGCAAACACCCTACCTGCTGTGCTATCGCTCCAGCCCCATCAGGAGTAATTTCTGAAGGCAAAGCCAGGAGTATCCCCTGAGCATCTCCGGGGATAGCCCAGAAACAAAACAAAAAAAGTTTATGAAAAGCCCTTCATTACACTTGTAGTAATTGGTCTCCACTGTGGCCTCAGTGCTCTTAATGTCTGTGAAGCATCGCTGGAGATGAGCTCAAGGCTGAGAAACGGGGGCCGGAGTGATAGTATACAGCCGACCCGAATTCAGTCCCCAGCATCCAATTGGGTTCCCCAAACTCCACCAGGAGTGTTCCCCAAGAGGGGGAGCACAGAGCCAAGGGTGAGTCATGAACACCAGAGGGTATATAGTTCAGAAAAACAAAACAAAGGTTTTAAAATTAGGTTAACTCCAGAAACAAAACCCCACCACAAAAGGCCCCCAAACCTAACTCCCCCAGTAAAACAAACATTAGCAATACCGTCATCTCCCTTCACTGGGGATTCTTCAACGACGTCGATCTCAGGCCCCGGGTCAGAGGATCTTGGGAGATAACAAGCACAGGGTCATTCCCTCCTTCTCATCAGGACACATCCAGAGGAATAGCCTCACACCAGGAGCCCAAGACCACACAAATGACTGTCGAGTCTGCCTGGACATTCCAGAACTCAGCACACAAGTGAGACTCGAACGGGTTCGTGGGAGGGGAACTGGAGCAAGGCCCTGAGGCCCTGAGCCTGGACGCAGCCCGCTCACCTGCCCTGGATCTGTCTGTGGAGCAGCCTTCTGGATATCTGCTTGTGCACTGGTGTCTCCGCCACACTCTTGGTCAGCAGCCGGTGAACCCCTGAGGGAAGCAGCAGCTGGTCATGTCTCCACACACCTGACTCGGACCCAAACCCAGTGGAACCCAGCAAGGTGAAACCCTGGAGCAAGACTTCTCAGCACTTTTTTTGCTTTTTGGGTCATACCTGGTGAAGTACCGGGGTCATTCCTGAGTGCAGAACCAGGAATGGTTCTGGCGGTGCTCAGGGGACCATATGGGATGCTGGGAATTGAACCCGGGTCAGCCATAAGGCAAACATCCTACCCACTGTGCTATTGCTCCAGCCCCTTCTCAGCACTTTTTGATCCCCACAGCAAGTGAAGTCAACGGAGAAGAGTCTCTCAGTACCCAGTACCCGAGTACTCAGTACCCAGTACCCGAGTACTCAGTACTCAGTACCCGAGTACTCAGTACTCAGTACCCGAGAGTCTCTCAGTACCCAGAATACCTGACTCTAAATGAACAACCAGAGTACAAAGGGAAATAGAAAATTAAGGCCCTAAGCAGAGTGACCAATGTGCTTGTCAGTGGGGCAATGACAAGGAAGACGGGGCTTGAGAGACCATCGCTGATTTTCATCAAGCCCAGAGAGGCCCCAGTGACAAAACTCACTGGAGCGAAGTATGAGGAGGGGAAGCAAACGAGAGCAAGAGCTGCAAAGTTCTCCGAGAGAGTGCAGACTGGTTGGGAGCCAGGGAGGCTCTCCTCCCAGCTGCTGCAAACATGGTACCTCTGGACCTCTTGGAGCTGTCCTGAGTGTACTCCAATCCCTCCACGGCAGACACAGAATGGCTCCTCGGCAGCCCTCGCTTTAGTGATTTCTTTGAGGGCGAGGTCATTTGCTGGTTAAAGAGGTTTCTCCGCACTTTGGTCACTTCTGAAAGCATTAAAAAAAAATTAGAAAATCCAATATTGTCTCCAATAAATGCATAGTTGGGAAGAGAGGGTTTTATCTAAGACTTTCACTGTCACCCTTTGAGTAAAATGGGCAAGGTGCCTTCAAATTACTCTACCTAGCCTGAGGGACTGCACAAGGTCGGCCCCTATCACGTAGGTTAGAATCTTGTCACTGTAAAATGGACACAACCCCCAGGTTCTGTATTATTAGCACCTGCAGGCCGCCTTTTCACAACAGTCAGGGCACCATCATGATTCTACATCCTTTTCCTGTCCTGTATTTAGATCAGTCTCGAAGAATCAGTTCTCAGGACGGAGTGAAGGACAGTGGGCAGGGCAGGGCAGCTGCCTTTCACAGCCGATCTGGGCTTGGTCCCTGGCACCTACATGGTATCCAGAGCCCCCCAGGAGTGACCCCTGAGCGCAGAGACAGGAATAAGCTCTAACCCTGACCCCTATCCCTCAAAAAAAAAGAGAGAGAAAGGAGAGAGAGAGAGAGAGAGAAAGAAAGAAAGAAAGGAAGGAAGAAAGAAAGAAAGGAAGGAAGGAAGGAAGGAAGAAAGAAAGAAAGGGTTCTTCTTGATGCCCAGATGGTTCATTCTGCTGCCACTGTTTCGGTGGAGGCGAGGAGTGGGGCAGGTGGACAGCACAAAGGCTCCTCCAGCTGCCTTCAGAGCACTTCCGCACGGGTCACAATGTTCACGTTTCCTAGAGCACTACAGGCTGTCCAGTGTGGCCTGAGCACAAATCCATCTTCTCACCCTCTTGGCTGTACAGATCACACCAAACAGCTTTCCCTCAGTTTGTATTTGGGATCATGGAGTGCACCTAGCTGTCACAGAGACTCCTCTCATCTCAACTAGAGTTGTTACCTGTTTTTTTGGGAGGGGATATGGGACACTCCCAGCATCCCTCAGAGCCTGGGCTGCCTCTGCTTTTGTGGCTTTCGTGAGAACAGCATTTTTAGACTTTAGGCCAGTTACTTTGCAGCATGTAGTATTTTAAGATCATGTGACTCTTCTGAAACTACAGCTTAGTATCTGTCATGTTACCTGACAATCTCATGAAACTAACGTCCAGTTCTATGTATCTGCTTAGATATCTGTCATTCTGGACAAGATCTGTCTCTGAGACAAGCAACGGTACCTTGCACAGTCTCCTTCACCAGGAGCGATGGCTGCTGAACCGTGGGGAGAAAGTTTTCCTGAAAGATGAGAAAACCCAGTCAAATTCGTGTTTTATTTTTGGGCCACACCCAGCAATGCTCAGGGCTTACTCATGGCTCTGCATTCTGGGATCACTCCTGGCAGTACTCAGGGGGCCTTATGAGACGCTAGGGTCAAACCCAGGTCAACTGCGTGCAAGTGCCCTCCTCGTTGTACTATCTCTTCAGTCCCCAAAGGGGCTACATCGGATTTTACACTCTCCAAACAGGACTCCAAGCTATGTGAGGTTCACTCATATTGACTAAAGCAGAAAACGGAGATTTTGAATGAACTTATTCAAATCCTAACCTTGATTTGCCTATTTTCACAATAACACTTCACTGTGATCTTTTGAGTAAAATGGTCAGTGTGTAACGCATCTTATACCATGGTTCCTTGAATGACGGCTCAGAGAGAGCCGTCTCTCACCTCATCTCTGCTCGCCCACTGCCCATTCCCTGGAAGGGAGGACCCATCACCTTTCACTCCCATTTCCCCATTTTTTCTGTTAATGCACAGCTGAGAGGCTGGAGTGATAGCACAGCAGGTAGGGCATTTGCCTTGCATGCGGACAACCTGGGTTCGATTCCCAGAATCCCATATGGTCCCCTGAACACTGCCAGGCGTAATTCCTGAATGCAGAGCCAGGAGTAACCTCTGTGCATCACTGGGTGTGACCCAAAAAAGAAAAAAGGGAAAAAAAAAAAAAGAAAAGAAAAAGAAAAAAGCACAGCTGAAAGAACAACATCTGGAGGACTGTCTCTACACAACTTACATTTTTGGCAGCCCTTTTAGACACTCTGGGAATTTCAATTTGTCGAAGATTTTGTGAAACTTCTGCAATGCTTTTATGTCTTGTTAATGCATTTTTCCTTTTAAAAATAGGAAGAAATGGTCAATACACACTCAACAGACATTATGCACAGTTAAATGAGAATGGAACCAGAGTTTAAAATAAAACCTTATTCAAACAAAAGTCTCTTGGGCATTAGGTGCAAATCAGCTTGTGTGACCCAATCCAGGTAAATACCAACAAACAGAATACGAACAACAGCCCCGCCCATGCCCTCTGTTGCGTCTACAGCACTCGGCACCATCTCTCGCCGTTCACCTACCTTCTCTTCTTAGCCGATCTAGTGCGAAGTTCTTCGAGCTGGTCAGAGTCTGTGACCTGAGGTGCACTGGACAGGTGGGGCACAGAGAGCAGAGGCGACTTGCTCTCCTGAGACAGGGAGTCATCACTGAAAAAGTCCGCAGGCAGGACACTGGCCAGCTTTGGAGGGATCACAAAGCCCAGGCTGTTGTACAGGTCTCCCAGCATCTTTGGGATGGAGCCGATATACCTGGGGGGACAGAAAGTGCCCGTCTCGGCTTCTCGAAGCCTCCTCAGCCAGGAGATATGCCAAAGCAACCCCAAGGTTAGTAGCCGTCACACTTACAATCCCAAGATTTCCTCCAGAAACATGGCTAGGTAGGCAGAGTCCTCAGTGAGGCACACGGCACGAAGCAAGTCGGCTGTCTGAAGGAGAGGGCAGTGTGTCACCCCTGCCCACCCCCCCCCACCCCATGAACTACCCCATGGAACCAACCAAGTTTTGTTTCTTTTGTTGGGCCACACTCTGGCAGTGCTCAGGGGTTCCGCCTGGCTCTGCACTCAGGAATTACTCCTGGCAGGTCTCGATGGGATGCCGAGGACCGAACCCAGGCCAGCCAGGCAAGTGACCCCCCTCGTTGTGCTATCTCTCCAGTCCCCAATGGCATAAACCAGGTAACTTGCCTCCTCCACCACCTGCTCCAGGTCGCCCACACTTTCACGCAGTGACGGGCATTGCTGACACAGCTCCAAGCGAAGGAACACCTGCAGCTGGCACCTGAGAAGAGACAGGTGGTCAGGGCTGCTGGGAAGGCCCTTCATGGAGGACGCCAGCCTAGGTATAGAGCTAGACATTAAAGAAGCCACCCCTACCCCTCCCCTGCGAAAAAAGAAGGGATTTCGCTTTCTCTAAATGTGGCTTATTAGGTAAAGAGGCGATTCAAAGTGCACCTTTAGGAAGAACCAGCCACAAAACCCTCCTCAAACAAACGGAACTATTTCAAACCAATCTTGGTGAGTCCTGGAGCTGTGTTGGAATAATGGTTCAAAAAGCTAGAGCAGGGGCTGGAATGATAAGGCAGCGGGTAAGTCACCTGGCTTGCTTGTGGCCAACCGGGTTCCATCCCCAGCACCCCACCAAGAAAGACCGCTGAGCACAGAGCCAGGAGGAGCCCTGAGAATTGGCAGGTGTGGCCCCAAAACAACAATAAAAAAACCCAAAAAAGTGGGCCAGTGGGGCTGGAGCAAGAGCACAGCAGGTAGGGTATTTGCCTTGCACATGGACAACCTGGGTTCGATTCCCAGCATCCCATGTGGTCCCCGAGCACAGTCAGGAGTAATTCCTGAGTGCAGAGCCAGGAGTAACCCCTGTGCATCGCTGGGTGTGACCCAAAAAAAGCAAAAAAGAAAAAAAAAAAGAGAAGTGTGTCAGGGATATGGCTCAATGGTAGAGTTTCCTTGAATGAGGGAGGCCCAGAGCTTAATCCCTAGCTCGAGGCAGAAAAGTAGTTACTTACTCTCTGACTTTGTCTTCCTTATCCAGTTCTTTCCCCAGATTATCTCGGAGACTTTTGCTTGTTTTAAAGAGGTTATTTCTTATCTGATTCAGGCAGCTAATCTAAAAGCACAAAATTATTAATAGGAGAAAATTACTTATTAGTTTTAGTTTCCTTCACAGCTGACTAATGCCCTAAGAAGGGAAAAACGAAAACAGTGAAATGAAGTTTTCTCTTATATCTTTAGAGAGAACAGTTTATTTTAAAAATTTTATTTGCTTTGCTTTTGGGCCACACCTGCAGTGCTCAGTCTAACTCCTGTGTGCCCAGGGATCACTCCTGGTGATGCTGGGGACCATACGGATGCCAGGGATTGAACCAGAGTTAGCTGTGTGCTTGTATCCTAAAGAAAACAGAGTTTAAGAAAAACAAAGCCTAGTGTTTCACTAATAAAAAAAAATGATAAAAAAAAAAAAAAGAAAAAAGAAAAACAAAGCCTAGTGGGAGAGGCATCCAACCAGCTTCAGCACTGAGTCTGGGGCCACATGTTTTCTGGGACATACCAAGAGCAGTTCCGAAGCACTACCAGGGGGGCGCTTACCTTGTACCCAGGGTTCAATCCCCAACCCCCCCATACAGTCCCCCGAGCACAGATCCAGGAGTCAGCCATGAGCACCCCTGGGCGCAGTCAAAACAAAAAACAAAGACATATTTCAGGGCAAGTGGGCACCAGTACAGGAGCCTGAGGCCGTGGTCACAGATAGCAGCTGCTTCCAAGGGCTCTCCACTGAGCAGCAGCAGGAAGCAGCAATAACAAACTCCAAACACAAAGATGGGCCTGCGAAGCTGCCTGGGTCCACAAGTCCGCCTGGGAGACCTTCACGAGAACTGTGCACTCAACACGCAGCTCAAGGACAGCACTCTCGATAGGGCTCTGCGGAGATGTGTGTACTGTCCCTCCTCCCTGCCCCCGCCTATCTACGTCACAGTCCATCTCAGAGACTGGACTGTGCTGTCCCCCACCAGCTCATCCTATCTCGAGACCGTATGGTGCAGAATGGACACTGCATTGCAAGACATAGGAACCAAGCTCCCAACAAGGACCCAGCCACTTAAGTGGTAACAACATGGGAGCCTTACTTCAAAGTCCTTGGTGCCTTTGGACTTTAGGAACGCTTGAACGGTGGAGACAATGTTCTGAGCACACGAGTACAGCCCAGCTTCCCCTGCAGCCACGGTCTTTCGGTAGCTTTCATGTATGTAAGAGAGCAGGGCCTCTTCAGTTTTTATATCTGTGAGAAAGTCACACTGGTTTCAGCTGAAAATACCTGCGCTCCGAAACACCTACCTCCCACTGCCATCTGTCTCTGCTAGTGCGTCCACACCAGGGTGCCCAGGAGGCCACTCCCAGCATCCAGAGGGCGGCGCCATGGATACTGCTAACCTTCTGGCAGTGCCCAGGACAAACCTCACAAAGGAATCATCTGGCACAAAGAAGGCAATTTACAAAAGATCTACCAAGGAGCTGAAAGATAGCACAATGGGCAGGGTGCCTGCCATGCATGCAGTTGACCCAGGTTCAGTCCCTGGTTCCAGAGGGTCTCTCTAACCCCCCACCAAGAGAGAACCTGAGTGCAGGGTCAGGAGTAAAGCCTGAATGCAGCCAGGTGTGGGCCAAGAAAATAACTGAAAGAGTAAACACAGGCTTGGACATCAACATGCTGTGGAACAGAGGAATACCTTTTGGTTTAGAACTCCTGAGCGTCCTTCCTCGGTTTTCTGGTCGCTCTGCTCTGCCTCCTGCTGCTCTCTGGAGGCCCTTCTCCCCCGCTGCATCTGGACTGCTGTCTGGGTTCAACTTCTGAGCCTTCACGTTAAGCCTGGCCACATTCAGCATCTTCAGGGAACGGCACATGGTATTCATCTTCTGCCTCACAGGGGTGCGAGGCACGCCGCCTGCCAAAATGGCATCAGAATCGTTTCATTCAGAATAATGTTCTGCAAGCAAGGAAGAAACGTGTGGACTGCACTATCTTCCCAGCCCTGGCAACAATTATTTCCCCAGCCTTTTATTGGTTGTCATTTCAGCTCCACTGAGGGGAATGTCAATCTATTTAAACTTAGTCTCAGAACAGACCCCTTGGGGCCAGAGCGATAGTACAGCAGGTGCCTTGCACACGGCCAACCTGGGTTTGATCAGTGGTACCCAATATGTTCCCCTGAGCCCACCAGGAGTAATCCCTGAGCACTGCCGAGTA
The DNA here is from genome assembly GCF_029834395.1 of Sorex fumeus. Classification (NCBI taxonomy): domain Eukaryota; kingdom Metazoa; phylum Chordata; class Mammalia; order Eulipotyphla; family Soricidae; genus Sorex; species Sorex fumeus. The sequence continues at coordinate 57,259,201 of NW_026606081.1, read as the reverse complement.
TGGCCCCCAAACTAACCAATCAAACAAAGACCCAGACCCCTCAAGAAAAAGCCTCTTTGTGTGCATACGTTTCTTTCTGCTCTCTTCTTGGTTGGACACGGCGGATTCCTCACGAGCCTTCCTCTGGTAGAGCTCCGAGAGACTTTGTGTCAATTCACTTTCAGTTCTGGAAGACTCTTCTTTATTAGATGAGGCAGCATGCAGTAACCTGTGAACAAGCATTGGCTACAAAGCTGAAACTCTAATTTCCCAAAATATTATAACAACAAACAATCAAAACTCACTTCCTTTTAGAAGTCAATCAAAAGACATTAAGATGTGTTAAGAAATAGGACCAGAAAGATACCACTTCTAAGTCCATAGTTCAGTGGTACCCGGGTCTCCCTAATATCTCACTTTCACCAACACAAATCTCTAGACTCTTCATCTTATCCTCAAATTTCATCTTCATTAAATATTAGTACTTATTCCCAATTATTTTGTTATTAGGCTACATTAAAGGAAGGTGACCTATTAAATAAGACCATACAAACAGTGGGCCAGAGAGATGGCTCAGTGGACGGGATGGATTGTCGAACCCCCGCTCCACATTGTTCCCCAATCCCCAAACGCTGCTGGAAGCAACCCTTAGCACAGTTAGGAGTAGCCCCCGAAAACCACAGAGTGAGGCCCAAAAACAAAAAACAAAAACTACAAACAGGTAACTGAGAGTCGACTGAAAAACCAACGCCCAGGGAAATTTTTAAAAAGTCCATTTTTACCAAAACGACTCCATTAAATTTGCACTGGCGCCACTGAAGTTAGAACGAGGAAACCACTTCTCCACCACGGCCGCACTCCAGGGAGCGGTGCGGCCAAGTTCCTGCTGCACCCACTGTGGCACGGGGGCTACGGGAGAGGAAAAACAGCATCAGACACTGCACAGAGGCTGCTCCTGCACACGGCAACACTAACCATGCTCTCTCCCTGGCACCCCAGCCCCCTGCAGATCTTGGCAGCCTGTAACAAATCTGCTGTGAGTGTACCCGCAGAACTGCCCCAGAGCAGTGGGCATGCTCTGCACCCGGGAGGCCCAGCTCTGATGCCCAGAACTCTCGGGTCCCCCGAGCAGCACCAGAGGACGATCCCAAGCACCAAGCCTAAAGCAGACCCCAAGCTCTACAGGGTGTGGCCCAAACCACACCCCCATGCCAAAAACAAAGGGAGAGGGAGGGGAATCTGCCCAGGCTTCCTTGCTCTTGCTCAAAGACGCCAGCCTCAGAGCCCTGCCACTTGCTGCTGCCGCTCCCAAAGACTTTCCCTGTGGTGGTGCTGGAGGGGAGGTGCCCAACCTGGCCGTATCCAGGCCATGCAGAGCTGAGATTGTGCCTGGGCCTCTCGCATGCAGATCACGTGCTCTAGCCCACTGAGCTCTCTCCCTGGCCCCAGACATGTTCACTCCCATTTCTCCCTTTAAGCCTTGCTCAGAAACACTTTTCCAGCATGGCCTTCCTTGAGCACCTGGCTTAAAGCCACAGCTCTCTCCCTCTGTCCCACTCCTCAGCCCCCCCCCCCACCTCCTGCTTCGGGACTATGCAGTCGTCTTGCATCTATGCTATAAAACCTCATTTGATTTACTATTTTCTGTTAGATGATCAATGAATACCTTTCACTATTTTCTTCTCTCTCATGTTCCTAGGATCCAAAACAGCCCCTGCACACAGGAGGTATTCAATGCCACTGCTGAGTGTATAAATTATCAGTGACTATGTATCGAGCTACTTAGATATTATATATCTAGCTATTATACATTATATAGTTACTACACAAATAACAATGTCAGTAAAATGAAACAAAATGGAAGGAAGATAGATTCCTGGCAGTTTTAAGTATCCTTTACTAAAATTCAGTTTCATGTATACTTCTGATTTCAAACTGGCTTCACAGAGCCTTTGGCTTCCTCAGAAATGCTTCAGGGAGCTAGAGGTATTGTTCTGGAGGTGAGGTGCTTGCCTTGTACACAGCCGACCTGGGTCTGATCCCCAGCACCACACAGGGCGCCCACAGAATCCATTCAGAAATGGAAGTGATTTCTCAGCACTGCCAGCTATGGGCCTCCCCTCAAAACAGAAAACAGAAAAAAAAACACAAAACACAAACAAAAAGAGCAGTGCTACAGAATTCTATAGATACGTAAACTGCCCCAACTATGACCAGCCTGCTTTATCTGCTTTACAGCAGAGACCAGGCCATCCTGCAAGCAGAGTGAACCGAGGTTTGCTGCTGGCTCAGCTCACCTGGATCAGCAGGGTCCTCAGGGGAGTTGTCCATCTGAGTCAGCACAGCATTCAGAACACTAGTGAGAAGAGGATCTGCATCCCGGGGGCTCTCTGTTTCGGCCGCATGGAGGAAATGTCTCTGAACTTCAGCCCCTGCCATGCGGAACACAGTTAAAACTGCAGCATTGGCGGAGAGAGGAGAAAGAACTCCAGTGACGGGGGGCCAGCCTTCCTCAAGGTCCACACTGGCAACCTACATGAGAAGCGCCGATGAGTTGAGAATATCACTGTCATGTGCTTCAACAAAAGACAATACTAGTCTCCCTGGTGATTTTTTGCCCCCGCCTGGTGACTTTTAATACAAACGAGAAAAGAGTGGAAAAGTTACTTGGTGAGAATATAGCCCTAATTCCTTAATTTACAGAGAACTTCGAGGTACGAGGATTATTTATTAAGGACCTATGTGTTTTTCCTAATACTCTGAACCCTCCCATCTATTCTGAGGCAAAAATAACGAGCTCCATTTCATAAGGAAGAATTGGTGATGAAGAATAAGCAGCCTAATAAGCAAGTGGCAGAAGCTATGCACTTAAAAATAAAAAAAATTGAGGGGCTGGAGCGATAACACAGCGAGTAGGGCATTTGCCTTGCACGCAGCCAACCTGGGTTCAATTCCCAGCATCCCATATGGTCCCCTGAGCATCGCCAGGAGTAATTCCTAAGTGCAGAGCCAGGAGTAACCCCTGTGCATTGCCAGGTGTGACCCAAAAAGCCAAAAAAAAAAAAAAAATTTGAGCCTCCAAAGCGATGCTCAAATACTCAGATACCCAGTCCATGCCCAGCAACACTCAACCAGGCCAAGCGGGATCCAGAAATCAGATGTGTTTTGGGGCAGAAATGCTTCTGCCTCATGCCACCCTTGAAGGGGAAAGGTGTCTGTCCTTCCGCCTTTCCCCCACTTGGCAGCGGTATGGTGACCACCATCTTTCAGAGCCTATTGGACAGACAGGTACGAGCTTGCAGTGACGGGCGCACGGGGCCTTTCAGGATGGGGGGGCAGAACCAGCCCTTCTCCCCATTTGGACGAGACCCCGCGCAACATCATATGCTCTTCATTATCAGCAATAGAAAACAAAATATCTAATGATGCCTTTTTGGCAGGTCTGATTGTTGGGGGAAAATTCCAAATAGTAACAGGGGGTCTTCTGTCGAAAAATTGAATGTAATCAAAGTTGTAATCAAAGTAAAAAGAGAGTAAAGTGAAAATCATCTGCCACACAGGCAGGAGGAGGGTGAGATGGGAGATATACTGGGGTTCTTGGTGGTGGAACATGTGCACTGGTGAAGGGATGGGTGTTTGATCATTGTATGAACAACTTAAACCTGAAAGCTTTGTAACTGTTCTCACAGTGATTCAATTAGAAAAAAAATACAGCAGTCGGTAAGGCATGTGCCTTATACTTATACGTGGCCAACCCAGATTCAACCCCCAGCATCCATATCATCCTCTCCACCACCCCCAAGCACCATCAGGAGTAATTCCTGAATGCAGAGCCAGGAGTTAAGTCCTGATCTTCGCCGGGTGTGATCCAAAAACAAAAATTCACTTCTCTCAAACTCAGCATCGCCTTTAAATATGAGATGGTGTATGCTCCTTCTTAGAAAACAATTCAGTCTACAAAAGTACTGGACACTGTTATACCTAATCTTACAGTGTACAGACGAACTAAAAGAGAAATGCACTCATTATATGGAAGTATTAAATGCGTAACAGAAACTATTTAAAAAAAAAAAAGAAATAGTGGCTGGAATGATAATACAGTGGGGAGGGCGTTTGTCTTGCACATGGTTCGCTCCCTGGCACTCCCATTGTGGTCCTTAGGGCAGAGACAGGAAAAAGCCCTGAGCACGACTGGGTATGGCTCCCAAACCAAAGAAGTACCGCATGTCACAACCCTAATACAATAATCCCACAGTTGCCTTGAGGTACTTTAAACTCCTTTATAGAAGGAGTTTATATACTGCTTATATACTATGTTGGACTGTCCCCTGGGGAGACACCTACCAGGTGTAACTCTTCTGCAGTCAATCTGCTCACCAGATGCTGAAATGACACCCCTGAGGCCAGCAAATCCTCCTCAGGACCGTGGAGCATCCAGTTCTCAGTGGCCACAGTGTCGCTCATCGGAGGGGACCACTGGACCACTGGGCCTTGAAGGAAAATCCGAACTGGCTTTGGGAAATGTCTCTGATGCATGGTCAAGGGTTCCAGGGTGACTGTCCAGGTTTTGTAGCTCCCTTTGCCTGTTGAAAATAAAGAATATTAACATGCTCAGATGAAAAACAATTATGAAGAGGAGATTTAACAAGGCTGGAGATGGCGCAGGTCAGGTCTGAGGCCCTAAGTTTCATGCTGGCACCGCGTGCTGTGCCCTCTGCTGTCCCCAGAACCACCAGGAGGAGCCCCTGCTCAAAAACAGAGGATGGGGTTGGGAAGACAGCTCAAAGGGCTGACTGCACGCGTTGCATGCCGGAGCCTCGGGCTCAATCCCCAGCACTGAGCTAGGAAAATGAGGCTCCAAGGCTCTAAAAACATAGGACTTACTAGTGGGAAAAAAGCTGAGATGGTCACTTGACGTACTAGTGCCACTGCGCTCACTGCTAATTGTATAACAATAGGTGCTCAGAGACTATTTCCTTCCCAGGGAAAGCTACACATCTAGGAATGATAGGGACATAACTTGATGTTAAAACTTATTTTTTTTTTGCTTTTGTTCTGGGTCACACCCGGCGATGCACAGGGGTTACTCCTGGCTTTGCACTCAGGAATTACTCCTGGTGGTGCTCAGGGGACCATATGGGATGCTGGGAATCGGACCCGGGTTGGCCATAAAGATAAAGACCCTCCTGTTGTTCATCGAGTTGCTCGAGTGAGCCCAGTAACGTCTCCATTGGAGACTTTGTTGTTACTGTGTCTGGCATATCGAATACGTCACAGAGCCCGCAGGCTCTGCAGTGCGGGCGAGATACTCTTGGTAGCTAGCCGGGCTCTCCGAGAGGGGCGGAGGAATCGAACTCGGGTCGGCCATGTTGGCTGCGTGCAAGACAAACGCCCTACCGCTGTGCTATCGCGGGTTGGCCGTGTGCAAGGCAAATGCCTTACCTGCTGTATAGCTCCAGCCCCCAGATTAAGAAGTTTTAACACCGGGGCTGTTTTTGATGTTAAGTTTTAACATCAAAGCAAAAAACAAAACAAAACAAACAAAAACAAAAAACTTCTTAATCAGGGCCAGAGCGATAGTACAGCGGGGAGGGCGTTTGCCTTGCACACATTCGACCCGGGTTCAATCTCCGGCATCCCATATGGTCTCCCAAGCACTGCGAGGATTGATTCCTGAGTGAAGAGCCAGGAGTAACACCTGAGTATCTCCGGCTGTGACCCAAAAAGAAAAACAAAACAAAACTTCTTAATCATTATGACTTTTGAGAGAAATTTTTTGTTTTGCTATTTTGGGGCCACACCAGGCAGTGCTTGGGGCTGACTCCTGACTCTGCACCACTCAGGAGTCACTCCTGGCAGTGCTCAGAGTGCTGGGGATTGAACTGGGGTGACCCGCATGCAAGGCAAGTGCCCCCCTGCTGTACCATCTCTCTAAAAGAGGATGCTGGGCTGGAGAGAGTTAGAGCACACTCCTGGGCAGGGAATGATGGAGCGCTAGGTTGCATCCCCAATGCCACAGGGTTGCCCAGACGGCCAGTTCAGCACTACTGAGCATGGAAATAGGCTAGACCTGAGCACCCCTGGTTGTGCTCCACCCAAAAACCAAAAAAAAACCATCGTTGTTCAGAAATCCGTGCACTATAGTGCTTAACAGTGTGAGAAGAGGTTGGGTTCTAAAAAGACTGTATGTAACAAAATACTTAAGCAAAACTGGCTTGAAATGTTTTTCAATCACACACATTTGTTTTACACATAAACCTCCACAAAGGTTTAGAAATGAATTCAGGGGCTGCAGAAATAGTATTGCAGGTAAGGCGTGTGTGTGGCTATCCCAAAACTTTCACTTGCTCATTTTATACAGACTAGGAGCTGTGCTGAGTCAAAAGCTCCGGCCTTCCCATTAGTCCTTATTTTGCTTGTCCTTTAATCCTTTTGTTTATTAATACCCGCTGAGCTTTCTCCCCAGCCCCTCTTTAAGTCTCTTAATCATGGGCACCGAGTGCCAATGTTGCTGGAAATTCTAAAGAAGTTAAAACATGGGCCTGCTAGGAAGAAGCAAAATGTAAAACGTGGGTCTGCCATGAAGAAAGAAACTTAACCGAGACCCTGGGCTATGACTTGCTCACCTTCAACCGGGAGAAATAATGTTCCTTCCGTGCCAGGGAAGGAGGCCTCGCACTCAGAAGGGCAGAGCAAACGGTTCAGAGTGGAGTCAGTCGGCAGAGCGGAAATCCAGCAAGGGTGACAGTGCTCTCTCAGGGGCTTGCTCCCAGTCCGGAGCAGCACCTGCTGGGTTCTAGCAAAGTCCTGGCTGAACGCTTCGGAGGGAATCACAGTGCCTCCGACGTGCTGCAGCAGTTCACACACCGTCCGGTATCCGACGTGGTCCGGGGAGTCCCACGGCTGCAATAAGAACCACAGAGCGCCTCAGGTCGAGGGAAACCGGGAGGAATCGAGCCAGACCCGCATCAACGGATCACGGGCGCGAGCAGCGCATCTGCTGTTCTGGCTGGCTGTTGGGTCGCACCCAGAGGTGCTCGGGGCGCACTCTGCTCAGGGGTCGCTCCTGGTGGGCTCAGGGACCCTGCCGGGGCGCCGGGACTGAGCCCCAGGTGGGCCGGGCAGGCGCCGTCCCCGCTGGGCTCCCGCTCTGGCCCTCGCTGAGTCCGCCGAGCGCTCCGAACTCGGGACCGGCCGGCGCGAGAGCCGGCAGCGTGGCCTCCCCTTCCCCGCCGAGGGACGCGGCGTCCCGTCCGCCGCTGCGCCGCGGGGGCCTCGGAGGGAGGCCGGGGAGCGGGTCGCGCCGGGGGCGGGGGGAGGGGCCGGCGCCCCCGCTGCCAGGCCGCCCCCAGGGGCGCCCGGCCCGCCGGGCACTCACCGGCGCGGGCTCGCCGACGTCCACCCAGCACAGGGCGATGCCGCGCGCGAGCAGCCCGTCCTGCAGCCGCTTGGGCAGCAGCTGGTCCGCGCCGGGCGCCTCGCCGGCGAAGCGCAGCAGGTCGCGGCGCGAGCGCGGGCACGGCGCCAGCAGGAACACGGCGTGGCCGGGGCCCGCGCGCGCCGCCTCCTCGGCCTCGGCGTCCAGCAGCCGCCGGCCGCGCCGCCGCCGCGGCGTCTTGGCGGGGGACGCGATCTCGGGCCGGTCCCACTGGTAGTCGAGCAGCGCCTCGAGCAGCGCGCGCTGCGTGAGCGCCGCCCGCGGCGCGGGGCCCGGCGGCGGGGCGGCCGCGGCGCGCGCCTCCAGCTCGGCCTCCAGGGCCTGCCAGGCGCCGGCCCGCAGCTCGCGGAAGTCGGCCCCGCGCGTCGGCCGGCCGCGCGCGCCCCGCGAGTCGAAGAGCCGGAAGGCCCAGCGCAGCCGCGCCAGCCCCGAGCGGCCGCCGAGGTAGGCCAGGAGGCGCAGCGCGGTGCGCCGCAGCCGGCCCGCGTCCGCCGCGCCGCCCGCCGCGTCCAGCAGCAGCATGACGTTGTGGCAGCCGGCCATGGCGGCCGCGGGGCCCGCGCGCCCGGCCGGCCGCTCCGTCAGGCGCCGGCCGAAGCTCCCGCGCTCGCCCCGCGCCGCCCTCATTGGCCGGCCGACGCCCCGCCTCCCCCCCGATTGGCTGCTCGCCGGACGTCATCCGCGTGCGCGCCCTCCGGCCGCGGGCCTGGTTGGCAGGCGCCTGAGGGACGCCGGCGCCTGATTGGCGGGAAGGGCGGCCGTGGGCGGGGCGCCGCGTCCCGGGAGCGACCTGCCGCTCATTGGCCGGGGCCCTCCGATTTAAAATTTAAAGAGAAGGCGCTGCGGGGGCGTGTCCCGGGAGGGGAGGGGGTGGGAGCGCGGACGAGCCCGCGGGCGCCGGCTTTGCGTGGACGTGAAAAGATCGTGAAAGCTTAGCGGGTTCTCGGGAAAACTCCAGAAGGGAGTCTGGCATGATTGTCACCGCCTAACTAAAGCTGGTACGGAGCAGCTTGATTGCTGCATAAGTTTTGGTACGCTCCGAGAGAACGTTGGGCAGCGTTTAGGCGAGTTTTTGTTTAAGGGGATGCCGGTGGGAGATTTTTATAGCTAGAGTAGAAATTTCTGCTTGTTTTGGTGTAGGGACCACATCCGGTGGTGCTCAGGATTCACTCCTGGCTCCGAGCCCAGGGATTGCTCCTGGAGAAGCTCAGGGGACCAAATGTGATGCCCGGATCAAACTGCGGTCAGCTGCATGTAAGACAATCAGCTTTGCCCTGTGCTATTTCTCCCTTAAAAATGTGAGATTTTTCTAAATTTTTTTTTTGACAAATGCCAGGAGATCCCCAAATTTTCTGTCCATAGGAAGAATTAGAATACATGCCTGGGTCTGGAGCAATAGCACAGCGGGTAGGGAGTTTGCCTTGCACGTGGCTGACCCGGGGTTCGATCCCCAGCATTCCACATGGTCCCCCAAGCACCACCAGGAGTAATTCCTGAGTGCATGAGCCAGGAGTAACCCCTGTGCATCGCCGGGTGTGACCCAAAAAGAAAAAAAAAGAATACAAGCCTGTACTTCTTGCCCAGAAAAAGGGAGGCAACTCGCCATATTGCAGTATTAGTAAGAGCAGTGCTTTGGGATGTAGGAGACCGTTTTATTTTGGGGGGGGAGGGGCTTTTGGGTCATATCCGGTGATGCATAGGGGTTACTCCTGGCTTTGCACTCAGGAATTACTCCTGGCATTGGTCAGAAACCATGTGGGATGCTGGGGATCAAACCCGGGTTGGCATGTGCAAGACAAACACCCTACCCGCTCTACTATCGCTCCAGCCACAAGATGTAGGAGACCTTGGTTTAATTCCTGGCATCACATGGTCTATGGAGCACCTCCCGCACACACACACCTACTCACAGAGCCAGGAGCACTCCCTGAGCGCCACTGGATATGACCCCTGCTCATCACTGAAAAAAGAATTTGCTTTGCTCTCCAAAGTGTGAGACGCTAGAGGAAAAGAATTGTGGGTTTGTTTTTGTCTTTGGTCACACCCAGGCGGTGCTCAGGGCTTGCTCCTGGCGCTGAGCTCAGAGTGCGTGGTAGGGCTGGGGGCGCGTATATGATGCCTTGGATAAAACCAGGTCAGCCAGGTGCCTGGCAAGAGTGCAAGTCAAACGCCCTTCTCACTGTACTATCTCTCTGACCCTCCCATGTTTTATGTGTGTTTCTATCCCTAATACCGTGCACAGTGGCAATAAATTATTATTTTTAATTGAATTGTAGCAGGTTGCTTATTTCCCCAAAAGAATCGTAGGCGTTTGTTCAGATGCAGGAAATTACCACCAGGTGGCAGTAATGGCGTCTATCTCCAAGGCCCAAGGCCCCAGCTCTACTCCAAAATCTTTCTCCACTACCGGAAAAGCAGATCTTTCCCCGCACCTGGGTTGCATAGATTCCGTTCTTTTTTTTTGGGGGGGGGCGGAGGAGGGTGAGATTTTGCCTTTTCCCAATAGGACAGCTAATAAGAGGCAGCTCGGGGGTCCCAAACTCCCACCAAGGATTGAGTAGATGGATGAAGGTGGGGCCAGGCCGCAGCTGTAAGCAGGGGAGGCGATACACCCACTCCTCATAAGCCAGCATGTGCTCCCCAACTTTCTTTAGTGGGTGCTCACTTAGGAAGAGTTGGCGTGATGGTGAAGCAGAACCACAGATAGAAATTACAGGACCCCACGCAGAGTGGCATTGGAGACGAACGAACCCTTCTTTAAAATGTTCTGAAATGCTCAGTTGCCTGCCTTGCATGAGGCAGACTGGAGTTCTATCCCTGGCACCACCTGTGGTCTGGTCCTCTTCCTGCCAGGAGTGATCTCTGAGTGCAGGGCCAGGAGTAAATCCTGAGCACCTCGGGGTGTGACACCTGCCCGCAAATATTACAATAATAAAGTTGGGTCTGGAGAGATAGTACAGTGAGGAGGATGTTTGCCTTGCACACCTGGGTTTGATCCCCAGCACCCCATATGGTCCCCTGAGCACCATCAGGAGTGATCCCTGAGCTTAGAGCCTGGAGTCAGGTGTGGCCCCAAAACCAAAACCGAAAGAGCCCGGAGTACTGCCAGGTGTGGCCCAAGAACCAAATAAATTAATTTAATTTAATGTGAAAGGGCTGGAGCGATAGCACAGCGGTAGGGCGTTTGCCTTGCACGCAGCCAACATGGTCGACCCGAGTTCGATTCCTCCGCCCCTCTCGGAGAGCCCGGCAAGCTACCGAGAGTATCTCGCCCGCATGGCAGAGCCTGGCAAGCTCCCCGCGACGTATTCGATATGCCAGACACAGTAACAACAAAGTCTCCCATGGAGACGTTACTGGGCCCGCTTGAGCAAATCGATGAATCGATGATCAATGTGAAATTATCAAGACTGAACTGGCAAGATCATACAGTGGTATAAGGCACTTGCCTTGCATGCAGCTGACCCGGGTTCGATCCCCCACACTCTACATTCCATCTGGTCCCCCAAGCCCTTTCAGGAGTGACCCCTGAGAACAGAGCCAGGACTCAGCCCTGAGCCCTGCCGGGTGTTCTCTGTGGGCTTCTCGGAGGGCATTCACTGTGCTCTCCACGGTCTCTTTAACTCCTTTATTTCTTTGACCCTTCCTGGGTTTGCTGCCCGGTTGTGTTTTATCTCTAAATGAGGAGGTCGGATTGGACCAGTCCTTCTTAACCCTGGTTACACATTAGAGGCCCTTGGGCACTTTGAAACTCCACCTGAAGTGGGCCCTGCCCCCCGAAAGGTACCAGCTCAACTGGACTGGGGTGGCCCTGGGCCTGGGGTCCGCCCCCTCTAGTCTCCCAGCTGAGCTTCTCTGCCTGGTTGGTGACGACTGTATCTGTTTCCTCCTGGGAACACACAACCGTCTCAGCTCTGCTGGGCAGCATTGATGTCCTTGGCGTTCTGGGAAGGGCCGGGCGCCCCACTTGTTCTAACCCTCAGTGGCCCCTGTGTCTCCAGTCTTCACCTAACCCCAGCCCCCCCCTGCACCTGTGGCAGCATTTCCTGGCCAGCAGAGTCACGGGTCTGTGTGTACATGCAGAATCAGCACAAAGAACTCGGGGTTCATCCAAATCATTTAACCTAGTGGTATGTTTAACTGTGATTCAGAGACCACGTGTGAGCAGCACCTGCCTTGGGGAGTGGGAAAGGGGTCCCCACCCTCACTGCCTTCTGAGCTCCTCCCACATGACGTTCTGCTCGCCTGCCTGGGTCTGCTTCCTCTGGGACCAAAACCCTGAAAACCCAGGTGACTCAAGTCAAGGATCCAAACTCTGGGGGCTGTTCAGCTGGTGCCGACTTCAGAACAGCTGGCACTTGGCTCCCAATTCTGTCATAACGCCCCGAGGTGCCACCCCCGTTTAGAGGCGCCACAAAGATTTTCAGTGACTTCATCCAGGTTACACCCTCTCACCCAGGGGCACCCTCCTGCCAGTACCCCAAAGAGTGAGATGAAGAGCGCAGAGAGTTTTTTTTTGGGGGGTGGTCCTCTCCCTCTGAGCTGGTTTGAAAGACAAGGCTGTCTCGAGACTTTCTTGGCTCACAAGAGGGTCCTTTCTGGGGGGCCACCAAGAGCCAGAGAAGGGACCTGGATCATCTGATTTCCCTCTGACCCAGTGCCCTTGGAGCCTTCGCGCCCCTGTTTGTCAGTTGACAGCTCGGGTGTTGGGGTGGGGTTCTCAGCTCCTCGCATGTGTGTGCTGCCTCTCCGGCCCCTCGTCTGCAAGCTCCACACAGGTCTGCCAGCTCTCGCCTGGCGGCTCCCCAAGGCACTTCTCGCCGCCTCTCTCCTGGGCAAATGAGTCATGGCTTGGCAGTGCCATTTCCTGTGTTCTCAGGAAAGGTGTTTGCATTTAGGGCTTGAGGTCGTGGTGACCACCCCCCCACCCCGTCCTGGGCTTGATTTGTGATGTTTTCCCTTTGTGAGTGGTCCAGATGAATGTGGCTTGGGGTGTGGATTATTATTACCATCATCAGTTATTATTATTGTTGTTGTTGTTGTCTATTATCGTTATTATCACATTATATGATTACGATGATGGGGCAGAGCCACATTCCACCGAGGGGGAGCCATTTCTTTTAATTGGCATCTGCAGCACCCTCACAGCAAGTGACCCCTCACTCAGGCTGCCACCTCCCAGCTGACAGCTTAAACCAGCTCTTCTGGGGCAGCTGGCACGTGCACATCCCGTGTGCCCATCTTGGAAGCATGGGAGGGCCCAGATTTCCTGGAGGGGTGCTTCTCCCCTCCAAGCAATTCCCAAACCCCAGGAGATGTCTGACAATTTCACCCAGTCCAGACCCTGTCTAGCCGGAGGTAGTCAGTAGCCCCCTGACGCCCCCACCTCACGGGGGGAGGGGAGGGGCTCCCAGCTCGCCCACAGCTCCTGTCCGACTTGCATGCGATGGCTAAACAGAGCAGCTGACATAAGCCAGGAAAATGCTGTGTTCCCATTCGTTAGAGGACATAGAGCCATAGCAGGTAGGTGCCAGGTGACCCACAGACGCCCTCCTGGGCCAGTTCCCTGAGTCAGGCTCTGTCTTATCTGCTGATCAAGCGAAGGTGCCAAGCTCGTCCTTATCTTAGGCTCTTGGGAGAATGAGATGGAAGCTTCTCTGACGATCAACCCCTGGGCCTCACACATGCAAGGGAAGGGCTTCACCTTGTGCTGCTCTCCAGCCTCAAATCACTACGCGTTCTGATTCCTTTGAGTGGGTGGGGAGTACCTGACGTGCTCAGGAAATCACGCAGTACCAGAGACCAAACTTGGGGTTCCCAAGGCAAAGACGCTCCAGCCCTTCGAGCTATTTCCCGGCAGTTGTTGGCTTTATTTTGGGGAATCTCCTGAGTGATGCTCAGTTGGCTCAGGGCCCGGCCCAGCAATTCTCAGCCACCCCTCGCCCTCCCCCACCCCCCAGGCCAACAGCTTGATGCAAGCAAGGGCTGAGGACGCTTTGCCTGTGTGAGGCCCTGGGTGGTGCTGGGGTTCTCGGACCGCATCTGGGATTCCCACGGGGGACAGAACTGGGCATGGTGAGCCTTAGCCCCTGTCTTTCTACATCCTCGGCCCAGCCCCTGTTTGATACTTTTGACTTTGTCTCAGTGTCTTTGCGGCCGGTTTCCCTGGCCCTCTTATTCCGCCCAAATTTGCCCAATTCATTCAGGAATCCTGAGGGCTGCATGTGTGTTTCCCGTTATTGTACCCTACCACCATTTATACCCATGGTGAGCACCCAAATGGGGTCTCTTTCTCCGAGCCTGATCTCAAACTACACATAAACCCCTAAATCGCAGTCCAGGACTGGCCCAGAGCCCAGTGGCGGCACCCCTAGTGGCAGGAAAGATTTCCCTGGGTGCTAACAGCAGGGCACTCCTTCTGGGGGCTGTCCATGCGGGGGTTCTGGGCCCCCCTCCTCCAGCCAGAAGCCCCCTGAGGAGCCCAGCTCACTCACTCTGCAAACAAACACCGCCCTTTCACTTCTGAGGAGCCTCTCTGCTCCCCAATATGCTTCCAGTCCTCCACCTAAGGGGACCTTGAAATCTCCCAGGTCTGGGCAGACCTGAACAGGACAAATGAATGGTACCGCACCTGTGTTTGTGACCCCTTGCACCCATCGCCCCACACGCTGACCCCCCCCCCCCCAGAACTCGCTGCTGCTGTCCGGCCCCTCGGTGGGGAGGTTGTGCGGGCCCTGCCTCAGGGCAGCGAGGGGAGCGGCTTTCCTAGATCCCTGCGCGGCCTCTCCACTCTCCAGGGCTGTGGGGGGCTGGAACAGGCCCTGCCACTCCCCCCATGCTGCAGCAGAGCGATCCGATCCGATGGTTCTGGCCCACTGCCTCCCCTCCCCTGGGCCTCCCTTATCTCTGCCCATCGGAATCTCTGCAGCTGTGCCGGCCCCTCAAGGTCACCTCAGTCTGCTTCAGTGACGGCTGGGCCCCTTCTCCCTGGTCAGGAACCAGGGGAGGGTGTTAAAGAGCCAGCAGCAGGCCTATCTGGGTGAGGGCCGAGTGGGGACAGAAAAGGGCAGGGGCTGAACGGAGAGCTGGAGACAGGGGGCCACCCCCCCCGCAGACCTCAGCTGTGAGGAATTTTGTTCCCTCACAGGTGACCTGCGTTTCCCTTCCTGCCAGCTCCCAGAAAGCTCTTTCCGAGTCCTTCATGGCCCCCCAAAATCTCATGTGCTATCTGGGCACATTTGCGTCTTATTGCCTTCCAGTGCGTGGATGTGTCTATACATATTGGGGGGTGCTCTGACAGAGGTTGGCTCTGTGGCTCCAGGGCTTCCTAACAGTGCTCAGGGGACCTGGGGTGACAGGGATCGAACCCAGCGCCTCCCAAGTGCAAAGCCTGTGCCTGCCCCGCTATGTGTTCGTATGTGTACATATACTGCTCCGTTTCTTATTGGTTTCATAGGTATTACTGATTGCTTTCCTCTGAAGAACTGGTGCACCCAGCGACCCAGGATCTCCCCGAAATGCTACTAAACAGTTAACTCCCAGCATAAACGGTGTTTCCTGAACTGGCTGGTTCCGATTAGTCAGCAATTGACCATCATCCCGGACTAGATTTTCTCCTTTCGAAGGACGGTATTTCCCCAGCATTCTCAGCCCGGGTCCCAGTTTCCATCTGATTGGATCAACCGTGCCCAATCCTACACCATCGTCCATGAACTAGGCCAGTGTTGATTCAACAGCCAGCCCGGGGCTGGTGCCAGTCCACAGATATAAAAGGTTGCAAGCCAGGCCAGAGAGTGTTGGTGGGCCCGGGCTAGGTTGCTGTTCTCTCCTGGCCTGGAGGCTTGTCCAGGGCATAAATCTACCCGAGTTATAATCACGGCTCTGAAGAATAGCAGCGGGACACTGTGGGCAGGCTCCAGGGTTGACCCCACCTAGGGACCCCCTCCCGAGTGTCTAGAGACTCAAGTACCTCTTGGCCCCATACATGTAAACAAGGAAGGTGCTGAAGTGGAGGGCTTCAGAGTCTTGTCAGCGAAGGAATCAGGTCCTGCCTGAGCCAAGTGCACTGGTTCACGACCTGCTGGCCTGACGCTGCCTTCCAGGGTCCACCCCGGTTCCATCCTGGCACTGCATGTGGTCCTTGAGTGCAGAGCCGAGGACGCCCCGATCGCAGCCAGGTATGACCCAAATACCCTCCCCTCTAATGGGAAAGGGCCGGGTCAGAGAGCCTGCTTTCTAATCAGACCTGGGGTCACTCATGTGTTGTCAGTGCGGGTCTCAGGGACAGGTGGAGGTGTGCAAAAGGGGATGCACATGGCAGGGCTGACCGAGCCTCTCAGGTGTGCTCGCCACCTCTTAGAAGTTTCTGTGTTGACCTGGGTGCCCTGTGGCCGGCTGGACTCCCGGGGTTCTCAGATGGGCGGTGAGGATAGCTTTGCTTCAGTGGGCATCGCCCAGCAAGAAGCAACTGAAACCAGAGCTGCAACAGGCCTGGCCGGGCTCCTGCCCGCACCCCCAAGAGAGGGGCCAGCCCCTGTTTATGGGTACACAGTGCCAGGGGTGCGAGAGAATCCCTGGGGAAGTCAGCTCCTCACCAGGTGCGTGTCAGGGGCGTCGTGTTCCCACCCCCATGGAAGGGTGCAGGGCACGAGCCCATGGGCAGGTGTGTGGCCCGGCGCTGCCATGGGGGCAGTCAGGCAGTCTGTTGGCTTAGGTGGTTGTTGCTGATGCCAGCTGATCCAAGGGCGGTTCCTACAGTGCCCACGCACTTGGGCTGGGTGACAGCAGGGTTCAACCCTCATCTGAGCTCAAATTTCACCCCCAGAACCAGAGCGGGGGCATAGGAGGAGAACTAGAGCTGGAGTCAGACTTGGGGCACAGGGTGGAGTGGGGGCACCTCATTTTCCCTCTCTGGCTACTGTTTTTTTTGGGGGGTCCACACCCAGCAGTGCTTAGGGCTTATTCCTGGCTCTGCGCTCAGGAATCGCTCCTGGTGGGGCTTGGGGGACCATATGGGGAACTGGGGATCGAACCCAGATTGGCTGCATGCAGGGTGTTGGGGTCCTCTCCTGGGCTCTGTTCAGCATGCTCCCTCGTCCAACAAGAGGCCACCACTCAGAGTCCTGAGGTCAGGGCCGAGCGTCCCTCCAGCCAAGGGGAGGGGTCCGGGAAAAATAGCAAACCTTGGGGCTGGAGCAATAGCCCAGCGGGGAGGGCATTTGCCTTGCACACAGCCGACCTAGGTTCGATTCCCAGCATCCCATATGGTCCCCCGAGCACCGCCAGGAGTAATTCCTGAGTGCATGAGCCAGGAGTAACTCCTGTGCATTGCTGGGTGTGACCCAAAAAGCAAAAAAAAAAAAAAAAGGAATAGGAAATAAGCATACGAGCAAGGTGGGGGTCCCAAAAAGTGGTTCTGATTTACTGAGCAAACAGTGAAGCTTATATAGGCGGGCAATCACATAGTCACAGTGGTTAGAACAAACATGCGTTTTATCTCAGTTCCATAGATAGGATTACATTGTTTCATTATAGTTCTAGAGATAGGGTTATATTCTTCCTTTGATCATAGTGGATAGGCTGTCACCTTCACATCTGCCAGACATGTCCTGTCCCAGGGTCGTAAAAATACATTGCAACAGGCTTCCCGAGTGGTCTGGGAGCATCTGCCTGGCCGAGCCCAGGGATTATTGTGGCAGCTCAAAGCAGACCAGAAGGGGCTTTTCTCCCAACACAGGGCAAGTGCTTCACCTGATCTCTCTTGTGAGGTCACGATGTGGGTGCGTCTGGGGGCTGAGAGCCGCCTCCCGGCCCCTCCCGAGGCCTCCCCAGTAGAGGAACAAAGAGACAGGGATCACAGACTGATGGCAAAAATGGCCCGTTTAATGCACAGCTGCTAGGACACATAGAATATCTGAGGGGGTTCGAGGTATAGGCCTGCACGTAGGTGTGATTGATCATTTACAGAGGTAAAGCATTTTGGCAATTCTCCCGGGGGGATTAACTCAGGGAGACACTCTGTCTCCCAGGGACATCTACATTGCTTTTCTCTTTTCCTAGCGACAAGTAAATATTAAACAATTAAGCTACTTCTTATTAATACTTGCAGTTATTTGAATAAGCACATTAAGAGATATAGGTTCCAAAACTTAGTTCTCTGGGCTCGGAGGACAAGCAGGGCTTTTACCATAAATCTCAGACCATAAGTCCTCAGGCCAGTTCAGCTTATCCTTCCCCCATGGGGGTCCTGACCTATTTCTAGACTGTCCTATTTCAATAACAGGATAAGCTTTGCCACTCACCCCGGGGCCCATTCAAGGCCCATGGCGGGAGCCCCCTTTTTGGGGTGTTAGGAACTACGGCAACCAGTGCCTGAGTTGAGCAATTGTGACAGATGCCCAGGAGTAAATATATTTCAGAGTCAATCAAGCCCCAGATATTAGGAGCACAGCACTAATGTTCTTTCTGTGTTTAACCAAAGAACGTTGCTGTATAGTAAAACATGAAAGGCTATGGGGAAACAGAAGAGCAGGGAATTCACTACAAAGTACAGAGTTGCCACAAAGTTTGACTTATAAGTAACCAACCCTTAACTGGGGAACTGTGACAATGAGGGTAAAGCACAAAGGAAAGGTCAAAGATAAACTCAGGGGATTAGGGGTGCTCGAAGAGCACTGTAAGCTTCTTTGGGGTGTGGGGAGGGAAAGAGACAATTCAACTGACGAAGCCAAAAGCACTTTGGGTTAATATCTGACATCTTTGTTTTGTGTCTTAAGTAAAACATCTTTATTCAGGATCTGTAAGGGGAGAGACAGCCACGTTCAGGAGCACACGCCCTATGCCGAGACACACCGAATTCCCGTACGGAGAAAGCGCCTCCGGGTGGTTTCTGGAGCCACAACTGGGGGTGCTCAGCAGCCAACCCCGTGGTGGTCCAAGGGACGGTGTGGTGTGGGGGATCAAACCTGGCACAGCCTAGGCAGCAGCTTCTGAGAAGTTCTGAAGGCGCTGGCTCCCTTGGGAGAGAAAAGAGACGGAGCGGGGCATGCGGCCCCATCCCAGATGATGCGAACGATCTTGCAGTCCGGGTCCCCAGGGAGCCCCACAATCACCTAGTTCTTCCTCCAAGTCCTGATCTCCTGCCCACAGGCCATGGGTGCCCGAGGGTCCACACAACCTGTCCCATTCTGTCCTCACTCATCACCGCTTCTGTATGATGTCAGCGGCTGAGATTACGGACTGGTCTGTCCGGTGCCTGGCAGACACCCCCTCCCATCACTCAGCCCCTTATCTCCCATCTGAACCTTACCACCCGCGAGAAGGCGGCGGGGCGGGGGGGGGGTGATGGTGTTTTCATTGCCTTTCGCAACATTGCCTGGGAATGAAAGGTCATTTACTGGGGAGGAGAGTTCTGTAAGGTTCCTGGTAGTGCTCACACCTCAGCCCCAGCTCACGACTGCCATTTGACAATGTATGGGGGTCACGGAGGGCAAAGATGGATGATGGAAACGCTTGGGTCCCTCTGAAACGCTGATGCCATATCTTCATCCCAACCCCCTCCCCCCCACACACACTGTCTGCAGCCCTGCCCCTCCTGAACCCTGATATCCTCTTCTTGACTAGCGAATGAGTGGCCGGCCCCTGTCCCTTATACTTGCCTTCAAGTGGAAGGTTGGGGTTCCATCCCTGACCCTACAAACTGAAATTTAGAAGGCGAACTCTTCTACACGTTTCACGAGCTCTGATAAAGGCTGGAGCCGTAGCACACCAGAATGGAGACTGTCAGGGTCCTACCACGCAAAGTGGCCGAACCACGAGCCAGGTGATTGGGGACTCGGACCAGGGGAGGATGCGCCCGGCCCATGCTAGAGCCGGCTTGTCACACCCTGCGAACTCCCAGCTCTGGGCTTTCTGCCCCGAGTCCTCCGAAGCTCTTAGGGCCAGGGTGGAGAGAGAAGTGGCACAAAGTGCAGGAAGTTTTGACGTTCCGATCACACCCCGGCATTCCCCCACGGCCAACTGAGCCCTGGCTGGCCCGGCCTTCCTGAAAGGGGCGTCTGCCCACAGCACGGCTGCTGGGTGCGGGGTTCTCGCCACCTTCCTCAGAGCCCGGCTTCTTCCTGCTGCCGTTAATCCTGGTCCATTGTTTTAGGTCTTGATTTGTGAAAAATGAAGAAAAACTGGTCTCCTTGTTCTGAAGACCAGCTATTTATCTTCTAGAAAGCTGCACCTAGGCTCTGCCCTCGTAATAGGCTCTTGTAGACACTTTTTGTTGGGGGAAAGGGGGAGGAATGGAAGTACTCAGGGGCTACTCCTGGCTCTGTGCTCAGGGGTTACTCCTGGTGCTGTCCCGGGGTCCTTATGCAGATCTGGAGCCTAAGTTGGGCAGCCTGCCTATAAGGCAGGTATCACCCCCCCCAAGTCCCTGTCCTCTCTCCCGGGTCTCTTGGGTACCAAAGACCGGATCCTCATCTCTGCTTCTTTCATGGTCAAATGCCAAGTTGGTTTTCCTTTCCCACCCACCTTGCCCTTCCCAGTGAGCTTCCCTTTCTCGAGTGCCAGTCTCATCCAGGGCCAGCCATAGGACCCAAGCAAGGAGTAGTCGGGGCACTTCCTGAGAAACAAAACAAAGGGGGCAGCATCTCAGGCTATGTGACAAGGCTCTTGGACGCTGTCTCTTTAGTTTAGAATTCAAACATGAGAATAAGATTGTTGTCACCAGGCTGAGTATCACGCATGGGCTCAGGTTGAAAAGTGATACTTTGATTTTCCTCTGACAGATCGTAAGTCAATCAGGCTGATTGGTTTGACCATGAGATCCGGCTCTGCCAATTAGCCAATATGGCAGACACATCCCATAAGTGAAGTAACTCAGATCTGCAACTCGGAGGTTTGGGGACAATGTGGGCAATGGTGCCTTTGAGAGCTATTACAATTTTGAGAAGGGCCCGAGAGATAGGACAGCGGGTAGTTAGTTGCCCTTGCATGGGGTTCACCCAGTTTCGATCCCTGGCATTCTAGGTCCTGAGCACCACCAGGAGCAATCCCTGAGCACCACCAGGTGTGGCCCCAAAACCAAAAAGGAAAACTCAATAAAGTAAAATCCTGATGAAAAATTCAGATGTCATCAGAGAACAGGGGCCCGCAGATTTCTGAGAGTCTCATCTGCAGGGTGGTGCAGGGCAGTGGTTTTCAGCCCTGTGGTGGAATCTTGTGGGTAGTCTCAGAGAAGGTGTTGCTTGTTCTCGCTCCAGGCCAGTGGAATCAAAGGGGTTGGAAGCGAAGACTGTTTGAAAGTTCCGCCATGGGCTGGAGAGAGAATTCCAAGGGCTCCTGTGCAGATTTTGCACGCAGAAGCATTGAGTTCCATTCCCGGCACCACATGGGCACCCAAGCACTGGGGATGCCCCCCAATAAAAAAGAAAAGATCCGGAGCCGAAGTAATAGGAGAGTGGGGAGGGCATTTGCCTCATACGGCTAACCTGGGTTCAATCCCAGCAACCCATACGGGAGTGATAACTGAGTGCAGAGAGCCAGGCGTAAGCCCTGAGTATCACCAGGTGTGGCTCAAAAACTAAATTAAAAAAATTTAAAAGAAAGAAAGAGGGGCTGGAGCAATAGCACAGTGGGTAGAGCATTTGCCTGCACGCCTTGCACGCAGCCAACCCGGGTTCAAGTCCCAACATCCCACATGGTCCCCTGAACACCGCCAGCAGTAACTCCTGAGTAGTGCATGAGCCAAAAGTAACCCCTGTGCATCATTGCCGGGTGTGACCCAAAAAGAAAAAGAAAGAAAGAAAGAAAAAGAAAGATAGAGGCATGTTGTCGGACTCAACGGCACGCACATGTGAGGCCCTGGATTCGATCCCAGGCACTGCAAAAAATAAATAGAAGCACACAAAACTATAAAAGAATGCTGGAGAGAGAGTACAGGAGGAAAGGCTCTTGCCTTGCATACGGCTGACTCCAGTTTGAATTCCTGAGACCACATATGGTCTACCGAGCACCACCAAAGGCTACTCCTGAGCACAGAATTGGAAACAATCCTTGAACACTGCTGGGTGTGGACAGAATACTCCACCCCCCCCCCATAAGCCCCCTAACAACGAAGAACTCCCCAGATGATGCAAAGTCATCCCCAGAGGTTCGTTTTCATGGAAGATAGCTTTGGGGTATGAGCCAGAGCTGATCAAGGATCAAAGCACGGCTGGTCCTGGTCACGGCTCCCTGATCTAGCTCACGCTCCCACGCTCCCACGCCTCCTCTCTGTGAGCTGCCAGCCTGTTGCTGCCACGAGTTCAGTCCAGCACCACCTGCAGCCTGGCCACGAGACCCCCGTGTCCTTCCCACATCAGTGCAGCGGGACCCCAGCAGCCTGTTCAGCTGGGGCAACCTCACTATTTTTTTTGTTTTTTGTTTTTTTGGTTTTTTGCTTTTTGGGTCACACCCTGCAGTGCTCAGGGATTACTGCTAACTCTGCATTTAGGAATTACTCCTGGTGGTGCTCAGGGGACCATCTGGAATGCTGAGGGTCGAACTCGGGTCGGCCACATGCAACACAAATGCCCTACCCACTGTACTATAGCTCCAGCCCCACGACCTCATTGTTGATGCTGATCATAGTCCTATAGGGGAGAAAACAGCCACATCCTCTCCCCAGACCCCACAGCCCGCTACATGGGGACCTGCTAAGAGCAGGGACATGTGTGGCTTGGAGGGGCGGGGTTGGGATGACCAGTACCACTTCCCAGACCCTGCCTCTGGTGGCTGTTCTGCATCCTCCTTTGCCGCCTGTTCACGGACTCAGAAAAAGCAGCACCCAATCCACGGAAGCGCCCCAGCGAAGACACTCTCACGAAGACCTGGTCGACGCACTTCCAGCTGCTCATCAGCTCGGAGGTTCTCTCCCAGGTAACTCAAACCGCAGTCTGGCCAGAGTCGCCCGGGCTGCAGGGTAATGGAGGTCTGGGGGTACAGCTCAAATGTGGATTACGAGGGTGGGGTGGAGGGGAGACACAGAGCCAGGCTGGGGGTGCCCCAGACCCTCCCACCAGCTTTCCTGGCAACATCCTCTTGCTGGGGTCTGAGAGAGATTACAGCAAGTAGCAGACCCAGGTTTGAATCCCTGCACCCCATATGGTCCCCTGAGCTCCACCAGGAGTGAACCCTGATCCCAGTGGGGTGTGATCAGCAGGAATGACACCTGAGCACAGAATCAGGAGTAACCAACCCCTGAGTCCAGCGGGGTGTGATTCACCTCACCCCCAAATAAATCTTTCTGTGCATGATCCAACCGGGCTGATGTCTCTCTGGGGCAGGGTGTGTGTGGGGGTGGGGGAGATGCTTTCAGCCTGACATCCCGGGTGCACCCCAAGTGGAACTTTGGAACCTGCAGAGACAGAGGGTGGTGGTGAGGGTGGTGCTAGCTGCTAATTCCTTCCTTTCATCTGGGGTTTTTCTTTCTCTGCTCAGGGCAGCCAGGAGATAGGGAAGAGGAAAGGGCGTCGGCGAGAGATGGAGCCACGAGTTGGGGCCCCTCTGCTCCGACACAGACCCCGCCCTGCTCATCCGTCCCACTCCCGCGGGGCGCTGCGGGGACCCCCGGTTGGAGGGCGGACCCGGTGCAAGCCCCGCCCCGCCCCCCGGCTGTTATAAGCCTCGATCCGGGGCTGCCGGCGCCCGCGCCCGCCACCGCCCATGGCCTGGAACACAGACCTCCGCTGGCGGCTGCCCGCCACCTGCGTGCTCCTGCAGGTGGCCCTGGTGGTCCTCTTCGGCGTCTTCGTGCGCTATGACCCCGACGCCGACGCGCACTGGCCGCAGGAGACTCGCTTGAGGAACATTTCCAGCGACCTGGAAAACGAGTTCTACTACCGGTACCCCAGTAAGTACCGGCTCCTGGCCCCCACCCCCACCCCACCCCCGCCCCGCAGGCACCGGGTCCTCCTCTGCAGCCCCTGCCCCAAATGGCCAGATGAACGTGGCACACACAGGCACTGCGGGTCCCCCACTCTCCAAAATAAAGGGAGTAACCAACTCCCTTGTGGCCAGGACTCCGGGATGGCTGGCTAGTTTGTATGTGGACCCCCTCTTGGCTGGGAGCGGGAGAAGGAGCCCCTCCCCGGAGACTTCTCTGACTCTGGAACTCTGGTTAAGAGCAGGGTCTTGGCAGAGAGTACAGTGAGAAAGGCGTTACCTTCATGGGGCTGACCTGGGTTTGATCGCCGACACCCCCAGGAGGTCCTCTTGACCCAGCAGGTGTGATCCCTGAAAGAAGAGCCAGGAGTAAGCCCTGAGCAGAGCCTGGTGTAGCTCCCAAACCGAACACTCAGAGCAGGGTTCTGAACTCATCAGACCTCACTTCTGTCCTGGCTCTGCTGCTGTCCAAGTGGGTGACCTTAGGCAAATGTCAGTCCTGCTGATCCCCAACTTCCTCGTCCCTTGTTCCTTGCTTGAGAGTGGACAAGACCCACCTCCAGGTTGGGGAGCACAGGGAACTCTGGCCAGGGCTTCACAACGGAGTGATTGTGAAGGGAGCTTTCTGGAACCCCCATTCGGGGACTCGGGGCTGGCCCAAGGTCAGCGGAGTGAGTGGCCCAGTCCCCATCCCGGGACTCCCCAGGCTCCTGGACTCTGCTTTCCCTCTGTCTCCCCGGCCCAGGCAGTCCAATTGCTGCCCCTCAGGGCACCCCTGACCCCTAGGAAGTGCTCAGACAGAGGCCAGGTCCCACACAGGTGAGGCACTGTGCTGCCGCAGCCCCAGGAAGAACTCTTGTAAGAAGAGCGCACATCCAGGGCGGCAGCCTGCACTGAAGAAACGAAAGACGGGGGCGTGTCCGGCTTCATGGGACTGCCAAGAAGCGGACCTGGTCATGGGGTTCATTAATAGATATAAGGTGCCTAAAAGAAGGGAGGTGACGGGGGAATGGGTGTGCCCATGCTGGCGAGACACAGGCTCCTCTGGGCTCTGGGCAGGGGAGAAGTATCAGGGACTCCCGAGAGGTCACGGGCCCACTCGGAGAGCAGGCTGGGAGGCTCCGGGAAGAAACATGACTAGAGAGTAAGGCCACCAGACCACCAAGGAGCCGTTAAATGTCCCCTTGAATAATGGGTGCTCTTGGTCACGTTACTTGTAAGGGTGGCAGAGAGGAGTGTGGGAGGGGGTCCATACCTGGGCAGGAAGTAGTGACCACACCCAAGCCTATCAGAGCGACTACTTTCACCAACACCCCAAGTTTCCACATCCTTTGGCCACTCTTCCTCCATTTATTTCTCCCCTGGGTCCCCGTTAAGATTCACTTTGTCGTGGGGGTCCTGGGCTGGAGCTGAGAGCGCATGCCCACAGGTGGGGTTCAGTCCCCCTCTTCAGCTTCCCAGGCCTTGAGGAAATCATGGGGTGGGGACAGCTCTTTTCTGTTTGTTTGTTTTGAGGGTTGTTGGGGTTTTTTATTTGTTTTTTGGGTCACACCCGGTGCTCATGGGTTACTCCCGGCTCTGCACTCAGGAATTATTACTGGCGGTGCTCAGGGGATCATATGGGATGCCAGGGATTGAACCCGGGTTGGCTGCGTGCAAGGCAAACGCCCTTCCTGCTGTACTTATCGCTACAGCACCCCCTTTTTTGTGTGTGGGGCAGATCTTGGCCCCAGGCTGCCAGCACCTGTGTGCACCTCCTTCCTGTCAGGGGATTAGTGGGGCTCGAGGGCACCTCAGCCTCCAGAGAAGCCCAGCTCCAGCTGGCTCAGGCGGGCGGGCTCAGGAAGGCCTCGGGGCTGTGCCCAGCCTGCGGGCTCAGGAGACAGCTCAGCCCTGAGACCTGAGCTGAAGGCACCTACAGAGAACATGAAGATTCCTCACAAAGCCACACTGTGATGGGGAGCTTGGACCTGGGGGAGCCAGGAACCCTAAACCTTCCTGGAAAGTGCCAGGGAGAGGCAGACACGCTTCCAGGAGCTCACCCAGAGCAGACGGATTAAACCACCCTCCGCCAAGGTTGGCTTCATGAGGCTGCAGCCAGAGGTCTTCAATGCCTTTTGAGCGTGCATGAGCTTCCCCACCAGCAGGGGACAGTATTGCCTAGCAGTTGACTTGGGAATTCCCACCACCCGTCAGCCGATCCCTAATGGAGTGAGCGAACTCCATAGGGCCGCTCATTGTGTCCATCTGTAAAGTGGGGATGTTCTCTAACACCCAGGATGTCCAGGAAGCTGGAAGCTGGCAGATACTTCCGGGCGGAGGGAAGGGGGCAGGAACTGTGACAGGGCATGGTGCCCATCGGGAGGAAGCGAAGTCACTCAGCTCCCCTCAGAGCGGTTGCCGAGGAATGCTCTCTGGATTTTCGTGCAGACCATGGTAGCATTTCTTTTCATTTTGGTTTGGTTTGGGTTTGGGTCTATATCTAGCAATGCTCAGGGCTTACTCCTGGCTCTGCACTCAAGAATCACTCCTGGCGGTGCTCAGGGACCATATGGGGTGCCTGGAATCAAACCCGGGTTGGCTGGGTGCTTAGCACCGAGGTGCTCTTTGCCTTGCCCTCTTCAACTACAAAGTGCTTCTCTGACCTTCTCTGCCAAGCAGGGGCCTTTGTGTCCAATTAGTGGTGCAACAAATGGAGATAAGAGATTTGCCCCAGATCTTCGGCTAGTCCCTGGTAGAGCCATTGCCTGCCTGTTCCCAGTCCTCTGAGGCACGGCCTCATCCTCTTGTCCGCCCTCCGTCTTCTAGGGAAGTCCTTAGTGATGGTGCAGTGGGCTCTGTGTGCGGGAGAGGTGGGTGCAGTCTTAGGGGCCAGGAGAACGAAACGGGCTCTGTGCTGTTGCCCCCTGGTGGCTGCCCCTAGGGATGGCAGCCAATGCATCCCAGCCCTGCGGAAGAGCCCAGCTCTTGGGGGTGTCTTTCTTGATACATAATGAGAAAAGGTAGCAAAGTATGATGTAGCAAAAGTTTTTTAGGTAACACCATGCTTGAAGAGACACAAATGAACCAGCGCTCCAGAGAGGGTTAAAGAGAGAGAAAAATGCTGCCTCCGCCCCTGCCCAGGAGACAGGAAATGCTGAGAAATACTCTTCAGAGACCTGATTTCCTGGGGCCCTCGTGGCTCCCTGCCATCGCCTTACTCAGCTGTCCTTTCTGCCACTCCCCGGTCAGCTCCAGCCCTCAGTCTTGGGTTAGAGATCAAGTTGAGTGGGCATGCCTCGTATGCCCCTCGTACCCTGGCACGCACCCACCTGGCTTTGTCTTTTAGGACAGATGCCTTTGAAGAACACAGCCTCACTTATGCTTAACATGGTTCGTGTTTGCCGGAGGTTTTCCTGGTGTTTACATTGGGATTATCTCAGCCGGTTTGGTCTCCGGATGAGGCTTGTCCTTTTCAGCGTCTCCTTCGAGGGCCAGAGAGCTGGTTCAAAGCACTGCGTGCACGCTTTGTCTGTGGAGGCCCAGGTTCAATGCTGGAGCAAGGCTGGGACTGAACCCCTCTCCCAGCACAGAGCCAGGAGTAATCCCTGAGTACTGCCAGGTGTGGTCCAAATAAACAAAACAGAGACTGCATCTAAAGACACAGTGTCCCTCTGTCCCTCACTGCTGATTTTTTTTTTTTTGAGAAGAAGGATGGATTTGGGTCACATCGGCAGTGCTTTGGGGTGTGTGGTGCCAGAGATGAATCAGGATTGACAAAGCAAACACCTTAACACCTGTACTATCTCTTCAGCTCCTGTGCTTTTTGTTTTGGTTTGGTTTTTGGTGGTGGGGAGATTTGGGCCACACCCAGAAGCTCTGGTCTCTGGACCCTACACCATGAGTGTAATCCGCAGCCTGGCAACTCCAAATGCCCCACTGCCCACCTGGGGCCTAGATGAGGGGGGGAGTGGTTAACTGTTCTCTCCCAGAGGGTTTGTCAAGACATTTGCTAGACTTACAGGGACCACAGAGATAGTACAGCAAGTAGGGCACTTGCTTTGCAGGCGGCCAGCCCGAGTTCAATCCCCAGCATCCCATATGGTCCTCCAAGCCAGCCAGGAGTGATTCCTGAATGCAAAGCCAGGAGTAACCCCGGAGCACTGCTTGGGTGGGTCCTCCCCCAAAAAGATCTTTGTTGGCATTGTGACCCAGTGGTCAAGAGTGGTGCCCCTGGCCAGCCTCCTGAGGAGGCTCTTGTGAGGAGACACAGGAGGTGGCTATCCCAAGGGCATTACCTTCCGGGATTCAGATGCACGCTGGGGAGAAGAGGTTTGGGGGGCACAAGGCTAGTCTTCTCCAAGCCGGTGACCCCCCTGCGCTCTCCTTGCAGGTTTCCAGGATGTGCATGTCATGATCTTCGTGGGCTTTGGCTTCCTCATGACCTTCCTGCAGCGCTACGGCTACAGCGCCGTGGGCTTCAACTTCCTGCTGGCGGCCTTTGGTATCCAGTGGGCGCTGCTCATGCAGGGCTGGTTCCACTCCTTCCAGGACGGCCACATCCTCCTGAGCGTGGAGAAGTGAGCAGGGCCGTGGGCAGGGCCTGATGGCAAGGGGCGGGGCCAAACTAAATGAGCAGAGCCTTTGGTATGAGGGAATGGGCAGGGCTTGGTGGCAAGAGGCGGGACCATAGTGAAAGTGGGTGGAGCCTTTAGTGTGAGGTTGGGTGGGGCCTAACGGCAAGGGGCGGGGCCACAGAGAAATGGGCGGAGTCTTTGGTGTAAGGGAATGGGCAGGGCTTGGTGGCAAGAGGCGGGACCATAGTGAAAGTGGGTGGAGCCTTTAGTGTGAGGTTGGGTGGGGCCTAACGGCAAGGGGCGGGGCCACAGAGAAATGGGCGGAGTCTTTGGTGTAAGGGAATGGGCAGGGCTTGGTGGCAAGAGGCGGGACCATAGTGAAAGTGGGTGGAGCCTTTAGTGTGAGGTTGGGTGGGGCCTAACGGCAAGGGGCGGGGCCACAGAGAAATGGGCGGAGTCTCTGGTGTAAGGGAATGGGCAGGGCTTGGTGGCAAGAGGCGGGACCATAGTGAAAGTGGGTGGAGCCTTTAGTGTGAGGTTGGGTGGGGCCTAACGGCAAGGGGCGGGGCCACAGTGAAATGGGCGGAATCTTTGGTGTAAGGGAATGGGCAGGGCTTGGTGGCAAGAGGCGGGACCATAGTGAAAGTGGGTGGAGCCTTTAGTGTGAGGTTGGGTGGGGCCTAACGGCAAGGGGCGGGGCCACAGAGAAATGGG
This sequence comes from Sorex fumeus, assembly GCF_029834395.1. Taxonomy (NCBI): domain Eukaryota; kingdom Metazoa; phylum Chordata; class Mammalia; order Eulipotyphla; family Soricidae; genus Sorex; species Sorex fumeus. The sequence goes on along the minus strand of NW_026606081.1, from coordinate 57,230,599 downwards.
CGGAGTCTCTGGTGTAAGGGAATGGGCAGGGCTTGGTGGCAAGAGGCGGGACCATAGTGAAAGTGGGTGGAGCCTTTAGTGTGAGGTTGGGTGGGGCCTAACGGCAAGGGGCGGGGCCACAGTGAAATGGGCGGAGTCTTTGGTGTAAGGGAATGGGCAGGGCTTGGTAGCAAGGGTGGGGCCCATAGTGCCAAAGGAGCGGGACCGAGGAAAGAACAGGCTGGATTACCTGCATGTGGTCCTTGTAGTAGGAGAATCCAGGTCCAGCAGGTAAGTGGTGGGGAGACCTGCTGGGAAGCCCAGTCTAGAGAAGGGTAAGTTGCGAGCAGACCAGGCTTCGCACACAGGTTCTTACTGTCCCGTCTGCTGCACCAGCCTGGTCTCAGGAGCCGCTGTCTAAGATCCAAAACTTAAGTCGAAATATGTTCAAAATATGAATTCACAAATGGCTGGAGCGATAGCACAGTGGGTAGAGCGTTTGCCTTGCACACGGCCGACCCAGGTTTGATCCCTAACATCCCAGATGGTATGGCCAGAAGTGACTCCTGAGCACAGAGCAAGGAGTAAGCCCTGAGCACTATTGAGTATGGCCCCAAACAAGCCAAACCAACACACAAATGAAACATGAATTCACATAAGCCACTCCATGAAGCCAAGGACTAAGAAACGGCAACAGGTAGAAATGTGTTGGAATCCAGAGGTGTTCCATGCCAAGACCAGAGGTAGTGAAGCTGACTCGGAGCCAAGGGCTGGAGAGATAGTACCATGGGGATGGTGCTTGCCTTGCACCTGGCCAGCCTGGGTTCAATCCCTGGCACCCCAGATGGCCCCCAGAGACCCACCAGGAGCAACCCCTCAGCACAGAGCCTGTCACAGCTCAGTGTGTTCCCCAAATAGAAGCAAACAATGGGATGTTAAGTCACCGGCCCAAACCCACAAGGAACCCAATCCAGCCTCGGCCGAGGGAGGCGCGCCGAGTTCACTACCCTCCGTGTCTTCACACCTCCACACCTGCCTTACTGCAGCCTCATCAACGCCGACTTCTGCGTGGGCTCCGTCTGCGTGGCCTTTGGGGCGGTCCTGGGCAAAGTCAGCCCTGTGCAGCTGCTCCTCATGACCCTCTTCCAAGTGACTCTCTTCTCCGTGAACGAGTTCATTCTCCTCAACCTGCTGGGGGTGAGTGGGGCTCCCAGTGGGGGGGCCCTGGGAGAGTGGGAGCTGCAGGGGGTGAGGGACCGAGAGGGCTGGGCACTCAGGCCAGTGGACTTGGGTCAGCCTGGGCAAATGCCTCGCACCTGCTGCTGTCTCCAGTTTATTTTTGTTTGTTTTGGGCCACCCCCGTGACCCAAATTCGATATGCCAAAAACAGTAACAATAACGGATCTCATTCCCCTGATCCTGAAAGAGCCCCGAATACGCCATTGGGCTGCACTATCACGTGACAGGGACGAATGGAGACGTTACTGGTGCCTGCTCGAGCAAATCGATGAACCACGGGACGACAAGTGACCAAGTGATCAAGTGGGCCACACCCAGCAGTGCTCAGGACTTACTCCTGGCTCTGCACTCAGGGATCATTCTTGGTGGTGTTCTGGGGGACTACATGGGGCATCAAGGACCAAGCCTGGGTCAACTTGGTCCCCCAGACACCCCACCTTTCCCTGTCTGTAAGGCAGAACATAAGGCCTGAACTGGCCAGGGGTGGGGCAGGAGGAGCAGGAGGTGGACACAGGCCGGGTGCTGCTCTGCTCCCGCTTGGAGGGGACCAGGAAGAGCAAGAGGGGCGGCAGGGGTCCTGAGACCCAGAGCTGCTCCCCAGGTGAAGGACGCGGGAGGCTCCATGACCATCCACACGTTCGGTGCCTACTTTGGCCTCACCGTGACCTGGATTCTCCAACGCCCCAACCTGCATCAGAGCAAAGCGAGGCAGAGCGCCGTCTACCACTCGGATCTCTTCGCCATGATCGGTGAGAAACCAGGATGGCAATCGCGAGGCGCATGGTGGCGGGAGGGCAGCCCCCGTTTCTGACCCCACTGTGGTCTGCTGGGTGCCTTTGAGAGGCCAGAGCGGGGCTGCCGAGACCCTCCCAGAGCCCAGGGGCCACGTCTGCTCCCTGGGGGGAAGAAGTCAGTCAGATGTTGGGTCTTGTTTCTGTTTCCTGTTTTGGGGCCACGTGCTCAGAGGCTGCTCCTAGCTGGGTTCGCTCACGGGCACCCCACAGGGTCCTGTGCGTCCCATGAGAACTGATCCCTGAGCGCAGAATAGGGGACCCTATGGGGTGCCGGGGATCTAGAAGTGCTTGAGGACCCTAGGGAATACTGGGATCCATCGAGGTAAACTCCCAGGAGTCAGGAAGGCCGGAGGGACATGAGAGGGGCGGGGGGCTCGTGGCTGCCTCCGGAGCTCCATGGCCATGCCTGCCCACCCCCCAGGCACCCTCTTCCTGTGGATGTACTGGCCCAGCTTCAACTCGGCTGTGTCCAAGCATGGGGACGCCCAGCACCGCGCGGCCATCAACACCTACTGCTCCCTGGCGGCCTGTGTGCTGACCTCTGTGGCGCTGTCCAGCACCCTGCACAAGAAGGGCAAGCTGGACATGGTGAGTGGGAGGGGGATGGGGGGCAGATGGAGAAACTGAGGCCCAGGGAGAGACGATGGGCCTATGCAGAGGCTAGAACTTTTTGTTCTTGGGGATCTTGGGGCCTCACTGGACATTGGGTGGGGCCTTCTGGCCCTCACACTCCTGGGATCCCTTAGAGGCACCATGTTCTATGAGGTGTCAGCAGCCAAGGCAGAGGAGAGCAAACGGGAGCTGGGGAGGTGTGGGTGGGTGACCGCGTGGAGTCCTTCACACGCATGCGGGGACAGGGTGAGGATCTGGGCACACGGAAAAGGAGCCGGAGCAATAGGACAGAGGGGAGGGCGCTTGCCTTGCACGCAGCCGACCCGGGTTTGATCCCTGGCATACCACACGGTCGTGAGTGATTCCTGAGTGAAGAGCCAGGAGTCAGCCCTGAGCACCTGCCCTGAGCACCTGCAGAGATGCCCCCACGCCCACTCCTCCCCCCCCCAAAAAAAAAAGAAAGAAAAAGAAGAATGGATGGAGCGGAGTCTGGGTCCACTCATGGGGGTGTCTGGCCACCTCACTGGGTAAGGGAGCCCGGGTGGGGGCTGAGCTCCGGTTATGCCCATAGGTGCATGTCCAGAATGCCACGCTGGCCGGCGGGGTGGCCGTGGGCACCGCGGCCGAGATGATGCTCATGCCTTATGGCTCCCTGCTCGTTGGCTTCGTCTGCGGCCTCGTGTCCACGCTGGGCTTTGTCTACTTAACAGTGAGTACACGGAGCTACAGGAGGCTGGGCTGGGGGCGCGGCCAGGGGCGTGGCTGGGGCAGGGCGGAGCGGGGCGCAGGGGCGGCTTCACGTCTCTAACCCAGGAGGCTTCTGGGGAGAGGGCTGGGGCAGCAGGGATGGGGTCTGCGTGCAGATCTCGGAGCCCCCCGCACGTCCCGTCTCTCCCTCCAGCCCTTCCTGGAGTCACGGCTGCGGATTCAGGACACATGTGGAATCCACAACCTGCACGGCCTCCCCGGCGTCATTGGCGCCATCGTGGGTGCTGTGACAGCGGCCTGCGCCAGCAGCGAGGTGTATGGAGAGGAAGGGTCAGTATGGCCGCGGCCGGGGCGGGGGACGCTTCCTCCTCTGTCCTCCTCCTCTGCTCTCCCTGTCCCCACCCGCACCCCTGTTTCCTGCGGCTTCCTCCAGACTGGCGTGATTGTTGGGATGGACCCATTTTGCAGATGGGAAGACCAAAGTTTATCAGGCCCAGGTGCTTGCTTACCTGCCCGCCTCTCCCCTCAGGCTTGTCCACGCCTTTGACTTTGAAGACTCCAAACGGAACTGGACAGCCAGCACGCAGGGCAAGTTCCAAGCTGCCGGCCTCTTCGTGTCCCTGGCCATGGCCCTGGTGGGCGGAAGCATCATGGGTGAGCCAGGGTAGCTGGAGACTTCTGGGGTGGGGCGTCTGAGACCCAGTTTGGGTCGGGGGGGGTGTTCCAGCAGCAGAGGGGAAGGGTTGGGGGGCCGAGCAGAAACTGGCCCCTAACCTGTGTCTCCTTGGACTCCCTTAAGGGGTCATTCTGAAGTTGCCCTTCTGGGGACAAGCCGCAGATGAGAACTGCTTTGAGGACGCCATCTACTGGGAGGTGAGTGGCCACGACCCAGGTCCCTGCACCCCTGCCCCCCAGGCGGCTCCGTCTCCTCCCAACCCCAGTCATGGGCTGTTACTGACCCCACCAGGCGTCCTGCATACACAGCCTGTGTTGTGGCCTGTCCAGCGAGTGCTGGCCCTCAGGGTGATTTTAACGGATGTTCATTCTACACAAGGAGTGAACCTCTGAAACGAACTGGATAGCCATAGCACAGCGGTGGGGCGTTTGCCTTGCACGCAGCCCGCCCGGCCGGGCCGGGTTTGATCCCTCCGCCCCTCTCAGAGAGCCGGGCAAGCTACCAAGAGTGTCTCGCCGCACAGCAGTATTCAACATGCCAAACACAGTAAGAACAAGTCTCAAAATGGAGACGTTACTGGGCCCGCTCGAGCAAATTGGCAATGGGAGGACGGGGTTGGTTTGTCTGTTTGTTCCCTTTTTTTAAGTTATAAAATGATTGAAGAAGGTCTGGATAGAAACAGGCATCGGTCCCACACCCTGGTGCGGATACTTGTCAATTCCTTTTCCTTCCAGTCTCTGTGGGTTTGTTTTTCCATCTTTGGGCCGTGCCCAGCGTTACTGAGGGCTTCCTCCTGGCCCTGTGCCCAGGGGTCACTCCTGGCAGGGCTCAGGGAACCCTGTGGGTTGTCGGCCGCGTGCAAGGCAAGCACCTTACCTTGTCTTGTACCACTGTACTATCGCTCTGGCCCCCGGTTGATGCAGTTCTATGGTCATACCTTTCCAAAGTGGGTCCAAATAGAACAGCAGCCACCCCGCATGCGTTTGCGACTCTTCTTGGCTCAAGGCCTTTTACTCCAGGGAAGCTGTGCTGGGTTCCCTGGACAGCGGTTGCAGAACAAGAGAAATGACCGCTCCAGGAGTGCAATATGCATAGCGGCCACGAGGTGGCACCATCCACACACCATTTGACACCCCTTGCTCACCGGGACTATTCAGGCTCTGCCGAGGACCCGCCCCCTGGGGCTGTATCTGAAGCTGTCTCCTCTCTCTCCCTCTCTCTCTCTCTCTCTCTCTCTCTCTCTCTCTCTCTCTCTCTGCAGGTGCCCGAGGCTGCTCTGGGGCCTGAGGACCCCACCCACAAGCCCTCAGAACCTTAAGTCCCTGGGGCAGATGCAAAGCAGGTGAGCCCGAGCTTGGCTAGGGGTGGGCGTCGGGGGGTCACCCCCTGAACAGGCTCCCAGTGGGGTTCCAGCTCTGGGTTCAGATGCCTCCAGTGATGGACCAAGAAAACACCAAGAGGAGGTAAAGTGAACGGCATGGGAGCAATAGAACAGCAGGGAAAGCATTTGCCTTACACGTGGCCAACCCAGTTCGATCCCCAGCACCCCCTAGGGTGCCCCATGTCCCTCCAGGAATAGCCCCTGAGCACAGAGCCAGGAGTAATCCCAGGTGTGGCCCTGCCCCCCTCCCCAGAAAAAAAAAAAGAGGAGGCAAACGTAATCCCTCCTGCCTGGATCCAAGTGGCTCTGCTGGGTCTGGTGGGTGTGGCCTGGGCGTCACACACCCCTGCTCCTGGCACAGACACCCCACGGTGTAGACTCACCCCAGAGGCTAGGTCTCGGTTCCCTCTTTAAAAGGGGAGATGAGGCGGCCGGAGCGATAGAACAGCATGGAGGGAGTTTGCCTTGCCCTTAGCCAATCCAAGTTTGATCCCTGGCATCCCATAGATAGGGCCCCTGGAGCACCGCCAGGAATGATCCCTGAGTGCAGAGCCAGGAGAACAGGAGTAACCCCTGAGCATCACTGGGTGTGACCCAAAGAGCAAAAAAAAAAAAAAAAGGAGGGGAGATGATTGCCCTCTCTTCTTTCTCTCTCTCCCTTCCTCCCTTCCATTCATTCCTGCCCTCTTTCTTCCCTCCCTTCATTTCTTCCTCCTTGGGGGAGCAGATGGGGTGCCTGACCAAATGCCGGGCAAGCACCCTGCCACTGTCCTCTCGTCCCAGCCCACCCTTTCCTTCTCTCCATCGGAGCCCTTTCTCCTGCCCTTGGCAGGACCTGCAATGATGTTAGCAGCAGGAAGGCAGCCGGGCAGGGCTCCACTCTCCAGGGGCCTGGGGACACAGGGAGCAAACTGGGGCCTTCCAGGTCCTTCTCTCTGCTCTCACTAAGGTGCTTCGGACCCAGAGGTCAGAGCTTGGAGAGTTGGGGTGCAGGTGAAGGCTGAGGCCCATGGGAGGAGATGGTGCTGGGGTTCAAGGAAATCCAGTATGCACAGCACCCCGCGAAGGGGAGGGAACCCCGGCTGGCTCCTATTCTTGGCTGTCTCCATGCAGGCTCTGAAGATCGTGCCTGGATCCTAAGGGGGCCGGGAGCCAGGCACGCCCTATCTACGGCTTCCAGGCCTCCTTCCCGTCCTTCCGCTTCACCGGGGGCTTCTGAGAAGGCAGAGGAGACGGAGACGCTGCAGCAAAGGGAGTGCCTGACTGGGCTGCAGAAGCCTGGGATGGGTTTGAGGGAGGACGCTGAGTCGAGCACTTGGGTGGGGCTGTGAGGGGTGTGGAGGCCTGGGAGTGAGTCTTTCTGGGGTGAAACTTTGCTGCCAGTGGCTGGGTTGCCTCTCGCCCTGTCTGTCCCTCAAACAGTGTCCCCGGCCCCCCATCTCTCTCCGTGCCACACAGGGCAGGGGGCTCTGTGAATAAAGATTCTGGGTGTTCTTTGTAGAAGGGCTGAGGATGGTCCCACAGGGCCGGGCTGGGTGTGAGGGAAAAAAGGCCCCAAGACATCAAGCCTGAAGGGGAGTCCTCTGGCCGAGGAGGAAGGAAGTGGCGCTGGCTTCAGGCACCACTCCAAGCTCTCTCATGCACATCAGCTGCCACCAAGATGAGCCCCATCGAGCTGACCTGGGTGACAGCTATAGGGTAGCCGTGAGGTAGAGGAGTGCTTGCCTTACACACAGGTTCAGTCCCTGGCACCCCATAGGGTCCCCTGAGCCCCACCAGAAGTGATTCCTGAGCACAGAGCCAGGAGTCAGCCCTGAGCACCATTGGGTGTGGCCCAGTCCCCCTCCAAAGAAAACCGTTGTGAGGCTGGAGTGATAGCACGGTGGGTAGGGTGTTTGCCTTGCATGTGGCCGACCGGGGTTCGATTCCCAGCATCTCATATGGTCCCCCGAGCACTGCCAGGAGTAATTCTTGAGTGCGTGAGCCAGGAGTAACCCCTGTGCATTGCTGGGTGTGACCCCAAAACAAAACAAAACAAAACAAAAAAACAATTGTGCAACCCCCCACACTCCCTCCCTGCCACCTTGTGCTGTGCCATGTCCATTCAGGCAGGGTGGGGGAGTCCTCTCATCTGCTGACACTCCCTCTCTCCATGGCCGCTGCCTCTATGGGGAAGGGGAAGTTGTTGTGGTTTGCATCTCCCAGTTCTCTGTGAAGCCCACCCTCTCCCTGTGCGGAGCTGTGGCCAGTTCCTGCCTTCAGGAGCTCCCTGGGTAGCCAGAACACAGGCCTGACCCCGGCATCTGCTCTGAACTCGGACAGACTGCCAAGGCCAGGGTACCTTCCCAGAGGGGTCGTCTGATCGGGGTTTTGGAGGGTGAATAAGAGTCTACCAAAGGGATTAGCAGGGGTAGAGACATGAGAAGGGGAAACTGAGTCCTTGGTGGAGTCAAGATAGGAGAGCGTTTAAGGTTCTACCAGCTGACCCGGGACCCAGCTGGAGCCCTGGCACCACGCATATGGTTCCCTGAGCCCTGCCAGGAGTGATCCCTGAGCTCAGAGCCTGGAGTTAGCCCTGAGCGCTGCAGGGTGTGACTCCCCCAAAAATACTCCAGAGATGAAGAAGCGGTGAGGGGAGAGGAGGTGGTTTCTGTCTCACGCTGGGAATGCCCCCCTGCTCACAGGAGGAAGGCACTGAGATGCTCCCTATTCATGTTCCGACCGCCGCACCCCTCATTCCCATGCCGCTAAAGACAAAAACCCTTTACAACCTGTTTCTGGAACTTGTGGCAGCTGCCAAGAGGAGCCTGTTAATTAACCGTCGGGGAAGATGGAAGCTGGGGGCCAGCCTCTGATTGGACAGTTTGCTTCGCTGATTGAAAAACATTGTGACAAAGGAGGAGGGTCCATGTCTCTGCAGGGGTGCGGTGTGATGGGGAGGGGGGTCTTTGATTTCAGCTGATCTGAGCCCCAGCACCCCCCAGGAGGAGGAATGCAGCAAGCCCAGCCCAGTCAGCAATGGAAGGGGGGGAGGAGAGGGGAAAGGGTGCAGAGGTGAGGGGTGCAGGGGAAGAGCTGCTGGGGTGACAGGTGCCGGGAGGAGGAGCAGGGGTGAAAGGTGCAGGGGTGAGGGGAACAGGGGAGGAGGTGCAGGGGTGAGGGGAGGAGATACAGGGGCGAGGGGAACAGGGGAGGAGGTGCAGGGGTGAGGGGTGCAGGGGAGGAGCTGCAGGGATGAGGGGTGCAGGGGAGGAGCTGCAGGGATGAGGGGTACAGGGGAGGAGGTGCAGGGGTGAAGGGTGCAGGGGAGGAGCTGCAGGGGGAGGTAAAACAGGGCTTGATCAGGACAGCTCTGACTTGGGGATGCCCCGGGCACTGCTCCACCCTCCTGCCCGGATCTCTAGCCTCCAGCAGCCCGGGAGAGCCGTGAGCCAGGCCCGAGGACAGAGCCTACGCGGACTCAGGGCAGGGTCACCAGCCTCGTGTCCCTGCTCTGGGCCCTGAGGCAAAGCTCCCCAAGAGGCCGAGTGTGCCCGCGTGGGGAGCACATCTCGGGGTCTGAGCCCAGGGCACCCTGGAGGGCCCCAAGCATGACCGTGACCTGCTTCACACACAGCTTGAACCCCCCGAGACAAAGTTGCCTTCCGACCCCCTGGCTGGGTCTAGCCTTGTCCCAGACCCACCTTCTCCTGAGCTGCTGCCTGTGAGGGGGCTTTCTTGGGGGCCAGGACCAAGTATAGGGAAAGGCGCCAGAGACCAGATCTGGGGAGTGGGGGCCTCCTGACCCAGCAGCCAGAGCTGTGCCCAGGGCCATCTGGGCGGCCAGAACGAGCAATGCTGTGGACATAGGATGCCCCGCCCTGCAGGTGGGCATACCTGGGCCCCTGACCCAGAGGCAACCTGCATGTGGGGGCACTTCAGTCCCAGTGTGTGAAGTCTGGAGCCACATAAGGAGAGGCTGGGACAATGCCTGGGGCGTTCGTGGGCCCCGACTCGGCGAGACTCTGGGCGGGCTGGGGCTGGGCATGTGTGCTTGTGACCTCCTGCCTGTCTGCATCTGTGTGTGCATGTGTATGAGTGTCTGTCCACACATTCTGCATTGGGACACGTATCGGCATGTGTGTCTCACCGAGCATAACCTTTGTGTATACACACCTGTGTGCGTGCCTGTGTGTGTCTCTGTGCGTGTACACGTGTGTGTTTGTGTGTGTGTGTCTTTATGTCTGCATACATCTTCACGCATGTGAATGCGTGTGTACATCTTTGTGCATGCGTGTACAGCTGTGTGTGCGTGTGTGTGCACGCATGTGCGTGTGCATCTTCGTGTGTGCACGCGTGTGCATCTTCGTGTGTGCACTCTGGGGCAGGGTGCGCACGCCACGCCAGCTCGCGGGTGTTTGCCGTGGTCCTTCGCAGCGGCTGGAGCCCTCGATTGTAATCAGATTAAGGGGCCAATCGCGGCTCTTGAAAAGGCTCTGAGGTCTCTAATCAGCCGCAGCGCCCGCCCGCTGGGGGGCTGTGGGGTGGGGGTGCCTTTCTTCCCTCAGTGTCCCTCATAATTATGTCAATTTGCTACCAAAGCGTTTGCTCGAGTGGACCGGCTTGCGCCTTTCATGTGCTAATGTGGGAACCTCCAGTCTCCGGGCTGGGAAAATCAGAGGGTCCCGGCCTTTGGGAGGGGAGACACCCAGCTTTGGGGTCCCTCAGGGACCCAGAGGCCTCCCAGACACGCAGCCAACAGGCTGGAGGCTTGTGCTCGCCCTGAGTACGTGACACGGCTCAGGCCCTGAGATTCTGGGCTCCCCCGGGCTCCCCCAGAAGTGCTCAGGGGCCACGGAGTGTCAGCGACCAGGGTCTCCCGCGTGCCGGGCACCCACCCTCCGTGATCTCGCTTCTTTTCATTTTGCTCTTCCTCTGTGGGAGAGGCTGTGTCTCTCCTGATTCAGCAGTGACCCCTGGCAGTGCCAAGGATTGAACCAGAATCAGCCAAGCAAGGGAAATGCCTTCCCTCTGAACTGTCTCTCTGCCCCATGCCTCTAAAACCCCACCCTAGCCTTGGCCCAGGACCCTCCAAGTCATGTTGTTCTCCTGAACCTCTGTCCATTTCTACACCCCAAGAACCCTGAATTCCCCACCCGGTTCCAGAAATCCCTGCAATGACCCCGGAGATTTACTGGGGAGTGTGTGTGTGTGTGTGTGTGAGAGAGAGAGAGAGAGAGAGAGTGTCTATGCATGCACCATTTTTTGGGGGGGACCTGCAGTGCCAGGAATTAAAGATTAAAGTCTGTGTTCCTCCCTCCAAGCCAAAAATGAATCAGGCAAATCAAATTCAAAAGATCTGGGGGCCGGAGCAACAGCACAGCAGGGAGGGCACTTGCCTTGCTACCCAGATTCCATCCCCAGCACCCCAGATGGTCTCCCAAGTCCTGCCAGGAATGAGTTCTGAGTGCAGAGCCAGGATGAAGCCCTGAGCACTGCTGGGAGTGACCCCAAACCGAAACAAAACAAAAACAACAACAACTTAGTTTTTGGGCCTGGGCGAGAGGAAAGGGCTAGTATGCCGCCACTGCGTGTGAGAGCTGGGACATTGATCCCTGGCATTCCCTGGTCTCGGGAGCACTGTGGGAATGAGCCCCATGAGGACTATGACTGCCCCGTTATGGAAACATACGGAGCCTCTGCTGAAACAAAGACGCCCTGTGTGTGAGAGGCTCATGCACCCGATAGGGCCAGGGGCCCCCTGCCATAGCCAGCTGGATTCCAGAAGGATCTTCTTACTGGTGCTCAGACCTGGTGCCAGAGCGTCCCCTCTCCTGTCCCCTGTGCGGTCCAGGGGGCCCCCATCCATATGCAGGAGGGATCCCTGAGGGGGCCGCAGGATTAGCATAACAGCCCCCCCCCCCCCCGAGGTAAAAGGCCCACCAGGCACCTCTGGGCGGCCCCTCAGCCCGCTTTGTCCACCACTGGCGGGACAGCAGGGCGGCGCGTCCACTCTGCACGACCAGATGAAAGGGGGAGCTTTGTGTCCCGCAGACGGAGTTACAGAGCGGCTCTGAAACGTCAATTAGGGCGCGATAAAGACGTCTGTGCGGCCAGACACCGGCCTTTCAGTCCAGGCCTTCCCGGGCCCCGCAGGATGCTTCTGGAAACCTAATTTAGGGACGGTGACTCCGGACTGCCCCCGCATTCATCACGCCTCCCCCGCAAGTGTCCTGGAATGTGGGGCAGGAACACGGGAGCCTCAGCCCTCCCTGGAGGAAGGACGAGGCCCTGGGAAGGCGAGCACCCTTCCAGGGGGCCTGGACCCCTGGAATTTCCTGCTGGGGTCCCAAGTTCTTTGTCGGGATTTGGAGAGGTGGGGTCAGGCGGGCGGCCACTGTGGGGGGCTCCTTCTCTGTCTTAGGGTTGATCCCCAGCACCTCAGGCCCCCAAGCACGGCCCCCAATCAAGAACTGCAAAGGGTGAAAGAGACGGAGTCCGGGAGGGGGGTTGTCCCAGCAACCTGAGGATACTGGTGTTCCCTTGGGCCTCTGGCTATGCTTGCTGTCCCCTCCGTGGGGGCAGCTGGGCTCTGTGCCCACCGGCCCCTCACCAAACCTCCCGTGGGCAGGGCAGTCATGCCGGACTTGGGCCCAGGGACTGAGTTGCGCTTTCCCACTGGGCCCCAGAGGCCTGTCTCTGGGGAGTCTGGAGGGGCTAAAGCATCTCCGAGGGGTCCCCAACACTCCCTGGGGTGCAGACCCTTGATCAGGCCTTTGAGAGAGTCAGCATCCCCGCCGCAGCCCTTTAGTGCGTTCCAGATCCCACCTGGAACCTTTGCTTTGCCTTTTTCCAAACAATGAATGCTTTGACCTCCCCAAGAAGATGTACGGTGAAGGCCAGAGGGTGAGGGCAGTGGGGAGGGCTCTGGTCTTGCACTCGGCCAGCCTGGGTTTGATCCCCAGCATCCCACAGGGTCCCGGGAGCACAGAACCAGAAGTAAGCTCCTCCAAAATAAAAGCCAGGAGTAGTTCCCGAGTGCATGAACCAGGAGCAACCCCTGTGCATCGCTGGGTGTGACCCAAAAAGCAAAAAAAAAAAAAAAAAAAAAGCCATTATCAGCTCTGAGCTCAGGAGTCACTCCTGGGGGTACTCAGGGTAACTACCTTTTGCCCAGTTGGAGCCCGGGTCCATCTGACTCCAAGGTACAAAGCGAGTGCCTTGCTCACTGGGCTCCCTGCGCTTTCCCTCAGTGCCTGGAACTGTCCACTCTAGTGTCTTGCTTCCTCCCTTTCTGCTCCCCTCCTTGCAGTGAGCGCCCTCGTCACACCATGCCCCCAGCCTGTGGCTGAGAGGGGGCTCACGGGGCACGGAGGGGGTTCGCACACATTCCTCACCTCACCCCTTGACTTGAGCACTTTTCCGGGGGTTTTGTACACACACAAACAGCCTCCCGCAGCCCCTCGGCAGGACCAGACAGATGCACATTATGGGGGGGCGAGTGTGACCCGAAGGACCAGCACACGTGACCTGCTCTCCTCCTCGGGCAGCGCGGCAGCCCAGAGCCAGTGCCCCGGCTGCCAGGCTGGGGTCAGGACAGAGCCAGACCGGGCCCAGGTGGGCGGAGGACAGGGGAGGTGGCGGCAGTGTCTGGACCGGCCGGGAGGCAGCCGGGACAGTGACAGCTGGGAAGGTTTAATTGCTCCTCTGCGGCTCAGAACCTCCCTCCTCTCCGGGCCGGTGATCTGCATTTCAATGTGGGAGAGTGGAAAGTAGGGGTGCAGCTCGAGGCTTCCAATGATTAATCATTTAAAAAGCAAGATCTTAATTACAGGCCGCAATTTCTGCTATTTAAGGAGTCCATTAGTTGCCAGAAAGAAGAAGAAAAAAATGATCACAGGTTCTTCTCCAAAAGGAGAGTGGGGGCGGGGTGGGGGGCTCAGCTGCTGTTGGGGGCAGGGACCCAGCCCTGGGGCAGCCGGACCCAGCGACACGGAAAGGCGCCCCGCGTTGGTGTGGGATGTGGGGTGTGGGGTGTGGGGGGGAGGTGGTGGGGGGGAGGCTGCAGGCCTCAGGGCCTCAGCCTTGTTCCAGCCCCACCTGTAGAGATCCGGCCAGACCCTCCCCATGACCTTTGGCCTCCTCAGAGGAGGGTTAATTGCCAGGCCCTCCCACTGTCCCCTCTGTGCTGGGGATGGACACAGGGGACGGCGAAGGTCAAGAGAGCTAGGCTGCGAGTCTCCTTGATGGTTTCAGCTCTGGCTCCTGCCTCTGTCTCCCCGCTGGACTCTGGGGGTCTTCAGACAGGGGCCCCCTGAGCTCCTGAACCCCAGGAAGCAGCTTCAGCCACAAGCAACCCCCCAGCAGAGACCAAGGCCAGAGAACTCTGCTGTTCGTCCAGCCCAGCCTTGAGCACTGAGTGGGCGGCCCAGAGCAGCTGGCACCGGCCCCACCATCCTGTGCCCACCCCCAACTGCACACAGACCAAGGGGACGAGGCCCTGCCCCCTCCCCCACAGGCCTGCCTCGCCAAGAGGCTGCTCCTGGGCAAGGCCGGGGGGGCCTCCCGTTGGGAAGAACTACGGCCTCCTGGAGGTGAACAGAGGGTGTGTGTGACTGTGTGAGTGTGATTGTGTGTGGGTGTGACTCTGTGTGTCAGTATGTTATGTGTGACTGGGTGTGTGACTGTGTGGGTCATTGTGACTACATGTGTACTGTGTGACTGTGTGTTACTGTGTGTGAGTATCAGACTATGTGTGTGACTGACTGTGTATGTGACTGTGACTGTGTGTGAGTGTGTAATGTGTGAATATGAGACTTGTGTGAGTGTGTCAGTGTATCAGGCTGTGTGTGACTGTGTGACTATGTGACTATGTGAGTGTGTGACTGTGTGTAATTGTGACTGTGTGAGACTGTGTGTGACTGTGACTGTGTGAACTAGACTGTGAGTGTGAGTCTGTATGTGACTGTGTGAGTGTGTGTGACTGTGTGTTTTAGTATGTGAATGTACTAGTGTGTGTGACTGTGTGTGTGTGAGTGTGCGAATGTATGAGTATGAGACTGTATGTGTGACTCTGAGTGTGTCAGTGATCAGACTACGTGACTGTGTGTGGCTATGTGACTATGTGAGTGTGTGACTGTGTAACTGACTGTGTGAGAGTGACCACATGACTGTGACTGTGACTGTGTGAGTTAGACTGTGGGTGTGAGACTGTGTGTGGTTGTGTGAGTGCGTGTGACTGTGTGAGTTAGTATGTGAATGTATTAGTGTGTGTGTGACTGTATGGTGTGAGTGTGAGACTGTGTGGTGTAGTGTGAGACTGTGAGTATGAGACTGTGAGTGTGGCCATGTAGCTGACTGATGCGTGTGTGACTGTCTGACTGTGATTGTGTGTGACTGTGACCCGGTGAACGACTGTGTGAGTGTGAGATCTGTGTGTGTGACTGTGATGGTGTGTAACCGTGACCGTGTGTGACTGCTTGAGTGTGGCAGTCGCCCCCTCACAGGAGCTCCCTGATCACAGTTCCAAGAAATGAGTGTGATTGGGGGATGGGGCTCTGGCCCCCCTGGTGGGGGGGTTCAGAAGCAGGAGACCCCTCCTTCTCTGTCCTTCCTGTGATGGGTCAAGCCGAGGCTCTTGTCAGGTCAAGGGTGGCAGACAAGCCCCTATTCCAGCTCCCTCTTGGCGTGGCCCAGCCCAAGGGCAGTCTGTGGCAGGCAGAGGGACCCCCCACCTGGAGTCCAGGGCCCGTGGGAACAGGGTGGGGGGGCTTGGGAATCCCTGTCTCCCTGGGCCACAAGCAGGGGTGAGGAGTCAGCAGCGGGGGGCTTTGTGCCTTTCACAGTCACAGTCTTCTCTGGATAAAGGAGTGAACAAAGGGGCCTTCGGAAGTGGCCAGCACCCAGGAGGCCCCCTGGAAGCTCTCACTGGCTGCCCACCCAGGCTTCCTTCCTCCCTACCATGTCCCCAGCGCCCCCCAACCCCCGCAGCAAGGGCAGTTGCTGTTGCTCACAGTGGAAGGGACACCTCCTCCTCTGCCCAGGGGCCCAGAAAGTGTCAGAAGAGGTTCCTCCGGGGATGGGGGCCGCCTCCCAGGCTCAAAAAGGGAGGGCCTGCTGAGAGGACAGTGGGGGAAATCACGGCTGGCCCCCAGCCCATGCTGTGTCCACAGGCCAGAATGAGTCGGGGACAGGCAGTGGGTGCCCACCTCTATGCAGGAAGCAGGTCTGTTTCCCAGCCCTGTCTGAGCTGGGGCCCAGGGAAAGGTCCCCTGGCATCTTTGTCCCAGAAGCTGGGGCTGTGTGGGCAGTAAGGGGGACGCTAGGCCCTTTCCTGCTGCACTTCCGAGTTCTACCACAAGATGCCGCTGTGACCAAGGGCGCTCCGGGCAGGTGCCAGGGGCTAAGGCGGGCTGGCAGGCATCCGGGGCCACGTGGCCTCCTAACACACGAGCACACGCGAAGACCCTGTCTTAGCATCGGTGTTTCCTCCACGAGAGTCACGGGGAGGGGCTGCCAGGTCTCCGGAAGACAGCTCGGAAGTCCCTCACTCCCACTTCCCAAAATAGATCTTTGTCCCTGGAGATCCCCCACAGGGAACTTTTTGTTTCTCTTTCCTTTCTTCTCTTTGTTTTTATTTGTCTGTTTTTTTGGGAGCCACACCCGGCTACGCTCAGGGCTTCCGACTCTGCGCTCCTGAATCCCTCCTGGCTGGGTTAGGGGGACCCTATGGGGCGGCTGGGATATAACCCCTAGCGTTTAACCCCCTAGACCTCAAATAAGATCCTCCTTCCCCACGCCTGCTGCACCCCCTGCAGCTTGCTCTCCTCCCCAAGCATTAGCTCCCTGCCTGGAGAAGGGGAGAGGCGCTGGTGGCCCTGGGGAAAGCGGATAGATTTCTCGCCCTCCGTGGGAGGGGAACCCAGCAGAGTGAAGCCACACAGCGAAGCCACACAGCAAGCCACCTGAGGCGTCTCCTTGCCCAGGCACTCAGGTGAAAAACAACTGCCTGGTTAAACCTGCTTTTTAATGAGACTCCCTCCAACCTAACTGTCACCATGGCGATGACCCCTCGCGGTCATCACTAATTAGCTGGAATCCAGGTCCCCGGGGTCAGCTCCTCCAGGAAATTGCCTGTCAGCCAGGGCAGTCATGGCCCTTCCTCAGCTTCCGGTGATGGGACAGAAAATTCTCAGCCCCCCCCCCCCACTACTCTCTGCCTCCTGATTTTGCTTTCTCCTGGCATGCTAAGGGGAGGGGCTCAGATGAGTGCTAATCACAACAACGATGATAATGATAGTGACACCAGAGCCAAATTTACAAAATGCTTCAGACACATACGCCCTTCCCACTTCCAGAGGCCTGTGGGGGCAGATCATTGTCACCTGCCTTTTTCTGATGAGGAAACTCAGAAGGCGCAAAGGAACTATGGCATCAAGTGGGAGACCCACGCTTGTCTGTCCCACAGTCCCCACTGCCAGGGAAGCTGTGCACAGACTCATGACCTTCTCCGGAGCTTGGTAAAGTCTGGGTGTTCTGGGCTGGAGCAACAGTCCAACGGGGAGGGCGTTTGCCTTGCATATAGCTGACCAGGGTTTGATCCCTGGCATCCCATATAGTGTCCTGACTACTGTCAGGAGTAATGCCTGAGTGCAGAGCCAGGAGTAACCCTGAGCATCACCGAGTGTGACCCCCCACCCCCCAAAAAAAAGAAAGAAGAAGAAAAGAAAAAGACTGGGTATCTTCCTAGGTGTGTGATCTCAGACGTCAAGAGTTGCTCAGTTGTGTCCAGAGAACCCACTAGACTCTGTCCAGCAGAAACCCCGCCTATGGTCCTAACCTTCAGCGTCAAGACCACAGGAGCAGAACAGGCCTCCCAGCAAAGCCCAGTAGCTAACTGTTCTGCCATGACTATTTTCTTTTTGTTTCTGTGTTTGGAACACACCAGGGGTCATTCCTAGTGGTACTCAGGGAACTATCTGTGGTTTCTGAGGTATGATGAAGGTCAGCTGCGTGCACAGCAAGAACCTTCCCCACTGGACTATCCCACTGGCCCTGCTGTTTACTATTTCATCAGGGGAAATAAATGATCTCCACTGTCCAAAGTTCCTGAGAAACAGCTCTGGGATGGGGACAAGGCTCTAGAACAAGGGGAAAGGAGGCTCAGTGATGGCCCCTGAGCCCCCATTAAGGAGGGGGCACAGCGTGGATGGCTGTCAGGGAGCACACACCGGCATGGCAGGGCTGTCTGCAAGCTCTGTGATAAGTCAGTTCTCACCCGCTTTTGGTTCTGATCACAAAATCCTGCCTTGAAAGCAACTACCCTCGCTTCAGTCACTGGCACCAGAGAGGACCCCCAGACAAAGCCAGGAGTGATCCATAAGCCCAAAATAAGGGTTATCTCTGACCACTGCCGGATGTGGCCCCCAAACAACCAAAAAAATAAATTAAGCAAGCCCTCTCTCTCTCTCTCTCTCTCTCTCTCTCTCTCTCTCTCTCTCTCAAGCCACGCCGTACCCGCTTCCATTTCAGCACCTTGCGGTGGACAGCTCCCACCTGTCTCAGCGTCTTGTTCAGCGCTGAGCCAGGGGCCACCCATCCTGTTGGTGGGGGCTCCCCGCATCTTCGATGGGGCTGGGGGATAGAACCTAGGTAGGCTGTGTGCAAGGTCAGTGCCTTCCCTGCTGTCCTATCTCCGCCCCTCCAAGTGGTGCTGAATTAACCACCACGTCAGACTCTAATTGTCATCTCTGGTCTTTTAAAATCTCTTGAAGTTATTGCACGCACACATATACCCAGGCCATGGAATTAGCTCTTTTTTTTCTCAGCTACAATCCAGCCACTGCAGGGTCAATGTGGTGCATCAGTAACATCAACAGAAGAGAGTCAAGCCAGGGCCTTCCTGATGGGGCTTTACCCCTTCCTGGCTCTGCATAGGGTCAGGTGCTGGTAGCGGAATTGGGAGACTCCTACCCACATACCTGCCTCCAGTGCTCAGACCAGGACACCGGCACTGGAGACATTGGGCCTCCATGGTGGCGTTTGTTCCAGGACACCTTGCTGTGCCTCAGCTTCCCCAGGTTGTCAGTGCTCCTCCCTGGACCCCTCCTCTTACCCCACCATGGAGGCTGAGCACCTAGTTCCTTCCCCCTGGCATGCAGAATCTGCCCAGCAGTGTTGACTCAGGCTCCAACAGCAGGCTCTGCCCACAGGCAAGCACATTTTTAGAATAAATTTAAGTTAGTTGGCTTTTGGGTTATACCCAGCAGTGCTCAGGGCTGACTCTTAACTCTGTGCTCAGGGATCCACTCCTGGATGATCCCAAGAGACCATATGCAGTGCCAGGGATTGAACAAAGGTGGACCAATTTTGTAAAGCTCTGGGGACCTCCATCCTTCCTCTGCCCACATGACCCCATCCTCACCTCTCCCTGGATGACACGCAAGAAGGGTTCAGGTAGATCTCTTTCTTTCCTTTCTTTCTTTCCTTCTTTCTTTCTTTCTTCTTTCTTTCTTTCTTTCTTTCTTTCTTTCTTTCTCCTTTCCTTCCTTCCTTCTTTTCCTTTCCTTTCCTTCCTTTATTCTCTTGGCTTTTTGGGACCTGACAATACTCAGGGCTTACTCCTGACTCTGCGCTCAGGTATCACTCCTGGCAGTGCTTGGAGGACCATATGGGGTGTCAGGGATGGAACCTGAGTTGACATATACAAGGCAAATGCCCTATGTCGGAGCTACAGTATTGCCCCGACCCCAAGTCCAGGTAGATCTTAATTTCCCATCACTTTACCCCAAGTGCAGAGTGGGAAAACGCTGTCACTGTCCAACCTACACAGACCACACTGTCTCCTATCCTGGGGGCGTGGGGAGATCCGTCTCAGCTCAGCTGTTCCCACCGTGACTGTGGCCGTGGCATTTACTATCTATCAGACGTTCAGGCGCCACTTGGATAGGCCCCAGGTCACACATGAAGTAAATGGTTTTGAACCTGCTTTCTTCTCTAGTCCAGCCTCCAGGCTCTCCCTTACAGCATGGAAAACTATATATTTTTTATTTATTATTCATTTATTTTTATTTTATTTTATTTTGCTTTTTGGGTCACACCCAGCAATGCACAGGGGTTCCTCCTGGCTCTGCACTCAGGAATTACTCCTGGCGGTGCTCAGGGGACCATATGAGATGCTGGGAATCGAACCCAGGTTGGCCGCGTGCAAGGCAAATGCCCTACCCGCTGTGCTATCTCTCCAGCCCCCTATATATTTTTAATGTCCCAAGAATAGGACCAGAGAGATATGACAACAAACAGGTAAGGTGCTCGCTTGCCTGGCATGCAGTCAATCTGGGTTCAATACCCACCAGCGCTTAGGGTCCCCCAAGCAGTGCCAGGAGAGATCCCTGAGTACAGAGCCAGAAGGAGGCCCCGAGCTCTGCCATCTGTGGCCCAAAACCAACTGAACAAAAAAAGCCATGAATACTGGCTTTAGACTCTCCTGGGTCCTAGTTTCCTGGGTGGGGGTGGGGGTGGGGTGGGGGTGGGGTGTCTCCTCTTTTGGCTGGTGTTGTTGGGGCCACACCCAGAAGTGCTCAGTAGCCATTCCTGGCTCTGTGCTCAGGAGTGACCCCTGGTGGTGCTCGTGGACAGTATGTGGAACCTGACAGTGCTAAAGATACTGTCTCTGTCTCTGTCTCTCCTCCCTGTCTCTCCCTCTCCCTCTCTTTCCCCTTCCCTCTCTCTCTCCATCTCTCTCTCTCCCTCTCCCTCTCCCTCTCTCCTTCTCCCTCTCTCTCCCTCTCTCTCTCTCTCTCTCTCTCTCTCTCTCTCTCTCTCTCTCTCCCCATTCCTGGGACCAGGAGTCAGCCCTGCCCTGCCCATGCCCTGGGCCTCCAGGCAGCTTTGGGGGAGGAGCAGCGGGGGAGCTCAGAGCTGTGAGGAAGCGGCACAGGCGCCTCCTGGCTCCCTTGGAGAAAACGCACCTGGGCCAGAAGTCTGAGAGCTTTCTAGAGGGACTGGGGGATCCTTATGAATTTGGGGGTCCTCGCTGTGGAGACGGCACCCCCAGCCCACCGGTAGCTACCTTAGAGTTCTGGGGATCCCCTAGAACCTCAGAAGAAGCAGCATTTGGGCGAGGTGGGCGGTGACTGTGTATATATGAGCCTGCAGGAATGTGTGTGTTTGCGTGTGTGTGCGTTTCCACGGAAACGCATCTTAGTGACTTGCGTGTGTGCATCTATTTACAAACATGTCCCACCCTAATTCTGGAATATGGGAGTGTGCGATGGATGCCTGCGTGTACTACACACGTGTGTGCATATGTGCGCACATGCATGTGTAGGAGCCATCCCGGACTGACCAGGGCGCGACTTTGTGTTAAATGCGAGCCTGGAGCTGGGCGGGGTCTGCATGGCTGGTGGTGTGTGATTTCCCAGCAGAGTCAGGCCTGCCTCCACCCTGCCAGCCCCGTGGATGTAACGGGGGACTCTGGACAGGGGAATGTGCAGAGGTGAGTGCTGTGGGCAGAGTTCCCCGCTGAGCCTCTGCCCGTTAGGTGCCCACCTCCCCACACTCTCCAAATGCCCCAGCCGCAGGAGCAGGGCCCAACTGCCTCCAGCCGCTTCTCCCAGCAGCCCCCTTCCGGGCCAGGAGGCTGAGAGGGGGGTGGGGGGTGCATATTTGTCTCTGGGCGTTTTTTGTCCCGCAGACTGAAAGGCCTCAATGGCTGGGACTACCATTCTAATTACAGGAAAGCCAGGCTTGTGTGAGGAGACAAAGGGCCCGCATGCTCGCTCCTTCCACCCGTCAAATACGTCTGTCTAATGATGGGGTGAGCGCTGTGAATGCCTAAAACAAACTCGAAAAGGAGGGAAAATAAAGCCGCCGGGGGCTTAAAATATATTAAATTACCCTGATTAGGAATGGGGGTTTAGCGAGGGCTGGGAGGAGGGGACCCAGGCGGCCACAGGTCCCACTGTCCATGTGGGGGTGGGGGTCAGCAGTTGAGAGGGGCGTGCTGAGTGCCCCCCCACCCCCCGGCTATTCTCATGCAGGACTTTCTTCTGCAGGTTTCGCAGGCTGGGAAACAGAAATGAATTTGCCCTAATCCCCCTCCTCCTCCTGCTCTTGCCCCTCCTCCTCCTCCATTCACCACCCCCAGCCAGAAGTGTTGCTTCGTTGCTCTGATGCCTGTGGGGGCGTGTGGCTCCCCCCTGACCAAAGCCTGTGCCCTTCTGCCTTCTGGCCCCTGCTCCTTTATGGGGAGCAAAGGCAGAGTCCTGGGGCATGGGGGCAGGATCTAGAGCCCAGAGGGGGTGCCAGTGTAAACCAGGGTTTGCTAACACACACCCCTGGCCAGGCACACTCCCAGGAGCACTGCTCTGATTCTGCTTTATCCTGGCGGCCTGCATTCTTTGGGGTGGATACACACAGACACCCCCCACCCCCATTCTGTAGCATCCCAGACCTGAATGCACACATGTGCCTGGACCACAGTTTCCCTCTACCAAAAGGAGGTGTTTGGATGAACTGGTCTGGACCTCCTCCCAAGTCCATTGGAGAAATCAGGCGGGGTGAACACCCCAACACCCCCCTTCCACTGCTGCCAACACCGCCCCGCCGCTGCTCTCCCCATTTTAAACCTGGGGTGGTTGGAGGCCCACAGGCCCCTTCTGGCTCTCTCCCACTCCCTGGGGGGGCTCGGCAGCAGCTCTGTCCATGGCCAGCTTGGACAACGGGGCTTTGGGTTGGATTATGACTCCCGAGTCCAGGAGGAGCGTCTCTCCCGCCCGGCAGAGGGCTGGTGGATTCGGGTTCCACTGAGGGTCAGGCACATGTAGAGCTGATCAGAGAAGTCATGCATGGGACCCTCACAGGGGACTAGAAGAGAGTGATTCCCTCTCCCCACCCCACCTTGGGAAGAGCTCAGAACGAGTGGCCTGGCTGGAACCAAGAGTGTGAGATGAGAGGGCAGAGGTAGGTCTGGGGCAGCTGGCTGGGCCCCTGCGGAAAGCCAGCATGAATCAGTTGTTTTAGAGGCCCCCAGGCCCCCAGAGCCCACTGGCCGCAGCTTTTCCATCCTCACCAAGGGAGGAAGTTTCTGGGCAACCAGAGAGAGCGAGGGAAGGGGCAGGAACCATGCTTAAACCCCACTGCCACTCTAGACGCCCAACCCCCAGACTCCACCCTTGGCTGCTCTGGCTGGTTGCTGGAGAGAGGGTGGGGTGGGGATTCCCCCAGATGTGGGTCAGGCAGGGGCTCGGAGCTGGGCTTCCAGGCTCCCTCCCAAAGGCTGCCCCGGTGAAGGTGAGAGCCACACTGAAGGTGACACCAGCGCTGACCTCTCCCCGAGTCCTCTGCGGGCCCCCAGAATGACTAGGTTTTCCAGTGCCCACCCCCAGGTCTCCGGCTGAACCCCAGGAGGGGAGCCCTACTTCCCCACCCCTCAGCTGTTGTGCTCCATTTTGTGCTGATTCCACTAGCCTTTTAGGGATGCAGGGCTAGGCCTGGCACCTGCAGAGGACCCAGGGAAATGTTGTGGGTCAGTAGCCTGTCCCTCTGCTGGGGACGGGGTCTTTCCCTCCCCACCCCCCAGCCCTTCTCAGGAGCCAGCTGCCTCTGAATTCAGAAATTCCTGCAGAAATGCGCAGACTATACCGCACACAGAGGCCATAATTCCTGTTCCAGAATGTTCTCTGGAATTAGTGAATTTAACACCAACTAAGAGCAAGGCTCAGCGTCCTCTGGTGCCTGAGTGGCGAAGACCAGGAGGAGTGTGCGGGGTTCTCTGGGGGACAGTGAAGGGGTGCAGGGTCCACTCTGTGGGGGCTACATGTAACTAGAACGCCAGGAGGGTATGTGGAGCTCTTTCTTACAGGGGAAAGTCTGCCGGGCTGGAGATGTTGCACCTGTTACCCTCCTCTAATCACAAACACAGAGGAAAGCCTTTTTATTTTTTTTCTAGGCTATTCCACAAAGATGAGCATCTGTGTTTGGGTAAATTCCAGTGAGGCTGGGCTTGCTTTATTGGGCTCAGTAGTGACACAGGAAGGCAAAAGGTCTCCAAGAGCCTGGTGCTGGAAACTGGGGGAGAGGTGGGGCCCCACCATGTGTACAGACCTTGTAAACCTTCCTGCTGCCTGGGGGGACCCCTCCTGGCAGGTTACAAGACCCCTTTAAGAGAAGCAAGAGTTTGGATTTTCAGGGGTTGCCTATGTTCACCTAACAAACAGCAAACTGCAGGGATTTTTCCAGATATCCCAGAATTCGGAGTCCCACCATGCAAGGACTGGGCAGCGGGTCTGGGACCGCCCAGGATACAGAAGACAAAGCTTGCTGAATGTCCCCTGGGCAGACCCCAGCCCCATCCCCGAAGAGCCTGTAGGCACGAAGGTCCAGAAACTGAGGACACCAGGGGCATCCACCCCAAGGATAGAGCCTTTTCCTGCCTCCTCCCTGCACTAGGAAGGCACCTGCAGGGGAGAAGTCAAACCGGCTGGTGAGTGCCTCGGTGGACAAGTGCAAACGCTCTCACATATTTTGGGTGGGACCCTCACGCTCTGAGATCTTGGCTCAGATCCCTTAGCCGAGTTCGCAGGGGCTAAGCCCCACGGCGACCAGAAAAATCACTTCCCTTTGCACAGACCAAAGGGAATGAAATGGATGCATCGCGATCCTGGTTCCGCCCTGCCAGCTCACACACTTTGGGTCAAGACTGAGCGAGCGGAGAGGAGAGGAAAGGCCAGGTAGCGGGGAGAGCCCGATGCTGGAGGCCCCTCCCCTTGGGGTGACTGGGACCACAGGGGAACTTGGGCCCCATTTGCCATCCTCCCCAGTGTTGGTGGGTGCTTGCTAGGAGACTCCTGGCCTCCTAGCTCTGCGGGAGACCCTGCATTCCGCTGGGCGCACCCGATCCTCCCATCAATGGCTATTGACCCAGAACCCTCGCTCTATTGTGGAGGTTCAATCACACACTTACCGGAAGAAAAGCGAGTTTATCTAAGCCTGGAGGCGTCTCTGGTCGCGAGTGTGTGTGTGTGCGTGTGTGTGTAAAAACGGGTGGTGATGGGGGGTGGTGGTGAGGGTGTTTCCTGTCGCCGGGCTCTGCAGATGGGTTGAGGAGAGACACTTGGAGAAAAGGGCCAATTTCTTCTTCGTAATGAGCGCTAAGTAGCTGATAAAAGGGCCGGTACGCTGGAGACGGCGATTAGGAGTCCTCGCCAGGGTACTTAGCGCGGGGGCAGGTGCTGCGCGGCGCGGCCCGGGGCGCACAAAGCCCGCAGCGCTGGGGAGGGGCGCGACGGGGACCCGGGCCGGGCCGCGGCCGGAGCCTCGCATCTAACGGCCCTCGGGGTGGCGTTGGCGTGCCCGAGGACACCCGCTAAGTCCACGGCGAGGCCGGCCTCAGCCCGGGCCCGTCCCCGCCGCCGAGGCGCCACCTCTGGCCGCGCGGATAACCTCGGGCTCGCTCGGGTTTTGTTTCGACTGCGGGGAGAAAATTGGGGGCTGTCTCTTTCCACGGCTTCCTGGCGCCAAGGCCGTGGGACAACCCCCTTCTCGCCCTCCGAGCCCCCTCCCCGCCCCCCGTTTTTGCCCAGGACACGCGGCCGAGGCGCACAGAGCGCGCAGCTGGCGCCGGGCCCCGCGCTCGCGCTCACGGGGGGAGTCCCAGCAACCGCCTCTGACATGCCCTTCGCGGCCTCCCCGTCAAGTCCGGCGGCGCGATCAGAACCTCGAGCCCGCCTGGGCCGTCCCCTTTGTAAAATTATAATTTTGGGGGGTGGGGGAAAGGCAGAATGTTTCTCTCCAGCACGCAGAATCAATCGCGTTTCCAGCGAACTGCCTTCCCTTTCTCCCCGAAAATTTGGGACAATGGGGGACCAAACGGTGTATATGTTCTGGGTCATTCTAGGTTTTCCGGGGGATGAGGAGAGATCGCAGGTTGAGACGAGCCTGGTTTCAGGGAGTGAACCCTGAAGATGGTAACCGAGAGACCAGAGCAGGGAGGCTCAGGGCAGAGAGGCAACGCCGCCTGCCAGGGGGGACAAGGGACCAGATGCTGCACAGAATTTTAGGGTTTGGGTGAGGCATGTTGTGGGATTGTAACGTCTGTCCCTGCTCGCGCTTGTGCTCCAGAGAATCTCACCAGCCCCTGTTCCCAGGCAAATGCTACCCAGCTGAGAATGAGGGACGCAGCCCCAGCAGTCTGCACCCTGAGGTGCAGGGTGCATCAGGTTTAGGTAAGAAAGTGAAAGACAGGGGCTGGAGCGATAACGCAGCAGGTAGGGCTTTTACCTTGCACGTGGCGGACCTGGGGTTCGATTCCCAGCATCCCATACGGTTCCCTGAGCACCTCCAGGAGTGATTCCTGAGTGCAGAACCAGGAGTAACCCCTGTGCATCGCTGGGTGTGACCCAAAAAGCCAAAAAAAAAAAGTTAAAGACAGAATGGAAGAAGGGGGATTCTAAAGACATGGCAAGTTCCCCATTTCACACCCCAAAACTCTCTCATCCACCAGAAACATGGCATAAAAAATACTTGGGGGGTGCTGTGTGTGCAGGGGTCACCTCTAACCCCACAATCTCAGGGGAGCCTCTTCCAGAGAAAAACTTCTAAGAAAGCCCTTTGTGGGGCCAGAAGGAGATTACAGGGGTTAGTGCTCTTGCCCTCTTGCCTTGCAGGTGGCCACGCCAGCGCCACCAGGAGTGATCCCTGAGTACAGAGCCAGGAGTAAGCCTGAGCACTGAGCACAGTAGGGAGGGACCCACCCAGTAAAGAAAGGGACTGAGGAAAAAGTGTTTGTACTTTAGGGAAGAAAGTTCTGGGAGGCAAAGCTCCTGCTCTGAGCCACGCTGCCCACCACGCTGGTGGCTTTCTCTACCTAGGGGCCCTGGAAGGGGTCGAGGGGTGGCTGTGTATCCCCTGAGCTCCCACTTCTGCACACACACACCCCAAGCTGCTCAGCCCTTGGGCTACAGAGCCCAAGCTACTTTCCCAGGGCATCACCACCAGAATCTTTGACGCAGCACTAATAGCAGGGAAGGCCCCAGGGAGCTGGCCTTCATCTCTGGCAGTGGGGTCTTCCCTGACCCCAACTTCCTCCTGGGGTTCATGCAGCAACGAGGGCCCAATACAAAGAGGTGCTCTAGGCTGTGGAACTTTTGGTTGCTCAGAGAAAGCCCAGCTTCTTGATTCTCTCTCAGGGAGAACTGAGGGGTTTTTTTTGATCCACTCAGGACCCCCTCCAGGAAGGGAAGCACCCCAATACCATGGCCTACAGCCTAGCTGCAGGCATGAACCCACTGAGGCCAAGAAACAAAATCATTTGGACAATGACCACCCTCCCCCCCCCCCATGTCCCTTTCTATTGCCCATTTTCTCATAAATTGCCCAGAAGGGAGGAGAGGGGGGTTCCAGAAAGTTCAAGAAAGCAAGGAAGCTCCCCGTTTTCTGGGGACTTGAGCTGGGTAGTGGAGTTTGCTTACCTGGGTTCAAACGTCTCCCAGATTTTTCCTACCACTGTGCACTGTGGTCCTGTGCTACTCCATCCCTCTCTCTGCCCCCATTTCTGGTCTCTGAACCCTCGGGACACAACCTTGTCACCTTAGGTCATGAGTCACTCTTAGTGTTCATTCCTGGGTTCCTGAAAATGGAGTGCCCACGTGGTACCTCCTGGTAGACCCGGGGACTAAGGGTGTCCTGAGACTGCCTGGTCTCCTGTGCAAAGATGAGGGCTCAGTCCCACATACTCCCTCTCTCATGCCTCACCCCACACCTGAAAACAACTCCTAGGCTGCAAGAGGGGGGGAGGGCTGCATGCTCCCTCCTGGGGTCCCTGCTCCAAGACCGGCTGGATAGTTCTGCAGAGACCCACAGAAGCGCACTTACCAGCTCCTCGGGCTTTGTTTTGTTTTGTTTTTAAAAAGGACTCACCAGGGGACTGAGAGCTTGTACGTGTTTGCGGTGCCTGGCCAGGCACTTGCCCCCTGCCTCAAGCCCAGGCACCGCTCGCTCAGGGTCTCCAAACTGAAGAAACTCCTAGAGTGGCTCCTGAGTAAGCCGTGAGCACTGCTGGGTGTGGCACCCCCAAAGACACTGAGCTCTTCTGTCTCTGCCCCTGACTCGCTCCATGCTCCATAGTCCCCCTTCTTCTGTCATCTCAGCACATGGAACCCTGAGCGGTGGGACTCCCTGCCGGAGAGCCGCATCTGGGGTGTGGGCTGGGTCCTTCCCCTCCAGTGCTCCCAGGGCCCCTGGGGAGGGCCAGTAGTCATCCACCAAGAGACTCAAGCTGCTTTCTCCCACACCCAGCACCCGCCCCTCCTGTGTGACTCAAGTTCCGATTTATATCATCTTTCCCCCTATTTGGGGAGGCGGGAGGGAGCATCATTTCTTGAACACGCGATGCCAGTAATGCTGTCCTCGATGTGACCGATGTGACCGTGGTTAAAGTCACAATGACTTTTTTCTGGGAGGGATTCACACTACCCAGGCTCAGGGGCCAAGCTGGTCCCTCAACCTCCCCGTTTGCTCCAGGGACTGATTTTTGAGCCCATTTTATAGACAGGAGGGACCGGACCGAGGGCTGGCGAAAAAATGAGGTGGCAAGAAAGAATCAGGGTTGGAACTTGCGCCCCCCAGGGCAGGGCTGCTTGCACACCCTGGACCTCCTCCTGCTCTGGGTGATCGATGAAACAAAAGAAAGAGCCTCTAGCCCTGGGGAACCAGAGGGGTGGGCACGGGGGACCCATTCTGTGACTGAATAAAACCCCTTGGTAGCATCTGAAGCTCTGGGTCTACACCCGCCACTCAAGTTCAAAGCCCCTTCAGACCTCTAGCTGTGCCAGAAGATAATTTATCAGAACTGTCCTCTCAATCTCCTCCTGACCCCATACCAGGGTCCATCCCCTGGAGTTGGGAGGCCTAAATGCACCCCCAAAAATCAAGAATAAACGAGCACCTTTTCAGACCCCTGAAATCTATGTTTGCCCCCAACTCTGCAGAGTTCCATACCACGAGTTCCCCTGACTTGGGGGGGGGGACAAATGGGTCACAGGGACCCTGCCTGGGGGAGCAGACTAGAGCCCAGGAGGTTTCGGAAGAGGAAGGATGGCAGAGAGCCGCTCGTTCAAATTGAGAAAGAAAGAAAGCAAGCAAGCAAGCCCAAGCAGTTCACTTTTTTCTTTTTAGAAAGACATGAATGTCCTGCTCTGCCGGGCCAGTGATGGATCGTGCAGAGGGAGGCACACAGGAGGTAGGTCACAGGATCTATTTGTTGTCAGCTCCTTGGTGGTCCATGGACACCTGGCAAGAGGGCTCAGGTAAGCTTGGGGTGCTGGCAGGGCTGTGCCCCTCAGCCCCGTCCAGCTGCAGCTGGACACCGCTGGTTCTCCCAGGACATGGCCACTCTCCTCCTCCACTAAGATCACTTAACAGAGGGCGGGGACGCTATCTTCTGTGAGTTCTAAAACAGTTTGCTTACAATTTATTATAGCCCCTTGAAACAGATTTTTGGTGATCCACCTTCATTGGCTGGACCGTGCTCTCCTGGAAGTGAAAAGAAGGGGAGAGGCCCCCTGGAGATGCCGGTGTGGGGGCGGAGAGCTCAGCTTAAACCAACATTGAAAAAACAACAAGCAAAAACACACAACGAAACAGGAGCCATCTGCAGCCCCTGGGCATTTTAAATTCTTGTATTAGTTGGTCATTTTTCAGCAAATCCGTCCACCAACGATGTCATTAATTGTTTTGCTGGGCAGCCAGATAAAGGTGGTGAGGAGGAGAGGTGGGAAAGCCGGATGGACCTCCCACAGGAGGAGACCATGGCACTCTGGGAGATCCCAAGACCAAGTTGAGAAACTCAGGAAGAGCCAAGAAATACCCTAGAAATATGGGGGGGAGGAGAATTGGGGGAAGGAATGTGGAACGGCACAGCATCGAAGGGGTTGGTCCTCAATCCTTTTCAATTGGCCACTTCTAATTCAAATTTACTTTTTATTTATTTATTTATTTATTTTTATTTTTGGTTCCCACTCGGAGATGCACAGAGGTTACTCCTGGCTCCGCACTCGGGAATTACTCCTGGCGATGCTCGATGCTCGGGGGACCCTATGGGATGCTGGGAATCGAACCTAGTTGGCTGCGTGCAAGGCAAACGCCCTACCCGCTGTTCTATCGCTCGAATTGACTTTAGGAGTCTGCATCAGGCAGCTCATCCCAGAGCTGTGGAAACGTCAGGCGTCTTGTTCGATAGATCGGGGTGTGGCCCTGAGAGGAGCAGTGGAGGTGAGGGACAAAGGCTGAGCTTCTTCGTAGCTCTGATCCGCGCTCCTTCCCGTGAAGCAGCAGCGGCGCTGGGGACGTTTGCGCCGGCCGAGTCCCGGGGAGCGCAAGCTGGAACCTCGGCCGCAAAGCATCCCCTCCCCTCCGCTCACTCCCTCACCAGCCTCTGACCCAGTTCCTTATTTAGGTGCCTAATCTGGGAGAGATGGGGAGAGGGAACTGCCGTTCTCTTATACTGCTCCTCTCTCATACTTGGGGCTGCCTCCCCTACACAGAACCTCGCCTCTCCAGAACGCGAGCGAAGTTCTAACTGGGGGCGGGGATGGCTCCTCCAGCCGGAGACCCCAGCTGTGGGGCGCCAAGTGAAGACCGAGGTTTCTTGCGACAGATGGAGGAGTCGGGAAAGGCCCAGCCAATACCAGTTCGTGCTCCGAGGGCGCCTAACTCTGTGCGCCCCTACCCAGAAGGGGCACCCCCAGAGCCTGGAGTCGGAGGGCTTCCCCCTCCCAGGCTCAGCGGGGTCGCCAAGCCCCGTAGCCGCTCGCAGCCCGCCCACCGCCTCAGGGTCACCTAGTCGGGGCAGGGGGCGTGGCGCAAGGGGGTGCAGGCGAAAGCCCCCCCACCCCGCCCCCAGTTCCTACCTCCTTGCTCGCATCCGTCCGGCCGAGCTCGGTTTGCGGCGGGGACTGCGGGACCCGGGCGGCTCCCACGGGCTTCAGTTGCGCCTCCCCCACCCTCCTGGACCCCCCAGACCTTTTGGTGGCCCCCGAGCGGGGGCGCGGGGGACCAGGGCACTGGCGGCGCCGGGCGGGCGGGACGGACGAGTCGCTCCCGCGGGGCGTCTGCGGGGCGCAACCGGGAGGGGACCTGAAGCGGTTCTCGGCAGGAACAAAGGCTAACCCGGGGCGGCTCAGCCCCCTCCCAAACCCGCCCTATGAGCCTGGCCTTGAACTTGAACTTGTACTTGAGACTTTGTCCGGAAGGTGGCGGGGAAATCCGTGCGAACCAGGACGCGCCGTGCGTGCGCCCTGGTCCCCCTTCTGCGCCCCGACGGCGCCCACGCGTCAGTCCCGGGGGTCCGGGACCACGGCGCGTCCGTCCTAGGGTTCCAGAGTCCCCGCGAACCCCCGGGGATCCGGGTGCAGACGCCACCGCGGGCTGGAGGCGCGGCCGGGGGCCCTGCGACCCCCAGTCGTCCCCGCCCCAGCCCTAGCTGCTGGGTCGGCCGAATTCTCTGCACGTCGCCGCGGCCGCCGCTTTTCAGTCGCTAATTGAACATTAATGGCAGGTGTGGGTGAGGTCACCGGAGCTCGCTTTTCTCACACATTTTTCATGCAAATTCGAGAAACTCTAAACAAATTTGAATAAAAAGCTCTTTGTGCTAGCATGCGCCCTCCCCCGGCCCTCTCCCCCCGCGCGGGTCCCTCGCTCCTCCCCGAGTCCCGGGGCCCCACCCTGGAGCGCCCAGGGTCCTGCGGGCAGGAGGACGCGGGCGGCCCAGGCAGCGCCGCCTGCTGGCCCCGGGAGCTGCCTTGCCTGTGCCCAGCCTGGCCCCCCGGCTGCAGGACACCAGCCGCTGCTTAGGAATAAAGCAGCCAACCAAGGAGTTTGCCGGGAGATGCAGGGCCGGGAATTAAATCACGATTTAGGGCACGAATCAGCACTCAGAATAGTGTCTGGCACGAGAAAGCGTTGATTGTTAGCATCTGCCGCCGAAGGGCCTCACGGGAATGAACGGGCGGGCGCTGGTTTAGCACAGACGTGAAAGCCTTGTCAGGGACGTTCCTCCCCTCCCCAGCCCCCACCAACCCCACCAGGAGTGATCCTGAGCTCAGAGCTAGGAGAAAGCCCTGAGCACTATGGGGCATGGCCCCCCAAACCACAAGAGGAAGATGTTAGGTTTGGGGGCCCAGAGCGATAGGACAGTGGGGAGGGTGTTTGCCTGCCTTGCTCGCGGTCGATTGGGTTCAATCCCCAACATCCCATGTGGTCCCCCGAGCAACACCAGGGGTAATTCCTGAGGGCAGAGCCAGGAGCAACACCTGAGCATTGTTGGGTGTGACCCCAAGAGCCATAAACAAACAAAGACCAATAAAATGTTGGGGGGGTCACTGTGAACATCTTTTTCTTCTTGATATTTGGATCACACCCAGCAATGCTCAGGGGTTCTTCCTTGCTCTGCACTCAGAAATCACTTCTGGCAAGTTCGGGGACCATATGGGATGCTGGGGATCAAACCTGGGTTGGCCGTGTGCAAGACAAACGCCCTCCCTACTGTCTAATAGTCTCATCCCTTATTGTTAGAATTTAATAAGAAGACACCAATGGAGTTTTAAGGGGGACCTTGGAGAGTATCCCACAGTCCAGAACCTTCCGAGCCCTCATCTGCAAGCAAGACACCCAAGAGGTGGACCTAGGTCATTTGGTTGTCTTCATCCCCGACCCTAGGGACCTCCTCCGGGGGCCAGACTGGCAGGCCTGCACCCCAGCCTGGCAGAAAAAGTGCCCTTGGTCCACCCTGTCCATCCACACCAAGTGGCCCCACACCCCAACACACCGAGAACTGTTCACTCCTGTTCTCCCAAAAAATGGTCCCGAGACACTGAAGCTTTGGTGAAGAAACTTTATTTGTGAGGAGTAGAAGTGAGAGGTGGGGAGTCTTAGGATAAAAAGCTTCTCTTCCAGCCGTGCTCCATCTGCACCATGGGGAGGGGGCATATGAACCCAGCTTTCCCTCAATACATGCCTATTACCACCATGTGGGCTTTTCATCAGCGAGGCTTCATCTTCACTGCTGGGCCAGCACATCAGAAAATGTACTGGATAACCCTCCTGGGTCAGGTCCACCTGGGGTAAATGTGGTATTAACAGACACCCCCCACCCCAGCCAGCAGCAGGAAGCCCTGTCAGTCTCCACCCGCCAGCCAGCGCTGGGAAGGCTCAGGCCTGGGACTATTTGGGGTCACTTTACAGAGACCAGGGATAGTTTCTGAAGATCTGGGGGGCTGTCGAGGTGGGGTTGCAGCTTGTCCTGCAACCCTACCCAGAGCAGCCAGGGTTGGCAGGATAGACTTCCAAGACAAAGGCAGTAGGTTTTAAATTTTTTTTGCCTTGTTTTGGGTCACACCTGGTGATGCACAGGGGTTACTCCTGGCTTTGCTCTCAGGAATTACTCCTGACGGTGCTCAGGGGACCATATGGATTGCTGGGAATCGAACCTGGGTCCACTGCATGCAAGGAAAATGCCCTACCCGCTGTATTTTCGCTCCAGCCTCTAAAGGCAGTCAGTTTTGAATCTCAATTCCAACATGAGCTGTGTGACTTCATCTTTTCTGGGTCTTGATGTCCTTGGTGTAACTAGGTGTGTGGTGGCCCTGCAGCCCATTAGTTTCTAACAGACAACCGTGCCCCTCCGCCCCATGTGGTCCTTGGGAGTGTGTCGCCTGGTGCGGGTTTTGGGGTGACCATCACTGCAGCTCAGACCTCAGGCATCTCGGAGGGCTCCATCCCCTGCGCACACACTCTCAGAGCTGGGCAGGACCTTGCCCTATCCAGCTGGACAGCGCCCCTCTGCTCCGACATCCCTGGAGAGCACCCAGGTACTCTGGTTGCAGGGGAGGAGGTGTTGACGCTTTTGGCTGTGGTCAGGACACAATTCCTCTGGTGCTCTTGGCAGGAAGGCAGCCACCTCCGGCCCCAGAGCACAGGGGTCAGGGGATCTCTGTGGAGAGATCAGCAATGCCAAGGGGCACTGCAAGGGGCATTGCCAGGGGCACTGCTCTAAACGGGCACCAACTCAGCCAGCAAAGCCTCAGCCCATCCCCTCTACCCCAGACTCTGTTTATTTGTTTGGGAGCCATGCACAGTCGTACTCAAAGGCTACTCCTCGCTCTGTGCTCAGGGATCATTTCTGGCAGGCTCAGGGGACCCTATGGGATGCCAGGAATCGAACCTGGGCCATCTGCATGCAAGGTAAGTGCCCTACCCGCTTTTCTATCACTCCGGCCCCTTGCAGGGAGGCCCAAGGTAGCCCAGCTGCATGGAGCTGGGCTGGGAGGCAGCGGAGGAGCCTGCTGAGAGGGGGCGAAGGGCCTCTGGTGACCCCGAGGTGCCCAGACTCAGGCCACAGCAGGGAGGCAGCCTGCAGCATGTTGGGGTCTCTGGAACATTCTCCCCCACAGCCACTGTCTCTGCCCTGCCTACACCCTGGGTGTGGGGGGCATTTCTTCAGGGGTCTTTGGAAACGGGAGTGGGTGGGCAGGTGGAGGAAGAGGGTGTGAAGACCTCACAGAGGCACCCAGGAATGTGCCCCAGGCTGGTAAACCCCTCCCTCGACGCCCCCGACTCATGAATAGTGAGTCTGCCCTTGAACCTCACCGTCTGGCTGGCTCCTTTCTCGGCGTGTCTGGGCCCAGCTGCATGGGCTGGGCCGTCGCCCTCTGACAGGCCTTGCCTTGCATAGCTCTCATCCGCCTGCCACTGCCCTGGCAACAGCTCAGGCCCGGCCTGCTGGGAACCGGGGGAGGGAGGACGAGAGCAGGACAGGGCAGCTGGGGACAGGGAGTGGTTAACCCCTCAGAGGCTGGAGCCCTCGCTGGGGCTGCTGCCCTGAGGCCCCTGGCATGGAACACGAGGGACAAAGAGTCGTCCTCTGCCCCCGGGGGCCTGGCCCAGGCAACAGGCGACAGGCAAAGCCCTACCGCCCCAGATGGTGTGGAGTGAGTCTCCTGCCAGATCCTGGGCGGTCAGGATGGGCAGCAGGGCCTGAAGGTGGCTC
This sequence comes from Sorex fumeus, assembly GCF_029834395.1. Lineage (NCBI taxonomy): Eukaryota > Metazoa > Chordata > Mammalia > Eulipotyphla > Soricidae > Sorex > Sorex fumeus. The sequence continues at coordinate 57,196,187 of NW_026606081.1, read as the reverse complement.
TTCCCAGGCCTCCTCTTCCATGCTGGCCCCCCAGGCTTCCCTCCAGGTCTCCTCATCTGTGCTGGCCCTGTGGGTGGTGCAGCTCTAAGATGTGTCAGTTCGAGCCTTCCTCCCAGCTGGACTTTCTCTCCCTGCAGGATCTTGAGTGTGGACAGGAGATGGAGAGCAGCTCCCAGGCCTGGGTGGGCCCACATCTCTGGCCTTCTGGAGAACCTGAAAGGAGACCGTCCTGTGTCCACTTCCCATTGGAAGAGGAGAGAAACGGCCTGTGAACGGAGCCTGGCCCTTTCGGGGGAAGGAGGTCTGCGAGTCGCACCCAGGAGGTGCTGGAAGTGGAAGCAGGTGTTTCTCTCTCGGAGGCTTAGGAGGACGTGGCCCCTGGAGCAGCCAGCAGAGAGGCTCTCCAAGAGGAGAGGTCAGGAGGAGCCGTCCAGAGGCTGAGCAGCTGCCCAGAGGAATAGCCACACCGGACACGGCTTCATTGCCTTCTTATGAGAAAGGCATCTTAACATTGTTTTAGAAGGAGGAAAGCCGAGGTTCGGGGGCTTGGGGTGGGGCTGGGGGGACTCTGGGTGACACTCTTGTACGGGGACAGACCCCGAACCTGTGGCTAGGGGAGGGGACAGCGGGTGGCTGCGGGTGCTAGGACAAGGCTGGGGGGGGAGTAGGAAGAGGCGGGTCCCTGGAGGTGATGCCCATGAATGGACACTGAAACAGGCAGGGCCATCGGATGGAAATCGGGGAGAAAATGGGCCAGCAGGGAGGGAGGGTGGCCGTGGGGGCCAGCTCGGCGACGTCCGCTGCTCTGGGGCCTCTGCTGAAGGTCCTCTGGGTCCCGAAGCCTCCTGAGGAAAGCCCAGCAGGTAGGATTTCCTCAGGGTCAGGGAGTGGGGTTCCTAGGAAAACACAGGAGGGATTTCTATGCATCTGCTGTGCAGTCCAGGGGGACCCCCAGCGACCATGTGGTCCTGGCCACCTTACTGTCCCTGGACACCGAGGCCCCAGAGGCATCCTCATGGGCCTCCCTGACCGAAAGGTGAATGGGAGCAGGCAGCCCCCTAGAGCAGGGCCAAGATGAAGGGACGCCTGAGCCTGTGAGCACAGGACAGCTGTGGCCAGGCTGGCATCTGCAGCTCACTGCCCTCTGCGGTGGTGCCCTGGGCCAGGACATAAGAGCCACTTCAGCCCAGTGTCCCTCTGCCTTGCCTGGGCCCCTGACCATCTGCGGTTGTCTTCGGAGTCTCCCTCTGTCCCGGGCTCAGATATGCCACCCTGACCCTGAGGAGTTTTAGTCCAGCAGTGAGTGACCCTAAATGAAGGCTCAGGGGTGTCAGCTGGACCTCCTTCTCCTACCAGGACACTAGGGGTTCTGCCACCTAGAGAGGCCAGACCCCAGCAGGCACCCCTCTGCCTGTCAGCCCCTGTCTGGCTCCTGAGACCCCTCTGCACCTCCCACCCCCATGCCCCCATGCCCCATGTTGGTAGGCTCTCTAGGGGGAGAAAATTGCAGGCACTGTGCCCCCACCCCAGGACAGTCCTTATATCCCGACTTGCCTGTCTTCTAGAAGATTCTTCCTCACTGGGACTGGAAGTCAGAAGATTCAGGGAGTAGAAGAGGAGGGGAAAGGGGTAAGACCATTGCAAGGGGCTGGGCAACCTCATTCTCGTCTCCTTGGCGGTGGTGCTCAAGGCTGACTCCTGGCTCTGCACTCAGGGGTCACTCCTGGCGGGGCTTGGGGGAAATCATATGGGGTGCCGGGGGTTGAACCAGGGTCATCCTCATGCAAGACAAGAGCCTTCCCTGCTGTGCTATCTCTCCAGCCTAGGGAACCTATTCCTGGGAACTTTCCTCACAAAGGACAGGGGCCCCTTGGCCAAGCGGGGGCACTCCCAGGACATCCAGCCCCATGGGGACACTCTTAGAATATGGTTCCTTGGCTTCGAGGGATGATGCCTCACCAGTGGGGTGACCTCCCCCAGGTCCCCGTCTCCTCCTTGGGCCTCCCCAGCCGCCCCCAGACTGAGGACCTCAGGGCTCCAGCTGAGGTAGTAAGACTGGAGCACGGGGGGGCGGTGGGCTGCCACTCCCGAGGACCCCCACCAGGTCGCTCCTTTGGCCCCCATTTCTGCTCCTACCCTCCGCCCACCTCCACTCTACACTTGGTGGTTCGTTCTACTCCAAAACTGCAGTGAGAACAGGTGGATGGGGCGGGGACAGGTGGGCAGGTGGAGAGAGGACAGGGCAGTGTACAAGGATGGAAAGGGGTCCCAGTGGGGTGCCGGGGGACCCCTGTGAAGGGCAAATGGTGATGCTGGAGGGAGAGCTCAGCCATGCTTGGAATCACTTACCAGCGGAGGCCAATCCTTGGAGGTCCCTGGGGTCTCTCTGGCCATTTGGCTGATGGTAGAGCAAGGTACACGCATCCCAGAATGTAGGTGAGAGCAGGAAAGGGCAGCAGGCGAGAAAGAAGGTTCTGGAAGGAAGGTTCTGGAACCCCATATTTCTGAGCCCAAGTTGCTGTTTCAAACATAAGCACAGGCCATGCAGGTCGCTCGGCCCATGTTAGAGGTTTCAGCACAGCAGCAGTGAGGAGGGGACAGACCCATGGGGCTGAGGGGAGTCAGACACCCCCCCCACATACTGAATCCAGAGACCCACCATTAGTGTGAGGGGCTGCGAGGGAGGGACACCAGGCACCATCTCTGCCGTGCTGCAAACAGTCCATGACACCTGGTCCTGCCCCGCTCAGGGTACGGAGACCCTTACTTGGGGTCCACCACGGTGGCCGGGAACTCCTCCCCTGCCTGTCGAGGGGGAACTCTGAAATTCCAAGGGGGAAGGGGGCCCAGCCAGTGGCAGACAAGCACCTTCCCTCCCAGCGCCCCGGCCTCCTTTGCACTTGGGGGACCAGATGTCTTCCTGGAGTAGAGTGTCCTGTCAGTCCTAAACAAGACCCAGGCCGAGGCCAGGCAGAGGGGTTGCCAGCAGGGGCGGCCCTAATGCCATCAGCAGACCCTCCATCTGGCTGGGCCGGAGAAGAAGCCCAGCCAGGCCGCTTCTGCAGCCTGTCCCCAGGGGCCCCACGTCGGGAGATGCAGACAGCCAGATGGACAGCTCCGGCCGCCGGCCTGCGTGGCTGTCGCTATCGTCGCTGTCGTCGGGGCTAACCAACTTTCAAAAGGGGCCACGTGGGAGTGCGTGTGTGTATGTGGGGGGTGCGGGGGGAGGAGCCCAGGGTGCAGCAGGCAACCCCCAAAAGGGGCAGGGAGAGAAAAAGCAGGAGAGGGCGGCGGGCTGTCCAGGTAGGCCCCGCCGCCCTCAGCCCCTCCCTAGACGGCAAACACGGCGCTGGGGCACTCTCAGACATGCACGCAAAACTAATTAACATCAGGAGACATGCAGGCAGCCAGCGGCGGCTCCGCACCCGAGGCTCGCAAACAAGGGGAACCCTTGTCTGGGGCGCAGGCACAAAGCTTTGCTGCTAATGTAGGCATTTGTCTCTGTCTGCCCGGCTCCTCCTGCCTGCGCTGGGGTTTTTCCCAGCCCCTCGGACAATGCTGGGAACAGGCCCCACGATCCTTTATTCAAATCACACCCCGGACAATGCCGGCATTGTGTAGGCTGCAGAAAAAGGGATGCTGGGGAGTGGGGAGCTGGGGGCGAAGAGCAGGGGAACGCAGAGCCTGTTTACTAACAGTCCCTGCAGCTGTCTCAGGCCCTGGCCCTCCCTTGGCTGGCCCGGAGCCCGGGAGGAGACCTGGTCCGGTCCCGCATGTCCAGGGCTGAGGGATCTTGCATCTCCTGCCCAGCGGGATCAAAATCTGGCTCACACCTTTGCCTGTCGCCTTCTCCCTTCCTCGGTGGCCCGTGAACCGGTGCTGGCGTGGCACAGACAGAGGCGCCTTCTGGGGGCTGGCTTTGGGAGACCCTTTCACCCCCTCCTTCGTTCTGAGCCGTGCGGGGGAGACGGGCCGCGCTGGGCCCCGCTGTCTCGGCCATTGTCTTCGAGGCACCGTTATTTCATTTTCCCTCCTTCCCAGCTAATAAATTAGAGAGGAGACCATGAGCTGCGAAGGGGGCAGGCTCCCCATGGAGGGGCGGTGGCGGCGGCTGCACCAGAGCGGCAGATGGGGTCCCCCTGGCTGGAGGCTGTGCGCACATTACACCGTGAGTCGCGTGGAAGCTCTCCCATCACACAGAAGCGTGGGGCCTTCCTCTACAGAGACAGACCTCCAGCATCCCCAAGGAGGGGCTCACGCAAGGCTGAGACAGGCCGAGAGTGACACAGACACAAACCAAATCTCACACAGCCCGGCTGCACTGCCCAGTCTCCAGCGAGGCAGGACACAGAAAGCCCCAGGGCAGCTGCTGCGACAGGGCCTGAGAGCTCAGACAGGTGCCAGCAGCCCCCACCCCCACCCCACAGAGGCTGAGGCTGGCAGGTAAAGTCCAGTCCCGTGCCCAGGCTCCAGAGGGACACAGAGGTCTCACGGGTGACTGGAAGCTGTTTCAGCGTGGAGCTATTCCAAAGAAGGACTTTTTTCTTTTTTGGCTTTTGGGTCACACTTGACAATGCTCAGGGATTACTCCTGGCCCTGCTGTCAGGAGTTACTCCTGGTGGTGCTCAGGGGACCATATGGGATGCCGGGAATCAAACCGGGGTCAGTATAAGCAAGGCAAACGCCCTCCCCGCTGTACTGTCACTCTGGCCCCCCAAAAGAAGGATTTTTAAGTCAATCTCCTACCCCACCCCACCCCACCCCACCCCACAGGGGGGTTTAGGCCACACCTGGCAATGCTCAGGGCTTACTCCTGGCTCTGTGCTCAGGAGTGACTCCTTCCCAGGCAGTGCTCAGAGGACCATATACGGGATGCCAGGGGATCAAATAGGTGAGGTGCCAGCCACATGCCAGTGCCAGCACGCTGCCTGTGTTCGCTGTTCCATCAGCCCCGCAATGGAACAGGAGGCAGCGTGCTGGCCTGGCATGTGGCTGGCCCACATTTGATCCCTGGCATCCCGTATGGTCCTCTGAGCACTGCTGGGAAGAATAATTCCTGAGCACAGAGCCAGGAGTAACTCCTGAGCATCTCCAGGTGTGCAAAGAAGAAAGGAAGGAAGGAAGGAAGGAAGAAAGGAAGGAAGGAGGGAGAGGAAGGAAGGAAGGAAGAAAGGAAGGAAGGAAGGAAGGAGGGAGAGGAAGGAGAGGAAGGAAGGAAGGAAGGAAGGAAGGAAGGAAGGAGAGGAAGGAGAGGAAGGAAGGAAGGAAGGAAGGAGAGGAAGGAAGGAAGGAAGGAAGGAAGGAAGGAAGGAGAGGAAGGAAGGAAGGAAGGAAGGAGAGGAAGGAGAGGAAGGAGAGGAAGGAAGGAAGGAAGGAAGGAGAGGAAGGAAGGAAGGAAGGAAGGAAGGAAGGAGAGGAAGGAGAGGAAGGAAGGAAGGAAGGAAGGAAGGAAGGAAGGAAGGAAGGAGAGGAAGGAGAGGAAGGAGAGGAAGGAAGGAAGGAAGGAAGGAGAGGAAGGAAGGAAGGAAGGAAGGAAGGAAGGAAGGAAGGAGAGGAAGGAGAGGAAGGAAGGAAGGAAGGAAGGAAGGAAGGAAGGAAGGAGAGGAAGGAGAGGAAGGAAGGAAGGAAGGAAGGAAGGAAGGAAGGAAGGAAGGAGAGGAAGGAGAGGAAGGAAGGAAGGAAGGAAGGAAGGAAGGAAGGAGAGGAAGGAAGGAAGGAAGGAAGGAAGGAAGGAAGGAGAGGAAGGAGAGGAAGGAGAGGAAGGAAGGAAGGAAGGAGAGGAAGGAAGGAAGGAAGGAAGGAAGGAGAGGAAGGAGAGGAAGGAAGGAAGGAAGGAAGGAAGGAAGGAAGGAGAGGAAGGAGAGGAAGGAGAGGAAGGAAGGAAGGAAGGAAGGAGAGGAAGGAAGGAAGGAAGGAAGGAAGGAAGGAGAGGAAGGAAGGAAGGAAGGAAGGAAGGAAGGAAGGAAGGAAGGAGAGGAAGGAGAGGAAGGAGAGGAAGGAAGGAAGGAAGGAAGGAGAGGAAGGAAGGAAGGAAGGAAGGAAGGAGAGGAAGGAGAGGAAGGAAGGAAGGAAGGAAGGAGAGGAAGGAAGGAAGGAAGGAAGGAGAGGAAGGAGAGGAAGGAAGGAAGGAAGGAAGGAAGGAAGGAAGGAAGGAGAGGAAGGAGAGGAAGGAGAGGAAGGAAGGAAGGAAGGAAGGAGAGGAAGGAAGGAAGGAAGGAAGGAAGGAAGGAGAGGAAGGAGAGGAAGGAAGGAAGGAAGGAAGGAAGGAGAGGAAGGAGAGGAAGGAAGGAAGGAAGGAAGGAAGGAAGGAAGGAAGGAAGGAAGGAGAGGAAGGAGAGGAAGGAAGGAAGGAAGGAAGGAAGGAAGGAAGGAGAGGAAGGAAGGAAGGAAGGAAGGAAGGAGAGGAAGGAGAGGAAGGAAGGAAGGAAGGAAGGAAGGAGAGGAAGGAGAGGAAGGAAGGAAGGAAGGAAGGAAGGAGAGGAAGGAGAGGAAGGAAGGAAGGAGAGGAAGGAGAGGAAGGAAGGAAGGAAGGAAGGAAGGAAGGAAGGAAGGAAGGAGAGGAAGGAGAGGAAGGAGAGGAAGGAAGGAAGGAAGGAAGGAGAGGAAGGAAGGAAGGAAGGAAGGAAGGAAGGAGAGGAAGGAGAGGAAGGAAGGAAGGAAGGAAGGAAGGAAGGAAGGAAGGAAGGAGAGGAAGGAGAGGAAGGAAGGAAGGAAGGAAGGAAGGAAGGAAGGAAGGAGAAAGGACGGAAGGAAGGAGGAAGGAGTTTCCGGGGCTGGAGAGAAAGCACAGCGGCTCAGGCCCACATTCAGGCCCTGCACCACACAGTCCCTGGACCACTGCTGGGTCTTGGTCTTTGCTCGCCACCACCGCGTGTGACCTTACCCTGGACCCTGGCACCGTGGGGCTCAAACATCACTGCATCCTCATCCCTGGCATTAAACTGCCAGGCCAGGCGGCTGAGAATTGTTGGCAGGGCCCCCGGGCCTCCAGCAGACTGTTTGGAGGCTCCTCTTCCTCCCCTACAAAATGGGGGAAAACAGGACGAGACAGTGCTCGGAGTTCCCTGAACTGTCGGAGCCTGAGGCGGGCCCAGGAGCCTCAGGCAACGAGGTGCTGTGGGAAGTAAGGCACAGAGAGCTACAGGATGAAGGGGCCCAAGAGGCACGGGGGGGGGGGGGGCGCACCTTCCAAGGGGGCAGGGAGATGGCTATGCTCGGCACGGAGGAACCCCGGGTTTGACCCTCAGAATCACATGATCCCCGAGCACTGCTGAGCCCAGCTCCAAAACTGAAAAGAGGAACGTTCTAGAGACATAGGAGGGGCGGGGCGCTGATTTCCACCAGCTGAGGGGAGAGAATGGACTGGCCGGAGCCACGATAAATGACCACTGTGTGGTGTGAGGCACAGAAGACACTTTCATCTGAGGCAGTTCCAGGAATCGCCGGGAGGATTTTCCCTGTCAACATGAAGATGACTGGGGAGGTGACAGGCAGGGAGGGTCTCGCACACAGTCCAGCCAGATTCCTCCCCAGCACCAGGTACCAGGACCTGCCCCTGAGCGCAGAGCCAGGCATCAGGTCTGCACTGCCCCAGGGGCCGGAAAACCATAAAGATAACCAAAATGTAAAAAAATAACGAGAAACAAAAGTTTCTTCCCAGATGAGTTAATTTGTTCCTAAGGAAGCAATGAGTAACAGCCATGTAAGAGCCAACTCGACTTGGTGCCTCTCTGCTGCCTGGGAAACATAAGTGCCCAGCAGATGAAGGGGTGGTTTGGGGGGAGGCAGAGAGAGAGAGAGAGAGAGAGAGAGAGAGAAAGAGAGAGAAGGAGAAAGAGAGAGAGAGACAGACAGACAGAAAAGCATAAACATGCACACACCCTCAAACACACATCACACATACACACACTCATAAACATTCACAAACACATTCACACGCATGTACATACCTCCATGTATACATGCACCCACTCACACACATGTACTAACATATACACTCAGACACACAAGCGCACACATAAGCATAAACACACACACACATCCTCAAACCCACATACATCACACATACACTAAAATACACACTCGTAAACAAACATTCACAAACATATACACACCTCCACATACACATGCACTGCCACACACTCAGACACACACTAACACATACATTCAGATACACACTAACACACCAAGACGGGCGCTAACACACACACACGTTCAGCCCTTCGTTAGGCCATGACTCACCTCCAAGTCAGCTCTCCCTCCTCCAGTTTCTGCTCCTGACTGGAGGACAGTGGGCACAGGTGAAAGACGGGCACGGGACCAGGGGGAAGACCTATGCCCATCTCTGCTTGGGGAGCATCCAACTCAGCGAGCTGACCACTGACCGCACAGAGTCTGGGCCTCTCCAAGCCTAGCCAGGGGAATGGCGGGGGGACATGAGGGTCCCCAGCCAGCTCCTAACCGGAACTCAGGGTTACAGGATGCAGAGCACAGGACAGCGCCTCTTCCTTCCGGGGTTCCAGAGACGTGGAAGATTCTAGAAATATCAGCATTGACACACCTCCCCCTGCACCTCTGTCCCCAGATGTGCTCCCACTGGGCCAGGATTCCTACTACCTGGCACTCCATTCCCTGCATTGCTGTGATAGGCACCTTGGTTTTGTTTGGGGGCCACACCTGGTGGTGCTCAGGGCTGACTCCTGACTCTGCACTCAGGGATCACTCTGGCAGTGCCCAGGGGACCCTCTGGGGTGCCAGGGAAGAAACCTGGTTGGCCGCGTGCAAGGGAAAAGCCCTCCCTGCTGTACTATTGCTCTGGCCCCATCTGACAGGCACTTCAACCACAAAGATCAGACAACGTTTGAAGTTTATTTTTCTACACACACACATTGACGACAACTACGGAATGACCCAGATGCTCAGAATAAAGCCAGGAAAGCAGACTGAGCAGGGAGTAAAGAGGCAGCTGTGTCCGGGCGCCACGACTGGCCCCACTCGTTGACGGGTCCCTGGAAACACACTTCCGGATTCCAGATGTGGAGCGGGAAGGCAGGGAAAGTGGGCCTCTGGGGTTACTTTGTGGGCAGGGACCCCGACTCAGAATGCTGGTTTCTTAGCCAAGGTTAAGAGTCTGAGTGCTGCAGGCTTGCCAATCCCCCTCCGAGTGTCTGCTCTGCCGGCAATCTCACACGCAGCTCTCGAGAGGGTGCTGAAATTTGGACTGAGGAGGTCACGGTTGTTTGTCAAAGGAAGAACAGGAAACTGAGACTCCAGCCCAGGAATCCGGGGAGGGAAAGTTCCAGCCCAGCTAACTGGCAGGTGGACCAAGCCGGCTCAAACCTCTGACCCCGACCCCCCAGGCTCCAGGGGGCACAGAAGTCAGAAAGTGACAGACGGCTGAGCCCTGCCTCAGCCCAGGGCCCTCCCGTTTGGACGGACGCAGCAAACTCTGGATTGCTGAGTGCAGTGTCGGGCCGGGAGCTGTGGTTTCCCTCAGCATCCCCAAGGCCTTGGCCAGAGGCTGACACAGAGCGTGTGGTCGATACATGTTGAATGAATAAATAAACGTGGCAGCCAGTGCCTGAGCCCTGTGGCTCACGGCTCCTGGAGCAGCCTGGAGGGGCCAAGAAGCACAGGGTGGTCACGGCTTGCCTGACTCAGGTGGGCAGCCACAGGGAGGGACCAGTTTCCCAAGCTAGTTCATGTTCCATCCCTATTGCTCTCAGCCTCTGCCATCAGACTTGGTTTTTCTTTCGGCCTCCACCATCGGGCCTGATCTTCCACTCCCTGATTTCTGCCACTACTCTGTACCCACTTTGAAGCCCTGCTTTGGGGAGTCCTCTCCTCGAAGGTCAGGGGGTGCAGGGGGCTAGGCCCTAATCTAATTCCTCCTTCCTCACTTGCCACAGCCCAAGACGATCTACCTCAGGAACATGGATCACACTAGCCCAGTTTCTGCTCTCAGAATCGGGGGCAGGCCACGGTTCTCCTGAGGTCCTCTTTGCCCCTGGGAGCTGAGGCTAGCTTGGCAGATGCCAGGCTTGAGAGCACAGTGGCTGTGACCTCAGCTGGGCACCGGGCAGAGTAAGGCTGGCCCCCTCTGCTCTGCCCTCCTCTCTCATCATCCCCAGAAGTTCTAGAACTTGCGAGTGTTCCAAGTTAAGAGTCTGACTAATCCCGATTTATCCTTTTTTTTCTATTAAAATATTGGTTCGCATTGCCAGGGGGCCAAGCTGGGGCCTCACATATTCATGACAAGGCCCTTCCAGCTAATCCACCTCCCCCGTCCTGTCCCTCTTTCATCTGAGAAAGCTGGCTCAGAGAGGGAGGTGGGATGGGGGCCAAGGTCTAGAACAGGGTGACAGACCCCAACTGGTCTAGCCAAGAGGCCTGAGGACCCCAAGAACCAAACAGAGGTAGAGAGGATGAGAACCAGCCAGGAATGACGTGTAGGAAGAAGGAAGGGAGGGCTGGCCGCCACCTCCCCAGGCTGCCTGCCCACCGTTTCTGCCACAAAGCCGGGTAAGAGAAAGGTGGGGACCTTGTTCTCTGGAAGGTCACTGTGCCAGGGGCAGAGGATCAGCCATGCTCTGGCACCAGGCACAGCATGGAGGGAAGGATAAGCCAGGATCTGCAGGCAGAGACCCCAGGACCAGACCAGACGATTCTCCACCCTCCCGGCACCTCGCCAAGGCTCCCAGGACCAGCGCTGAGTCAGATTTCTTACAGCAAACCCCCTCCTTCCCTCAGCCACACCGACACACTTTGTCCACACCTGTGGCTCTGGGGTCACTCCTAGGGGTATCCACCAGGGTAAAACCTGGCAGTGTCTGAGGGGCCACTCAGTGCTAGGCCCCAAACCCAGGCCCTGGCCCAGGCTGTCCATGGGCTCGATCAACTTGAGTCGCTTCCTGGACCCCCAGAGTCAAAACTTTGGGGACATGCCCCATGTGATCACCCACATAGCACTAGGTTCAGAAAAGGAGAGGAGGGGCTGGGGAGACACAAAATGGGAAAAGGCACTGGCCTCACACGCTGCTGACCCCAGTCCCATGCCGGGTACCACAGAGGGTCCCTCGAGCATCACCACAAATGACCCCTAAGCACAGCCAGGAGTAAGCCCGGAGCACTGCTTGGTGTAGCCTTACTACATACCTCATTCCTCCCCCCCACCTCCCCAAAAAAAAAGAAGAAAAGAAGGGAAGGCCTTAGCTACTGTCGAGACAGAGTGCACACGGGGTGTGGCACAGACCAAGACCCCAGAGACACTCTGTCCACGGCCCCCACACCCGCACGCTTCCCGGGGGCCCTCCTCAGTGAGAGCTCCAGGCTCACGAGAGCGGGGAGTCCTACCCGCTATTTCAAGACCACGTCTTCCTCTTCTTTTTATTTTTTGCTTGTTTGTTGTTTTTGGGTTTGGGGCCACGCTCTGCGATGCTCAGGGGTTACTTCTGGTTCTGTACTCAGGGATCCCACATGGCAGTGCTCCGGGGACCATACAGGGCACCAGGGATCGACGAATCCAGGTCAGTCACATGGAAAGCAAAAGCCCTCGCTGCTGTCCTCTGACCCCTCCAGAAATTTGCTGCCAGAGAGGTGGCCCAGAGCAGAAAGGTCAACTTGGGCTCTGATCATGAACCATCAGGATGAGCTCCCCCACCCACAAAACTACCTACAGAGGGGAGCTGGGCAGTGGGCAGGGTGCTAGGGTGCCTAAGAAAAGACTCTGGCTCTGAGCCAAGGTGTAACCAGATGCTCCAGCTGGGTGGGGGATGCAGGAACCCTCAGCAGGAAGAAGCTGCTGAAAGTGGATCTGGCAGGACCCCCGCCTTGGGCGGTGAGGAGGTCACTAGGGGTGCAGTAGAGGTGAGATATTTCCAGCCTGGATCCCCTTCAAGTTGGTAAATCACCTTCCAAAGGCCTTCCTGAGATGGGGTGTTCCCTCAAAGTTGAGCAAACACACACTCTGTCCCTACAGACACAGGCCTTCTGCTCTTAAGGACAGGTGTGATCACCATGTCAGGAGTCCGACGAGGCCCCTGCCTCTCTGGCCAGCCTCCAGACTTCTCCACATCTTCTCTGGATACAGTTCCTGTGGCCATGGCCCGTCCCAGCCCACCTGGTCGTGAGCATTCAATGCCAGAAGAGATGTGCTGGGTAATGATTTTTGCGGGAGATGGGGTGGGGGAGGAGCGAGATATTCAGGGATGACTCTCAGCAGTGCTAGGCACTGGACTTGGAGCACAGCGAACACTGCAGCCCTTTGAGCCATGGTCTGGCCCTGAGAAGCTCTCAAATTCTCAATCCTGGACCAGGGGAAAGAGGAGGCAGGGGAATCCATTGGGAATGGTCTAGAAGCAGCAGCATGGCACATTTGAACAGCACTTTTGTTGAAGACTGTCTGCCTGCCTCGGGCTGACATGCTGGACAGCGCCAATGGCACGCCACCCACCTCCTGATGGCAGGCAGCCGGATCTCAGGGGGAGGCGCCCAGTAAATCCTCAGGTCTAGGACCCCACCATTGCACACCAACTCAGATCTGGGAGCTCGCCCACCTGACCTCTGAATGAATCAGAAGGACTGGGATGGCTCCATGACATCACAAGCTCCAGGACAAAGAGCGGCAGGAAGGAGCTGACGGGAGGATCCGGGACTTTTGTGTGTGCTGCCCGGACCATGGCCACCTGGCTTCTCCGGGTCCCCATGAATGCCCACACACCAGCGCCGTCTCCCTGGAGGAGCTCCCCACAAAAGACCCTCTCTGCTTTAGAAGGCGAGAACAAGTCGGGCATTTAGCTGGTGCTTCTCGTCTTCATACTCCGAGTCACCATGCCAACACACAGTCATAATTACCCAGGATCACGCCAATAGTGGCCGCATTGACAAAGACACTATATCAGGGTCTGTGCGCGAAGCAAGGTCAGGTCTGCGTGGACCCCCGCTTCCTGCCCACTTCCTTTATTCTGCGTGGACCATCTCTTCCCCTTCATTCTTTCTCCCCCTCCCAGATGGTCCCCGAGTCTATTTGCTTTCTGCAAAGCAAGGCCCCATGGCCCAGTGTATAAAACACTCTCACAGCAATGAGGAGACAGGTTCTCCTTTGAATCTTGATTCTGACTTGTGGGAAAAGGCTTTTGGATGCTCAGGCCTGACTCCATTAGCAGCGGCTCGGGAGGACATTTCGACTGGTGCCATCCCAAGTGGATGCTTGTCTTTCATTCACGTCCAAAATGCTGTGAGTCCAAGAGCTTCTGGAAGCCCAGGGAAACAAAAGAATATTCAGCTCCGAGAGGGGCCAGTTCTAATACCCGGAGAGCATCAGGGCCCATGCCCCCTCCCCACCTCCAGGAGGGGTCCCGAGCTCAGGAAAGGAGCCAAGCGCAGCTGAATGGTGCGTTCTATCAGACGATGAAAAGATGAGCGGGACGGATGTGACCTTCTCAGGCTCAGTGACAAGCACCGCGGAGGCCCCCATTGAGGATGAGGGAGCAGGCAAGGAGCCCTCCCGAGCCCCCCACCACCCAGTGCACCGACATCTGAACTTACGAAGGAGATGAATTGGAGGCTGATGATTAGCATCACAAAATGATTATTCCTTTTGTAAAAGGCTTCACTGCAGTACTGCTTTAAATAGTGCATTTAAACCATGATCTGATTTGCTAAATTCGATTTATACACATCTTCTGCCTAAGCTAGCGTGCGGCCGTATCTACATGTCTTCCCCGGGCTCCAAGGAGGGGCCAGGCCAGCCATCCTTGGGGGCCTTTTAATCCTTGCAGGGAGCCACCAATCTGGGGAGCTGTACCCTAGCGTTCTTCCCCAGCTGGCGTTTTAGCTCTTCTCCAGCCGGCTTCGCCTGGGCAGAGCTAGGACAGGGCCACCTCACCCGAGACTCCCTCCCCACACGCACAGAATCTCCAGCTCTGACAGTCGCACCCGGATCTCAAGGCTGCTTTTGGGGAGCACAGGAACAAATGTGTCTGGCTGAGCTCTTGGCCTCTGAGGAAATTCATACTTAAATCTCAGAATGAACGGGGTCACAGAGATAGGCCAGAGGGGAAGGCACTTGCCTTGCACGTGGCTGACCCATGTTCGAGCCCTGGTATCCATATGGGCCCCCAGGCCCCGCCAGAATTCCTGAATGCAGAGCCAGGAGTAACCCCCGAGCATGATCAGGTGTGGCCCAAAACAAACCAAACAAAATGTTTTTTAAAATTCCAGAACTCAGCACACCCGGGAGGGCACCGAATGCGGGTTCTTTATCGACAGACAACAGAAGGCCTTCTCAGGTTGTTGACCTAAAGGGGGGTACATGCAACTTGGTTTTTCCAGAGACAAAGAGGGGCTGTTGAGTTGCTCAGTGGAACGGAACGTGGTCTGCCTGCAGCCCCTGAGACTGCAGGAGTGACCCACACCCCAGCACTGAACTGGCACAAGCACCTGTGCACCCAAGAAACAAATGAGAGAAAAAAAATAAAGCCCTCCATGAGGCCCAGCAATGCCACAGGGGCACTGGGTGCCAGGCCCTTTCCCAGGGGGGACTTACACACACACACACACACACACACACACACACACACACACACACTCGCACCATCTGCTAAGGGAGAGAGCAGGCACCAACTCTCTCCCAAGCCAATACAGAGCCTTCCCCCCACACCCGGATTCTCTCTGTCCTGATGAGGCCAGCCCACCCTGAGAGGGGGCCAGGAAGGAAGCAGGAGCATGGAAGTCTGGGGAGTTTGGACAATGGGGAACAGCAAACACAAGCAGACCCCCTCTCCCCCACAGCCTGCTCAAGTCTGCATGAAAGCCTAGACCCGGCGTTGGGTCCTATTCCTTACTCTTAGCTGTGTGGCCTTGGGGGAGACTCTGAGCCTCTCTGTGTCCTCACCCGATGGGAGCAGATGACCTGCAGAGGCACTGAACCTGGCGTTCCAACCACCCAGGGGAGGATACGCACTCTGGTCACTCAGAAGCCCTGATGTGGCATCAGTGGGCTAGTACGGTGGAGAGGAGCTGGCTCAGCACACACCGAGGTTCAATTCCCGGCACCCCAAAGGATCCCTGAGCCCCACCAAGAGTGCTCCCTGAGCTCAGAGCCAGGAGCGACCCCTGAGCACCACCAGGTGTGGCCCAAAAGTAACAACAACCGGTCCAAGGGGCCACAAACTCTCCCATTTCCCTTAGTCTTGGCACCTGGGAGCCTTGATGTGATGATGATGATGATGAGACTTAAATCCTAACCTGTGCCTTGGGTGGGGCTGCTGGGGAGGGGAGGCAGCACCTGAGGGTGGGGAGGGGGGCCTGGGCTCAGGACAGGCTTGTCAGCAAGATGAGACCACAACGGGGTGACCGTGTGTGTCTGTGTGTCTGTGTGTCTATGTGTATGTGTGTCTGTACATGTGTTTGTGTGTGTCTGTGTGTCTCTCTGTGTACTGTGTGTCTGTGTCTGTGTCTGTGTGCATGCTTGCATGCATCAACATACCTGGGGGCAGGCAAAGAATTTAAACTAGGGCTGGGGATGTGGCTCACTGGTAGAGCACTGCTCTTTATTTTTAATTTATTTATTTATACATATATATTTTTTGGTGGCCATATCTGGTGGTACCAAAGCTGCCTCCTGGCACTCAGGGATAACTCCTCACAGGGCTCAGGGGACCAGATAGGGTGCCGGGGGTTGAACTCGGGTTGGTTATGTGCCAGGAAAACGCTTTTCCTCTTGGATTATCACTCTGGCCCTGGTTCCACTCCTGACATTACATGATTCCCCTCCCCCCAACCCGCCAGCACTGCTCTGGGAGTATCCTGGGCTACTATGTCTGAGTATACTAGGTGTAACCCCCAGACCCAGCCAAAATCAGATGTCAGGCTCGTAGGGAGTGGGAAGATGGAGTCAAGGGAACCTCTGGTTTCATTCCTCCCCCACCCCACACACACACACAGGCTCCACACAGCTTTGGGGCTAACAGTGCTTAAGGTACCCCGTCCCCCTCCGATGCAGCCATACATTAACTGTGTCAAACACAGAGAGCGACTGTGACTGTGGGTTGCTCTGCCCCATGAGGCCAGGAACAAAGCCTGCCGGGAGAACCACCCAGGAGGCGCCAGAGTGGGGTTCAGCAGGCTGAGGAGCACATGTTCCCCTGAGCACAGCCAGGGGTGACCCCAGAGCAAGGAACAGGAGTAACCCCCATCCACTCCAGCACTACGGGGTGTGCCCTCCGTCCCCAAATAAAAGGAAAACCCCTAAAGGTTGAAGACTGGCGTTCTGGCCACGCCCAGGTCCCTACAAAGGCACGCGCCTGAGGGCCCTGGGGCCAACGGAGGGCGTTGGCGCATCAGAGCTGCTTAGATTTTTCGCCGCGGTGGAAACGGGGACCCAGAAGAGCCACGTCGGGCTCCGACCCCAGGGCTAAGGCTTCAGGTGGGGGCTACCCAGTTCCGCTCAAGCAACAACTCCTCCTCCTCCCCTCCCCAACCCCTAGTGCAGCCGGTCCTCGGTCCCCACCGCGCAGGACCCTGAGAGGACCCTGCCAGGCCCCTTGCCCTTGCCCTTGGTGGGGTCCTGTGCGCCCTGGCCTCGAGGGGTCCCAGCGATCGAGTCGAACAGGGCGGCGCGGACCTGCCGGTCGCGGGGCCGAGCGTGTGAGCGCCGAGCGCCGGCGGGTGCCGCTCCCCGACCGTGCCATTGTTCCCTCGGCCACGGCGCGCTAAGCCTCCTGGGGGCTTGGCCCAGGCCCGGGTACCGACCCGGGGATGGCGACCCCGGCCCACACGGCGCGGCACGGCGCGTTCGTGAGCTGCGGGGCGAGCGCGCTGGTGCCCACGAGGGTCGGGATGGAGGGCGCGGCCCCCGCCTCTGCCCTCGGCCGCTCTGCGCTGGCGCTGGCGGCCAGGGCACCTGAGCAGACGTTCGAAAACGGGGGGCGCTCTTGGCTTAGGCTCGCGATTCCTTGTGGATCCCCAGTCAGTATCGGAAACCCCGTTTTTCATGGCCGGAGGGCTGAGGACGCGCGCCCAAAAGTGTGGCAGTGGTGCGCCCCGACTGAGCGCACAGGGAGAGCCGGCTGCCCAGAGCATCGGGGACGCCTCTCACAGCGCCCACCCAGGCTGGAAGGCCCGGCCACCACTAGCCAGGAAAGAGTTGGGGTGCGGGCAGCAGCCCTGCCCCAATCGCTGCCTTGCCTTCGGACACTCACCTTTTCTCCAGCAAATCTGCCAGCCTGGCCCGTAGGTGCGGCTAGGACCGTGCTGCAGCTGCAAAACTGTGATGCATCTGCCTCCCACTCCCAGCATGGCCAGACCTCTCCAAGGGGACCAGTGAGGACCATAACCTCCCTAGGCCACTCCTGAGCTCGGCATCAAGTGTCTCTGATGGGAGAGACAGTAGCCAACTTCGGAAGCCTGTTCCCGCCAGGGCACGATCCAGTCCTGGCCGCCCCGAATACCTTCAGTCTGGACTTGGGAGTCCGCCCCCACTCCCAGGCATTCCCAGACAGTGCTGCTCTCACGGGCTCCTCCACGTTCAGAACTTGCCTCAGGTGCGGCTATCTTCCAGAAGGGCTGAGTGAGCCCTTCGGCCAGCTGATGGGGCCTGGAACACCCCTCGTACTGCACACAAGCCAAACCCCCAGTCTTGCTCCCTTGAAGCCTCGAGATGCTTACTGCAACGCACTCCCCGCACCCCCAAGAGCCCGGTCCTGATTTCCAGGAAGGACCCCAGGTGTGTATGGGGGTAGATCCAGGAACTCTCACCATCTCCACGGGTGAACCCTCGTAGCCCCAAGCCAGAGCCCAGGCATGTAACTCCTGCACCTGCCACTCTGGCCACCTAACACTGGCCACCCAGCGGTGTGGGGATGGTCAGGTCCATTTCACAGACAGGGAAAGAGAGAGCTCAGTGGAACTGGGGCAGAGACATAACATAGTGGGAACTTTGTTTCGACCCCCAGCACCCCTTAGGGTCCCCTGAGCACTGCCAGAAGTGATTTGTGAGTGCAAAGCTAGGAGTCAGCCCTGAGCATTGTTGCTGTAGCCCAAAACAAAACAAACTAAATAATTTCTTTCTTCCTTTTTCTTTTTTTTTTAAAGAATAAACTGAGCTTTAAAGCTGCAGCACTCGGAAAACCCTGCCCAGTGGTGTGGACATCCCCTCCTCACTTTCTGCAGCCCCCGCCCCCATCCCACCAGCAGCTCAGTCTGTAGAATCTGCATGCAGGTGAGTCCGCCAATTCACCAACCATCCAGGATTCTCCACTCCTGAATGGTCACCCTACGGGAGGAGAGAACCACAGAAGGGGGGGGGCAGTGGCTCCCCCAAGGACCACAGCTGGGAATTTCTGCAGCTCTTCCCAAGCACTTCACAGGCACCCCCACCCAGAGAGGGCTTCCTGAGAAAACTCACACTGGCCAAAAATCCATTCCTGATTTGAAAGGTCCCCGTCTACACAGCCCAGGAAGTGGGTGACCTCTATAACTGTCAGGATAATTCGAGCAGGAGAGATTTGAAGAAAGGCAGGAGGACGAGATATTTTTACACACACAGGGGTGTAGAGGGAAGCCGGTGCTACCGACATGGGTGTGGGGGGCACAGGCTGCTTTGGGTCCCTGCAGGCAGCCCCCACCTCCAAAGGGAAAGTTGCTTTTCCTTTAAAGGGCACTCACATTGCCTAATTATTGCTTTTGTCCCCCTCCAATGAAACCTCTAGAAAATACAACCTCCGTTTAAAAAAAAAAAGAATTCATCCCTTGGGTCTTGCGTAGATACAAAAGAAAAAAGCAAATAAAAATGTTTGGGCTTTTCCAGAAGGGCCAGGGAGAGGGGTCCCTTTTCTCACTTTGCCCTGGCTGGCAAAGGTGGCAGCAGGGGTGAGCACCCTAGACTTGGGAAGTGCCAGAGGGGGCCGGTCAGAAGCCTCTCAGAGGTCAAGAGAGAGGGGTCCCTTTCAAAAGCACCCTCTCCAACTGGCAGCTTCCCTTCCAGTGAGAAGGTGGCTCGGGAATCTCCCTCTCTCTCTCTCACACACACACACAGTCCTGTATATGGTGCCTCTCACACTCACATACGTACACACACTCATGCACATTCACACACCCGCATACCCTCACACACATACACACTCACATATACGCACTCTTATACACATGAACGTTCACATACTCACATATGGACACAACTCACACATATGTACATTCACACACATATGCCCACCACACTCTCACACACATGCACACATAGGTACTCTCACACACACACATACACCACCTGCAGTGCACGGCAAACCAGAGTTTGGCCACAGAGAGAGAGAAGCAGCTTGACTTTCCTATACCCCGTCATCCGGGGTCTCGCAAAACTAGGTTGAAGGTGTGAGGCTGACCAGGGAGGGGCTCCAGGAGGGTCAGCTGGAAGCTGAAAGAAGGTTCTAATTAGCACAGAGCCGCACTGCCACTGGCCGCCAAGTTGGACTGTGGGGTCACTTGTTCCAACTCATCACAGTGCTGGGGAACACAGGGAGGTTCCGGGAAGAACAGACCCCAGCCTCACAGGCAAATTACGTGTCCGTGTCCAAGTTCTGGAGAAGAGCCGAGAACCCACTCCCTCCAGACAGGTGCTCCCTCCACACTAGAGAGAAACCCCTGGAAACATTTTCTGAAACCTCCTAGTGGACTCTGTCAAAAAACTGGCTAGATCAACTGATCTAGGGGGAGAAGCATCAGAAGGGGATGGCAGGGACAGCCAAAGAAGGCAGGAGGGAAGTTGCCAGACACTTTAAGGTTAGGTGGGACTCAGGTCTGTGAGCCCCGGGAACTGGGCCCCCAGCATGCAGCTCTCTAGAGGTGCTCAGAGTGCCCAAGTGGCTTCTTACCGAATGGAGCCTCAGTCCCTGAGACTCAGTTTCCCTGAGGCTACCTGTGATTTCCTGGAGAGGAAGGTTCACACCCTTTTCAGGGGTCACAGTGCATAAGAGTCCTGCCTCCCCCCCACCAATGAGGACGTGGATGGGCAGGGGCTGACTGGGGACCGAGGAGGAATGTCTGGATTGAATCAATTAGCTGCAGAAATAAGAAAAGATGTGAGACCCTTAATAAAAAACAAAGGCCCCTCCTTAATCCTCCAAGGCACACCATCACCCCTTTTCCCAGGCCGGCCTCTGTAAACAAAGGGCACTCATACTCAGAATTATCGGGCTGACGGGATTTGCCACAAGAGGGGCTTAACTCTCCCCTTCCCTGTCCCGGGCTCTCTTCTCATTCCCAAACCAGTGAAGACACAAAACCAAAAGACAGGCAAATGCGAACGAAGACAACGCTAACTCTACTTGTTCATTTATTTTGACAAGTGCAGTTTAATTTTAATTATTTATGATAGTCACATTAACAAAGCCTGCCTATTCGGGGCCTCCAGCCAGCACTCCACCTGGGGGCCCTGCTGCTGGAGAAGTGCTGGGGGGTGGGAGGGGGACGGGACACCCCTGGTCTGTGGCAGAGTTGGCGATTTTGTTGTGGGGGTGGGGGTGGGGAGTTGGAGGAACTTAACGGGTTTGAGGATTAGCAGAGGGAAAATTAACCCAGTTTCAGAGAAGAAGCTAATATGCAGGCCCGTGTGTATTTGAACACTGAGCGGGCGCACACAGTGATAAGAAGGCTCTGGCGTGTGCACATGCTACGTGCATGTTTACACATGAATCTCAAATGTGCAGAAATGAGGCCCTGGGCAATTCAAAATCGAAATAAAAATGGAAACCGGGAGCCTCTGAGTTCCCGTCCCTTTAAAGTGCCCTTCCCTACTTAGCCTAAGCCTCAAGTAGGCAAACACAGTGGAAAATTTGGAAGACAATAAGAAGAACAGGGCGGGTTTCTTTGGACGGTGATTACTGGGGAAGGTCCACACAATGGGCCACGGGCAAACGTCTCAGCTGGAGCGATGCTATTTTAAACGGGCTGGGTTTAATCAGAGCCCCTACCCCTTTCATCCTTAACATGAAGGACTCTCGGCTAAGCATCTAGTTGGGTCCGAGACACGGCCTGTTCTGGACCCGAAAGCACTTGGCCCAGCCCCGGGAGTGTCTGTGCCAAGATGTCTCTCACCGCTGCAGGAGCGCTGACTCCGACCATCCACGATAGCGAAGGCTGAAGTCCTAATACGATCGACAGATGCGGAATTCTTGAGTGTCAAGGAATAGTTGATCGTTTAGTAAAACATAAACAAATAAAAAGATCGCTGTGCTGCCCCTGCCTCATGTGCCCTGAGCTGCCCAGACCCTGGATGGTGGGGAATGGTTCCGGGAGGCCAGGCAACCTGGACACTGGCCACGCTGCCCCTCTCCCTCTGGGGACGTTTGCCAAAGCTGCTCCCGGGAGGGGGACATGAGGTCTCACCCCAACTGAGGAAATCTGTCCCTTTTGTGGCCTAGCCCCCGGTGCTCTCCAAAGCGGGTCTGGCGCCCCTTCCCACAGAATCCCGTCCCTGGGTCGGAGCTGCGTCCTGGCAGAGGCCCTCGCCCCCGGCTCCCACCTGCCTGGACAGGCCCAGGCCCCTCGAACTCTTCACTCTTCGCCTCCAGACTGTGGTCTGGCTCTAGCTCTAGCGTGGGAAAGGTGGCTTGGAGCCTTTCACAAACCCAGTAGCCCCTTGAACCAAAACCAATTAGCCTGGTCCAAGGTCCTGCCATTGAGGCCGAGGCCTCTTTTCAGCCTCCTGCGGCTCAGTTGCCGAGAGGGGCTGGCCAGTGAATGCCGGGCCCACTTTAAGTGGTACTTAAGCTGGACCGGCCTGGGAGGAAGGAGCCCGCGGCCTGGGGACTGTGCGGCCATTCTCAGAACCACTGACCTACGTTTTGTTTTGGCCAAGTCCAGCCCCCAGCCAATGCTGAAAACCCTCCCCTGCCCCATCCCCAGCTGTCTGGAGTGATGAAAAGCAGGAGACACCCAAACTTGACCACCCCAGACAGAAAGAAGGAGTCCTGCTCTAAGTTCTCACCCATGATAGCCTGGTCCTGGTCACCCCCTGCCAAGTGGGAAGGCTGGGACTGCACCCCAGGGGTCTTCTGATGGAAAAGAAAGGGGGCTAGGGAGAAGGGAGTGCCAAACCACAGAGCTTTGCTACGAGGCAACTGGGGACCACCCCCCTCCCCCGAAAATCACAGCACTTAACAACAAGGCAACTGGAGGACCGCTACCCCCAAACCACAAAAGCGAGAGACCGGGGGCAAGACCGTCTATGAGCTGGAGATAAGAAAGGGGGTCGGGGGAGGGGGAAAACCAAAGATAAATGAAGAGCGGTCCAGATTTTGCCCAGGGCCATCCCTTTCCCATCGCCAAACTCAGCGGACCCCGGGCAGAAAGGGCGGGCTGGGGTGCGACACCTGCTTCCTTCATCCTTCAATCCCCCCCCCCATTTCTGGCGGGGGCTCAAACCCAGCGATGCTGCTCAGGGCTTATTCCTGGCTCTTCACTCAGAAACTGGCGGTGCTGGGGGGACCACATGGGTTGCCGGGGATATAACCCGGCGGCTGCGCGCAAGTCCAGCCCTATACTATCTCTCCAGTCCCCGACCCCCGTCCCTACCCTGTCTGCCCCATCCCAGCGGGTCTGCTGTGATGGGCAGCATTGCCAGGGCGCCCGGCCGTCGCCATGGCGACGCGCATCCCACCGGAGACCGGAGCCGATTGGTCACTCTAAGCTGGCTCGGGAGTGGGATGGGGGACAAGGACACCCCGACGTCCGCTCAGGCGCGAGAGGCTGGATGCTAAGGTGGGGTTTGAAGGTTTTGGAAATGGCGCCTGGCCTGGGCGCACGTCGGGAGACATGCCCGGGGTTCTCTGCGCCTGAGCGATGGGGCGACCCGGGGCTCCTGGACGTGCAGTCCTGCGCCAGCGCGCAGGGTCCCGCCGGATTAGCCCCGCGCCGGCGGGTCGTGAGCGCGGGGCGGGCGCGTTTGGGGGCGCGAGGGCGGGGCGGGGCGGCGGCCGCGCCTCTAATCCCGGCGCTGCGTGTGGGAGCGGCCGGATCAGGGAATTAGCGCTGTAACTTCGGATTAGTAACGCTCGCTAAATGAGCGCCTAATTCCTACCCTTCATGCTTTTCAGCGTCGCGCCCGGCCCGGGGAGGCCCCTGGCCCCGCTCCCCGCGCGCTCCGCTTCCCCGTTCCCGGGAGGTCGCCCAGCGATCGCGACAGGAGGCTTCTGCTGGTCCCATCGCCAGATCTGCCGGTCCTGGGGCGGGGCAGAGGCCCTCTTTGGCCCACGGGGTTCGGGGTTGAGGCCAGCTGGGAAGGACACCCTGGCCGCAGTGGTTCCGTGGCCGTCCTCGTGCCCGCCCGCCGAGCTGTGCGTTGTCCCACCCGTGGTAGTGGCCAGGACCTTACTGGGCTTTGCTTTTTCTAGACCGCGCATGGGAAAAGCATCTTGAGGGCGCCAATCCATTCTGGTTCCCCATCAGTAATGGCAAGGCCTTACCCAGCTCCCCAAAACATTTTGGGGAATTGCAAATTGGAGAGTGAAAAGGTAAAGACCAAAGTTAGGGAGTGGGGTGACCTCAGAAAGCTGTGGGTGGGGTGAGCAGGTGCCTCTGTGGAGCCTGGGAATGGATTAGGAGACCCCAAACCCCAGCCCCGCCCAGCAGTCCCTTTGAGCAGCAGGACTCAGAGAGGCTGACGGACGCACACCGGGACTTCCAGTGTCCAGAGAGGGTTTGAAGGCGGCCCTGAGTCAGTGTGGGGGTGCATTTCCGGCGGGGTGCGGTGGCGCCCTCTGCCTCTCTGCTCTTCTTCCCTCCAGGTGGGGTTAAACATCATTCTCCTTTCGCAGCCAGCAGGAATTACCCATACTCACTCCCCGGTACAGATGCGCCTCCACGGGGCACCCCCCACACACCTGGACTCCAGGACAGCCCAGAGGGCTTCAGATCCTGGTGTGAAAACAAAACAATGAAGACGGCCCCCAAACCCAAACCCGCCTTGTCTGAACTGTGTGCGCAGCTGGAAGGCCGCAAAGCCAGCGGCTGCCCACAGGACGAGTTCTTGACCGAGTACAAGGGCCGGTGGGCAGGGCAGGGAGGGAGAGGGGAGTGTCAGGAACCTGGGGTCAGCTTTGGTGCCTCCAAACCTCTCCCAGGTGTGGCTGAAGAGAGAGGGGGACCAGGGGCTGCTGATCCAAACCCAGTAGTCACCCCCTCTGCATACTGTCAGGAAAGCGGAGCCTCCCTTAGTTTTAGGGTGGGGAGCCCAAGATTGCTGAAAACCTTCAACCCGCGGCGGTGCGATTCTTTGGGGAGAAATGAGGACGGGGGAGGAAGCACAGCCACTTTCCCCGCCAGCTCTTTTGTTTTCTTGGTGTTTTATTTGCAAAAGCTATTCACGCGGTTCAGAATTCAAAAGGCAGTGACCCCACCCCCACCCCCAGCCCAGCCTGTCCAACCTCGAAGCTGTCCTTTGAGCATCAAAGGGTCCCCCCCACCTTTTGTGACTGTTTGGGTTTTCGGTGGTCACACACTGAACCTATTTTTTAAAAACAATTTTGTTAAGCGAAGGCCCACACTTAGGAAGAAAAACAATCTTTTTTTAGGGTTCCATGGGCTGGAAATGGGAAAGAAGGTTAAATTTCGGGGTACGGGGTGGTGGCCGTGTGCTTGGGGTCTAGGAAAGGTAGGTCTTGAAAAGGAGAAGGCAGTTCTGAGGCGGGCAGGCCAGGCTGTCTTCTCCACAGCGGGGTAAGAGAACCTATGTGAGGGTTCCTGCGTCCACACACCCCAAAACTAAAGGTTCCCTGAGCTCCTGGCCGCGCAGAAGCACCTGGATCCTTTCATCCCCCGAGGCGTTGGCTAGAGCACAAATCCCCACACTAGCCTTACAGCCACTCAGGGAGGGCGAGGACCTCGGGAGGAGCCCAGGCTGGGTGTTCCTTGGGGCTGGAATCCCCATTCAGAGAACAGGGATTGTACCCCACTCCCCAAGCCGGGGGAGAGTGGGGCTGGGAGGAGAGTGGCCGGTGAGCTGCGTTGGGTTGCCATGGGAACAGAATGCAGATCTGCCCCAATCGCTTTTTTATTTGCTAGACATTGTAATACATCTTATGTTGAGACTGGGGCGGGCGGAGGCGGTGGGGGAAGCGAGTGCCGGGGACGTGGCCCGAGCACCGGGGAAGTTGGGGAGGCCCGGCTGGCGCCGAGGGCGCGGGTGCGGGGCTACCCCGGCCGCCCGCCCGCCTGGGCCAGGTTTGTCTGCACGGGCTGGGCTGGCGCGGGGAGCCGGGCAGGCCCCCGGCCGGCCCCTGAGCCATTCACTGAGCGCGCGCCTCGCCAGTTCTGCTCCGCTTCGCGCTGCACACAGACCCCCCAACTGAACACAAAGCAGCTGCCAGAGCCCGTGAAAAGTGATCAAATTATCAAGAACTTGACCTCGCCGAGGGGCGAAGCTCCGGCAACCCCCAAGCCGTATGCTAATGGCGCTCAGGGGCTGACTCGTCGAATAATTCGATAAAGGCTGCTTTGTTAGCGGCGGGGCAGCCCCCGGCCCACCCCTTGGCTCCCCCTACCCCACCCCCCGCCGGCCGCCGTCGCTGAGATCGCATTTGCATCCCCAAATCCGCGTCCTCCCGAGAAGACCGTTCCAGCCTGATTTATGGGGCGAAGGCGAAGGCTGGCGCCTTCCCCACCGGCGACCCCGCAACAACCCCAACCCTCGCTCGTCCCCGGGTCCGCCTTGGGGTCCAGCGCCGGCGCCTGCGGGAGGAGGGCTGGGGCGGGGTGAGATGACGGGGAGGAGACGCGGCGAGTTCCTCGAGGGGACGGCCAGGGGTCCCCGGAGAGGGCGCCGGGGTCAAGTACCTGGTCCGGGGCGCGGCCGTTCCGCGGGGCTGGAGTCCGCTGGGCCGGCGCGGCGCTCCTCGGGGCTGGGCAGGCCCGTGCGAGGCGGGCGCCCGCGCAGAAGTTGTGAGAGTCATTTCTACTTTCGGTTATCTAGCTTTATGACGGCTCTGTGGCACTCATACAGCTAGATAACCAAAGAGAGAAACGGGCCTCCCGTCGCCACCGCCGCGGCCGCGCCGTGCGCCCACGTGCCGCTGCCCGCCGGGCCCGGGGATCGCCGTGCGCCGCTCCCGGAGCTCAGGGCGCACGCGGAGAGCCGGAGGGGACAGACGGACACACAGACGCCCCGACGCCCGCACCCTGGCGGGCGGCTCCCCCACCGCCCAGCGGCCTCTCCCTCCCGCACGCCCTTCCCCGGGTGCCCCCAGCCCCGCGCGCCCGGACACCCGCCCGGCCCCGACGGCGCCCAGGGCGCACAGAGGGCACCGCGCAGCGCGATCCCGCAGCCCCGGCGCCCCGGCCGCCCCCAGCGCACTGGACCTGCCGGGGCCCGCGGCTCGCAGGCTAATCGCCCCGCGGGGAAGTGACGTCAGTGGCGGCCCCGGCCAATCGCGGGCTCCCATTCAAATCCCAGCCCCCTTCCCGCGCTCCGCACCGCCCAGCCTTACAATGGCCTCGGTGGCCACGGCCTCCCCACCCCGAGGGCCGCCCGGCGCCCCGGCGGCCTGCAAGAGCGCTCGGTTTGCGAGCCTGGTGCGCACCGTCCGTCCGACCTCGCCCCCAAACGCCTCGGCCCCCCTTCGCCCGGCCTCGGGGTACGCACCGCTCTGTCCCCGCGGACCGTCACCCTTAGCGAGCCCCAAGACTGAGGTCAGGGGACCCGCACGGCAGGGCCTAGTAAAGGCCTCTCTCTCGGGCGCCCGGGAGCGCATCGGGGGCTGAAATGCATGCCTGTGACCTTCCTCTTCCCTCCTCTTTCCCCAGGTCCAGCACCCGGCACAGGAGCTGGAGCCTCAGAAGGGCCGAGTGGGTAGAGCTGGGGTGAAGATCCCTAACGCTGCGGGTGGCTATCCTGAGCCCCGCGGGCCACAATCAGGCCTGACTCCATCCCTCTGCCGCTGGGTGAGTAGGAAGGCGCTGAGGATGGAGCTGGCAGGAAGATGTCCTGGACCCTAACTGGGTGGTAAAATTTGTTTTTTCCAATCACGCCGGCTGCTCTCCAAGCCCTCTGCTCTTGGCTGTACAGGGTAAGGGGCTGTCGCCCCAGAGTCCCCCAGAATCTGACCTGGACTGTCCACCTGGAAGCCCTGTTTAAACCTCCTTCTTTCAGAAGCGGGGAGCTGCCCGCCTGAATCAGGCCTCGTCAGAGGGAGCACCCTCATTTCCAGAACCCTTCCAAGCAAGGAGGCAGCAGTCGAACGAACGGCCTCTGCTGTGGTCACACAAGACCTCTGAACCCAGAAACGCGGGGCCGCGGTGGGGCCCAGGAAGGCCCACTTTTCCAAGGGTGGCCTGAAAGATCAACCGCTGTGGGACTGGTTTCTAAAGAAGGGAGTGGGTGCTCATGATTTTCAAAAAGAATCCCTTTCTCCCCTCCTCACCCCTAAAAGGGACACCTCTCCACGTGTCAGCATCCAGATTTTGTGAGTTCTTCAGTGACGGTGAGCCCATCACATACCCCTTCATCCTCACCCTAAATCCAGTTCGGCTTGCACCCCCCCTCCCCGCCCCCAGCCAGTTTGGGCTAGTCTATGAATTCCCCTCTCTCCTTCCACATCCTTTCTTCCAGACAGAGACAGAGAAGCAGCCAGTGGGAGAAGCAGAGGGAAGGGGGCCAGCAGTGCCCCCCACCCCGGGGAAGACCTGTCTCGAATCTGGGTCTGAGACAGTTAATCCCGGCGGAGAACAGTCCCTGAGAGGAAGCCCTCCACAGCTCTCCACTCCCAACAGCTACAGAACCTGCTTCCTGGGAGGTGTAGGGGCAGCCTCCGGGCCACCCAGTGTGAAGGGTGGGATTGCGGAGGATGCAGAGGATGCCGGAAGGAGTAGTGGAAAGGCTCACCTGTGGGAGGGGGTTGAGGGGCAAGGGGAGTGTGTGGGAAGAACCCTCAGGAGTGGCAATGAGCTGGATCCTACACAAAATGGCTCCTGCAGACGAGGGATCAGCGGCGCCCAAGGAGGCCCCTGCATCCAGCCAGGGGGCAGGTGCACAGGGCTTGGGACAGAAGATTCCACTGGGGGAGCCGCTCTTCTCCCTTTTTTTGGAAACTAAGTCCCATGGTGGAGAGCACTTGACTTGGCCAAGAGACTCCTGCTGCAGTTGGTGGTGGGGAGTGACTGTCCTGAAAGTGGCTCTCCCCACTCCAGTCCCCAACACTGGACCAGCAGAGCCCCTTTCCTCCCTTTCTAGAAAGGAGGCCCAGGAGGTTGGCCTGGTGGATGTGGGCCAGCAGCCAGCAGACAGGGCCCAGGGCTTGGCCGGGGTGGAGATGCATGACATGGACCAGGCATTGCCAGCAGCTGAGGGTGCCGCCCTGCCCCCCCCCCCCAGGCTGCCCTTGTCAACTTTCTTGACGGAGTCTATGTGCTTCCTCCCTGCCAAGGCCCTGGCCTTGGCCTTCAGGACCCAGAGCAGACACTCCGGGAACAGGAGATGAGGCCAATTGCAGGTTCCTAGACCCAGCAGGAAGATGCTAGGGGGCCTGACCTTGGTGCTGAGAGCTCCTGCCGGCCTCTCCCAAGCTCACCGCTCCATTCCCGGGACGGTCCCAGCCTGTTTCCCTGCCAGCCTGAGCCCAAACGCACGCACCAACAATTTCCAGCAGGACATGAGTCTCCAGCTGGTCGAGAGCCCCGGCAGCTCAGATTAGAGGCAATGTTCCTCTGAGGGGCCTTTGCTTCTTTCCAAAGCCCTGGACGGCCAGGGCCTCCCGGTTCTGCATCCACACAGCAGAAGAAGGAAGGCGGGGGCGGCTCCCTTCCCCTTGCCGACACACATGCACACCGCGCGGGGACCCTGGCTGCTATCTGCTCTGACCCAGTTCCTGCTTCCTGTCCACAGGTCATACCTTCTGTATAGGAGAATCATCCCCATCCTCCTGCCCCCCAAGTCAGGGCACAGGAGCTAAGGGGTTAACTGGAAGGGGGGGGTCTTTGCTGTTCTCACCAGGATTCTGGATTGGCCCTGCAGGAGGCTCAGGTGGGTTCTCCCCCCCCCCCCACCCCATGCTCAGGTGGCACTGGCTCATTCCTGAGAGAGGAGCTGAGTGGGCCCCAGGCTCCCTGGCTCCATCCTCAGCCCACGCTTTGGCTCTGCTCAGCTTCCTATTGTCTGCAGGGAAGAAACCGTGTCTGGAGCCAGAGCAGGTTCAGGTGGGCCCAGGCCCCTTCAGCACCCTCCCCCCCAAATCCAGGTCACCCGGGCCCTTGGGCCCTTCAGCTCTTCCTTCTGGCCTCACCTGACCTGGCAGCCGGTGCTCAAGTGTGCAGTTCACAGATCTGGGGAGGTCCGTGCCCCTCATCTACCTGCCCCCCATGTGAGTTGCCCTCTCCAGATGCCGGCTCCCTCTGCAGCTCCTCCAGGGTTTGAGGGTGGGGTGGGGAAAAGGGTCCTTCTCAGCACCTGCCTTCATCTCTCCCCAGTCACAGAGACTGTCTGTAGATTAGGGAACACACACCCAGCTGCTCCCAGGTCTCAGCTGAGCTGGGGTGGGGGGTGGGGGGCTCAGCTTTATCCATCGGAGCCCCAGGCCTGGGCCTGGTCCCCGCTGGGCTGAGCAGGGCTGGATTGAGAAACTGCAGACCCCCCCAGTCTCCAGTCCTCCAAGCACACCCCAAGGCCTGCTTTGGAAGAAAAGAATTCCCCCCACAACTTGCCCTAAGAGGGGGCAAACGTGCGGTAGCCCTTGTCCAGAACAGCCTTGCGTGCTCTTGATCTCCTAAACTGTTGTCCACACTTTGCGTGGTATTGGGGAACGAGGGGGGGCAGAGGCGGGGATGGCAGTCCTCCGAGGACCCTCACTTAGGAAGCGCCCCCTCCTCCGGGCCTCTGTCCGCAGCCCCACAACTCGCTCCCCTCCACCCTTCGCCCCGAAAGTCCTCCCCCTCGCGGCGCTCTCCGCCACCCCGCGACCCCTGACCTTGCCGGGACGTTTCTCCAGGGAATCCCGAGCGAGGTCCCGAGGGGGAGCTCCGCCCGCGCGCACCCCGCACCCCGCGCCCTCGGCCCGCAGCGCGCCGCCCAGCCCCGCGCCCCAACCGCGCGCACAGCCCGCCGGCCGCGGCACTCACGGAGCGCGGAGGGGCCGGGGCTGGCGGCGCGGGGCTGGCGGCGGGCGCGGCGGGCGCGGGCGGCGGCGCGGGGGCTGGGGTCGTGCGCGGCGGGCGACTCGCGGCTCCGAGCGGCTCCCGGCGCCGCCGCCGCTCCGGCGGGCCCGGCCCGCAGTGACGTCAGCGCGGCTCCCCCCGCCCCGCCCCTCCCCCGGCCCCTGCGCCACGGAGGGGGGCGGCGGCCGGCGGCGGGGGGCGCGCGACCCGCCGGGGACCCGCCGGGCGCGGGGAGTCGCGGCGCGGCGCGGGTCCGGCACCCGCGCGCACCCCCGCGCACCAGCCAGCGCGGAGGTGGCGGCGCAGCCTTGGCCCGAGCTGGCAGCGCTGGGATCCGGGCGCTTCGGCGGAGGAGGGAGACCTGGGGTCGGCGGGAGCATCTACACTGCACGGGGGTCTCGTTCTCCCGCAAGTGCTGGTCAAGCGGCACTAGCAGTTTGCGCCCCCTCGGAGCCGAAAGGGCCTTTTTCGCAAAAAGCAGCTCGGGGAAAGACGTCCCCCACCGGGAATCCGAGGAGGGGGCGTCCTCCAGCGCGTCCTGGTTCTCCGAAGACCCCGGCCCCGCTTTGTGCCCGTCCCACTCCGCGCGTCCGGCCCGAGCACCTGCAAACGCCCGCGGGCCGCTGTCCAAATGCTGAACTCGGCCTGCGGACCGGCGCGTTCCCGGCTGCCCGCTGCCCACCCGCGCCTGGCCCGCAGCGGCGGGTACCAAGCTCCGGGACACTCTGGTGCCCGGCCAGGGCCCTGGGAAGCCGCCGGGGAGGAGGGAGCGGCGGCGGGGAGGCTTTCCCCGCGCGCCCGGCCGCGCGTCCCGGGTCCCCGCGCCACAGCAGGGGAGGTCCCTGCGGCTGAACTTGTCAGCGGGTCCCGCCATCCATCACGAGCCAGCCAGACAGGCCAAGTTCACGAGCAACGCGGTTAACCCCTTGCAGACTGCGACGCAGGGGAGGGAGCGGCGAGGGCGGGAGCGCGCTGTGATTCCAAAGGCTGCGCCCGGCGAAAGCAGAGGTGGCCGCCCCCTCGTTCCTAACCCGTAGAGGGGGGAGGGAGCCAGGGCTGCAAGAGGGAAAGAAGCTTTGCCTCCCCCTCCCCTATGCGTTTTCTGACGCTTCCCCCCCCTTATTTAATTTACTCTTTTCATCTTCATAGATGCGTGGAAATTAGCTGGATGCCGGGTAACTGCCTTTTCCCCTTCTTCTTCTACCATGATGGCTCTTGGTGGGTGAAAAAAGAAAAAATAAATATCAGAATGTTCGGAAGAAATATTAGACATGAAAACTCGTAATTGGTATCTATTTCTACCCCATACAGGCCTAATTTTTTTAAAGGAAAAAATGCTCATTAGAACAACACAGAGGGCTGGGGAGGGGGGAGGGGAGAGCAGCACCCACCCGGAGAAAGGGTGCAGAGACGAGGTGCTCTGCAGATTTCCTAATGGTCAACACTGGGACAGCAGGGGATGTCCAGAGGGAGATGTTCATGCACAGATTCTCCCTGGGCAGCCACACACCCACTTTCCTGTCCACCCAGTGGCGGTCCCATCCCAGCCTCCAAAGCCAGGAGAAGCCCCCTCCCCCAGCTCGCTCCCTGGTGCAGAGTGGGGGGTCCACCCCCGCCCCGGCATTGGGTCACGCCTGGTCTCTTCAGAGGACTCCCAGGCATTCCCAGAGAACTTTCCTGGCCTTTCCCTGCTGCCGGCTGTCCCCTCCCCCATTCCCCACTGAATTCCCAGCGTCTGAACGACCTACCAACTTTTCCCCTGGGTACATTCTCACCCCCTCCACCCCCCAGCGCTTTCTTTTCTTCTCCAAGCGCTGGGTTTGAAAGGAAGCACCCAGGCCCAGAACGTGTTCTGCAGTCTAACTACTTCCAAATTCTTTGTTCGGGTCACCCCAGGACTCCATTGTCCGCTATAGACAGCTCTGCCCGGCCTGGCGGCCTGAATCCATTAGGCAGCGCTACTCAGGGCCCCAGCGAACCCAGCCCAGGCAGGCCCCTTCCCGGTCTCTCGGGCCTGCCCTTGGCTGACTTTGGGGGGATGTGCCCCCAGTGGGTTGGAGGGTTCTCAGGGGGTTGTCCAGTGGGTTCATCTTGCAAGTTGTCCTGGCTCTCAGGAATGGGGTGGAGGAGACGCCTGCCGTGGTCTTTCCTCTACTCCCTGTCCCATTAGAGGTGCAAATCTCCCCTGAGGTAAAGATTGGAAGGGGATGCTCCAGTGTGCATGGGGGGGGGGGGCACTCAGCAGGAGAGGGGTGGTCCTTGAAGCTCACACCCCCCACCTCCAGCATGGACAGCGTCCCAGTTCATTATAAAAAGGACAGAGGTGCCCAGACCTCAGCAGTTACCTCCAGGCTCCCGGGGGGTCCCCATGCACAGGTTAGGATATGTCCTAGCATCCCCCCACCCCACCCAGAGTGCTCTGCTTGGTGATCCATCTTAGGATGTGGCACCCATGGCCCAAAGATGAGCAGAACCCACGAAAGAGCATTTTGGGGGTCACGGGGTGCAAGCTATGCCCAGCCTGGGGGCGGTTCACTCAGGTGGAGAAAAGGCCATTCCCGTCGCAGAAGCTTAACTCCAGAGAAGCGCACAGTCCAGATGTGGGGTACAAGGGGTTGGGGGTACTGGACAAAGTCCCCGCGGAAGCGCAGTGGGTGCGGGCGCTGGGGGTCGGCCCTGGAGGAGAGGAGGGGGCGGACTCGCAGTGCCGGCCCGCGGAGCGTAGGTCCAGATCAGAGGCTGGAGCGGAGGCCAGCCCAGAGGAGCGCCCCTGGCGCGGGGTCAGCCCCCGTGCCGAGCTCGGGAGCTGGCAGGTGCGCGCCTGCTATCTGACCGGGCGCCGCCAGGCCTCTGGCAGGGCACTAGTGGCTTCCGAAGGCGCAGCGATGCTCGGCCATGCCCCGTCCTCCCCAGCGCTTCCCGCTACTCTTGGGTCCCCGTCCCCCGCCCGACCCCGGGGCTCGCCCCGCCCGGAGCGCGGTCCGGCGCCCGATCCAACAGTGCCCTCTGGCGGAAGCTTCTGGGTCACGCAGGCGTGCGGGCCCGGCGGGAAGGATGCCCTGTAGGGTCTGGGAGGTCTGAATCAAGGAGGGACCTGGTGTCTCTGCCCTCGTCCTCGCCTCTTGGCCTCCAAGTAGAGTACCTGGTTATGTGCACGGAACCCTCCGTCCATCAGGGGACGCTCTGGAGCGGGGGCTCTGGGGAGTGCGCGGAGGAGCTCAGGCCTAACAGAAGAGATTTTTTTTTTTCTATCTGGAACTGGGATCATCTTCTCGAGGATTCCCGCTTTGGGTTCCCACTAGACGCCATCCATTCCCAGAGCTCTGCCACCCCACACTGGGGCACTTAGGGTACTCAAAATTAAGGAATAAAAAAATCCCTGCTCATGATTTCTGGGCTTCCATGCCTCTCAGAGTAGAGGATGAGCAAGAAGAAATGAGGTGTGCAGGCAGGCCTGGGATTTGGCTTCTGGAAGTTTCCTCCCGGGTCAGGCCCAGCTCTTCCAGCAGGTGATGTTACACTCTCGAGGATTCTCTCTAAAGCTCAAATAATGCAACTCTCCATAAACCACCCAGAGCAGCACAGCTCAGCTCAGAGAGAGTTGGCCAGCCTCTCTCCATGCACCTGTCTCTGCCCCAGGGTTGGAGGCCTCTGGAGCAGGAAATTCTGCCCCATGTACCCTCACATTACCAGCTCCTAATGCAGAAGCCTTCGCTGACACAGCCGAGTGTGACCCAAACACTCCTCAAAAAAAAAAAAAAATATATATATAGCTTTGGGTCCACAAACCATATAGGGTATTGGGCATGGAACCTGAGTCATGAGGTACCACTATCTTCCTAGCACCCTCCCATACTTGAAAACACATAAAGCTGTGTTAAGCTGATGGGCTGAAGGTCTAGCGGGGGGAATCTGGGATCCAAACCAGGGCTCTGTTCCCAGCTGTCTGTCGACTCATGCCTGTGGGTGTCTGTCTCAGCTAAACGGAAATGCTTCCAACCCCCAGGTGAGTCATCAGGGCCCCCCAAGCTGCAGGAACCATCTGGAGCGAGGCCACCTCGCCTGTCAGCTGATGGAGAGTCCCACTGTCCCTGGCCAAGTGTGTCTTCCAGGGCAGCCTCAGAGGACGGGGGGGGGGGGGGGGGGGGGCTCCAGAGATTTCAGGGGCTGATGAGGGGCTGGGAAGGGTGCAGGGTGCCAACTTTCTGGCCAGGCAGTTCAGGGCACATGACCTCTTAGAAGTGCCAGAGTAGGTGGGAATGGGGACCCGGCTTAGCAGTGCTGGGTTCCATCCCAGGCACTGCCTGCCTGCTCCTCAGCAGTGCTCACAGTGACCTGAAACAGAATCTTCCTCCAGACAGGTGGAGGTGGCCTTAGGACCCAGAGTTCTGCCTCTCCTTCTGGAAGGATGTGCCAGCCCTCAGGACGGAGGCTTACACGCAAAGAGTCTGCCCCAAAACCAAAAAAGAAAAAAGGAGAGAAAGGAAAAAGTGGAGTGGAGGCTTTAAAAACACAAAGCACAGAGTTCCATCGGCCCCTGGGTACTGCTGGCTGTGTAGCCCTGGTGGCCCTCAGCACAGCATCCTGGAGGACTGAGTTCCCAGGACTCAGTACCCAGCGGGACTCAGTTGCTGGGGAGGCCCATACACAAAGTATAATATAATAAATATAATTAATATAATATAATATTAGGAAAGGGAGCAACAGCATAGTGGTAGGGCATTGGCCTTGCACGCGCTCCCGGGTTCAATCCCGACACCGCCAGGAGTGAGCTCTGAGCTCGGGTCGGGAGTTAGCACCATCACGTGTGGCTCAAATAACAGATAAACACACAAAGAGCATATTTAGGTGGGACGCCTGAAATGGAGCGCTAGCTCTCCGCGGGCGCTGTTCCCCAAACGGCTCGGTGAACCAGATGCAAGTGGCTGGAATGTACCAGGTTGACAGTGACACCTCTGGGTGCCTTCTTCCACCTGGGGTACAATTTGAATTGGTACCTGGGGGGACTTTATCTCACCTAGAAGAGATAGGTGCGGCGGGTGGGGAAGAAGAGGAGGTGGGTTCGCCGCCGCTTATTGGGCCTGTACAAAAATGACAACAGACCCCGATGCGACCGCGGCAGGACTCGAACCTGCAATCTTCTGATCCGAAGTCAGACGCCTTATCCATTAGGCCACGCGGCCACCTAGCGGAAACCCCGCTCCAAGCTCTCTACAAAGTAAAGCGGCGCCCGGCAGCCGGCCCAGGGCCGCCCTACCGGCTGCGCGAGCGCGGGGGGGAGTCGGACCTGGGTCCCGGCGCTCCGGGCGGGAAGGCGGCCCCGGAAGTGCCCCGCTCCCCCTGCGGGCGGGCCGGCCCATTACCGACTCTCCCATTGGCTCCCCCGGAGGTCCCCGCCCCCTTCCCGGAGAGCCGCGCGCCATTGGCTGCCCCGGTGGCCCCGCCCCCCGCTCGGAGCGCGGCGCCGACGGGAAGTCGCGGCTGCCAGCGGGGCGCGGGGCCGGGAGGAGCCGCGGGCGGGCGCCGGGCAGCGCAGGCCGCGCGCGGAGGGGACTCTGCGGGCCGGGGGCGCGGAGCCGCGAGCGCCCAGCGGACCGAGGTCTCCGGCGGGGGCGGCGCGGGGAGGCAGCCGGGCAGCGGCGCCGCTTCGCCCGGCCCGGCCCGGCCCGGGAGCGAGGCCCGAGCGGGGCGGAGGCTGGTCCCGGGGGCAGCGCGGCGCGCCCGGGCACGGCGGGCGGGAGGGCGCGCGGGGGCACCCCGAGCCCCTCGGGCTGGGATCGCGGGCACCGGGAGGGCTCGAGCCAAGGCGCGGTTCCCTCCGACTCCCAGGCCCTCGGGCCCCCCGTGTCCCCAGGGCGCGCGCTCCCTGTCCGCCCCCCGTGCGACAGGTGCTCCCGCACTCGCAGTTTGCAGAGGAGGCGAGGGGGCCCCGGCAGAAGGGGTCCCTCCCAAGGTCACAGCGCTCCGGGCTCCCCAGCTCGCGGCGGCGCGTCCCAGCCTCCCCGAGCTCGCCGCGCTACCCGTGCGCTCGCCTCAGTTTCCCCGGGAGGCTCGGCACTGTTCGCCCAAGCGGCGGGCGGCGAGTCGGAACCGGTGTCCCGCCCTCTCCCTGCCCCGTGCGCCCCGCCCCGTCCCGCGCACGTGGCCGCCGTGACTCGGGTGTCCTGTCCCCTCCAGGCCCCTGGACGCACGGCAGGTATGGTCGGGGCCGCCGCGCTGGCGCAGAGGCCGAGGCCGGACGTGCGCGTCTCCGCGTCTCCCCGCCCGTGAAGCAGCCAAGCTGGAGCGCGAGGCGCGGTGTCCTGGCGCCCAGCGCGGGGCTCCCTGCACCGGCCACCATGAGTCGCCTGCTCGGGAAGAAGGCGGCGGCGGCGGCGGCGGCGTCCTGCGCCCCGGGGCCGGCCCCAGCTCGGGGCCGCCGGGCCTGCAGCTGCGCCCCCGCCGCGCGCGCCCCTGCGCCCGGCGCCTCGGAGGGCGAGCAGCGACGCTACAGCCCCCTGCGCATCCAGATGCTGTCCCGGGGCCTCCACGAGCAAATCTTCGGGCGCGGCGCGGCGGAGAGCCCGGCCCGCGAGGCCGCGGTGCGCCGCAGCGTCCAGCACCTGCAGCGCCACGGGCTCTGGGGGCAGCCGGCGTCGCCGCTGCCCGACGTGCAGCTGCGCCTGCCGCCCCTCTACGGGGGCAGCCTGGACCAGCACTTCCGCCGCCTGGCGCAGAAGCAGAGCCTGCCCTACCTGGACGCGGCCCACGCGCTCCTGCGGGCGCAGCTGCCCGCGCGGCCCCGCAGCTGGGCCCGGGCGCCGGGCTGGACGCGGTACGGCCCCGCGGGGCAGGCCGCACCCGTGGCCGCCCCCGAGGAGCGGGCCCTGGTGTTCGACGTGGAGGTCTGCTTGGCAGAGGGAACCTGCCCCACCCTGGCGGTGGCCCTGTCCCCCTCGGCCTGGTAAGCGCGGGGTCGGCCATCCTGCGGGGCTCCTGGGACCTGGCATGCACGAGGTCCGTGATGGGAGTCAAGAAGCTGCCCGGCACCTCCCAGGCTAAGGGTGGATGCGTTTAGCGGTACAGCGGAGGGCCGAACTGTAGGAGGGTGGCAGGTGGCACACCCAGTGGTGCTCAGGGCTGACTCCTGGCCCTATGCTCCAGGGATCACCGCTGGCAGACTTGGGGGAGCCTGTGGGGTGCTGGGGACCCAGCCCCGGTTGCATGCATGCTAGGCAAGTGCCCTGCCCACTGCACTACCTCTCTGGCCCTCTCATTCCGTCCTTGCCAGGAAGCAAAGAGCACTGCTTGGGGAGGGGGGCCTGCTCCTGGAGGCTGCTGGGAGAGCTTCGATTCTGGCCGCAGCGGCTCTGCCAGGCAGCCCAGCGCTTCAGCAGCCCTGGTAGTGCAGTGAGCGCCGCCTCGGCATGCCGGGAACTTGCCACGTCAGCTCTTCCTTGCTGCTTCTCTGGGCCCAGGTCTTGCTTGAAGGTGGCTTAGTGCTGTGACTGAAGTCTCCTTCGTCCCTAGGTTGCTTCTGTGCACTCCGAGGGGTTCTGACCTGGCAGTGGTGGAGTGTTTGCAGGTTCAGATGTGGATGTGCCTCTTTTTCTGCTGTCCGGGAGTCTTGGAGGCTTTGCCCTCTGTTTGGGGGCCTGGGCCTCCCGGCAGTCTGGAGCCCCCTTGGGGCCCGGCACCCACCTCTGTTCCTGAGGGACAGTGGGTGGGCGGTGAGCTCCAGCCTTCTCCTGCCTCTGCCTCCTTTCTGGCACTTTCCGTGCCCTCTTGGCTGGTCTTGCCCAAGAAGGCATCTGCCACCCGGTGTATGCCCTCTGCCGGCCACCAGGGCCTTTTCTCCTAGTCCTGTACCCTCACGCTGGCCATGCAGGGGTGCTGTCTCCTTCTTAAAAATAATGCCTTTCTGGTTTTGAGCCCCATCCAGTGGTGCTCAGGGCTGACTCCTGGCTCTGTGCTAAGGGATCATTCTTGACCGAGCTCAGGAACCATCTCAGGTGCCGGAGATTGAACCAGGGTGGGCTGTGTGCCGAGCAGGCACCTCCCTGCCCTCCTCCAGGGTGTCCCCTTGAGCATCACGGAAGGCTTCTGTTCTGCCTGTCTCTGGTGCTGGACCCTTAGTGATTTAGGGACTCGAGGGTCTCCAGCTCCGGTGGCCGAATCCGGACCGACCTAGGCTGTGTTCCGGGCCTTGGGTTCAGTCACCGTCACCTGGCGGTGGGGAGACTCCGCGGCATCCCTCTGCAGTCCGTCCCGGAGCTGCAGGCCCTGAGAGTCCAGCGGGCCCCTCTGCCTGCAGGTACTCCTGGTGCAGCCGGCGGCTGGTGGAAGAGCGCTTCTCCTGGACCAGCCGGCTGTCGCCGGATGACCTCATCCCACTGGAGTGCCCCGCGGGGTCCGGCGGCAGCCCCACTCCGCGGGACAGGCAGGAGCAGCTGGTGGTGGGGCACAATGTCAGCTTTGACCGAGCCCACATCCGGGAGCAGTATCTGATCCAGGTGAGCCGGCGGGCAGCAGGGCTGGCCCGGAGGCGGCCGCAGCTGTGGGACCACCCCAGGCCCAGCTGTGTGGGCTCTTGGTTGGCTTGGCCTGGGAGCTGCGGGCATGGGCCTGGTCCAGACGCTGGGCTGCCCGGCACACTTGGCTTTGAGTCATCTCTGTGGCCCTGATTGTGGCTTCTTGGTGCCGCTTCTGTGGGCATCCGCAGCAGCGGCGGTGACAGAGAGGGCACGGGCGGCCTTGAGTGTGGTGGTTTCAGCACTGACCCTTCTGGGGTGGGCGGGGAGCAGAAGCCCAGGTAGCTCCTGCCCCAGGCCACAGAGCGAGACTGACGGCTCGGGACCCCCTCAGCTTTGCCACTGCCCCTGAGCTGCCTTCCGGGCTGCTACTCGGCCCCAGGCAAGGATCGTGGACGGGCCTCAGAAGTGGCCAGACTGGTGGAGGGGCAGAGAGCGCAGGGGCGGGGGGCACTGCAGGCTGACGCCCTCTCCGGGGCTCCCCGCAGGGCTCCCCGACGCGCTTCCTGGACACCATGAGCATGCACATGGCCATCTCGGGGCTGAGCAGCCTCCAGCGCAGCCTGTGGGTGGCCGCCAAGCAGGGCAAGCACCGGGCTCGGCCGCCTGCACCACCCGGGGGCCGCAAGGCTGGGAGCAGAAGCAACGGCCCAGGGGTGAGAGCAAGGGGCAGGGTGAGGGTGTGCGGGGGTCTGTCTCAGTGCCCCTGCGGGTCTGAGCACCCCCCTCCCCCACGCACAGACACACTGCCCTCTGCCCCCAGATCTCGTCCTGGGACTGGCTGGACGTGAGCAGTGCCAACAACTTGGCAGACGTGCACCGTCTCTACGTTGGGGGCCCTGCCCTGGAGAAGGAGCCCCGCGAGATCTTCGTCAAGGGGACCATGCAGGATGTCCGCGAGAACTTCCAGGTGGGGGACCCGGGGGCCCGGCTGACCCCGGGACCTGGCACGGGCAGTGGCACGGCCTCCCACCCACCCTGCGCCCTCTGCTTGCCCGTGACAGGACCTGATGGGTTACTGCGCCCGGGACGTGTGGGCCACCTTCGAGGTCTTCCAGCAGCAGCTCCCGCTCTTCCTGGAGAGGTGAGATCTCCCCCACCCCCACATCGGGGTGCCCTGAGCCCTGGAGGGCCAAGGGGTTGGGTGAGTGCCCTGGAGCCCAGGGCCTGGGCAAGCGTTTGCTTCCCCTGTGCCACATGTGACTGTGGGCGTGGCAGCGGCACCCTGAGAGCCCTGGCATGGAGCTTCAACCCTGCCTCCCGGGCCCGCACTCGTCCCCAGGTGTCCCCACCCTGTGACCCTGGCCGGGATGCTGGAGATGGGGGTGTCCTACCTACCCGTGAACCAGAACTGGGAGCGCTACCTGGAGGAGGCACAGAGCACCTACGAGGGCCTGCAGCGGGAGATGAAGAAGTCCCTGATGGGCTTGGCCGACGCCGCGTGCCAGCTGCTCCCGGGAGAGCGGTGAGCTGGCTGCAGGGCCCCCCGCCCCGGGCCAGGGCACTCGAGGGGTGGGCCCCAGCCTGAGCCCGCCCCGGGACCGGCTCTGCAGGTACAAGGAGGACCCCTGGCTCTGGGACCTGGAGTGGGACGTGCAGGAGTTTAAACAGAAGAAGGCAAAGAAGGTGGCAAGGAAGGAGCCAGCCGGGGACCACCAGTCACCCCCCCAGGGGCCCAGGGCCCCCGAGGAGCCTCCGGATCAGGAAGGTGGGAGCAGGAGCTGGGGGTGTGGAGAGGAGTCACGCCGTCTCCCTCCAAGGGGCCCCCATCGCACGCTCTTTCCGCCCCACACAGACCTGGGGCCCCCCAGTGAGGAGGAGGAACTGCAGAGAGCAGCCTCGGCCCGCGCCCGTCTGGAGCAGCTGCAGGGCACCACACAGCGCCTGCCCAAGCGAGCCCAGCACCTGCCCGGGCACCCCGGGTGAGCCCCGGGACCCCTGCACCTCTCGGCCGCCTCTGGGCTCAGGCCGGGAGAGCGCCGCGTTTCCTCCCTGTGATGAGAGTGAGGAGTGGGCACCCAGGGAGGCATGGGGGTGGGTCGGGACCGAGCCCAGGAGATGGGAAGTCTCAGGCCCTGGGTGCCCAGCAGCTACACGGGAGAGCAGAGGTGCCAGCCCAGATACGGGAGCGGCGCTAACCACCTCCTGCCGGGCACAGGTGGTACCGGAAGCTCTGTCCCCGGCTCGATGACCCCGAGTGGGCCCCGGGCCCCAGCCTCATCAGCCTGCAGATGCGGGTCACCCCCAAGCTCATGGCGCTCACCTGGGATGGCTTCCCGCTGCACTACTCGGAGCGGCACGGCTGGGGCTACCTGGTGCCCGGGCGGCGGGACAACCTGCCCCCGGGCCCGGCCGCTTGTCCCTACAGGTGAGAGCGGGCTGCGCCCCATGTCCAGTGCTCTGTGCCCGTGCTCACGCAGTTTGCCGCAGTGCTGTTTGTTCCATCGCCTCCCTCCTGTGGGGGGAGGGAAGCCCGGCCCCCCCACAGCACTGTTCTTCTCTGTTTGTTTCGGGGCCACACCTAGCTTGTTCTTGCGGGTCGCAGTGTTAGTGTCAGGTCAGTGGGTCTGTGGGCCCTGGGAGTGCTGGTCCCCTGGAGTGTGTGGTCCATGGAATTGCCGGTCCACGGAAAGGCATAGTCCGTGGGAGCCTCGGTCTTTGGGAGCAGAGCGTGTGGACTGGGTGTGGCGCATCTGAGCTGGTTCCGAGGACCAGCCAGGGGTATGACTGCCCGGGAGTCACCACGGGCCACGCTGGTACCGTCTACCCAGAGCCATTGAATCCCTGTCCCGGAAACACCGTCCAGCGCAGGACCGGCAGCCGCGGCCAGAGCCGGGCCTATCTGAAGACTTCCTGCTTGCTGAGGGCAGCGCCCTGTGGCCCACGGTGAGGCAGGGAGGGAGGGGTGTTGGGGGGGGACAAGACCGGTGGGGGGGGGACAAGACGGTGGGGGGGGGGCCGCTGCTGGTCTGCTGGGGCACTGGCTCACTCTGCCCCTCCCCCCAGGCGGAGCAGCTGGGCTGCCACGAGGCGGAGACTGGGATGGAGCGCTGGGAAGACCCCGACTTGGGCAGACCCCCGGCTCTGGTGAGCAGCCCTAGTGCAGGGCGGCTTTGGGTGGGTGCTAGGGGCAGGGCCTTTCGGCCGGCAGCTCTCGCCCCGAGACTTTCCGAGGGCTGGCGGCGAGGTCGGGGGTCGTGTGGCCCCGACCCACTTGGCTCGGCTGCCCCCGTTTCAGGCCCTTTTCCCACCCTCCCTTGGTGCTTGCCCGACGCAGGGCCTGACCGAGGTGTGTGGCCCCACAGCCTGAGGCGACCCCTCGAGCCAGCCGGCCAGCCGCTCACCATGGCAACGGCCCCTACAATGATGTGGATGTCCCGGGCTGCTGGTTCTTCAAGCTGCCTCACAAGGTGGGTGGTGCCAGTGTGGCCCCCGCCAGGTTTGCTGCTGGGTGTGTCTCTCCATGTCTGTCTGTGTTCATGGATGCTGTCCTCTGGTCTCAGTGCACACGCATGTATCCAGCACAGACGGTACATGCATCTGTGCACCTTGGTGCATGTGTGTACATGTGTGTATCTACAGTGTGCTCCAGTGTGAACGTGTATGTATCTGTACAGTGTGTCCCAGTATGTGTGTGTACATGTGTGCATCTGTTAGTATGTATATACTATGTGTCCTGGTATATGTGTGTGCAGGTGTGTATCTGTTTGTACACATGTCTGGTGTGTGTGCGCAGGTGTGTGTCTGTACAGTGTGTCCTGGTGTGCGTACGTGTGTGTCAGTCTGTACAGTGTGTCCTGGTGTGTGTGTACACAGATGTGTGTGTCTGTACAGTGTGTCCCGGTGTTTGTATGTGCAGGTGTATGTTTGTCTGTACAGTGTGTCCTGATGTGTGTATACAGGTGTGTATCTCTACAGTGTGTCCTGGTGTGTGTGCACAAGTGTGCCATGGTGCTTGTATGTGCATCTCTGTGTACATACCTTGGTATGTATGTGTGTGGGTCACACCTAGTCATGTTCAGGGGTAGCTCCTGGCTCTGAACTCAGGAATCACTGCTGGCGGTGCTTGGGGGGCCTATGGGGTGCTGGGAATGGAGCCCAGGTTTTTCACGTGCAAGGCAAACGCCCTCCC
This sequence comes from Sorex fumeus, assembly GCF_029834395.1. NCBI lineage: Eukaryota > Metazoa > Chordata > Mammalia > Eulipotyphla > Soricidae > Sorex > Sorex fumeus. Next base: position 57,153,410 of record NW_026606081.1, on the reverse strand, counting down.
CTCTGTACTATTGCTCTGGCCACAGGAGTGTTCGTTTATACACATGCACTTGTGTTTGCCTCTTGGTGTGTATGTACTTGTGTGGATGTCCGTGGGTGTGTATGTACATGTATATCTATACATGTATATATGTCTGGGGACACATGTACATGTGACATGGAGGACACATGTCTGTACATGCATCTGTACAAGTGTTTCTGGTTGGTACGTGTCCGCCAGGGTCGGCCATGAGAGGTACTCACCTTTGCCATGCTGGGGTGTGTGTGGGGGGCGGACCAGGGGCCCAGGGTCCCTGCCACCTGTGTCCTGTGCCCTCCAGGATGGGAGCAGCTGCAACGTGGGCAGCCCGTTTGCCAAGGACTTTCTGCCCAAGATGGAGGATGGCACCCTGCAGGCTGGGCCCGGAGGTGCCAGTGGGCCCCGTGCCCTGGAGATCAACAAGATGGTTTCTTTCTGGAGGAACGCCCACAAGCGGATCAGGTGGGCTGCGGGCAGGGCTGGAACGGACTGGCCTGTAGGGTGGGCGCCTCCGGTCCCACGTGCCTCAGGGCAAGTCAGGCCGGCCGGGGTGGCTGTGTGAAGCCCTCCTGTCCCCCCTCAGCTCCCAGATGGTGGTCTGGCTGCCCAGATCGGCTCTGCCCCGTGCTGTGACCAGGTACGGCTGTGGTAGGGTGGGGGGAGGGTGGGTTCTTGGAGTGGATTGGCTCTGAGGCTTCTGTTCCTCCCACCAGGCACCCTGCCTACGACGAGGAGGGCCGGTACGGGGCCATCCTGCCCCAGGTGGTGACCGCGGGCACCATCACTCGCCGGGCTGTGGAGCCCACCTGGCTCACTGCCAGCAATGCCCGGGTGCGTGACATGGGGATCCCCAGGGCAGGACCCCAGGGTCGGGGCCAGGCAGCACCACGTCTGCTTCCCTCCCTGCAGCGGGCAGAACCCTAGCCCCAGTGCCCCGAGGCGCCACCCTCTGATGCTGGCTCTCTGCAGGCCGACCGAGTGGGCAGCGAGCTGAAGGCCATGGTGCAAGCCCCCCCGGGGTACGTGCTGGTGGGTGCTGACGTAGACTCCCAGGAGCTGTGGATCGCAGCGGTGCTGGGTGACGCCCACTTTGCAGGCTTGCATGGTGAGCGTCCTGGCCAGGCGGGGTACGGAAGGGCCCAGGCCAGGGGGCTGTGCGTGACCCCACATACACTGCGTCGCCCCCAGGCTGCACGGCCTTCGGGTGGATGACGCTGCAGGGTCGGAAAAGCCGGGGCACAGACCTGCACAGCAAGACGGCGGCCACGGTGGGCATCAGCCGGGAGCACGCCAAGGTCTTCAACTATGGCCGCATTTACGGGGCTGGCCAGCCCTTTGCCGAGCGGCTGCTCATGCAGTTCAACCACCGGCTGTCCCCAGAGGAGGCGGCCCAGAAAGCCCAGCAGATGTACGCGGTCACCAAGGGTCTGCGCCGGTGAGGCCCCCAGCCCCTTGCCGCTGCCGCCTGAGCCGCCCTGGGCACAGCCGGTCTGTGGGCGTCCCCTTGTGCTCACAGCCCTCGTCCCGCTCCGCTGCTCTGCTGCAGGTACCGGCTGTCGGAGGAGGGCGAGTGGCTGGTGCAGGAGCTGGGCCTGCACGTGGACAGGAGCGAGGACGGCTGGGTGTCCCTGCAGGACCTGCGCAGGATCCAGCGAGAGGCGGCTCGCAGGTGAGCCCCTCTTGACCGGCGCCGGTGCTCCCTGGAGCTCGGTGGCAGTGGCGGGGACTGACCAGGCCTGTCCCTGCTCCCCCCCGCCCAGGTCGCGCAGGAAGCGGTGGGAGGTGGTGGCCGAGCGGGCGTGGACGGGGGGCACTGAGTCGGAGATGTTCAACAAGCTGGAGAGCATCGCCACGGCTGCGCAGCCGTGTACCCCGGTGCTGGGCTGCCGCATCAGCCGTGCCCTGGAGCCCGCCGTGGTGCAGGGGGAGGTATGGCCACGCCTGGGGCCGGGGCAGGGCGGGGGGGGGGCTGGCGGTGGCCTGGAGCAGGGCGGGGCGTGCCAGGCTCACGTGCCCGTGTCCTGCCGGCAGTTCATGACCAGCCGCGTGAACTGGGTGGTGCAGAGCTCGGCCGTGGACTACCTGCACCTCCTGCTCGTGGCCATGAAGTGGCTCCTGGAGGAGTTCGCCATCGACGGGCGCTTCTGCATCAGCATCCACGACGAGGTGCGCTACCTGGTGCGCGAGCAGGACCGGCACCGCGCCGCGCTGGCCCTGCAGGTCAGCAACCTGCTCACCAGGTGGGCCGCGGGGTGTGGCCCGGGCGCGGCGGGCGGGGGGGCTCCCCAGGCTGCCCACCCACCCCGCGGAAACTCGGCTCTCCCAGGTGCATGTTTGCCCACAAGCTGGGCCTGGACGACCTGCCGCAGTCGGTGGCCTTCTTCAGTGCCGTGGACATCGACCAGTGCCTCAGGAAAGAAGTGACCATGGACTGTAAAACCCCGTCCAACCCCACAGGAATGGAGCGGCGATACGGGATTCCACAGGGTGAGAAGCGGGCAGGGGCGGTGAAGGAGCGGCCAGACTCGGTCAAACCACACGAGAACCATTTATTGTCAAAGTGCAAAGTTGGGGGGGGGGCGTTGGGACACCAGCAAGGTGGCCACCCGCTGCTCTGGTCCTTGCAGGGGAGGCTCTGGACATCTACCAGATCCTCGAGCTCACCAACGGCTCCCTGGAGCGACGCCCCCCGCCAGCGGAGTAGCAGTGCCCGCCGGGGGTGCAGCCCCCCACACCCTCAGACTCGGAGCCGGGCTCAACAGCAGGAAGGGCAGGAAGGAGCTCGGGGGGTTCCAAAGCAGGTGCCAAGGCCAGCGCCGGCCACCGGACGGGCCGCGGCTGTGAAACTCAGGACGATGTTTCTTTTCTCCGTTTCTTGGCGGGTTCCGCCTCCAGCGTGCAGCCCTGGGAGGGAGGCAGAGCGCGCTGAGGCCGAGGGAATAAACTCCAGCCTTTCCGCGCCACCCGCGCCCGCTCTGCGCTTTCCCGCCGCCGCAGGGGGTGGGGAGGGCTGGCGGTCACCTCCTCGCCCTGCTCCTGGCCGTCCTCCTCCTCACGGAGCACGGCGTCCAGGATGTTCCCTTTGATCTTGAAGTCGCGGGAAGTGCTAAGCTTCATGTGCTGCATGAGGTTGACCTGGGCGGGCGAGCACGGCGCTGTGCAGGGGGCCGGGCCTGGCGCCCCCAGCCCGGGCCCTCCCCGCACAGCCCCGTCCCGCTCACCTTAGACTTCTTGGAGAGCAGGATGAGGAACTTCTCGTACTGCTCAATGGAAAACACGAGGTTGGGGATGGGCTTGGTCTCCCGGAGAGATCGGGCCTGGAGGGTGCAGACAGCCCATGAGGAGGTCGCCCTCGGGGCTACTGCTTTCCCATAAGCACCAGCAGGTGTGTCCCCCCAGCCCCCCTCGAGCTTCCTGAGCGAGGCCCCTGCACCTGTCAGCCTGCCCTGGGCTCAGTCACTGGGGCTGACACGGCAGTGCCCAAAGCAGACTGTCACCGGGGCCGTCCCCACGCCCCGCCCCGCGGACACTCACCATGGCCGTGGCCACCGTGCCCTTCTCCTTGGCCTTCTCCCCTTTTGTGGGGAGGCTCTGTTTGTTCTGGGGAGAGAATCAGGGGGAGATGGGGCGCGCTCCTGAGGGCAGTGCCAAGACCTCCCCTTTCTCCTGTCTGGCTCGGGGCACAGTGCCAGAGAGAGCCCAGGGACTGTGGTCCCCAGCTCTGTGCCTGAGCTTAGCGGTCACTGACCTGCACGTACGAAATGAAGGAATAGCAGACGGGGGTCAGGTGCGAGCCAGAGAGCTTCACCTGCAATGGCAGGAAGGGGCCACTGAGGCCGCAGGATCATGGGGCCAGGCCCCACGACACCCCCCCCCCCCCCATGGGCCGGCCACTCGGTCAGGAATAGCCAGGAGTGTCCCCTGCATCCCCAACTGCACTCTGGAGCCCCCAGAGAGGGGAGCTGAGCACCAGGGGGTGGTGCCCACTTACCAGCTTCTCCATGTTCTTGGGGATCCCTCCAGGCCCCTGGCACACCTGGATGGACTGAGAGGGCAGCGGAGTCAGGAGACGCAGCAGGAAAGGGGACAGCTCCCTCCCCCAGGCAGCACTGACGAGTCCCACCCACTTGATGAGTCCCACCCACTTGACGGGTCTGCGAGGGGGCAGAACGTGGCAGTGGCAGTGGCAGTGGCTTGGCCTGAGTAGCGAGGTGAATGAGTGACAACAGGCCCAGGCCAGGTGGAGGGCGCCTGCGTTCCTCAGAACTGGCCCCAGCCCCGCTCCCTAACTGCCCGCCTATTGAGCCTGTTGAGCCTGGGGCGGGCGAGACAACAGCGAGGGGATTCTGTACGGCTTTCAAAACAAAATGCCGGACCACGGCGGGGCTTCCCGCAGAGCCGGGCAGAGGCACCGACCCCTGCAGTGTCGGGCATCGAGCGCCATCCCGACCCTAGGAGGAGCACCTTGGCCGAGCATAACGGGGAAGGGAAGAATGGAGCCCACAGGTCATCATCCATCTCTGGTGCTCGGCGGCCTCAGAGCACCAGCAGCGTCAGGGGGAGAACCAGAGGCACAGGACAGGCACCAAGGCACGTGTCTGCAGCCACCCACCTGCTCTCTAGCACGGCCCCCTGAGCAGAGCTGGGAGTGCCCCAAAACCACCACCACCTCGGGCCACAGAGCCCAGTGGATGAGGCACCGGCCGGGCACGTGGCCTCCCCTGGCTCTGTATGGCACCAGCAGTCACTCGGCAGTGCTGGGCAGACCGAGCATGCTGGGAGCGGCCTGAGGGGGTGCTGGAGGGGCCCGGGAGAGGGGACGCTCCCTCCCCCACCCCCCACTCACGTATTTAACGAGGGCGGTCAGCGTGGTGTACATCTTGCACAGGGCCCTCAGCAGGGCGTCCACGCAGCTGCCCGACGGCAGAGCCGTCTGCACCAGCTCGTGGAAGGCGGTGAGGAGCGTCCCCAGCTGCACGACCACGGCCTTCTCCACGGCCCGGCTGGGAGACTCCTGAGATGGGGCCTCTGCAGGAAGACGGGCACTGACCCACTGGCCCAGCAGTGCGGCCTCACCCCAGCCCAGCTCCCTGATGCCCCAGAAACCAGAGCAGGACAAACACACGGGCCAGGCAGGGCAGTCCGAGGGGTTTGGGGGGACGGTTCTGGATCTAGTCTCCGGGTCCCCAGGCGTGACTCACCCGACCGGGCTTCCTTGCCAATCTGTCCCTTGAGCTTGGTGATCAGCCAGTCCACCTCCTCCAACACCTTCTCCGCCTGGCTCAGCACCAGCAGCTGCCAAGGGCAGGACAGGGCCCAGCTGGTCCCGGGCGGGCATAGGGCAGGGCACGGGGCAGCGGGCAGGAATGGAGGGTAGGGGCAGAGGGCAGGGCGCAGCACTCACACACACAGCGGGGGCAGCGGTCCTCGGGGACACCAAGGCGAAGTGGTTGGTCTGTTCCACCTCCACATCCTGGGACGGCGGGGGTTGAGAGGCAGTGGTGGGGTGAGCCCCGGCACTCCCCCCAAAGCCCCCCGTATCTGGTCGACACCCCCCGGTGCCCGTGGATGAACTGCCCCACCTTACGCCCGAACCCGGCAACGTCCTGCCCCGCCCCCGCACCTGGTCGACGTCCCCCAGGTGCCCGTGGATGTCCTGAGCCAGGTCGCGCAGCAGGACCGCGGGGCTCTTGCAGAGCGTGTGCAGCATCAGCAGCAGTCCCAGGAGGGCCTTGCACAGAGCCGGGTCCCCTGGGGGGGCAGGGCAGCTCCAGGCCACGGCGCAGCCCCACCGGCCCCCCAGACACCTGCCCGCCACCGCAGGCCGCCTTCAGGCATGGCTGTCCCACGCCCCCCCCCGACCCCCGCGAACTCAGGAGGCAGGAGCGCAGCCCGCAGAACCCCGGGGAAGGGGGCTGGGGGCAAAGGCGCCCCAAAGGCAAGGTGGGGGCGCAACCCCACAGACAGACAGACAGACCACGGACATGCACCCCACAGGTGACGCCACGGACACACGCCCCACCGACGACCCCATGGACAACCCCCCAGATACTCACCCCAGCTCTTCTCCTTGCAGACATTCATGGTCCAGGTTAGCACCTGCGAGAACTAGAGGGCCAGCAAGCATCAGGGCCGCGTGCCAGGCGGGGGGGCTGGGCATGGGAGCCTCGCCCACGCGACTGCCCCTGCCCTCCTCTGTCCCCGGTGACCCTGCAGCGGCGGCATCCCCTCACTCAGTGCCGGCCACGCAACTCCCGGGGAGGAAGGGGCAGGCTGGCGGGGGCCTACCTGCTGGGAGCTGGGCTCGAGCAGCTTGCAGAGGCTGGACATGGTGTTGACCAGCAGCAGGGCCTCGCGCGCGCTCACCTCCTCCTCCGAGAGACTCAGCATGTTCAGCAGGACCCGCTGCGGACGGACACGCAGGGCGTCAGCCGGCAGCCCCCGCTCCTGGCTGCCAGCTCCCACAGCCCAGCCCGGCCCCTCCCGGCGGGGCCCCCCGTCGCTGCGGCTGCCCCACCTGGAACTGGCGGATCTGGAAGGAGGCCCTCTGCGTGACGTTGATCTCCACGTCAGCCCGCTCCCCCGTCACCTCTGCAGAGGAAGGGCAGGACACGCTCTGGCCCCGGCACTTGGCGGCGGCGCCCGGCTCGAGGCTCTCCTGTGGCCTGCGCCCGCCCGAGGGTCAGCCCTGCCAGGCCCCCCCCTCCCCGCCGTGCTCCCGCGGCCAGCGCCCACCGAGCGCGCAGAGGAACTGCTGGATCTTGGGCGGGTAGAAGTGCTCCAGGAGACCCAGGACGGCGAACAGCCCCTGCAGGCACAGCAGCGACACGCTCTTCGAGCCCCTGCCCCGCTCCTTCTTGCCCTCCTGCTTGCCCCGCTCCTCCACCGACGAGGGGATGGACGTGTAGCGCCACAGCAGGACCCTGCGGGGGGACGGCGGTCAGTCCGCGCGGCACACCTGTGAGGACCGCGCGTGGCCGGGCCCGGTGCCCGGGCTCACCGCGTGATGGAGCAGAGGTTCTGGAAGAGCCTCTCGGAGCTCTGGCCGTCGGGGCCGCTCACGCAGCCCGTGTCCTTCAGCTGCACCATCTTCTGCACAGCCACGCTCACCGCATAGCGCTTGAAGTCCCTGCAGGACCGCAGCACCGACAGGCTCTCCTGGTGGCTCTGCGTGGTGTCCCTGCAGCGGGGAGGAGTGTCGGTGTCAACTCGGCGCCCAGGGCCCGGACTCCGCACAGCGGACAGCAGCCCCGCAGCGGCACCGCCCCCTGCCCAGCGCTCCTGGGCCTTGCCTGTACAGTGCTTCGAGGAGCTGGGCTACAAACTTCAAGGACAGGAGGCTCTCCTGGGCCCTGCCGGTGCCCCGCAACTTGCCCTTTCCCGTCTTCTCGCCGAGCAGGTCGGAGACGTTCTTATAAAGCGTGAACAGACTCAGCACTTCTTCAAACTTGCTCTTACTGCAGGGGGGGAGGAGGTGGGGCACGTGGGCAGGCGAGGCAGGTCCAGCCTGGCTGCGGCTGGGACCCCGGCCCTCCCCCGATGCCAGGGGATAAAATCGGAAAGTGAAAACCAGATAAAAGGCATCCGACTAGGAGAACTCCCCACCCCACCGCCACCCGACGACTGGTGCGCCCTCAGCTCACCTGAAGTTACTGGTGCAGAAATTGTACTCGATCAGGACCTCACAGATGCCCATCACCAGAGACCCACAGAGTCTGTTTTTGGTGCCCACATCAGTGGTCTGTGAAATATCAACTGATTTGTCCTAGAGGACACAATCGGGGGACAGAGAGCACAGTGGGGATGGTGCTCGCCTTCAGGAGGCCAACCCGGGTTTGATCCCCGGCATCCCACAGGGTCCCCAGACCACTGCCGGGAGTAATTCCTGAGTGCAGAACCAGCAAGCAACCCCTGAGCACCGCCAGATATGGCCCAAAAACTTGAAAAAAAAAAAAGACCCAGACCCTGGTTCAAAATGCAGTCCGCACTGGAGTGGGCGGGGGCACTTTCCCGCGTGAGCCTCAGCGCAGAGCCGGGAGGAGCCCAACCCCAGCCCGGAAGCCCCAGGCCGATCTGGCAGAGGCGGGGCGGGTACCAGTTCCAAGTCCTCCAGCTCGCTCTTGACCATCCTCTTCGTGATGGACTCCAGCATGTCATCCAGGACTTGGTAGAAGCCCTCCTCGTCCTCATCGGCGTCCGCCCCGCCGCCCTGCTGCAGCGGGATCACTTTGGTCTTGTACCAGGCCAGGCAGTGCTGGATGCAGCACAAGAGGGAGTCCTGGGGAGGAGGCAGGAAGGAGACGCTCAGCAATCCTGGGCATGGCCAGTCACGGGCCAACCCAAGTTCCACCCTCAGCACCACTCAGGGTCCCTGTGCACTGCCTGTCTGGGTCGGGCCAAATAAAAACAAATGACAGCAATAGTCTGCCCAGCTGTGTGTGTGTATGTGTGTGTATGCTCAGCTGTGTATGTATGTACACACACACACATACACGCATATATATACACACACATACACACATATATACACATGCATGTGTGTATATACACAGACATCACTGTCACTATTCTCCCGTTGTTCATCGATTTGCTCGAGCAAACCCAGTAACGTCTCCATTGAGACTTGTTGTTACTGTGTTTGGCATATCGAATACGTCACAGGGAGCTTGCCAGGCTTTGCCGTGCGGGCGCGATACTCTCAGTAGCTTACTGGGCTCTCCGAGAGGGGCAGAGGAATAGAACTCAGGTCAGCCGTGTGGGCTGCATGCAAGGCAAACGCCCTACCGCTGTGCTATCGCTCCGCCCTATACACATACACACACACACACACAATTTTTGCAGTTCAGTCCACACCCAGTGGTGCTCAGGGCTTACTCCTGGCTGTGCTCAGGGATCACAACCATGGCTCTTAGGGGACCCTATGGGGTGCTAAGGATGGAATCTGGATTGATGGCATGCAGGGCAAGTGCCCTCCTCACTGTGCTGGTACTCTAGCCCATGGCCCGACTCTTAGCAAAGAGATTCTATGAAGTTGCTGCTGAAGAAGAAATCTTTTCTACTAGCTGGAGTGACTATCAGCACCACTGGGTCACCATCACTCCCTGGGACAGCGAAGAACATTCTAGAACGGGCCTTGTTTTCTGGTATTTCCCCAAGTGACACAAGCTTCAGACTTTCTTGGTTTTTATTTTTTTGGGGGGGTCATACCCAGCAATGCTCAGGGGTTACCCCTGGCTCTGGACTCAGGAATCACTTCTGGGGGTGCTTGGGGGACCACATGGAATGTCAGAAATTGAACCTGAGTGGGCCACGGGCAAGGCAAATGCCTACCCACTGTACTATCTCTCTGGCCCCGCTTCAGACACTTCTTTTTTCTTGTTTTTTTGGGTCAGACCCAGAGATGCACGGGGGTTACTCTGGGCTCATGCACTCACGAATTACTCCTGGCAGTGCTTGGGGTACTAAATGGGATGCTGGAATCGAACCTGGGTTGACCGCATGCTTGGCAAACGCCCCACCCACTGTGCTATTGCTCCAGCCCCGCTGCTTCAGACTCTTAAACCAAATTTTCTCCTCAGACCTAAAGCCACGGGTGCCGGGGAAAGGCCCAACAGGCTCCTGAGTCCAGGGGCGGCCCTGTAGCCGTGTCTGCATGGGGAATCCCTCAGAGCACCAGGGCCCACCCGTGCTGCAGCCTCAGACGCAGACCCTCAAACGTGCCAAAGCACGTGCTCTGAACACACATCATCAAGAGACAGGAGGCTGATATCCCAATTCAGTCCACGGCATGCCACTGCCACCACTGCCACGGGGCGGGCAGGTGTTGTCAGGGCCCGGGGCTCCTCACCAGCGGCTCCTGTAGGCAGGTCTGGCCCCCCTGGGTCACCACACAGGCTCCGATCTTGAGGGGCGGCAGCACGTCGGGGGCGGGCTCATAGTACTGCTTCAGCTGCAGGGCAAGAACACGGGGCTCATGGGCGCAGCCCCCCAACTCAGCACGCGCACATGCGCGCGCGCACACACACACACACACAGACATGGCAGCTCTCAGCCATTTCCCACACACACACACACACACACACACACACACACACACACACACACACACACACACACACACACACACACCCCTCTGGCTGCATGGACATGGCAGCTCCCAGCCACTTCCCAGACACACACAGACACACACCACCACCACCACCACCACCACCACCCCGTGTTTGGGGCCCTCCTGGCGGTGCTCAGGAGGCCTTGAGACCAACAACAAAAGAACAGAGACCAGAGGTACAAAGAGCCCCGTGCCCTGAGAATGATGGAAACCAGGGCTGGAGAAGCCGCACTCACAAAGGGCAGGGGAAAGCGTCCGGGGTAAGGCCTTAATCCCCAGCACCCCGGAGTCTGCCGTACCGAGCCAGGAATCATCCCTGAGCACCACGCATGTGGCCCAAATATAGAAAAAATAGAATAAAAAGAAATGAGCTAAGAGAGAGAGGGCGGAATTTCCCAACGCCAAGTCACAGCGCCTCGGCGACGAGGCAGCAGGAAGGTGCATGCGTGGCTACCCTGCCCGGCGGGACACGGGTCTTACCTGCGAGAGCAGAGTCTGCATGATGGAAGTAGCCAGCTGCGAGTTCCGGCGAAGGACGTCATAGAAGCCCTGTGAGGGAGCAGAGAACCAGAGCGCCTCAGGGACCGGGAGGGCGGAGACCCGGGTCACAAGGTGTGTGCAAGTATTACAGAGTGTGACCTGCAGACCCCGCCAGAGTGGGAAGGACTCAGCCCGTCACTGCCCAGTCTCGCCCTCTCCACCCTCCAGGGGACCCCTCAGGACACTCTGCCTAGCCACGCTCAGGACATCGAAAGGCTTTCAGAGCCCCAAGCCCCACTTGGCGTGAATGACCATAACATTTCTTCCACATCTCCCAGTTTGAGCAAAAAATTGCTCGAATGAGGGGCCAAAGCAATAGCACAATGGGGACAGCGCTTGTCTTACATGCGGCCGACCCAGGTTCAATCCCTGGCGCCCCATAGCATCCCCCCGGCCCCGCCAGGAGCAAGCCCTGAGCACAGAGCCAGGAGTCAGCCCTGAGCACTGCCAGGTGTGGCCCAAAAAAAACAAAAAAACTGCTTTGATGAAAACAATGGAAAGGAATTGGCTTTTTTTGGAAGCTGGAAAGGAGAATATGAACTATTCACTGCCGAAGCAACTGTCAGAGCAAGATACCCCTGAAACTCAATCATAAATATCTTCCTAGCTTTGTAATTCAGAGTGATTCAGTTAAACACACACACACACACACACACACACAGAAGGTGGTGCCCCGGTAGTGGGATTGGTGTTAGAATACTGAATGTCATAAATCATGAACACCTTTATTAAAATACCTTAAAAATAAAAAAAAAAGTAACTGTTCATCTGCGAGAAAAATCATATGGAAAATTGATCTTTTTTGGTTGTAGTTGTTAAAAAAAGGGAGATTAGCTCCAACTAGCAGTGAAAAGAAGACACTTCATAATGTACAATAACCATTAAAAAAAAAAACAAAAAACGGATGTGGGTTTTGGTCGACAGTGCCAGGTGAAGTAAAGGGCCCGCAGACCTGGGGCTGGATGCTGTGTGTGGAAGAGGATGGTCCAGAACCAGCTTCTCAGGAGACACATGAGCTGGGAGAACAAGAGCCTGAGCACGAAGCTCAGAACTGACCATCTCTGAAAGGGGGGCAGCAACACCCCCAGAAGGGCACAGACAAGGCCGGGGGGGGCTCCCTCAAGGCTTCTTTCCACCTGAGAAGAGAGCAACTAAGCTTACAGAAGAATCACAGCGACAACTGGTGCAAGACTCAATGTTCCCAGAAGCAGAATCACATGCAGAAACGAAAGGACACAGTCTCAAAAGAAAAGAAAGGCCAAAAGAGAGCACCAAAAAAAAGGGCAAACTCAATGTAAAAACCTAAAACCAGACCGTTCATACATTCCGAATTAGAACACCCGAGGCCCTCGCTTCATCCACTTCCTCACCTGCAACTCTCGGACCGTCACATCAATCACGGGCAGCCGCACGCGTCATGCTTTTAGAATCATGCACGACATAGTAATTTTTACGACGATAAGTAACAGACATAATGACGTCCAGTCGGGGGAACCACTTTTGCCATCTGGCACCCACCCGGACCGACCTCATAGAGCATGAGCCGGACGTCGGCCTGCTGGCCCAGGCACCTGCGCAGGCTGTCCATGATCTCCAGGCAGAACGTCTCATTGGCCACGGAGTTGTAGCGGCTGTGGACATCCACGCGGACCTGCGGGACAGAGGGCGGCAGGTCCAGCAGAGGTCTAAGAAGCATCCGGCGCTGTGTGGAGAGACCTCCGCCCAGGCAGGAGACTGGCCTGAGTCTGCAATCTCCTGGTGGTCAAGTAAAAACTGCCCAGAGGCAGAGGGCCAGGAGGGGGTGGGCATGTGCACGACACTGCCGACGTGTGAGTTTTCACAGAACCCAGCACACCCCAGCTTCTCAACGTGGGAGGGAGAAGGCCACGGGCCGTGCCTGCCTGTCTGCACACTCATCCGGACCCTTCACACTCTGGTATCTCGGGCACGCCTCTGATAGGAGCCACAGCACTACATGGCCTGAGCGCACTGTGGACAGGGGCCGCCAGCCCCGTGAGCCACACCCGGCACCTCGGGGTTGTGTGAAAGAAAAAGTGGGCTCGCGAAGTCTGTGCCCACCCTCACCTGTGAGCCACTGGGTCTCACACCAGCGGGCGCACACCCGCTCACGTGTGCAGCAGGAGGCGCCCCTTGGACACATGGCAGGGCCTCCCAGACACGCTGCAGGGCCTCACCTGGCTCACCCCGATGGACTGGCTGCACTGGGACGAGGACAAGCTGCCCAGCACCTTGAAGTTTTTCAGGAGCAGCAGAAACCCGGCCACGGCCGACTTGCGGGCATCCAGCTGCCTGCTCAGGGCAAGAGGGACGATGAGCGAGGACAGGCCTGAAAGCGGATGTCGGGGGCAAGGCCCGGAAGAGGACGGGCCCAGTGAGGAGTGGGGGGTGAAGCCCAGGAGGGCTGTCGGGGAGTGCACATGACCGAGGAAGTGGGGAGCAGGCCGGGAGGCCTCCGGATGGGGCCCAGCTGAGCTGCCCCCCACCCCCCCCCCACCACGGTACACTAGCCCCCTGTTGAAGGCCACGGTGCGGTTGCTGGAAGGCCGGGCACTGCAGCCCAGGCTGACTCAGGTGAAAGTGGGGGGCCTGTCTCTGAGCCCGAAGCAGCGACCCCCCCACCCCTGGGCTACCGGGGCTCTCCTGCATGGAGGCAGAACCTCCCACCCCCCAACATTGCACGCTGCAGCCCGACTCACCGGGCGAACATGGCTTTCCTGAGCACGACGATCAGCGAGTCTCTCATGGCCACACTGACCTTGAGGAGGGGCTGCAGAGGGAGGGGAGGGCCCAGGTCAGCGGCCTCAGCCCATCGCTCCGGCTGGGAAGCAGGGGCCGTAGCCACCCGAGACACTGCCTGAACTACTTGGGCACGTCTTCATGTTTGCTTTTTGTTCTCCATCAATTTGTTTAGGGGCCACACCCGGCAGTCAAAGGTTACTCAGGACTCACTCCTGGCGGGGCGTGAACCCCGGTTGGCCGCAGGCAAGGCAAGAGCCCTGCCACACCATCGCTCGCCCCATATTCTCAGTCTTTGTCTCTGAGGGCCAGAGAGCACCCAGCAGGCCGGGTTACAGCTTAGCCGGCAAGAGTATGGTGCCACCTGAGCACAGGGCCAGGAGTCATCTCTGGGCACTGCTGATGTGGCCCCCAAAACACCAACTTCCTCAGTGCCTTTTTATGACTTGACTACGGTGCAACTGAGTCGAAGGCGCGGAAGCGTTAACCTAACAGGGTTCGGCCTGTGCCCGAGAGACAAAGTGCGACATTCCAGAACCAAAGGGAACAGACGCTCAGACACATGGATGGAGGGCGCCGGGGATAAGGGCCTGACCCCGCACTCAGCCGCCCCAGCACTACAAATGCTCCCCTGACAACTGCCAGGAGTGACCCCAAGCACAGAGCCAGGAACAGCCTGAGCTCTGTGAGTACAGCCCCCAGACCCAATCCCCCCCAGAAAAAATTCCAACATGCTTCGTGTCGGACTGCCCGGGAGTGGGGAGACTGACCTGCATGGCCTTCAGCAGCCCGTGGACCGTGTGGAGGGGGAGGAAGGACAAATAGTCGAACGCCTCGATGACTTTTGAAGAGCAGCTGTGAAGAACCAAGGGCGCGTACATGACGATGTTGGAGAGCAGGTCTGCAAAACCACCGCTGGTCAGCGCCTCTGCCAGCAGAGGGCGCCACGAGAACACTGCCTTCCCCAGTGAGCCAGGCCAGCAGCGGACCCAAGGGCCTCCCTGGCCCAACAGGCTTCCCTGAGCACCACAGATACAAATTACCAAATAAACTTCTACTGATCCTACAGATAAATAACAATATCAATTTCTACAGATCCTCCAGTCATTGTATTCCTACAGTATTCCTACAGTCAATAACATGGGGATACTTAAATTTTTATCCGTGATAAGGCAAAAGCCACTTTAAAAGGTAAAAATCCGGGGCTGGAGCAATAGCACAGCGGGTAGGGCGTTTGCCTTGCACGCGGCCGACCCGGGTTCGATTCCCAGCATCCCATATGGTCCCCTGAGCACCGCCAGGGGTAATTCCTGAGCGCAGAGCCAGGAGTAACCCCTGTGCATTGCCGGGTGTGACCCAAAAAGCAAAAAAAAAAAAAAAAAAGGCAAAAATCCATTATTCCACCTGGCCAAGTCTTTCTATATCCCAGCCAGAAAGTGGCACTGAAATACAGTTAACACAAAACAGTCTCTACAAGAATTTGGGGGCCGGAGCGATGGGTACAGCAGGTAGGGCATTTGCCTTGCATGCAGCCAACCTGGGTTCAATCCCCGGCATCCCATATGGTCCCCCAAGCACTGCCAGGAGTAATTCCTGAGTGCAGAGCCAGTAATAACCCCTGAGCATCGCTGGGTGTGACCCAAAGAGCAAAAAGAAAAATCTTAAAATAAATAAATAAATAAAAAGAATTTTAACTTCATTTGAAGGGGGAAAAGACACATAACACACCAATATTCAGCACTTCCAAATGGAATCGTCAGCAAACGATGACGAGATTTACGCACAAGGTCAGAGAAGACTGCCCTGTCTGGAATGCGAGGGAACAAATGTCAGCTGGGCTCTGGGGTACAGGGACCATCAGAATCCGAAAGGCCACAAGGATATTGGCAAAACCCTCATCTAGTGAAGGCCTTTCAAGTACGAGACATTAAACACTCGTAAGTGCTGGAGAGACAGTGTAGCAGGTGTTTGCCCTACACACAGCCAACCCAGGTCAATCCCCAGATCTCATATGGTGTTTCGAGCACTGTCGGGAGTAATTCCTGAGTGCAGAGCCAGGAGGAAGCCCTGAGCACTGCCAGATGTGGCCCCCCAAACACCCCAAAAGATTCTGAGTCAAAATAGATTGGATCACATCTCACACGGAAATCGCAATCATGGCCCATCACTGTCACTGCAGTGGGGAAAACACAAATGAAAACCAAGAACAGACCCGAAAAGGGTGCACGAAGGAGAAGACAATTCAGGCGGTGCCATTTGCTGGAGAGAACCAGAGAGCAGGCCAGCGGAGCAGGAAAGTAGCAGAGGGCTATGGGGCGGCTCAGACAGTGCCTAGAGGCACTGCTGGTTCGTGGCACTGGCAGAGCGGAGTCCAGACACGGGCCGGGACAGTAGCCGTGCGTGCTGGACAGACACAGCAGCTAGAACGAGGCCACTGTGCATCTGAGCCACTGGCGCCTTCCCTCCCTGACCCTCAGAGGGTCTAGAAGCAGGCTTCCCCTATATTGGCATTGTAAGCAAACAGTGAACTACCGCATCATGGGAATCTCCACCCCCTTCCCCCCCGGACCTGCCCCCAAGACCAACATTTCAGCCCATTTCTGGCCCCAGAGCCCCTCAACGCTCAGCACCTAAGTAATGGCTGATGGGTGCGGACGCTCTTGTGACAACCCTGTTGAAGACTTGCTCGAGGATCTCCTCTCTGACCAGCTGGTGGACCTGGAGAGAGCAGAAAGAGCCTCGGTGAGCATCCGTTTGCAACTGCATCCCTGCGCCGTGGGAAACAAGGAGCAGGATCTGGAGGTGGGTCAGAGACAGCCGGGTCTTCGGACCAGGAAGACTGGGGAAGTATCTGGACCAAGCGCGGCTCCAGCTGGACACGACCCCCATTCTCCCGACAGCCCTGCAGCAGGCCGGACACGGCGCCTGCACCCAGGACTGTGTGGGGTCCAGGGCACAACAGGCCCAGGGATCCCTACCACAACTGCCCACAGATTTTCTGGCAATACATGGAACTTGCAAGAGTTTAAAGTTTCAAGAGTTTAAAGTTTAAGGAATTTAATTCTAAGCTTCTCTCTATGTGACTTTGAAATACGCTAATATTATTTCATGTTGCAGAGAAAAAATTACCAAGAGTCAATGCTTTGACAAGGCTATTGGTTATATGAAATGAAACCTTTTTTTTTTTTTTTTTTGCTTTTTGGGTCACACCCATCGATGCTAAGGGGTTACTCCTAGCTCTGCACTCAGGAATTACTCTTGGTGGTGCTTGGGGGACTATATGGGATTGAACCTGGGTCAGCTGTGTGCAAGGCTAACACCATTCCACTATACTATCTTTCCAGCCCCAATAAAACAATTTCTTTAGTTGCATAAGGCATTATTTTAGAGGAAAAATGGGGTGGGAGGGTAATAATAAAAATGAAAACTGGGCCGGAGCAATAGGGCATTTGCCTTGCATGTGGCCAACCTGGGTTCGATCCCCAGCATTTCATGTGATGCTATGTGCACCATCGGGAGTAATAATTCTGAATGCAGAGCCCAGACAAAGCCCTGAACACTGCCGGGTGTGGCAAAAAAAAAAACTTAAAAAATTTATTTTTAATTAGAATAAAAACTATGTGAGAGGAAAGAGAACCTTACACTCTTGAGGCAGGTTTGATCCCAGTACCCCATACGGTCCCAGGTCCCCTCCAGGGGTGATCCCGGAGCGCAGAGCCAGGAAAAAGCATCAAGTACAACAGGGTGTGGCCCAAACTACAAAGGGGGAAAAAAGGGACGTAGGAAATAAGAAAGTACCCGAAATCTGACTCTGTGTTATCTCGGTACCAGACAGTCTCTGTCCCCAGAAACTCACGTCTCCAAGATTCCATCTCGCCCCTCCACTCCCAGTACTCCCTCTGCTTAAGAGCTCCTTGAACAACGCAACACACAGGGTCCCACGCAGGGTCTGACCTTGAAAGTCTCCAGGAGGATGTTGGCTCCCAGCTTACACGCATGCTGATTCGGCATTCGGGCAAGAATCGAGCTGTTTTCCACGGGTTTCCCCTCAAAACCCTTCTTTGGTCCATAGGTGTCCATGAGAAGGAAGCCCAGCTGGAGCAGGCCCTGGGTGACGTGGTCCCAGCAGTGGGCGCTGCAGGGGCAGAAAGCTTTTCCGTTTGTTTTTATTTCAGTTCGGGAGGCACTCCTGGTGATGCTCAGGGCCTGGTTCTGTGTCTCAGGGATCACTCCTGGCAGGGTTCGGGGGACCCTATCGGATTTGGGGGCTCGAACCTGGGTTGGCCATGAGCATAGCACACTATACTATCTGACTGGTTCTTCAGACTGTCTTTATTTTTATTTATTTATTTATTTTGCTTTTTGGGTCACACCCGGCGATGCCCAGGGGTTACTCCTGGCTCTGCATTCAGGAATCACTCCTGGCGGCGCTCGGGGGACCATATGGGATGCTGGGAATTGAACCCGGGCTGGTCACGTGCAAGGCAAACGCCCTACCCGCTGTGCTGTTGCTCCAGCCCCTTCAGTCTGTCTATTTAAATGGAACTGAGGAGCGATTCTTGAGCACAGAATCCACCCTGAGCTCAGCCAGGCGTGGCCTTCAAACAAACATAATAATAAATGGAATTGGCTAAAACCACTCATCAATTGTGTCACCGTGATAATTTGGCCACCCCAGACTTGGAGTCAACTTGAAGCTTCCTCACCTCAACTGTCCACCCAGACTGGCTGGTGAGGTGCCAGCCGAGTGTGACGGGACAGGCACCTACTTTGATGCCACGCTCCTGCCACCATGTGGTACAAGACAGGGGTTTCCCGCACAAGAAAAGCTGCTTGGCGGGTTTCCAGGGATCGAGCCTCAGTCAGGAAGCCACAGACCAAGGCTCTGGCTCTTTCCAGGGCCACTAGTGGGGACCCGTGCAGCTCAGGAACCAAGGGGGCCGGGCCCCCCCACTCACCTGCTCTTTACCACTTCCAGGATCATGGACGAAGCACAAGTTCGAGGCAGGACGAGGTTCTGAAGGAATTTTGAACCCTGGAGGAGATTCCGATCCTTGAAGCTCTTGGTGACGGAACGCTTTAGGAGGGCAAACACCTAGTCATGGGGACAAACAGGAGAATGAGTCCAAAGCAAGAGCCCCAGGCCCTGGGCCTGCAGCCCTACACCTGCTCCAACCCGCTGCCACACTCCGACTCGGAGACATGAGGACAAGCCCCGTGACTCGTCCTGAGAGCTGAGACAGGCCATAAGCTGGACAGACGGCACAGGAGGAAGCCACTGCCTTGAGGTGGCCAACTCCAGCTCGATCCCTGGTACTACATATGGTGTCCTCAGCAGGAACAGGAGGGGACCCTGGGCACTACCGGGCTGGTCCCAAACACACCCCCTTTCTACCAAAGCAGAAAAGGGGCTAAAACTTACACTCATATTCCTCAAACCCACAAAATGCACTTAAGGAGAAAAAAAGCAAAGTGTTCTGTGTGCATATTTTAGTGGGTTTTTTTTTTTTTTTTGCCATACCCAGAAGTGCTCCGGGCTGATCCCTGGCAGGCTGGGAGGGACCACAGAGGTGTCATGAGTGAAGCCTAGGTCAGCCGCTGCCCGACTGACCTGGTAGGTTTCATGTTTTTATCCCTGAAACTAAC
The DNA here is from genome assembly GCF_029834395.1 of Sorex fumeus. Lineage (NCBI taxonomy): Eukaryota > Metazoa > Chordata > Mammalia > Eulipotyphla > Soricidae > Sorex > Sorex fumeus. The sequence goes on along the minus strand of NW_026606081.1, from coordinate 57,134,341 downwards.
CTATTGTCAATACATTCAACCATAAGGATGAATTCATCCACATCCCAGGCCTGCCCCGAAACACTCGGCATTTCCACTCCTACTGGCCCCTCACCAGGCACATTGAAGGCTGTGAGGGGTCGGGGGACCCAGAGACCAGCAGCGGGACAGGGCGTACGCACACATACACCCACGCGAACATGTACTCACCCTTATATACATGTACAAGCACACATCCACATAACAGGTGTGCACTCACCCACATACAAGCACGTGCACACACACACGTGTAGGCACACACATACATTCATACACACACATACACATGAGCACTGACTACACTCACAAGCATGCACATATACATACGGGCACGCACGCACACATCCATGGACAGAGTGCACATACCCATACTCACATGTGCACTCACACACGTTATAAGCATACACACACGCATGCACGTATACATGCATGCTTTGGGAAAACTGACTGAGAAAGAAACCCACGCCAGGGCCCCCTCCGTCTCCCCCGCACCCATCACAGAAGAAGCGACCACAAACCTGCTCCTCGAACCTCTGGATGCGAGCGACCGAGAGCAGGAGGGCGATGCTGAAGGCGCACAGGGAGTTGCTGCCGTCCCCACGCTGCCCCGCCTACGGCACAGAGAGACCCGTCACCGCTCGTCTCCAGCCGTGCCAGGGACAACTTCAACTGAGAAGACCACAGCGCTTGTCCAGGAGCGAGCCTCCCAGACCTTACGCGAATACGTCTCAGCTGCAGCACCAAAACCATCATCTGTATTTGAGAAACAACTGAGACTGGACTTCGAAAGAGCGAGAACTTCTGAGCTTCCGAAGAGATCACTGGGAAAACTGGGCTGCAGGGCTGGAGCAGGCAGGACACTCGCCTTGCACAGGCTGACCCGGGCTCCATCCCCGGCACCCCTTACGGTCCCCTGAGAACCACCAGGAGGGATTCCTGACTGCAGAGCCAGGAGGAACCCCTGAGCACTGCTGGCTGTGGCCCCAAAATGAAACAAATTTAAAAAAACAGGTAAAATGACAAAAGAAGGCTGAGCTGGGGGGCTCTGATGGGACAGGATAAGGCACTTGTCCTGCATGCGGCCAACCTGCGTTTGACCCCTGGCCCCACATACGGTCCCGAGCCCTGAGCACACAGCCAGGAGTAAGACACAAACACAGCTAAGTGTGGTCCCCCCAAAAAATCCACGGCCTGGGTTTGGTCCCCAGCATGGTGTGGTCTCTCATGCAGCACTGGGCAGCCCCGTGGCCCTCCCACCCCACTGCCTGTGCAGTGCAACATCCAACGGAGTCCTGCCAGGAGCAGCTCTTGGTCCCTGAGCTCTGCCTGGGGGAGGGGGAGGGCGCGAGGTCGGCGGTGCTGGTCTCGGGGTCTGGGGGTAGCCTGAGAAGCCAGAGTCAACCTTCAGCAGCTTCAGGAGTTCTCTGCCGAGGTCCGCATCCAGCTTGATGGCAAAGACGATGTGCAGGATGACGGTGCCCTCCACATGGTGAAGCTCACCGGTTGGCACAGGGGTGACGACGTCCAGGAGCCTGCAAGAGGCAACGGTGTGCTCAGGCCGCAGCTCACGCCAGAGCAAGCCCACATGAGCACCGGCGGGGATGGTCTCACAGCCATCGGCTTAAAGAGGTACAGAGGAAAGACGGGGCGCGAGAGGGGCAGGGCGGGGAAGGGCTACGGGGCCAAGAACAAAGTGACTCGGGCTGGGGCGATGGCACAGCGAGCAGGGCACTTGCCTTGCGTGTGGCCGACCCAGGTCTGCTTCCCAGCATCCCACATGGTCCCCTGAGCACAGCCAGAAGTGATCCCTAAGCACAGAGCCAAAGGAAACCCTGAGCATCGCAAGTTACTGATGCCACACGAAACAAGACAGAACAAAAGAACCCAAAGAGGCTCGAACGGAGAGACGGGACAAACGTGCCAGACTATGTCACTTCTGCACCCTGCCACCACTCACTCGTCACTGTTTGGGTCCTCCTTGTGCTGCCAATCGAGCTCGTCGAAGAAAGCGATGATCCCTTCCAGAACCCTCTTTTTGCTTCCCTGAAATACAGAAGGGGTGGAGGTTGCCCCAGGAGGACTCTGGATGCCACGGCTCTTTCAGGCGTGAAGCAGGGTTGGTGAGGAAACGGGAAGTCAGTTCAAATCATGTCCCTGCACACAACATTTTCGTTCTTTTATCTTCCCCAACAGGACAATTTTGTGCTGAGACCGGACTTGCACGACAAACCAGAGCAGAGCCAGCTGTGGGGCACTACATGTGCACACACGTGCACACACAAACACACATACACACAGGTGGTGTCCCGCACATGCACGTGTGGTGTCACACACATGCGCACTCACATGCAGCGTCCTGCACACGCACACGCAGTGTCCCACACACGTGGACACACGGTGCCCCACAGACACACGTGGCATCCCGCAACATGGTGTCCTGGACACACACGCGCGGTTTTCCACACACGCACACGCGGTGCCCCACACACGCAGCGTCCCTGCACACCGGCCATACCTTCACGGTGAGCAGCAGGAGCTGGTACACCAGAGGCGGGACTTCCTGGAGCTTCATTTCCGAGAACATCTTCAACGCCTTCCCGACCACAAAGTCCAACTCTTCCTCCGTCAGAGGGACGTCCCTGCGGACCCGACAGTCTGAAGGCCGAGCGGGGCCAGCCCGGGAATCGGACCGTTCTGAGTCCCCATTGGCTTTCTCTCTAGTGGACACCCCGAAGGCAGGCCGACAGCCATGCTCCAAGCAACGCTTTCTCGGGGGGAGGAACACCCCAAGTCAGAGAGCCAGGGGGACCCTCTGATGGGCTGCGGTGGCTCCCAAGCACTGCTCTGGGAGCAAGCAGGACCCGAGTGCCCGGCTTCCGTTTCCAGTAACTCGGGACACAGGACAGGAAAGGGGGGCGAGGCGCTTACTTGAACATAGAGATGAGCTGGATCGTGTGATAGCCACTCCACCTGCTTAAACGAAACAACAACGATGAAAGCGATGTGGACCTCGTTTATCTATTATTTCAGGAAAGATAAATGTATCGAACCATTTCAAGTTCTATTTAGCACCACTAGGCAACAGTATTTTTCTTTTTTTGGTGTTTGGGCCACACTGGCAGTGCTCAGGGCTGATTCCTGGCTCTGTGCTCAGGAATCACGCCTGGGAGTGCTGGGAGCCCTATAGGGTGCTGGGGATGGACCAAGGTTGGTCATGGGCAAGGCAAGCGCCCTCCCCACTGTCCGAGGGCTCCGGACATCCTGAACAAGGGACTAGAAGAGTTGGCGATGACTTCCCGTCCCTCCAGCGGCTGGACCCCGGACACCCACCTGCCAGCACAGAGGCTGCTGATAAGCTGCTTCTTGCACTCGGCCCCGCTCAGCTCACCTAGTCACGCCAAAAACCTGGATGAGCACATGCAAGCACATGGGGGAAAAGGAAAGCGTGACGGAAGGGGAGAAAGGACCTTTGTCCATAGCGATCTTCTCAGTCCTGGTGGCCAGGGCAGTGAGGAGCACAGGCAGCAGCTCCAGGGACGTGCCGTTCTGCAGGTTGTCTCCTCTGAGAGCATCGATGAACTCCTGGACCAGCTCCACCAAGTACGCCCCCGAGAAGTGATGTGCCTGCAGGGTCCCGCCACGCAGGAGACGTCACGGAGGCGCCTAAGCGCCCAGCACCCCCGTCTGAGACACAGGAAGACGGCTGGAAACGCCATCGGGCCCAAAGCTGGTCCAGGACGGATGCACGGGCTCAACTCTGCTCCAACACGGGCTCCGAGTCCCTCCCAGCGACCGCCCCAGGAGACGCCTGTGCCAGACAAGGCCCGAGGGAAAACAGAGATGGCCACAGCGGGTGCTCGTTTCCTCCCTCGAGAGACTAGAACCCAGGGCCGGAGCGATGGGACAGCGGGGAGTGTTGGCCTTGCACGTGGCTGACCCGGGTTCGATCCCTGGTATCCTGTTAGGCCCCTCGATCCCTGCCAGGAGTGACCCAAGTGCAGAGCCACGAGGAAGCCCCGAGCACTGCTGGGTGTGTTCCCCACCGCCACCGCCACCCAACAACCATAGAGTAGAGTGCCGAGAGACAAGGCTGCACCCTCGAGTCACAGACCCTCCTACTCACCTCCAGCATCAGCAGCCCGACCACCTCGGAGGCGACATCTCTCTGCATGTCCCCGCACTCCACCAACTGCAGGCAGCTGCTGTATATCTTCCGGCGTCGGAGAGCGCCCGCATCCTCCGAGCAGGGGGAGCCTGGTTTGGGGGCAGGGACCACAGGCACAGAGGGCCCAGGAGAACTTCGTACACGGAGACGGGGTGGAGGGGCCAGGAGAAAGCAGGCCCCCACCGCACCCCCAGCCCCCCAGTCCCACAGGTACGCTGCTGACCGGCAGCTCACACCTTCTGACGGGGACACGAGGCCCACGGCCCTGTGCGACTCTCTGTCCCCAAGGCACTCCCGGTAGCCAGGAGCAATAGGACAGCCAGGGGCAACTGCCTAGCTCGGGACCAACCCTGGTTCACTCCCCAGCACCTCATGTGCCTCCTGAGTCCCACCAGAAATAACCCCTGAATGCAGAGTCAGGAGTAAGGCTGAGCATTGCTCGGTGTGGTCCCCAAACAAACAAAACGGAATATGTATATAAGGTGCACAGAGGCTCCTGTCCATGACGCCCGAGTGCCCCAGCCCCTTGGAAGCCACGGTGGGCCCTGAACACAGCTGTTCTCGCCAGATGCACAACAACAACTGACTCGACGTGGAGTCTCACAGTGCATCCCTCAGGGCCCCACACCATGTGTCTCAGTGAATCTCAGTGAGTATTTGTCTGTCACTGCTCTGGTTCATTCTGTAGCATCTCCAGAACAAAGGTAATGGGGCCCAAGAGATCAGACAGGGGTTAAGGCTCCTGCCTTGCACATGGCCAACCCAGGTTCAAATCCTGGCACCACTTATGGTTCCCCCAAGGCCCGCCAGGAGGGACCTCTGAGCACAGAGCTGAGAATACGTCCTGAGCAGCTCCGGATGTAATGCCAAGAACGAAAAATAACTGCTACAACCAGACCCCCCGACCCCCAAATAAAGCCACAGGAAATGTCCCAGAGGGGCTTTTCACAGTAAGGAAAGCCCTCACAAAAATTCAATAATAGGGTGGGGATAAGCATGAATACTCCCACCTTTGAAGATGGCTCGCAGGAGACTTCCCAAAGCTTTCCCTTTCAAGGCCTGGTTCAGAATACAGGACAGCTGCAAACAAAAACAAAAACAAAACAAAACAAAAAAAAGCTGCAAGGGGAAGAGAAACAAGACAGCAGAAGGACATGTGCTTTGCACAGGCCAAGCTGGGTTTGATCTCTCAGCAGAGAGCCAGGAGTAAACCCCAACACAACCAAGTGCAGCCCCCAAATCAAACAATTAAAAAAAAAAAGTGACAAGTTCCTCTCTGGCGGTGATGAATTTCGCCTAGACAATCCCCACTCCTGTCAGCTTGAGGCCACCTCACACCATCACCCCTTGTGTAGAGGGACGGAGCAGAGGTCAGAGAGGGCTGCTGAGCCAGCAACATACCAGTATCTGCACTAGGGGCAAAGCTACATTCTTGAGCATAAATATTCATCCCACGAACAGTGTCTGCACATCCTCTCTTCCTGAGACGCTAGGGGTGTCAAGGACACATACTAGAAAATGGTCATGGTATATCACTCAGTTTAAATCCACACTTGAAGACTCCTGCATAGGCAAAGGCTGACTCATCGCCGATTTTTTGGGGTTTTTGTCTTTGGTCTTCACTAAGTTCTCACCAGCCCTTCTGTACTTACTAGTCAGAGCTTACTTTTATTTTATTTTATTTTTTTGCTTTTTAATTTTTTATTGAATCACTATGAGCTGCAGTTACAAAGTTGTCCATAATTGGGTTTCAGTCATACAGTGTTCCAACATCCGTCCCTTCACCAATGCACATTTCCCACCACCGATGTCCCCAATCATCGCTGATTAATGTTCAAATAGCCCAGCTGTGGCCAATGGTCCTTCCAACTGTGTTCAATTCCCAGTGACACGCCCCCTTCATGATCCTTCGCTCCTGGTGATCTTCATGCCCACACACCAAATCAGCAGTTGTTCTGCCAATGCCCTCGGCGGAAGAGGTCACTGCAGACCAAAGGTGTAGTGAGCCTGCTATCTCTGGGCTATCTCTGCTGCTCCAGATTAACAACACATTCCATCAGCTGTTGAACCCCAGGATGAAGCGTGAAATTGCCTAGCCCACACCAGCAGAATTAAAAAACCTGACTCACAGCTCAGGGGATAGCTGCCACTGTGTTGTTGAGTTTACTTTCTTGAACAAAAAAAAGGACACAGGCAAATCTCATGTCCCCTGAGTCCAGACGCTAGATCCAAATATGACTGTTCCACCCAGATCCCTATTCCGGAGAGGTACTGCCACTTCCCTCCGTCGCCCCCATTTCTTTACATCTAGGACTGGTTATCAAATCCATCGTCTCCTAAACACCGGACTTCTCCTCCCAGAAGGACACACTTCCAAACACTCACCTCATCTTCTTCCAGACTTTGGAGAAATGCCTGCAGGTTCTGGGAATTCTCTGCTGCTAAAGATATAATTTTCTGGTCCATGACTGACCATTCCAGGGACTAACCGGCTAGAAGAAGACAAGCTTCATTTGAACAGGGCTCCGAGCACGGGGCTGGGGAATTCCCACAAACCCTTCGGATTTCAGCTCAAGTGGCCACATCCCCAAGTGCCCAGCCCCCAGCACAGCTTGGGGGGTGGGGGTGGGGGATAGGGAGTCCTGGAGTACTACTAGACCTGATTCAAAAGCAAACCATTCCCCCCCGGCAGTATTTTCTGTTGATTTATTTTCTGGCTTTTTGGGTCCCACCAGGTGATGCTCAGGGGTCACTCCTGGCCTGCACTCAGGAATTACTCCTGGCGGTGCGGAGGTGGGGGGGGGCGGGGATGACCAGGTGGGATGCTGGGAATCGAACCGGGGTTGGCTGCGTGCAAGGCAAACGCCCTACCCGCCAAACCATCGCTCCGGCCCATTTTTTTTCCTTTTTAAACCCACTCCATTATCTACATTCCAGGAGGGCCGCGCGCCTCATTCATTGCAACATTTGTTGCACGTATCCTGGAAGGGCCAGACCCGGGGGCACTTCATGAGCTCTCGGCCACTCCGAGACCGGGGAGGGGGGGGGGGGCGGGAGGAGGAGACGGGGAATGCGGGGATGTTTGCTCTACTGGCCCCCCGTCTTGGGTGGGGAGCTTGGGGGGCTCCGAACGGCCGAGGGGTCTTCCCGGCGATGAGGAAGTCGGGAAGCGGCGGGGCCCGGTGAAGACCCCTCGGCCAGGGCACTTGCTAGACGCGCCCGGCTCGGGACCCCCCGGATGCAACACGCCGCGCAGCAAGCGGCGACCCCACGGGAGCCCAGAAACGACCCCACGGGGCCGCGGCGGGGGCGCACTCGGAACCGGGCTCGAGGAAGGCCCCGGACGCTGCCTGCGCGGCCGGGAGCGGGGCGGCCCGGGGGGCTGCAGCCAGCGTCGGAACCCTGGCGCGCGATTTCGTCCCCGCGGCTGCGCCCCCTGCGGGCCCGAGGCCCGAGGCCCACCACCCGGGGTTGCACGGAGCCCGGCGACCCGCTCACCTGCGTCCCGGAGCCGCCGCGAACCTCCAAAAAGGCGCGCTGGGCCCGACGCCGACGCGCTTCCGCCGCCGCAGCCCGGGATTGCAGGCTCCGCCCCTCCGCTCACTTCCGCCACCCGTAGCAACAGGCCCCGCCCACCAAGCGCCCATCCACCGGCCCTAGCAACAGGCCTGCCCCTAAACTCACTTCCGACCGCCCGAGCCAACCGGCTCCGTCCCTCCAGCTCACTTCCGCCGCCTGTCGCGAAAAGACTCCGCCCCTCAAGCGCACTTCGGCCGCCCGTAGCAACAGGCTCCGCCTCTCAAGCGCACATCCACAGTCCGTAGCAACAGGCTCCGCCCACCCCAGCTGCGCGCTCTCCTGCAGCCTGGCGGGATGGGTACCAAGAAGAAAAATATTTTTTTTTTCTTTTTGGGTCATACCCGGCAATGCACAGGGGCTGCTCCTGGGTCTGCACTCAAGAACTACCCCTGGCGGTGCTCAGGGGACCATATGGGATGCTGGGAATTGAACTCGGTCGGCCACATGCAAGGCAAACGCCCTACCCGCTGAGCTAACACTCCAGCCCCAAGAAGAAAAATTTTAAACATTCCTGTTTCTTTTTTTTTTTCCGGGAGGCACACCCGGGGGTGCTTAAAGCTTACTCCTGGTTTTTGTTTCGGAATGACTCCTGATAGGGTCTGGGGACTCAAAGCAAGCGCCTTCCCTAATCCTGGTCCTATCTCAGCAGATAACCTCAAGCTTACCACCGAACCTTTCTATCATTTTTCATAGCTCCCTGCATTGCTTTCCCACGGGCACATTTTACCCTGGGGGGAGGAGGTTCAGTGTTGGGCGCACCCTGCAGCAACAGCATGGCCCACCTCCTGCACTTTTTCTCTTCTCCCCAGTGTCTCGCAGTCCCCTGTCTAGACATTCTAGATCTGGGGTCAGCGTGATCAGGGGCTGGTGAGGGCCTTGCCTCATCACCTTCTCGTTTGTGTCCTTCCTCCTGTGTAAGGATTCCTGGGGGCCCAGTCAGCTCCCCAGACCCCACCCAACACCACTGCATTGGGCCAGGGCTCCAGTGCATGCACTGAGGAAACGTGAACATTCAACTCGTGGCTAGCACATCTTTTCCCACTATTAATACCATTACTTCTTCTTTTAAATCACTTAATCACTTAACTTCCCGTTAGTCGTCGATTTGCTCGAGCGGGCGCCAGTAACGTCTCCATCTGTCCCTGCTGCGTGCTAGTGTAGCCCAGTGGCATCTCTTCGCTCCGGGAACATGAAGGGCCTCAAACCGATCGTTCATGATCTTGACGAAGAAGTCTGACCATCTGGTAGGTGGGCAGCCACGCAGTCTTTCGACATCCCGTGGAATCCAGTCGGTAACAGCTCTAGTCCAGCGGTCATCTTTAAATCTCATTACGTGACCAGCCCATCTGATTTTTGACACCTTGGCAAATGAGACAGCGTCCCTGATTCTTGATCGTTGACGGATGTCGGAACTCTGGATTCTTTCTCTCATTTGAGTGAAACGTGATATTCCAAGCATAGCTCTTTCTATTCTTCTTTGGGGACCTGAGAAGGTCTCTTCTTTTAAAACAGAAAGGAAAAGTAGAGGCTGGATAATACAGCAGGTAAAGTGCTTGCTCTGCAGGCAGCCAACCCAGGTTTGACCCTCGACATTCCATAGGATCATAGGATCCCTGAGCACCACCAGGAGTGATTTCTGAGTGTAGTCCATCCCAGGACACTGACCACGTCTGATACACGCGCCAGGGGCCTGGCGCTCTCCAGGGTGCTAGCCAGGTGTGTTTTGGGGAGCCGGGCTTCCAAGGGCATTACACCTACAAACAGCCCACCCCCGGCCCCTCATCCTCGTGCCCTCCGGACTCCAGTTTATGTCTGCTCCTGTAGGACCACTGAAAGAGGAAGGAGCTGCCCCTGACGCGTGTATCAGACGTGGTCAGTGTCCTGGGATGGACTGCATCCTCCTGCTGCCCTGGGGCAGGCGGGACCTCAGCCAGGCCATCCAGATGTGAAGACTTTTGGAAGGGGTGTGCTTGAAGACATACAGTAGGTTAAGGGCTGGAGTCCTGGTCTCACCGCCCAACCTCTGATGCCCTTCTCCCTGCGAGGGAATGGGAGGGACTTCTCTGTCACAGAAGAAACAGGAGCCCTCGAAGGGGAACTCGGCTCTTAACTCCCCACCACCAGGGAAGCGAGACAGCTGGCTGCTGGGACTATGAGGCTAGGAGCTGGACGGCAGCACCTTTCCCCGGACACACTGGATGCCCCAGTGCAAAAGCTCCACCTCTGATTACTACTGCAACAAGGACAGCGCAGCTCCTTCCTTTTCCAGTGGCCCTACAGGAGCAGACATAAACTGGAGTCCGGAGGACATGAGGACAAGAGGCAGGGGGTGGGCTGTGTGTAGGTGTAATGCCCTTGGAAGCCGGGCCCCCCAAAACACACCTGGCTAGGCCCTGGAGAACGCCAGGCCTCTGCAGCTCCAAGGCTCTCACTCTGGTTCCACGGAATCATTCCTGACTCGACTAACCTCAGCTGGGACCTTTGAGGTTCTTCCCGTGGGACAGCCCAGTTTTAACTCCATGTTCTGTCTCACACGTTTCCCACCCTGGGCCTGGTGTCCTAACAGGTGGACGACTTCTGCAGATGGAGCAGTTTCAACAAAGGCAAATTCACTTTCTCATGTTTCCCGAGGTTCAGGGGAATCAAAGGAATAGATGGTGTCTCCTCCCCCTGGCTTCCTCCGACATAAGTCATCTGCCCTCTCCACCTGCCTGGACCCGTGTTTCCCCTTCTGGGCCCAAATGCCCCCTTCTTCCAAGGACACCAGCCACACTGGAAGGGGGCGGAGAATGACCTTATTTATCTCATTCAGCTTTTTTTCCCGTTTTTTGGGGTTGCAACCAGCAATACTCAGGGGTTACTCCTGGCTCTGCATTCAGGAATTACAGCAGGGAGGGTGCTTGCCTGGCACATGGTTGACCTGAGTTTGATCTGGGCCATTGAAGTATAACTCCCTGAGCCCTGCCGGGAGAAAACCCTGAGAGCAGAGCCAGGAACAGGCCCTGAGCACCACCGGATGTGGCCCACAAAAACGGACCACAGCCAGAGGGTCAGGAACTCTTTGGGGGTGACATTGTGGAGAGTGCCCTGGGTTGCCAGCATCCTGCCCGGGCATCGCCAGGCAAGAACTGGTCTATGTGACTTCCTTTGGTCTGTCCCCTGGGTGGGAGTGACTCGCTCCAACCCTTCTGTGGTTGAGGCAGGGGCCAGAGAGGAGAGTACAGCGCTGGCCCAGTGCCCAGCTTCCACATGGCTGAGCAGGGCTCTCCGGAGCCCGGAGCGGGCAGGGGACACACACAAAGGAGCACTGTGAGGCTCCCGGCTGATTGCCCCCCCCACCCCCTCATGCTTGTTCACCCCCCTGTCAGGGCCTCCCAGGGAGCCCGATTTCATGGGAAACGGAGGTGGAGGGGGAGAGGGCTGAGAAGTTCCTCATGACTCAGTAATCTCAGCCTGCTGAGGGGACTGCACCCTGGCCAAAGCGGCTGGCAGCTCCGTGAGGCAGGTCGTAGCACCGGCTGGACCCCAGGAAGAGCTGTGGAACCTGGGAGGTGAGTCAGACCCAGGACCAGCTGCAAGGTCCAGGGTGGGATGGAGAGAATGGAAAAATCTGGGAAGCAAAGAATTGTTCCTGGACTCTCAGTGCTCAGGGCTTGCTCCTCACTCTGCTCTCAGGAATCACTCCTGGCAGTGCTCAGGGGGCCGTATGGGGTGCTGGGGAACCAACCTGGGTTGGCCGGGTACCCTATTGTCCCAGCCCCACTCTGAGGATAAGTTTGAAAATGCCCAATGCATCACAGAGCTCAGAACACGGGCTGGGGATTGTGACAGGTCCCTCCTGAGAACGGGGCACTAAGGAAGGGCGGGGTGTTCCACCAGGCTGGGGTGGTGGAGGAAGGGTCCCCTGTGGGGGGCAGCCCATCAGGTCTAACAGAATGGAGATTCATTCTTGGGCTTCCTGGCTGGGCCGACTCTTCCTAAGGAGTGAGGTGAGGCTGGGGTGATGGCTCCGAGGGCTGGGCACAAGCTCTTCGCGGGGGTGCCCCCACCCCACTGCTCTGTCCCGGAGTCCCGCTGGGAATGATACCTGAGTACAGCCAGGCGCGGCCCCCAAAAGAACAGAAATTGTGGCCACTGTGTGTGTGTCACGTCTCGTATTCTGACAACAGAGGAGGCGAGACAAGAGACTATACAGTCTCTTCTTGGAACCATCTTGGAGAGAGCAGACACGTGTTCACACACATGTCCTTCTGGGTCAATTGCGTGCATGGTCTGCGCCCTCTCAGAGGTGGCTATTTGAGAGCACAGGTTCCCTGGGCCCTGCCCAGCCTTCCCTGGTCCGAAGCCCAGCGGTGGTGAACCTGCATTTCTCGCAGGTGATTCTGGTGTTTGCAGGTAACAACAGACAGTTTCTCTGACCCCAGGGAAAAGACTGCCCACAGGGACGAAAAAGACGGGGCGCCCAGAGCCCATTTCCCGTGGACCAGAGCATGGCCGAGGAGGTAAGTGTCCGATGCCTGGGGCAGCCTCCTCCACCCACCTTCCCACTCTCCCTCCACGCTCCTCCACCCTCTGAACCTTCTGGGGGAGGAGAAATTCCTATGGGCTCTCTGTGGTCTGTGACCACCCTCTCCCTCGGTCGCTCCCTTCCTAGATGGGCCTGTTCCGTGTGATTCCCGAGGAAGAACGGGAACTTCGAGCCCAGCTGGAGCGGCTTAGCCCCAAGGACCATGGGCCTGTCTTTGGTCCCTGCTACAAGCTACCCCGCCATACCCTGCAAAAGGTGAGGTTCTGGGGGTGCAGGGATGAGCTGGCTAGGCCCCCAAGCATGTCTAGATGGCTCCCTGGGGCAGAAGCCAGAAACTCAGCCTCCATGGCAGAACCCACCTTGGCTTCACATGTGCTCCGCCAGGATCCAAAGGCACCACCCCAACCCCGCGAGAGGCTGGAGTTCCTTATCCGCGCCTGTGTTGCAGCTAGGACCAAAGCTCCATTGTCCTCATGCTGGCCAAGGAGAGAGCTAATCTGAGTGGCTTCAGGGCTGGGAGGAGGAACGGGGGAGCTGGGGCAGGCAGTCTCTGGTCTAATCCTAGCACACAGCAAATTCAAGTCATTCAAAAGCCCAACAGGAGTACAAAGGCACTGTTGGCACCTAACCCCTCCCCCCTCATCCACTGGTGACCTGGGCAGTATGTCCTCTTTCTAGGCTGGGGGGGGACTCATCTCAGAAGTGCAGATAAGACTGTCTGTCTTGGGGGGCGGAGAGATAGTACAGTGGGGAAAGCCTTGCACGTGGCCGACCCGGGTTCCATCCCTGGCATCCCATAAGGTCCCTCTAGCACCAGGACTGATCCTCAAGCACAGAGCCAGAAGTATGTTCTGAGAACCACCGAGTGGGGCCTTCCCATGAAGGGCTCAGCAGATATTAAGCTCCGGGGAGTTAACGGGAGTCTTTGGCTGTCATTTCCTGCCAACCCTCCAGCCCTGAGGCTTGACCTCATGTTCTCTAGCTGTCACTGGCAGTCTGGGTGGGGTGGATGTAGGGGAGTGGGGTGGGCTCCTGCCCCCACAGAGGGCTTAGCCCAGGCTGTCCTGCCCCTACCACTCGTTCCAGGCCAAGGATGAGCTGAATGAGCAGGAGGAGAAGCGGGCGGAGGCCGTGCGAGCGCTGCAGGAAATGGTCCAGGAGCAGGCAGCCACAGGGCAGGAGTTGGCCGTGGCCGTGGCTGAGAGAGTGCGGGACTGGGCCAGCGCTTCCTTCCTGCGCTTCATCCGTGCACGCAAGTTCGACGTGGGCCGCGCCTATGAGTTGCTCCAAGGTAAGGGAAGTCCTGGCCACGTGTGGAAGCTTGGGGGATTCAGGACCCTCAGCACCTCCTCCCGCCATGCTTCCCCTCCGTCTCCCCGGGTCTCCAAATCTGACCTGCAGACAGGTATGAGCCTCCAAGACCCCTTCCAGGGGCCAGAAGCTCGGTACCGCGGGCAGGGTGCTGCTTGCCTTTCATGGGGATCCATGAACCCAGGTTTGATCCCCGACACAACACAGGATCCCCAGAGCCCCACCAGGAGAGATCCCTAAGCCCTGCTGGGGGTGACGCCGCCCCAAAAAAAGACCGCTTTGAGCTGAGTAACCCCTTTCAGTTGAGTAAAGGAAGCATGCATGTGCGAACGAGTGAGGCTCCCAGCACCAAGTTCCCAGGGTCTGGCCCCAGGAGAGGCTGAAGGAAGAAAAGGCTTTATTGGAAACTGGGTGCAGCACTTAAACCCACCTCTCGCCTCTTTGGGGAGGCACATTTTCATAGCAAGGAGGAGCAGCTGGAGCCGTCCATTTTGTATATATCTTGAACCACTAGGGATGGGGCTAGGCATTAGGTCTGGGTGTGGCTCTGGGACAAAGAGAACGAGATGTGCAGACATCTCTGGGTGTTTTCCCTCTAAAAGGCCACTTAAGTAGCAGGTTTAGACCCCCCCCCCCCCACACACACACACTGTTTGGGAACCACAGCTGCTGGTCCTTCCTGCTGGACAGTTGAAACATAATTGCTGCTCCAGCAAAGCAGTTTCTGCAAAGCCCAGTGTTAGGGCTAGAGGGGGTGTAGGGGTGGGGGGTGGGGGTTCCCATTCCCTAAGGACCTGTCTTCTCTACTGCGCCCACCAGGTTATGTCCAGTTCCGCCTGCAGTATCCGGAGCTTTTCCAGAACCTGAATCCTGAGGCTGTCCGCTGCACCATCGAGGCTGGCTACCCCGGGGTTCTCTCCAGCCGGGACAAGGAGGGCCGGGTGGTCTTGCTTTTCAACATCGAGAACTGGGACAGTGAAGAGATCACCTTCGATGAGGTCAGTCTTGCCCCTCCCCTCCCCGCTGTTGGACCCTATTTCCTCTCTCCCCTGGGAGGCAGGTTTGAGGGGGACTGGGGCCGACAGCATTGCCCAGACAGGAGGAAAACCAGGGCGTGACCAGCAGGGGCCCGGCCTTGTTGAGAAGCTGGGAACCATGGATGGACCCTGGTCCATGGTTGCTGGCTCGCAGCCAGGCTTAGGGCTACAGAAATAATTTCACTTATTTTCATTTCTTCGTTTTTGGACCCCCAAAAAATTACTCAGGGATCACTCCTGGCTGTGCTCGGGGACTCTATAGGACGCCAGGGATTCAACCCTGGTCTGCTGTGCACACCCTGCCCGTTCTGGCCTCTGGTTTCTTTATCCATTTCTTGATTTTTGGTTGCTCTAATATATGTCCTCACGTGGGGGTGCAGCTGACAACCAAGGGCAGCTTCCTGATTGCGGGGGGAGGGGGGGTCGCAGGTCCCTGCTGGACTGTCCAGTGGGGGGTAAGGCAGGGGCTCCCACGGGCCTGTCTTCTCGGCTCCAGATCCTGCAGGCCTACTGCTTCATCCTGGAGAAACTTCTGGAGAATGAGGAGACACAGATCAATGGTTTCTGCATCGTGGAGAACTTCAGGGGTTTCTCCTTGCAGCAGGCGGCCGGGTTGCGCACCACCGACCTCAAGAAGATGGTGGACATGCTTCAGGTGCGTATCCCCCAAGCTGCCCAGCCCGGCACCTAAGGGCAGGGCCATCAAGAGAAATGACTGCCAGCGGGTCCACTGCAGGGACACCAGCCGCCTCGCCAACCTGAGTTCCCTCACGACCCACCCTCCTCAAGCTTCCCTGCTCCTTTGACAAGCCGGCCCGCACCCTCGAACCCAGAAACACCCCGCCCCCAGCCCTAAGTGGCAGACTAGCGGCCCCGCCCTTTACCTGAAGCCCCGCCCCGAGCATGTAGCCCCACCCCTGCCCAGAGCCCCGCCCTAACCTTTAGCCCCACCCCTCGCCTGAATCCCCGCCCCCTCGCTGGAGCCCCGCCCCTAGCATGTAGCCCCACCCCTGCCCAGAGCTCCGCCCTAACCTTTAGCCCCACCCCTCGCCTGAATCCCCGCCCCCTCGCTGGAGCCCCGCCCCTAGCATGTAGCCCCACCCCTGCCCAGAGCTCCGCCCTAACCTTTAGCCCCACCCCTCGCCTGAATCCCCGCCCCCTCGCTGGAGCTCCGCCCCTAGCATGTAGCCCCACCCCTGCCCAGAGCTCCGCCCTAACCTTTAGCCCCACCCCTCGCCTGAATCCCCGCCCCCTCCCTAGAGCCCCGCCCCTAGCATGTAGCCCCACCCCTGCCCAGAGCTCCGCCCTAACCTTTAGCCCCACCCCTCGCCTGAATCCCCGCCCCTAGCATGTAGCCCCACCCCTGCCCAGAGCCCCCGCCCTAACCTTTCGCCCCACCCTTCGCCTGAATCCCCGCCCCTTCCCTGGAGCCCCGCCCCAATCTTGTAGTCCCACCCTCATCGGGAGCCCGTCCCTGTCCTGTAGCCCTGCCCCCGCAAAGAACCAGGCCCCCTTGCCTGGAGCCACGCCCCCCGCTTGGGAATGGGTTTCTTTGACAGCCCCTCCAGCGAGCTCCCACTGCTCAACGTCCTGCTGTTCTCAAACTAGGCTGTTTGCAACCCGATGCAGCTTGGGGGGCTAAGATGTTTGCCCAGCGGGGGGCATCCTGGGGTCCACTTTGCCGGACCTTGGAGAGAGGCTGGGCGGCGACGGCCGTCAGAGGGGCGGTGAGGCCAGACGGCTGTGCCCCCTGAGCCACCGCGCTGTGCGGGGTCTCTGTTCGACAGGGCTCCTTCCCCGCCCGCTTCAAAGCCATCCACTTCATCCACCAACCCTGGTACTTCGCCACCACCTACAACCTGGTGAAGCCGCTGCTGAAGAGCAAGCTGCTCCAGCGGGTGCGTGGGGCTGGGGGGCAGGGAAGGAGGGTCCCCGGAGCCCGCCGGCCACCCCATCCCTGCCGCAGCCCTGCTCAGCCCTGCCCCTCCCCCCGCCGCAGGTCTTTGTCCACGGAGAGGATCTGTCCAGCTTCTTCCAGGACATCGACAAGGACATCCTGCCAGAGGACTTTGGGGGCACGCTGCCCAAGTACGATGGCAGCGCAGTGGCTGAGCAGCTCTTCGGGCCCAGGGCCTCAGAGGAGAACACGGTCCTCTAGGGCACCCCGTGGCCTGCACCCTGCTTCTGGGCCAGCACCCCGGCTGCCTCCCCAGCCGTCCTAGCCCCAGGGAGGTGAGGGGCCTGCCCAAATTCCCAAGGGGTCACCTGGTCCCCAGCAGTGGGCAGTACGGTGTGGGGTGGGGGTGGGGCTCCCAGACCTGGAAGACTGAGGGCTGCATTCCCGAGATTCTAGTCAGGCTTCTCAGGGCTTCCTTTAGCACAACACTTGGCTATATAGGGTCTGACGGCTGCCCCCAGACAATAAACAGGAGACATAAGAAGGGCCTGTCAGAGCTAGTGAGGGGCTCCTGGCAATTTTGTGGTGGCTGGTGGCAGGTGAGGGGGGCTACACATGAATGTGAGGTGGTTTGAGGGTGCTGGGTTTGGTGAGCCTGATACACAGGGGGAGGTGGGCACCTCCCTTGTCCGAGGGGTCTCCTGCACTGAACACTTCTGACTCGGGATCACCCCCCAACCCAGTACTGTTGCGATGTAATCTGAGTGCTTGAATCCCGGGGCTGACCCCCTCAAAGCTCAAAGTTGCTTTCAATAAAGAGATTAGAAATATTTTTTGAAATTTGACAATATATATAAAAAAAAAGCAAAAAGAAATTTACAGATGAACCATGTGGCCTGGAAATTAAAGGAAAAAAAAAAGCCCTTGGCCAGGAGCGGCGGGCTGGAGCCACATGGGTTTAGCCCCCAGCACTGCTTGGTCCTGGCCACAGCTGGGAATAGAGAATCAGCTCCACAGAGTACAGAGCCCAAACTGAAGAAAGAACAGGATTCTGGAAATGCTAAGTCATGAAGGCATAAACAGTGATGGTGTTGTAGCACCATTCACCATAGCCAGAATCTGGAAACAACCTGAGTGCCCCCAAACAGACGAATGGATCAAAAAAAACTATGGTAGATCTACGCAATGGAATACTATGCAGCTGTTAGGAAAAATGAAGTCATGAAATTTGCCTATAAGTGGATGGATGTGGACAGTATCACGCTCATGCTGAGTTAAGTGAGTCAGAAGGAGAGGGACAGATATAGAATGTTGCATTAATTTTTGATATAAAAATATACATATAGTAGGAGACTAATGTCCATGGCTAGGGAAAACAGGGGTTAGGAGGACCGGTCAGTGGTTGAATCTAACCACAAGTGTGTGTGGGGCTGAGGGGAGGTAAGATAGAGAAGGGACCGGTATGACAATACTAGCTGGGAATGGTCACGCCGGACAAGATCTGAGGGTTAAAAGCAGGTAACGGGATTTTCTTGATAAACTTTCAGTATCAATATTGCAAATTAGAATGCCCGAAAGGGGCCGTGGGGCAGAAAAGGAGAGAGAGACAGAGAGAGACAGAGACACAGAGAGAGACACAGAGAGACAGAGAGACAGAAGAAAAGCACCTGCCATAGAGGCAGGCGGGGGATGAGGAGTGGGGGGTGATGGGAGGGAACCTGGGGACACTGGTGCTGGGAAATGTCCACTGCTGGAGGGATGGATGTTGGGACACTGCATGACTGAAATCCAATCAGGAACCGCTGAGCAGCTTTGTAAGGGTCTATATAACAGTGGTTCAATAAAAATGTTAAAAAACAGTCACGTGGAAGCTAGGAGACAGGCGCGTGAGTTGACATTGCCCCCTGCTGGCCGCCCCAGGCATGGCCCTTCGTGGCCTCGCTGAGGGGGCGCCGCCCTGCAAGTCCCCAGCTGCCCGTGGTTTCTCAGGAATGAAAGCGGGATGAGAAACACGGAAAGACCCCAGCATGGGAGGTGCGGAGCTGCACGACCGGCCCTGGGCTGCTGCGGAGATGCCTCAGCAGGCAGCTCGGGTGTGGGCAGTCTGACCCTGGAGTCATTTCCAGCAAAGGCAGCCAGTGTGTGCGGAGGCCAACCCGTGTATGTGGGGATGACAGGCTTAGTCGGGGCGGGGCGGGGGGTGTTGGCGCGCATCTGCACAACCTGTTATCATCGAACACACAGTGGCTGGTGCTGCATGAGGTCTGAGACAGACCTGCCGGGGGAAGCTGGAAACGGCGCAAGCCTCGGACTATCTTCCACCTGTTTCCGTCGTCAGCAGGACTCTCATGAGCAAAATCCAAGGCCCACGAAGGCATCCCGGGGCCTGTCACTTGGAGCACTGGGGACACTGGTGCTGGGAAACGTACACTGTGTGCTCTCAGGAGTTGGCGTCTGTGCCCCAAAGGGCACAAGGATCAGCTTCGAGGCACTGCCGGGGCGGGAATCTCCCTCGTCTCAGGCGCTGGCTTTTCATGAGCCCGTGAGCTGGTCACTTCTCTGGCCTTTGCGCAATGAACTGGGTTACATAAAACTTGAGAATTGAGAGGGCTTGAGAATTCTGCAGCGGGGAGGGCACTACCCCCACTAACGTGGATTTGACCCCTGGCATCCCGTAGGGTTCCCAGAGCCCAGCAGTACTAGAGGGAACATCTGCTCTGCAGTGCCAGGGACCAAACGGACTCCTTGCACATCAGGCAAGAGACTCCCAACTGCATCATATCTCAGGCAGTGCTTGTGTGTGTGTGTGCGTGTGTGTGTGTGTGTGCGCGCGTGCTTCAGCGAGGAGCCAGCAGGAGCCCCGAGGGAAAGAAGAGGCAGGGAAAGCCATGATGCCAAATTTTTCAGTCTTTATTTAAGTAAAGAAATTTCATAGACTCAAAGATAACAAAATTAGTTTTCATTTGTAATGATGTCTGCTTACCACCACACAGAATCAAAATAGGACCCAAAGTACTGAGAAGAAAAATGATCAAGGGCACTGTTTAGTATAATTTCTTAACAAAGGTGAATATATCCTCACTTTTAGAAAAAAATTGCATTGCTAGTTGCAAATCTTAAAGACCACCCTCCACCGGTGCTGGAGGGACCCCTGCCCCTGCCCCACCTCCCCGCAATCCCCCCTCCCCACCAAGTCCATCAGCCTGGAGCCTTCGAAACACAAACTCGAAAAAAGCAAGGAATTTTCAAGGCGACATCTGACGTTTTGGGGAGTCTACAGGAAAAGGAATCCAAGCAATGGGGCCCAAAGGAGGAATGTGAAAGTGTCAGGTCTTGGGACCCGGGGTAGGGACGGATCTACTCAGAGAGGAGGAAGGTGGTGGACCGAAGTCTCGCCAAGGACGAGGGACAAACTGTCCCCCTCCCCTGGTGTTGCTAAGGCAGCAGCAGAGGGAAAGCTGGGGGTTTGGTGGAGATCTTCCTGAGGCAGCAGGGGACCCCCAGGCCATCTGTACCTGGAGTGAGGGGGGGAGAGGGGGCTCTCCTCTCCATGTGGACTTGGGTTCGAGGCAAACCAAAGAGCACCCCCAGCTCCTCCACCCAGGAGCTGCCTCCCCAAAGCCCTGTCTGGGCCAGAAGTGGTGGGACCAGGGGTCAGCAATTACTCTAGGTCTCGGGGCGGGGTGGGGGGCTCCTCCCCCACCCCCCAGAGAGGAACATTCTGGAAGGAGAGTCCATGGGGTGAAAGGTATTTCTGCAGATGCTCCAGGGGGACAGGGATCCCCAAACTTATGGCAATACATTTCTTGGCTAGTGGGGAGCCAGAAGGCAGAGCAAAAGGGGGTCGTGGATTTTGCTACTGATCAACAGGACTTGAGTTCAAAGACTTGATCCACCAGTTAGAGATTACACTTCAGCACACTCGTTAGCGAGACAGGAAAGCTTTACCAGGGACATGCTAGAGAGACAGTTTAGAGGAAACGGGAGTTTGGGGAGGGGCGGCTGGCCTGTCCAAAGGGGGCTGCTTTGGGAATGCCCGGGAATCTGAGGGCAGCAGCAAACCTCAGCATCAGGGCTCCGGAGCCAGCAGCCCCCAGCAGCGACCATTTTCATCTCCAAAGATGCCTTTCTTTCCTCCCTTCCCCTTCATTCCACAAACAATTCGCGGAGAACAGAGCCACCCTGCGACAGAACAGAGGGGCTGCCCTCTGCTTGGACAGATGCTCAGACGGATGCTCGGCCTTCTGGAGACATCCAGAATCTTCCTAAGCGGTTCTGAGTTGCAGGGAGCGGGGGTCCTAACCTGACCAGGCATCAGCAGGCCACGTGACAAGTATCCATGCAGTGCAGGAGCATGTGTCCCAGCGCCCCGTTGGGGGAGAATCTAGAGTTAAGTTAAGGCTTTCTGGACGGAGAGAAAGTTCCGGATGGTGCGTGACAAAGTGGGAAGTGCTTCCGGGCCAGAACTCTGCGAAGCTGGTCTAAGCGAGGACTCTCACCCCGTGGGTGGTGGCAGGGGCCTGTGGAGACTTCAACCTGTATATCTGGGCACTTCCAGGAGCCAGGGCTGAGTTTTATGTCAGAGGTTCCCAGCCTCCGGGGGTCCAGGCATTCATCAGGGGTTTGGACTTGCTCATGATCCAGAGGGTTGGGGGACGGGACAGCCAGGGACCAGGTGTATGTTTTCTCTCTCTTTCTCTCTCTCTCTCTCTCTGCCAGGGGTCGAAGCCAGGGACCACAATGTGCAAGGCCAGCGCAACAGCCCCCAGCTGCATCCCCATTCATCAGTCTTGTTCCTGCAACGTCATCCTCCTCCCGTCTTTATCCTTGCCCCAGATGTGAAGATAGTCTTCCTTCCACCAGATGGGCCTGGTTTTTGCCCGGAAGGCGCCTGGCCAGGAGGAGGCAGGCAGGAGGAAAGGCTGGCCTCCGGGCTTTCATCCAGGGACCAAAAAGCATTTCCGGTCTGGGCTGGCCACAGTCCCAGCTTCACTTCCGTGCCTGGGAGGGCGCTGAGGCTTGACAAAGGGCTCCAGTGGGACTCAAGCGACTCGGATGAGAGGTGATTAGTCACTCAGTAACCGTTGAGAAGGCCCGACCCCCTTTTCCCCCACCCCTCCCGCCACACATCAACAAAGGCCTGAGCCTCCCTCAGCCCATCGGGGCAGACCAGGCTCCCCACGCTACACCAGAACCTCCCCCCACACCACTGTGGGCATCAACAGAGCCTTCTCCTCCCACCAGGTTGGGGCCCGGGGCCACTTTGTCGGAACCTTTGAGTTGTGTCCTAAGGCAAAAAAAAAAGGGAAGACAGAGCCCTGCCCCTGGAGGCATGTCCAACAGGGCTCCGCCCCGGGAGGCGTGTCCAGTAGGGGGGGCGGGTCCCTGGCCGGGTTGATGGTCTGCAGGTCCAGTCGCTGAGGCTTGAGAAGTCAAGGGCATGGCAGGAAAACGGCCCCCGGGTCCTCCACGGGAGAGGTGGGAGAGGGGCTGGCTTCCACCTTGCGGGGCAGATGCTAAAGTGCCGCTCTGCCCTCGGAGACCAGGGCGAGGAAACGCGGGGAGACAGCGGCCCCAGCAAAGCGGAGAGCACGGAGAAAGGATGGCCGAGCCTGGCCGAGTCCCGCGAGCCTCAAGTCTTTCGGGGCCACGCTGTGCCTTGAGACAACGCAGCGATTGTCAGAGAGCAGGTCCAGGTGGCAGGCGGCTCTGTCGCAAGCCCGGGGCCAGCGCCTAAGCCGGGGTGGGGAGGGGGTGCTCCCTTGTACCTCTACATGCACTCCAAGTCCCCCCCAACACACACACACACACACACACACACACACACACACACACACACGACATGCAGAGACCCACGGTTGGTTTCTTCTCCCCTCTGTCCCGGGGCCAAGGAGCCCGCAGGCCACATTCTTTTCCGGGTCTCCCTTCATTGCACTTGCGTCCGGCGACAGTCCCAGAGCATGCTGAGACTTTCGAAGAGCAGGTGTTTAAAGGTCCGAGCATGGGGATGGGCACCACGGAGAGCCACGTGGGGAGTGCTCATCTCCAGGGCTGCGGAACTGCTCCCAGAGACCCACACGGCAGACTGCGGTGCAGGGAGGACCCCCTGGGTGAGAAAAGGCTGTCGCCCGAGGCCGGACTTCCCAGCTGTCTGGTTACCCAGGGCCAGAGTGACGCAGACCTCGGGTTACAGGCCGTCAAGTTGCCACTGACTGATTTGACGAAAGCGGCAGACCCCTTCCTAGGAACTGAGGGGCACCGATAAATGGAGGAGGGCAGGTGTGGACGGGGAGAAGCACGCCCAGGAATATCCTGAGCTTGTCATTGTACCTCAGCGGCCTCAGCTGTCTAGGCCCCCACACCCATCCCCTTGTAGGTGACCAGTGCCCGGGCCTTTCCCGAGACCTAGAGCGGGACCCAATCAGAAGTCGGGTCTTGGCGCTCTCTGCCAGGGTGCCCCATTCGGTGGCCTTGCAGGATGGCCTCTCCCATGTGCCTGGTAGGAGAACTGCCATGTGAAAAACTGGAATTCCCCGGGTCTCCCTTTACCCCCGCCCGTCAAGGTGAGGGGCAGGGACCACTCTGGAGGGAGGCTGGGTTTTGAACAAGCCTTGGCGATTCTGATCCACAGCAGGGTGCGGGAAGCCCCTCTAAAGCTTGGCTGGGGCTCCAGGGAATTCTCCGGGAGTGGGCAGGGGGCTGGAGGACTAGCCTCTGGCTGTCAGGGTCTAGGCAGGCACGGCCCACGGAGTCCCGGCCTTCTCCTTCCCTGGGCAGAGCCTTAGGACTGGCAAAGCAAAACCGCTGTCAAGAATTTTTTTTTTAATAGGGAAACTAGATGTGACTGTGTGATTGGTTTAAAAGGGCAGCCAAGACCGGGGCCCTCTTGCCTGTCCCCGAAGCCAATGCAGTAGGAAGACCCTGTCCTGTGCAGAGACCGACGGGGCGCTCCTGGGGGGGGGGGGGGCGCAGCCTCACTCCAGGTCAGCCTCCACTGACTCCGTATCGGAGCACTGTGACTTGCTGCGCTCCCACTGGCAGATGGCATCGGCGTACTCTACCAGCAGTTTGTCCATCCAGGTCAGGGGCTCAGGGAAGAGCACGGAGCCCTCGAAGAAGCCCAGGTGGCCGCCGTGCAGGGGCAGCACGAACATGACGTTCTCCCGCTTCTCTGCAGGGGACAGGGAGCAGGCTGAGTTTGCTGTTCGGGGTGACACCGGGAAGGGGGCCCAGCATCCTGCCCTCCTGCTCGGTCACTTCCCTGGGTCCTCCTGGGAAGCCCCTGGACTGACTCAAGCAGGATCCTCACAGAGTCGGCGAGGGCGGCTTGCCCAGTCCTCATTGTGCACCCTGACCCTGAACTTATCTGGGCCACACACTGGGACCCAAGCGGGGCCAGCTGAACCTGCATTCCTGACCTTTCCCCTGGGGGCCAGGGCGGGAGGCTAGAGGCCAGGGCCAGCTCAGTGGGGTTCAGAATCTCCCGCCCCAGGCATGGGTCTCTATAAAAGCTGGGTGACGTGAAGGATGGTCCCGAGAGCATTCTCAGGGGCAATCTGGACTCCGGGGCTTGCCCGAGATCCGCTAATCCAGAGCCTGACTCCAGGGGACACCGTGAGGGTCTGGCCCTCCCAGGTTAGCAGAGATCCACTGCAAGTGTGACCTCCGACACGCACGGCCCCGCCCACCCCGGCCTACTGCTGCTCTTCCAGAAAGTTTCAGGGGCGACCACACTGGCACTGAGAGAATGACAGTTGCCGTACAGAAGCCAACAGAGCCCTGTGCCATGCACGGCAGCTGCTTTGAGTGAGCACTGAGGAGGGGTGTGACAGGAGGGAGCATCTGCACCTACAACACACACATGCGGCTCACAAAAGCACGGAGGAGTGGGGTCCCAGAGCCCAGGCATGCCTTGGCCCTCTGGTTAACACATGGCATTCACGAGAGGATTGGGCCAGAGACTTCACATACGCCCTGCATGAAACGGGGCGGCTGGGCCCCTCCTGCCACCTCCTCTGAGATCCTCCTTTGGTGCTCACCAAGGGCACCCAGAGCACAAACCATGCCCGAGCGGGCTATCACCACCTTGCTTATCACTTGCTGCTTTTACTGTGCTCAGAGCACACAGGGAGGCTGTCTTTCATGGGGACAGCCAATGGGGGATGCAACGCCTTTGTTCTGGGGTGTCTTTTTTCCTAAGTGCTTTTGTTGCTGCCTCAGGCAGTGCTTGGCAGGGACTGAACCTAGGGAATCCCTTGTGCGACCCCATGCGTGCTCCCAGCCTCTAAGCTGCCGCCCCAGTCCATAGGTTAAGCTTCTCTCTCTCTGGGGCACGAGTTCAGGACCTGCCACAGAGCCTCGCCCCCAGCCTGGGCCAAGGATCCACACCACAGCAGATGCTTAATGGCCGAGACGCTAAGTCCAAGCACACTCGGAAATCTCCCCAGATACCCCTACATACGCGTACGCTGCCTCCCGGCTAGGGGTCTCAGTGCACTAGTTCTGGCCTGTCAGGGCAGTGGACACGGGACCAGCGCAAGCCCTGCCCAAGCTGTGAGCCACGCAGAGCTTACCCGACAGCGACTTTGGAATGCTCAGGAGGCTTTCATGAACCAGAGGGTCATCGGCAGCGTTCACCAGCATGAGAGGCACGAAGATCTGCAGCAAGGACAGGGGTCAGTCAGGCCCCGGGGCCTCCGTCGGGCCCAGGATTCAAGGCAGCGAGGCTCTGTGCCCAGTAGATGCTTTACAGGGAGGGAAGGGGCACTACCTTCTGCATGCCCCCCAGGGCAGGGATTCCAGTGCCACAGCCGTGGGGCCGTAGGTGGAAGGACTAGAAGGCACGGCACCCAGGGAACCCGTTCTGGCCAGGAGGGAGACCGGGGCCAGAGATTCCTGGGGGCTGCCCCAGGAGCAGATGGACACTCACCCTGTGGAGGTACCTCATGCAGCTTTCCTCCTCGTAATACTCCTTCAGGGATGAGTAGCCGTGAAACTTCCTGCGGCATGGGAGAGGGGGGCCAGGTGAGCATGGGAGCACCCGGCTTGTGGGGGTGCTCAAGTCATGGCTTGGCCACTTGCTGATCATGGAAACTTGGGCAGACAGAGGGACAAGCTTTCTGAGCTACTGCAGAGTGGAGCTCGGCCTGGAACCTTCCTCTAAGGTCCAAGGGACATTCAGTCTCTGACTTCTGTGCCCACTAGGATGTGGCTGTCAGATGCATCTGGACAGACTGGCCACTTCCGGTTTCTCCTTCCTGGGAGTTCTGGGTCCCAGGAAAGGAGGGGGACTGGAGTTTGGCTCCGGGTTGAACCCCAGAACCTGGCATGTGCCTGAAGATCATGGAATTCAAGAGTGACTTTCTGGTGCTGGGACCGTCTGGGCAGTGCTGGGCAGGGGCACAGGGTGCCGAGGACAGAGACCCATGGGGGCAACTGCCTGGCCTGCAGAGGGTGGGGCTTTGTCTGTTTTGTTTTGGGGCCCCGTGTGGTGGTGCTGGGGGGTTGGGGGTGCAGCCTCTCACACGCTGAGACTGCACATCAGTCTGGTCTACCGTCTCTGTGCCCCGACGATGGAGTTTTCCAGAAGGAAAGATGATGGGGACACCAGGGCCTTCTGTGCTAAAGGGAAAGTTGACACCGGGACAGAGGGTGTGACAAGGAGCGTGGCCCCAAGTCACAAGTGACAAGGAGCATGGCCCCGGGGCTATGGACGCCAAGACCAGCATCAGAGAGCTCTGCTCAGACATCTGATGGCGTCATCGGCTTCTGAGTGTCCAAGCAACAAGAGAAGCAAGTAAGGGGGCCGAGAGAACGGGTCAATGAAGCTTGCCAAAAGTGGCGAGAAGGGGGCAGAGGACAGTTAGGACAGAGAAGGGACGATACAGTTAGAATGATCGCTCTGGACAAGAACTGAGTGATAAAAGGTAGGTGAAATGATAACCATTCAGTATCTATTACAAACCATAACGCCCAAAAGGGAGGGGAGGAGGAGAGGGAGAGAGAAAGAGAGAGAGAGAGAGAAAGAGAGAGAGAGAGAGAGAGAGACAGAGAGACAGAGAGACAGAGAGAGAGAAGAAAAGTGCTTGCCACAGAAGCAGGCTGGGGGTGGGGGATTATCGGAGGGGAATTGGGGACATTGGTGCCGGGAAATGTGTGCTAGTGAAGGGACAGGTGTTGGAACACTGTATGACTGAAGCCCTATCATGAACAACTTTGATTCAATAAAGGCTGAATCTCTGTGATTCAGTAAAAAAAATTAAAAGGAAAAAAAAAAGAGAGAAGTTCATATCCTCCTGGGAAGCACTGGACTCCAGGCTGCACAGAGGGAGTTAGGGGGCTGAGAGCTGGCTGTGCACGCAAGGGGTCGGGTTTGAGGCCCAGTGCTGCCTCATCCCTGGCCCCCGAGCACCACTGGGAGTGGTCCCAAAAGCAAGTGAGCAAGCAAACAAAAGAGACACAGATGGGGGACGGAGGGATCAGACAGAGGGGAGGGCGCTGGCCTTGCTGACCCGGGTTCAATCCCCGGTACCCCATAGGGCGCCCCAAGACCAGTCAGGAGTGATCTCCGAGCACCACTGGGTGTGGCCCCAAAACAAACGAAAAGACACAGAAGGGCCCAGAGCCTGAGCACGGTGTGAGGAGCCGTGGGGCCCCCGACATGGCCCACCTCATCAAGTTGTCATCGATCTGCATCAGAGACGTGGCCGTGTACAGGCGGCTCAGGTCCGTGTCCTCCAGGCTCTGGGGTTTCCTCACGTGGTCTCCGAACAGGGCCTGCCTGTGGGGGACAGAGCCTCAGGGCCGTGAGCTGGGACAGGGGGCACACCCGCTGCCCCTGGGGCACTTACCTGTGGGACAGGATTATCTTCTTCATGTTGTCGGCCATGAGGAAGTTGTAGAAGCGCCGGCACTGGTCCCACTGCATGAAGGTCTCCTGGGCCCTGTGAGAGCCACCGGCAGCAGTGAGGCACTTTGGGGGCCCTGTGGACCCCGGGGAGGGCAGAGTCTGGCGCTAGGGGCACTCAGTGCCAGGACCACAGGTGGAACCCTCTGTGCCATCTGGGCACGGGGAGCGGGGAACCGGCACACCTGTGCTGGCCGGGAGGGCGCAGGAAGACTGCAATCAACAGGAGTCTCCCTGGAGGAGGTGAGGGAGGAGCCCCTCGGGGGACAGGAAATGGTGGTGGGAGATGACCAGCCCCGCGTGGGCCCTGACAGTCTCAGGGGAGCGCAACAGCATTGTGGGGGATAGTCTTATTGTCCCCAAAGTCTAAACAATACGGTGGGGAGAGCACTTGCTTCCATGCAGTCCACCCGGGTTTGTTCCCAGGTACCCTTTACGGTGCTCCCCCAGGCCCGCCAGGAGCGAGCCCTGAGTGCAGAGCCGGGAGGAGCACGACACAAAACACAAAACAAAACCCCCTCCCCAAACCCTGATCTGAGGAAGGCGGGACCGTTACAGAAGGATTAGACTGGGGGTGGGAAGAAGCCAGGGTGGGAGGGCTCGGAGAGCTTGGCTGGGGGCGGGGTCTCGGGCCGGGGGCGGGGTTACTCGGGCCGGGGGCGGGGTTACTCGGGCCGGGGGCGAGGTCTCGGGCCGGGGGCGGGGTTGCTCGGGCCGGGGGCGGGGTCTCGGGCCGGGGGCGGGGTTACTCGGGCCGGGGCGGGGTCTCGGGCTGGGGGCGGGGTTACTCGGGCCAGGGGCGGGGTTACTCGGGCCGGGGGCGGGGTCTCGGACAGGGGGCGGGGTCTCGGGCTGGGGGCGGGGTTACTCGGGCCGGGGGCGGGGTCTCGGGCCGGGGGCGGGGTTACTCGGGCCAGGGGCGGGG
Source organism: Sorex fumeus (assembly GCF_029834395.1). Classification (NCBI taxonomy): domain Eukaryota; kingdom Metazoa; phylum Chordata; class Mammalia; order Eulipotyphla; family Soricidae; genus Sorex; species Sorex fumeus. The sequence goes on along the minus strand of NW_026606081.1, from coordinate 57,105,975 downwards.
TCTCGGGCCGGGGGCGGGGTCTCGGTCCGGGGGCGGGGTTACTCGGGCCGGGGGCGGGGTTACTCGGGCCAGGGGCGGGGTTACTCGGGCCGGGGCGGGGTCTCGGGCCGGGGGCGGGGCTACTCGGGCCAGGGGCGGGGTCTCGGGCCGGGGGCGGGGTTACTCGGGCCAGGGGCGGGGTCTCGGGCCGGGGGCGGGGTTACTCGGGCCGGGGTGTGGTCTTGGGCCGGGGGCGGGGTTACTCGGACCAGGGCGGGGTCTCGGGCCGGGGGCGGGGTTACTCAGGCCAGGGGCGGGGTCTCGGGCCGGGGGCGGGGTTACTCGGGCCGGGGGCGGGGTCTCGGGCTGGGGGCGGGGTTACTCGGGCCGGGGGCGGGGTCTCGGGCCGGGGGCGGGGTTACTCGGGCCGGGGGCGGGGTTACTCAGGCCAGGGGCGGGGTCTCGGGCCGGGGGCGGGGTTACTCCGGCCGGGGCGAGGTCTCGGGCCGGGGGCGGGGTCTCGGGCTGGGGGCGGGGTTACTCGGGCCAGGGGCGGGGTCTCGGGCCGGGGGCGGGGTTACTCGGGCCAGGGGCGGGGTCTCGGGCCGGGGGCGGGGTTACTCGGGCCAGGGGTGGGGTCTCGGGCCGGGGGCGGGGTTACTCGGGCCAGGGGCGGGGTCTCGGGCCGGGGGCGGGGTTACTCGGGCCAGGGGCGGGGTCTCGGGCTGGGGCGGGGTTACTCGGGCCGGGGGCGGGGTTACTCGGGCCAGGGGCGGGGTCTCGGGCCGGGGGCGGGGTTACTTGGGCCGGGGCGTGCTCTTGGGCCGGGGGCGGGGTTACTCGGACCGGGGCGGGGTCTCGGGCTGGGGGCGGGGTTACTCGGGCCAGGGGCAGGGTCTCGGGCCGGGGGCGGGGTTACTCGGGCCAGGGGCGGGGTCTCGGGCCGACTCACCTCAGAGCACTGTAGCCTTGGCACACACTGACGCAGCACAGCACGTCCTCCTGGTTGGCCTGCGTCTCGCCCAGGTACTTGCACACGATGTTGCCCCCGAGGCTGAAGCCCACCACCACCAGCCGCGTCTGCGGGTAGGTTCTGCGGATGTAGCTCACCATGGCCCCGAACTCCCAGGTGCAGCCTGCGGGCAGCAGGGTGGTGGTCAGACCCGAAGGACACACTCAGGGCGTCCCAGGCTCATCCCCACTGGCCCCTGGGGTCCCAAGAGGGGCGGACACGGTGCACACAGAAACGAGTGCTCTGAGAACTGGCTCCTTAGGCCACAAACTGGGATGCGGTCCTCATGAGGATGGCAGGTGAGCAGGAGAACCAGGTGCCTGTCTCTGACGGGGAGTCGTCAGCGTGGGCAGTGGGGACAGGCCAAAGGGCTGGGAGAGGGTCTCTGGGAGAAAGAGGGTGCTGGGGGGGCCAGGGGAGATGTCCCTGTGGGAAGGTACGGGGGGTGGAGGAGCGGGATGACCTTAGCAGTGTCCCCCAAGACCTCTGAGAGGAGCAGGTTGGGGCACGTGGTGGGCAGGGAAGCGAGGCCCGAGTATGTGGGCAGCCCAGCGGTGCCCCAGCAGGAAGGCAGGGTGCCGTGGGAAGGCCGGATTTGGGCATCCAGGCCGTGCCCTCCTTTAGGATGTCTCCCTGCTAAGCAACAGGCACTCGCTCCTAATCTGGGTTGCCAGGAGACAGGCTGGAGAGTTGGACTGGGCCTGAGGGGAGGGGTCTGTGTGGGGCATCTCTGCCCAGGACAGGCCGGTGGCACAGGGCCCCCAGCAAGGCTGGTTCAGTTCCTTCCACCTGCAGTACACAAACTTCACACTGGGGGGCGCTGCTCTGCTTTCTGGAAGCTTCCAAGCCGAGGCAGTGGACGGGGCAGGCTTTGCTAATATTTCCTTCCACCCTGCAAGGTGCCGCCCTGCTCCACCCCACCAGCAGTGCCCTCCTACCCGGCAAACAGGAACCCCCAAACCCAAACACACCTGCCTACAGGAACCCCCTCCCCACCCACTGCACCCGCTTCCAGCTGCTCAGCCTTAGCGAGGGGGCCCGAAAAGGGCTGCATCAGTGAAAACATGTGCAGGTTGGGGGTCTCTGGGTTCCCCGAGGATGACTGCCTGTGCCGTCCGTGTGGCTGGCCCGGGACAGCTGGTCTCCCGCTCCAGGCCTCAATCCCAGCAACGCTCCTCGGCCTGAAAGGGAAACGAGCTCCCCAGCAAGGGGGGAGCCGGACCCCCACCCGCCTCCGGGAGCTCCTGGGCTGGGCGCGACCCCAGCTGCTTCCTAAACTGAGGAGGGTTTAATGAGGTGCTTCATCCTTCAGGATTAGCGCCACCAACGGGATTTAGACACCTAATCTGCAGCTTCTTTGGAGATGAAACTTGAGACTAACCCACGGGGCCAGCTGGCAGGCAAGAAACGCCTCCCCCCTGCCAACGGCCCTAAAGACAACTTGGAGCAAGGCCTTGCCCCAAGGTTCTAGGAAACGGTGCTCCTTGAGGACTGGGTGTTTGCACGCCGACTCCTCTGACGGAAATACATGCATGCACATACACGCACACACACATACAGTCACACACATGTGGTCACACATGCACACAAGTGCACACACATGCATGCATGCACATACACATACTTCTCTGACAGAAATACATGCATGCACATACACACACACACACAGTCACACACACATGTGGTCACACGTGCACACACATGCACATACATCCACACATGGGCGCACAAACACGTTCACACGCACTCACCCACATGCAAATACACATACACACATACACATGTGTGCACACTCACACATGCGCACATACACAGAGGCATGCACGTACACACACATGCACACACAGACACAAACAAGCACGCCCAGAGACTCGGTGTTCCATGCGGGAGGTGGGGGCAGATGCTGAGTCACCTCCTGGCCTCCCTCCTGGGCTGGGCAGGCCGGGGGCGGGGCCCGCCTCCATTTCTTTCCACCGAGGTTGCAAGTCGAGGGGGGATGACCCGGCCCTCCAACCTCACCGCAGCCCTGCCCCCATTTCCGGGGCGCAGAGTCATTTCTCAGAGCTTTGGGCACTGACCACACGGATGAGTCACCCAGGGAGAGGCTGGAGGTGCTCGGGACAGTCCAGCTGCCCAGTCCCATGGGCTCTGACACCAGGATGGTCACCCACAGGTCCAGAAGTCCCAAGAGGCTTCTTCGGGCTGAAGCTGGGGTCCTGGGCCAGCCAACCCTGCCATCCCCAGCACGGTGCCTGATCTCTGCCCACTGTCCCCAGGACGACGCCCAGTCTGTGCCCCGCCCTCCTGGTCCCTGCACCCCAAACCCCACCCCATCCACACATGCTGGTGTGCGCTCCTTCCTTCCACCATCTCCCCTCTGGCCCTTTGACAGCGGTCTGTTACCCAGAAGGCAGGGACAGCCAGATAAGTCCCTGGGCACCCCTCTATCTATGGCCAGCACAGGTCAATCCTGCCCTACCATGGTTTCATGTTACTGTGATTCCTGCCTTTGGCTGGGGTCCTGTCCCTCTCTGGGACCCTCAGTTTTCCCTCCAGGAGATGGGGTATAATGAAGATCGTGGTGCCTCACAGTAGCAGCACTGTGGCGCCCAGGGCTCTCGGACCCTACAAGAAGTCCACACCCTGGGCCAGAGTGACAGGACAGCAGAGAGGACGCTTGCTCTGCATGTGGCTGACGTGGGTTCTATCCCCAGCATCCTACAGGTTCCCCAGAGCCAGAAGCCAGCCCCGAGCACCAGGTGTTGAGTCGAGACTGGGGGAAAGGCAGCAGGAGGGCAGATCTGATCGCAGAGGGAGCAGGAAGAAGGGTTCCCCACCAGCCCAGCGTGCGCCCCCTGTACCGTAGGTGAACATGCGTGGGGAGGTCAGCTCGATGTTGGGCAGCGCCCCCAGGTGGTTGAGCACAGCGCAGCGGTAGCCATTCCTCTGGGCATAGTCGACGAAGGTGCGGATGTACTGCTTCTCGCTGTGGTTGGCGATGCCAGGGCAGATGACCATGGTGATGTCATCTGCAGGGTGAGAGAGAGAAAGCCCATGTCCCCATCACCCGGCGCCACCACCACCCTGCCTGGGCCGAGGTACACACAAGGGAAGCCGACAGGAAGCTTCCGATGCAGCTCCATCTGGGAAAGGTGGTTTTTATTGTTGTTTTTTTGTGGGGGGGGTTGTTTGTTTTTGGCGGGGGTGTTTTGGATCACACCCGCCAATGCCCTGGCTCCGTGCTCAGGAATCACTAATGGAGGGGCTCTGGGGACCCGATGGGATGCTGGGGATCGAACTTGGGGATCAAGTGCAAGGCTAATGCCCTCTCTGCTGCTCTATGGCACTGGGCCTGCTTTTGCTTTTTTGTTTGTTGTTGTATTTGGGGCCACACCGAGCAGTGCTGAGGGGTTACCCCTGGCTCTGCACTCCGGGATCACTCTTGGAGGGGCTCAGGGAACCATACGGGGTGCCAAAGACTGAACTGAGTACAAGGCGGGCACCCTGCCTGCTGTCCTGTCACTCTGGACCTTGGCATTTTTATCTTTTGGTGGTGCTGGGGATTGAACCCAGGGCCTCTCTCTCTCCCTCTCTCTCTCTCTCACACACACACACACCCACACACACCCCACACACAGGGCTGAACTGCACCCACCCAGCCCCTGCTGTCCACGATGTGTCCCGAGGGGCCCATGAGCACTGCTGCAGCCACCCCTGACTGTGACCAAGGTGGGTGCCGCGAGCAGGGGCCGCCCGCCCTGCCTCGCTCCTGCGTATGGACGTGCTCACCTCCGACACAGTGCTCTGCCAGCGGCTCAAAGAGGTCGAAGGTGGACGTGGCCCCGTCCGCCATGGTGATGAACTTGCGGTGCCCGTAGGGGTGCGGGGACCTCACCCGGCCCATCTTCCCGTACAGGGCCGTCTGGATGTGGCCGCTCTTGCCCCAAATCAGTGGGGGGATGTACCTGAGGGCAGAGAGAGACAGTCGGGGGTGCCGCGGGTTGGGATGGGCGCAAATCCCCTTGGAGAGGCCGAGCCTTCCATCCGGACAACCCGATGGCCTCTCCTGGCCCTCCTGTGACCCCGGCCTGCCAGGGTAGGTGGTTCGTGAGGCACGAATATGAGCTTTGCCTCCGTGCCCCACAGACTGATCCATCCTGTGTCACACAGGCCCGGGAGCCCCAGGATGGGCGGGAAAGCGAGGGGCCGGGAGATGGAGGTAAGGCGGTCCCCGTTTGACAACTGCAGCACCAAGCACTGGCTAAGGTATGTCTGGCGCGGCAAACACATGTTCCTGCAGCTCCCAACCGCCTCCTCCTGGCCCTGCGACCCCCCTGGACACTGGCCATCATCCCCTTCGGGGCCTGCCCAAGCCTCATGCATAGGTGGGGGGGTCAGAGGAGGGGACCTTCTGTGCCCCAGAGAATGTGCTGGAAGGGCAGAGCGCTGTAAATATTTGCAGGATTAATGAAGGATAAAGGCCATGGAGCCTGCGCCAGGCACGGCTCCCTAACAACCCAGCTCTGAGCAAACACAGACTTGGGATCTGGCTACACGGGCGCCGTGTGTGTGTGTGTGTGTGACATAGGGAAAACCGGGGCCCCCTGAGGAGCAGTAAGAAAGGAGGCAGGGGGTGGTATGCGGGTCCCGAGAGAGCTTGCCAGGCTGAGCCAGGCCTCTGCACACAGGAGGGGGGCCTTCAGTGGATTATGGCTGGCTATGCCCCCCACCCCAACCGAACTAATCTGGGGGCCGAGTAAAAGCTCCGTGCCAGAGAGTATTCTGGGGGGGGGCGGCTGGCGGCACCCACATCGCTGACACTATGCTCAGGTCACAGACTGGGTGGCATCCCAGCCCACTGGGGCTTCTCCTGATCTTACACCAAGCCCGATGCTGGCAGAGATGCTGCATGAGGTAGGAGTGACACCAGTCTCTGTCAGGGTGCCCCCATGGTGGCAGCGGAGAGGAGGGAGTGCCAATGGAGGCGGGGGGGTGGGGAGGTGCTGCAGCAGCCGTCGGGGAGGGGCGGAGAAGATCAGGATGAGAGTTTGGGGGCCTGGGTTGGGGGCCAGCAGGGATGACGACCCACGGCTCATTTCAGAGGGGCTTGCGGGACAGCCCATGGCAGGTGTGGGCTCTGCCCTGAGTCCCCCTGTGCCAGGGCCACACGCGGACTGCTGCCTGCGGGAACCCAGGCCCGGCCCCTCCCTGGCTGCGGCCTCCTGGAGCAGCTCCAGGCTCTCCCCAGCGCCATAGAAACGGCCCACAGTCCCCGCGAGCCGGCGCCCATTTCTGTGGGGACTCTGGCGCAAGCTATTCTTAGCGGGAGCAGCTGGGATATTCGGGCCCTCGGGCCCCACCAGCGGCCTCCACCTCGACTCTTGTGCCCGGGGCATGCTGTCCTGCTTAAGTGAGGATCCGGGAGGACACGGGGCTGCCCAGAAGCAGAGGCTGGCCTGTCCTCGCCCTCTGGCCTGCTTCCAGCCAGCATCCGGCCCTGACCGACCTGCAGTGCCAAAGCCCACAGGGCTCCTCTGGGCATGCCCGCCTCTGCTACTCCGCAAATGTGGGAACACGGGCACACATGGGAACACCTGTGCACACGTGGGCGCACACAGGCTCACACATGCAACTGCCCCATGCCCCCCGCTCCGGCTGAGCACATAAAGGATGCGTCTGGGCCAGAGCCCAGGATGATGACAGGGTCCTGGGACCCACAAGAGAAAGCTCCTCTCTCCCCAGAAGCCCAGAGAGGCTGACTAACATCCCGGCCTTGCTGTGTATCTCGTGTCCCTTTGACTCCCAAGCCCTGGGTCCCATCCCACTGGCGCCTGCACGTTTGGGGAGGCAAAAGCCACTTCAGAGGTTCTGCCCACATGGGGATGGTGCTGGTCTTTTTTTTTTTTTCCTTCTTTTTCTTTTTGGGTCACACCCAGCGATGCACAGAGGTTACTCCTGGCTCGTATACTCAGGAATCACTGAGGGGACCTTATGGGATGCTGGGAATCGAACCTGGGTTGGCCACGTGCAAGGCAAACGCCCTACCTGCTGTTCTATTCCAGTGCTGGTCTTTACACTGGCCTCAGACTTGTTTGCAGAGGGACACGTGGGCTGCTGGTGCCCAGGCGCTGGCCAGAGCATGGCTCCGTCACCTTGCTCTGGTCCTCCTGGCACTTGGGCACCAGTTCTGTGGAACCCAGGGGGACGCAGGAGACACACCGACAGCTACTGGCATGGGGACAGAGAGGCCAGAGGGGGTGACCTCAGGTGAGAGTACAGAGATGAGGCCTTCGGGGATCAGAGGCTGAGGAGAGTCTGCAGGATGGGATCAGGGTCCTTGGCATAGGGGGAGCCACTGAGCTTGCTCCCAGGCCACGGGAGCCAGGCCAAGCGGGTGGTCGATGCCCCATTGGGAAGAGAAGAACAGCGTCCCCTTCGCCCACACACACACAGCCCACCCGAGGCCCGGATCCCAGAGTGGAGCCAGGAGTGGCCCAGGTGTGGCCTCAGAACAAAAATAACTACAAAAGCTTCTTGGTTTGGGGGCCACACCCGGCGGTGCTCAGGGCTTCCTCCTGGCTCTGCACTCAAGGATCACTCCTGGCAGGGCTCGGGGGAGCCTTTGGGATGCCAGGGATGGAACTCAGGTCAGCCGTGTGCAAGACCAGCGCCCTCCCTGCCGTCCCAGTTCTCCAGCCCCCCACCGACAAAGGCTTCTCTGGCCGGTGATTCCCGCAATCATTCATTCCCTGGAGAGTAAGGCGGGCGGGGGGTGGGGGGTGAGGGATGTGGAGGTAAGAGACTGATCTAAAGTTCATTTGGGAAAACAAACGCCAGAAGAACCAAGGAAGCAACAGAAAGGGCAGAGAAGGGCACCAGCTTGCTCCCATCCTAATGAAATCTGAAAAGCTACAGATGCGAACTTAGGGTCAGCGCTGGTCTCGGGGAGAACGCACCCAAGCCCACGCCCAGACGGGGGAGGAGGGCGGCCTTTGAACAGCAGGCACGGCGCGACTGTTCAGTGAGGGGAGTCAGACTTCACAGTGGGGTACAGCCTAGAGAGGAAACTGAATCCCTCAAAGCAGCAAGTGGGCCCCCCACCCCGATTCCTCAGTTCCCAACCAGAAGCCCCTTCTGTGGGCCAGCGGGTGGCAGGAGGCGGCTGGATGGCACATGCCAGTCAGGGCTGGGAAGAGAGGCCGACAGCGAGCGAGCGGACCTGGGGCAAATATTTGCGCTGTACCACAACGGGCTCCTTCCTCTCACACCGAGTTCTGCAGAGGATCAGGGAAAGGCCACTGAGCTCTCGCGATGCGGGATGCGGGGGGGGGGGGGGGGGGGGGGGGGGGGGAGGGGCTGGGGGCGGGCTCTCCACACAGGCCAGGCCAGCACAGGAAACAACGGTTCAGGTGAGCGAGGGCACCGCCTTGCCCCCGGGACAGTGCGCATGAAAGGGGCGGGCGGAGACCCTTTATTAATGATTATTAATGGTTTCGGTTTGGGGGTTGGTGCTCAGGGCTGCTTCCTGGCTGGGCTCAGGGAGCCATATGGGGTGCCAGGGATGGAACTTAGGTCAGCTGCATGCCAGGAGGAAGAGGCGCGGCTGCTGCCCCGCCCCCCGTGGGGAACAGGCACAGACAGGGCCACCAGCGCCAGAGAGGCCCCCTCTGCCCCCACCGCCACCAGGAAGCGCCACTCCCTGTGTGCCCCACAAGCAAGGGCAAAGAAACGTTCTGGAAAGTTGCGCGTATCACTGCTTAGGCCCTGTTAGGGGCGGTGAGCTGGGGCTCGCCTTTCAGTCGGAGGAAGAGGAAGCAGAACCAGCGTGGCCCCTGAGCCTCCCCAGCTCGGCTGGAAATCCCGGGAGAAGAAAAGATAACAATGCTTGGAGCAGGGCCGGGAAGGGCTCCAAGGGCCCCAGGATCCCGAGCACCACCAGGAGTCGCCCCCAAGGAAAACGATTTTGGGGGGTTGCTGGTGCCCTTTGCTCTGAGGCCTGAGCCGCTCCCCGAGCTGCCAGGAGGGGCCTCTGGGCTCTTCTTTCTGGGGAAACTGAAACTCCTCTCTGCCTTGTCATGCCGCACTGTGGCACTGGGGTCTGGGTACGAGGCCTGCCAGAGGCGACCAGCTTGGGGGAGAAGGGAGGAGGGGCCTCCCCGTCTCGGTCCCTGAAGGGGGAGTGACAGGCTCAGCTCCACGCTTCATGGCTTCGTGGCTTCACCTGCCGAGGATGACCCCCACGGAAATCCCAGGAACAGCGGATCTCAGGGGAGAAGACCCAGGGGACGGCCTGTGGCCTGGGACCAGGGCATCAGGACCCAAAGAGAAGGTCAAAGGATTCTCAAGGGACTCTCCCTCCCTGGGCGAGGGACTGGAATCACAACAGCTCTGGGTGAGGCTGCCCTGGGTGACTGCTCTTAGAGTTCCCACCCTGGACCCGTCCACTCCATCCAGGCACCCTGCAGTCAGCAAAAGGCGAGGCAGAAGCGAGGTGGGGGTGGGGTCAGCAGTCTAGGGCAGAGACGGGTCCTCAAGCAGGAGCTGCCAGGAACACTGGTGGTGCCCCTGGGGCTGGCGTGGCTGGCAGGGGTGTCCACTGGGGGCTGGTGAGAGGAGCTCCCCAGAGTCCCGTGTCACCCCTCCTCAGCCCCTCAAAACACTCGGGGTCAGGTTCAGGACCGGGACTGCGAGCCACACACCAGTGGGGCCACCGGGGTCTGGACCATCTCCTCAGAAACAAGAGCACGAAGGCAGTGGTGGACAGAGAGATGGATGGACCCTCAGGATGCCGCCTACACAAGGGCGATCGGGGTCGTGTGCAGGAACCACAGGCCCCACAGAATGTCGGTCGGAGCCAGTTGAGAGGGGGGCGGTCAGTGGGCCTGGGACTTGGCAGCAAGGGGCTTGTCCTCCAGGAGGACAAAGCTCCAGTGTCCACCGATGAGGCAAGGCCCCGTGTGGGCAGGAGCGGAGTCCAGGGGCAGCTAAGCCTAAGATAATGAGCCTCTTTTCCACGATCACTCGCCTTGAAGGGGCTGAGCTGGCTCCGGATCCTGCCAAGGGGCAGTGGCGGGCAGCCTGGGAGGGGACAGTGCGGGAAGCCGCAGCGTGTGAGCCTGGGCAGGAAACCGCCAGGGTCCACCTCCAGTCCCTCAGCCTCACCCCCTGCAGCCAGGCCCCTGCAGCTCCGCCACGGGAAGGAAGTGGGGGCCGGGAAGGCAAAGGTGGGGAGGTGGGGAGCCGGTGCCATGGATGAACTTCCACGGACTGAGCCAGGGCCAGGCGGAACGTTTATGGGGAGGAGAGACCCGCAGGTGTTGGCAGGTCTGAGGGCCGGGAGGTCGCATAGCCGCAGTTGTCGGTGCCAAAGGATGGTGTGAAAACATCCTAGGAGCATGCCGCTGGCCCACGGCACTGGGCCGGGTGCCATGATCCACGCAGGAAAAGGATGGTGGCCCAAGGGCTCCAGACACGGCACGTGGCAGAGTCTGGGTGCTGGGCGGTGTGATTCCTGACCAACAGGTTCTGGGGGGCTGAAACCCCCACCTGCCACACAAACACAGCAAAATCCCCAACAAGCATCACTTCCATCTCAACCCACTCCTCGTGCCCTTCCTGGTGTGGGCTTCCCGAGGAGGGAAATGGGCTAATGACGGGGTGGAAGAGCCATGAGGCCAGGGAGACTGAGCAGGCCTGCAACTTGCATGCGAGAGTCCTTCACCTGCCTCACACCTGATATCACACCTGCCACCATACCTGTGCCGCGCCTGCCATCACACCTGCTGCCCCACCCACTATCCCACCTGGTATCACACCTGCCGTCCCACCTGCATGGTGTGGGGTGCAGAGCCCCGAGTGAGTTTCCCGGTTCTGCTTTAGATTCAAGATGTGGCAGCAGCTTCGGCATCTGCACCCCAGGCCCTGATGCACCTGGCAAACTCGCTCCTCTGGGAGGATTCTGGGGACCAAAGCTCAGCCACCCCCCCCCCCCCGTCACCTTTTACCATCTTCGTTTTTTGAGCCACACTCAGCATGGCTCAGGGTTCATTCCTGGCAAGCTCAGGGACCCTATTGGGTTCTGGGGACCGAACCTGGGACAGCCGTGTGTGAGGCAAACACGCTCCCTGCCACACCCTGCTCCCAGCTGCTGTCAGCCTCCCCTTCCAACAAGGCAGCTGGGAGCTCCCAGCAAGCTCCGCTGGCTGAACAATGAATGCACCCACGGTGGGACTATTAGAGCAAGGGTTCCCGAGAAGCCCAGAACTGGCGACAGAGACCCACTGGCTGAGGGCCATGTCTCCGCTATCACCCCAAACACCTGCCGTGATCTGCCTCGCCTGGTCCTGGGCCTGACCCCCAGGCTCCCCCAGCTCCTGCTCCCTCCCCTTTGGGCCCAGGCAGGGGCCACTCACTCTTTGGTCAGCAGAGGGCAGGACTTGAGCAGGAAGCGTGAGAGGCCTGTGTCCTGGAAGTAGAGCTCAGGTGGTGCCGTGGGGCTCTTCAGGTTCAGGCAGCGGACGATGACGTAGAGCACGGCCGCCACCGCCGCCAGCTTCATGCCGTCAAACACGGCCGGGAGCTCGGGCGCCTCCAGCACGGCGTTCATGGTGACCTGTGGACGCCGGTGGTGAGGGCCGAGGGCAGAGCACCAGCCCCTGGCACTGAACAGCACCCGCCCCCATGAGCAGTGAGCACCGAGAACGCCCAGACGTGGCCCCGAAACACTCCCCCACCCAAACCAAACCCCAACAGAAAAGTGTTAAGAGGGCCCGAGTCGAGTCGGGGCCCCAGAGAGAGGGAGTCTGGGGTGGGTGGGTGGGGGGACACGAAGCCAGGATGGCGTTCTGCATCCGTGCTCGGGGAGAAAACTCCACCGTGACCTACATGTCAGGGAGCCCCGGAGTGGCCAGGAGGAGGCGGGGAGACTGGCTGCCCCAGTAGCCATGGCAACCACTTCCTTGGAAGCAGCTGGGGCATCTCTGCTAAAACAGCCACTGTAGGCCTGGCCCCGGGGGCGGTGCAGGAAGCCTCAGGCGGGCTCTGATGTGGGGCAGAGGGGAGCTGGCCGGGGGTGGGGGGGTAGCCAAGCCAGCCAGGGTGCTCAGCGACAGCCGCCCCGGGGGCCAGAAACCAGTCTTCAAAGACACCCGCTCTGAACTGGGGCCTCTGACTCCTTTTCTGTCTCTGCTTTGTTGGGATTTTTTTTGACCACACCCAGCAGTGCTCTGCACTCGGGAATTACTCCTGGCAGTGCTTGGGGGACCCCAAGGGATGCTAAGGATGGAGCCTGGTGGGCGGCATGCCAGGCAAACGCCCTCCCCGCCATCCTGCCGCTCTAGCCTGAACGGGGGCCTTGAAAAGCATCCGTTTCTCTCGAGCGCGGCCCTCTCCTGCCACTGTGCCCCCCAAATGAACATCCAAAGCTTCCCACAGGGAGCGGGAGAACGCGCAGCCACTGGGGCAAGGCTGCACCCACATGTCCCCTCCCCGCCCCGTCTCTCTCGATGGCGGTTTCCTGGGGGAGCCAAAGGAAAGTCTCTGGGCGAACGAATCACGTCCCTCGCCACCACCAATGCAGCGACCGGGGATGGCACGGAGGCGGGCAACGCTCACCTGTCTTGTCCTGCTCCAGCCAATAGGAAGTCTCCTTGCAGACGGTCAGACAGCTGGACGGGCAGCGCAGAAGGTCACTCACATCAGCCTAAGAGCTGGCAGAAAAAAGGTGGAGTCAGAGGAGGGAAAGGCGAGGGCAGGGGCTACCAGCCCTGATCCGTGTCTTGTCTGTGCTCCAGTGGGACAGGCTTGGCAGGCCGGGGGCCCGGGGCTGACCCCTGGCACCTCCGGAAGCTTCCTGGCACAGAGCCGGGGGCAGCCCCCACGTTCAGAGGGTAAAAGCACGACCCCCCCACTCCCACTCCAGACCAGCCTGGACCTCCTCACGCTCAGCTATTATTAGCAGAGGCAATTTTCTTTTTCCTCCAAAATGCATGATGACTACAAATATTTCAATTAGGGAAAATAGTTTTAAAATAGCAACTGCGAGAATCTAGGAAGAAAGGAAACAGCAAGCCAGGACAGGCTCTGGTGTGCAGCCCTCTGGCCCCCAGACGGGGCGCCCCTCCCTCCCTGAGGGCTGTGGTGGCAGCAGGTCACTGGGGCAGGGGGAGCTCAGTGAGTGCGGGGGGGAGGGGCAGTGCGTAACCCCGTCTTTGACCGTCTTGGTTCTTATCCTTTTTTTTTGTAAAACAAAAAAGTTTTTTATTGAAAGTTATTCAAAAAGGGGTGAAGCTGTGAGAGGAGAAAGGGAAGAGCACACGCAGTGCAGGGGCCCGCAAAGGACATCCAGGCATGGGAGGACGCAATGGCCTTTGCCAAGGTCGCGCGCAGCCCACAGCCTGGCCGGGTCCCGCAGGTTCTGATCCGAGGAAAGTCCCGGCACAGGGCCCCGAAGCCTCCCACCCCCGCCAGGAATGCGGCTCGGGGCTGAGTCACTCCGGCTGGCCAGCAGCGGACCACACCAAGGCCAGGCCTTTGGGCTGTATCGATCTGCTTTGTTTTGTTTTCTGGGGGGTTGTTTGAGCCACACCTGGCAGTGCTCAGAGGTCACTTGGGGAGGAGGGGATCAGACCTAGGCCAGGTGTGTGGCTCTTTTCCCTGCCATATGAAACCTCTGCCACCCCTGCCCCCCGTAAGAACATTCTGGAAAGGTGGGTGAAGGATTGAGCTGGGCAGTTTTGCTGAGGTGGTCCAGCACTTTCCCAGGAGGACGAGCCTTTTAGAAAGGCATCTGATGGCTCACAAGGCCCCCAAACACTGCCGGTGCCATAGGGTAACAGGGAGGCACTCTGCCATGCACACAGCCAAATGGAATTCCATCCCCACACCCTGCACGACTCCCTCCCTGCCCCGAGCCTGCCAGGAGTGAGCCCTGAGCACTGCCGGGTGTGGCCCAAACGCACCCCCTTCTAAGGAAAAAACAGAAAGCAACCAGCCACATACTGTACAAGTAAAACCCACGGCACCTAGGATGATCCCGGCAGGCCCAACGGGCCAGTGAGTGTATTTCCGAGGGGGGCACCGGCAGGGGCCTCAGGGCCACCAGTCAGGCTCCAGGGACTCCTCGGGGGGGATAGACAGGAGGTCAGGCCCCTGCCCAGCTCGGGCTGAGGCACCATCACCCAGAAACACCCGTGAAAGGAACGGCATTTCTTCCCTGGCCACTGGACAGCACTGCCCTGCTGCCTGAGGGAGGGCTGAGCACCCCAACCCCCACGATGCTGCCCAAGGGGGAACTGGGCCCCTCGGGGCCCTGGGCATAGTCCAGAACACAGAAAAGACTCGGCCCCACGGACTCAGGATCTCTGTGGAGCACCCCAAAACTGACTGGTGGATGTTCCAGATGATGTGACCTTCTAGGATTCAGAAGCCGGGCGCGACCTGGCACACCTTCACCCCCAGCTAACCTAGATTGCAGGGCAGCGAAGGCATTCTAAAACGAACACCTCCGGCCACGCCTCCCCAACCGCAGACAGGTCTGTGGAAATAGGTCAGTGACAGGTCCCACCAACACTCCGCCCCCCACCCCGCCCCAGATGCTTTCCGTGGGGGGTGGGCAGGATGAGGCGGCCAGCAAGGCTCACCACACCGAGGCACGCACACGTGTGTGGATCCAGCTTCTGGGTGCGTGAATTCATTCCTCTTCCCCCCCATTACTGTTATTTGGTTCTGGAAGCTACACGCAGCGGGACCTCGGGCTTCTTCCTGGCTCTGCACTCAGAAATCACTCCCAGCGGGGCTTGGGGAACCATACGGGTTGCCGGGGGCTGAACCTGGGTTGGCCTCCTGCGAGGTGAGCGCCGCCTCACCCCCTTACTATTTCTCCAACTTCTACCACTTTCATTTATTTATTTTCTTTTTGGATCACACACATGGCATTGCACAGGGGATACTCCTGGCTCACACACTCAGGAATTACTCCTGGCAGTGCTCGGGGGACCAGATGGGATGTTGGGAATCGAACCCGGGTTGGCCACATGCAAGGCAAACGCCCTACCCACTGTGCTCTAGCCCTTCTACCACTTTTAAAGCCAAGGCAACAATCCACATGACAGGGAGAGAGTGGAGGGCACTGGAGCAGCGCTGTGACACTGCGGGTCCCCTTGGGGTCAGAGTGAGGCTTGCCCTGGAGCTTGCCCTTGGAGACTGTCACAGGGCCACCGTCAGGGACATCTGTGCAGAGTGGGATGTGGGCACCGAGTGGTTCTCACCGGGTCACCACAGGCACGCCGGGCTGAGTAGATGTGCCATCCCCTCAAAATCCTGTCCTCCGGCCGATACGTGGATGAGTGATGACTGGGTGACCCAACCGTCCCTGGGTCAGCCCCGCTCCCACCCTACAGAGATCAGCACCTCCTGGGCTGAGTCAGCAGATGGGCTCGGCCATTCTGGCCTCAGCCCTGGCGTCAGCGCCTGGTTCCCCCCGTCCCCTCTCCCCGCCAACGGAAAATACCTCCAATCCCCGAGCTAAGAGGGACCCAAGCGATCACTTGTCAGGGGCAGGGGGCTCCCTTCCGCAGTGGTGGCCCCCTCCAGGGTGCTGCATGCACTGACCAATCTCCCAAAGCCAAAGCCCTGGCCGGGCACTGCCCCTCTCCACACCTGCTCTGCTTGGGTCTTTAGAATGTCCCATGTGGGGAAGGGTACTGGCAGGAGGGTCATATGCCTGTGTCCCCTGCATAGAGCCACATCCTGGGGTCTTTCCAACAAGCGGGTGGTGGTGGGGACCTGCTAGCTTCCCTGGGGTCATCCATTCACTTCCAGGTCAAAGGGCGCCCCTTCCATACAGCTAGTGGTGATCCTTCGACTGGGACAGCATCTGGCAGGACACAGGCTGAGGCTTCTTTCAGCATTTTTGTAAGGATGGAGCCAGAGTGAAGGGACAGGGAGGGGACAGGGACATACACAGACACAGGGTTGGAGGAACTGCGCCACAGACCTGAGGCAGAGGCAACTTTCAGTCTGATATCCCAGGAACTGAGTACAGCTTCCACATATGCACTTCTGGGCATATGCAGGCACTGGGTAGCAGGGCTGGTTCCTCTGCCTGTGCTCGCCAGTCAGGATACGGGGCAAGTGGCTTTACGCCGACACTGGGGGTGCCCCCTGAGGCATTCCTGGCTCCCTACTCCTCAGAAACACACACTTGAGTGGGTCACCAGCCCTACACAACGAGGCCACCCTGGTGACTGGCACAGGCTTCACATGGACCCCAAGTCCGGGCTTGAGCCACACCTGGCAGTGCTCAGGGATCACTCCTGACTCTGGGCTCAGGGCTGACTCCTGGCTCTGTGTATGGGGCTCACTCCTGGCTCTGTTCAGGGATCACTCCCAGCTCTGTGCTCAAGGATCATTCCTGGCTCTGTGCTCGGGGCTGACTCCTGGCTCTGTGCTCGGGGCTGACTCCTGGCTCCGTGCTCAGTGCTTACTCTTTGCTCCGTGCTCAGGGCTCACTCCTAGAGGGGTTCAGGGGACCCTATGGAATGCTGGGGGTGGAACTGAGGTCGGCCACCTGCAAAGCAAGTGCCTTACCTGCTGTCCCATCTCTCTCCAGCTGGAGGGAATATCTCTGCACTCGCTTGGGGACGCATCAGTGCCAGCAGGAAAGTCAGGGTCACCTGTGGGAGCAAAAGCGCCAGTGGACAGGCTGGAGAGAACAGGAGAAGAAAGTGAGCCCAGGGGGCAGGGAAGGTCCCTGGAGAGCCACCCCACACCCCACCCTGAGAGCCACAATCCCCCACCCCCGCCGTCCAGCATGCCTAGTGTGGCCTCAAAACCAAAACCAAAACCAAAGAAGCCCAGAATGAAGTGAGTTTAAGCCAAGGCATCCCCCAATCCTTGCCCGTGATGAGGTCCAGCTGCCAACCACCTCACCCTCACACAGATGCAAATCTGCTCCCGGACCCCACCCACAGTTCAGAACCACTTCCCATGACAGCTGCCCCGCAAGGCAGTGCCACTCTCCCCAGCAACACTGCCAATCTCTGCCACACCTAAGGTGGCCAATCTCACCAACATCACTGACCAGTCCCTGGCATACTCAATGTGGCCACTCTCACCAACAACACTGCCGGGTCCCCGCCACACCCAAATCGGCCATGCTGTCCCCACCACACCCAATATGGCCACTCTCACCCACTGATTCAAACCACATATATCTCCAGGGGGCTGGAGCGATAGCACAGCGGTAGGGCGTTTGCCTTGCACACAGCCAACATGGCCGACCCAAGTTCGATTCTTCCGCCCCTCTGGGAGAGCCCGGCAAGCTACCAGGAGTATCTTGCCCGCACGGCAAAGCCTGGCAAGCTACCTGTGACGCATTCAATATGCCAAACACACTAACAATCGTCACAATGGAGACGTTACAGGGCCCGCTCAAGCAAATCGATGAACAACGGGAGGACGGTGACAGTGACAGTGATATCTCCAGGAGCAAGAGGCACAGGGGATGGGGCTGGAGCGATAGTAAAGCGGGTAGGGCGTTTGCCTTGCACAAGGCAGACCCAGGTTCAATTCCCACCATCCAAATGGTCCCCTGAGCACTGCCAGGAGTAATTCCTGAGTGCAAAGCCAGGAATAACCCCTGTGCATCACCGGGTGTGACCCAAAAAAGAAAAAAAAAAGGCATCTGGAGGAGGCAGAGAGACCCTGACTCCAGGAAAAGACCCGTCCCCCAGCCCCATCTACCCACTGACTCGCCTTTTGGACCTAGCTACATTTGTTGTGTGGGTCCGTAATCCCAGGGTTCAGACCGCCCCACACTTGGGGAGTCAAGTGCCTTCAGTGATGTCCTGGCAGGGAGGACAGTGCTTGTGTGTCCTCATTTGGAAAATGCCAACGTGGCCGGCCCTTGATGGACTTCCTGATGGGCTGCCAGTGTCCACCTGGAGTGAATGACTACATGGGCAGGGCACAGGGCAATGATCACCGGCGGTGGTCAAGGCTCCAAAGCTCTCTGGTCCCTGGGATTTTGGGGGGAGATGGTGACTGCCTGCACCCCAGCCATTCTTCACAGGGCAGCCTGTGGTCCAAAGGCAATGGGCTGAGCTTTCCGCGGGCCCGGCTGTGTGACAGCTTGAAGGTTCAGCTCAGCCTCAAAGGGCTGCTAGTGGAGACTTTGGAAGTCAGTAAAAGCCAGAGGAAGATGACGGGGCCAGGAAAGGGAGGAAAAAAATAAACTTGGGCAAAAGCCGGGACCACAGAGGCCTCTGAGGTAGGCCCGGATTGGGGTAGCTGTAGAAGACGGAAGTAAAGGCACAGGAAACCACAGGGCCAGCCTGCAAGAGGGGTCAGGGCCAGGGTCAGGCTCAGAGCTGGGAAGGTGATTTGGAGGCGGGAGCCAGTCCCCCAGGAAGCAGGGAAGGCTGCCTCGGGGCAGCAGCCGAGAGCTGGTCTGTCCTGGGTGAGGGAAGGGTGCGGCTCTCATAAAGCCACCTTCCCAAACAGGAAGTGCCGTGCTGACAGGCAGGCACCTCCCTCGCGGCCAGAGAGCTGGGCTGGTGCAGGGCCAGGGCACAGGACTGGCCGTGGAGGCGCTGGAAATGCAGAGGGAGAGGGAGAGCACCGTCTCTGCAGAGACCCGCTCTGCCCGGCAATTTCCATCTGCCCACCCAGACCGTGAGACTTGTGAGGCCAGAGGCCAATGCTGCTCCCTCTCCCTGCCTCACAGGTGGCCTGCAGGAGAAGCCCCCTCCCCACCTGCCCACCTCGTCTCAGGCTGCATGCTGAGAAAGAGAAACACTGATCCACACCCCGCACCCCTCCCCAGCCCAAACAGCCCCCGACATGGCAGCCGCCTAGGTAACACCAATGCTCTGCATCCTCAGAGACAGAGATCACAGGCGGCTTCCTACACAATGCTCTCCGTTCTGCCAAGGGACACAGAACAGGAAAAACAAAAACCAACAGGATTCCAACAGCACACACCTGGGTTGGTTGGATCCCTGGCACCCCATATGGTCCCTGGAGCCCCACCAGGCGTGATCCCTGAGCGCAGAGCCAGGAGTAAGCCCCGAGCACCAGCGATGTGTCCCCGTAACCCCCATATGGCTTTACGCTCTGGGAGGGGGGCGGGAGGGAGACCCACATTCCATGAACCTTGGGAGTGAGGGGACGGGGCCCAGAAGCCACCACCGGAGGTGGAGGCACGGGCTTGGGTCAGTTCCCAGGCAGCCCCGGTGGAGATTTTAAAATGGCTGAGCTGGCTCCAGGCAGCCTGAAACAAAACTCCAAACTCAGGCCCCAGAAGGTGCCAGTCTGCCCATCGTGAGCACCGGCGGAGACGGAGAAACGGAGCAAGGCGATCAGCAGAAACACAAAGGAGCCAGCCATCTTCCAGCTGGAGGGGAGCCGGGCAGGGCGTGGAGGGGCGCAGGCCTCAGCAGCACCCCTCCGCCACGGAGGGCAGGGTGCGCTGACAAACGGGGAATCTGCGCTCAAGAAAGCGTGAGGTGCGAGAGGAGAGAGGAACAGGAAGGAAGTCCCCGGCTCGGCAGAAGGGAAAAAGGGTCCCTTTCCACGGTGCTGCTGACTTCGGTTCGAGCTCACGGGAAGCACAGGGAGAGTGCAGGGATGCAGGCCAGATTACCAGCAAGCACTGGCCACCCTGCCAGGCCCGGCGGGCGCTGCCCCGCTCCCCCCCACTCCAGTGACTCAGGAACTCGCCCGAGTGCATCTGACATATGATCCCCGAATTTCCCAAAAGCACTTAATACGGTGGCTCATGAAATCTTAATCTAAAAATGTTCACCGTTTATAAGTGAGCCGTATCGAGCTGACGGCTGGGAAGGACGGGGTCCGGGCTGGCCCGGGAAGGCGCATCTGCGAAGACGTGGGGGAGACGGGGACCACCGGGAAGCTCATGGGTCACTCTGAAGGATCCCTACCACCACCAGCGCTACCAACGACTTTTTACAGAGAATAAAAGACGGTTGGCATCTAGAAAAGAATGCCGGTGGCCGGGAGGTGGGGGGGGGGGGGAGATTAACCCAGAAGTAGCTGATTCAATAAGACAGAAAAAACCCAATAAGCAAATCCAGGCTCTGTGACTTGGAAAGCCCCCACAGACACGTGGGCTACCCTGAAATCTGGGATGGTTCCTGGATTGAGGGGGAGGAGGTAGGGGAAAAATTAGCTTCTGATAGAAAATAACGAGGGGCGGGGGGGGCAGGGGGCGGCGAACAAGTGCCCGGGACTGGGGCAATCGATATCGGCGCCAGCCACGGTTCAAGGCTCCAGAGAAACGGATGCAGCTTCAAGGCCACGGGTCCCTGAACGGACGTTATTATTCCTGAGCCAACAGAGGCCGGCAGGATTAGCGCAGCTGCCCAAGGTGGCGGCTGCTCAGAGGGTCGGGGCCAGAGTCCAAATCCTGGTGCCTGATAACCCAAATCTGTGCCTCTCTCCACGGCCTCCTGGACTTTCGATCCACGTGAAGTCATAGCTCTGCAGGCCAACCCTGCAGTCTGGGACGCCCCCCAGCAAGTCCCCTCCCCGGGGCTGAGAAATGGGTCCCATGACCATTTAAGGGGTCTTGAGCTCCCAAATCCTGACCGATCCGTCAGTGCGAGAACGGATCCACTCCCTGACGATCAGTCTGGAATGGAGGACCAAAAGGTGGGGTCCTGCCATGCCCCAACCTGAAGAACAGATGAGACCCTCTCCTTCGGGGGAACAACTTCACTTTCACAGTCCCCTAAAGTGGGTGGGGCGACTGGCTACCAGCCAACAGGCCAGGGCAGGCCCCCACCCCCACCCCCCAGAGATCATTCTTGGAGCCTTTGGGAAGGCAGGCTTGATGAAGACAGGCGGGCACGCCCCAGCACTTAAAATCCATTTTTCTGAATTTCCGGGGGTGGGGGGGGGCCAGGGCCCTGACCTGTCTGAATTGGTTGCCAACAGGGCATGATACCCCCTTGCCGAGCCCCTCCAGGGTTCGCTCCCAAACACAGCCAACTACAGGTACGCAACCCCCACCCCCAACTCTCCGAGCATCTTTCTATCTTATCTTGGCATCTAGGGTCCACCCTCCTCTTGACACCCACTCCTGAGGACTGAGACAGAAAATACACCAGGGAGAGTTCCACCGCCAGACTAACGGACGCCCTCCCTCGGCTCCCCAGCCCCCCACCCCCCCAAGTCTCCCTCTCTCAGGCCTGACATTAAAAGGTCACCAGCAAGGAGCTGGGCACAGACCTTTCCTGGCAACCTTGACGGGGGGTGTCTGCCTGGACACCTCCAAGGTCGAGGCTGACTCCCATCCCGCCCCTGGCTGGCAACCCCTGAGCTACTGGACAGCGGGAAAGCCCCCCCCCCCCAAAGGGCCGAGGGCATGTTCCCCCGTTGGTGGAGGAGGGGGCGCGAGTCCAATCGCCAGGGCCTGTGAAAGGTCACAAACCGCCTCCCCCGAACTCAAACCCATCGGTGCCGGGGCCCAGGAGCGCGGGGACCCCCTGGGCGCTCCTGCGTGCGCCCGGGCCCCCAGGCCCTCCACGCCGAGGCGCACCCCGGGCGTCCATCCCCGTCCTGGGCGAGCAGCCGGCCCGGGAGCGCCCCAGGGCGCACTGATGGGCGACGGCCGCTAGGGAGGCGCGTCCTGGGGCGTCCGAGCCCCGTCCCCGGGCAGAGGGGACAAAGGGCTTTCGCGAAAGGCGTGTCCCACCGCCGCCTCCAGGCTGCCTCCTCCCTGCGGCTGGGCGAGGCGGGCCCGGGCCCCGTCGCGGGCCCAGGTGACAGCCCCGCACCCCGGCCCCGCCCCGGGATCCCCGCGCCGCCGCGCGCGGGCGGCTCACGAGGGGCCGGGCGCGGCGGCCACGGCCGGGCGCAAAGGCCGGGCCCGGCGCATCCAGCGCGCGGCCCGGCCGGACAGCTCCCGCGGCCGCCGCTCACCTGCGCGCGTCCAGGCCGGTCACGGTCAGGGCCCCGCAGCTCCGCGGCGGCCGGCGGCGCTCATGGAAATGCAGCCGGAACCCCTGGACCGGTCAGCTCCCGCGGCTCCCGGCCCCGCCCAAGCAACTGCCGCCACGCCCCTGGCAACCGCCCCCGCCCCGCCCCTGGCCACGGGGATCCGCCCGTTCATTGGACGACCCGACCGCCGCTCTCCTCGCAGGCCAGCCCATTGGCCAGCGTAGCTGCTCCTCAGAGAGGAGGCGGGGCCTGAGAATACTCCTCGGCAACTGGCTACTTTAGATGTCTGTAATCTTCAGGTCGTAGCGCTATTGGAGAAGGTCAATCCGAAGGGGCGGGGAAAAGCGAAGAGGGCTAAAAGAGCAGAGGGGCGGCGTTTGATATTGACGCTTGCGGGGTTCCGGGAGGGGGTGATTGTGACAACCAGCTGGTTTTGCCCGAGGATGCTGGGAGGGTTGGGAGAGGTCCGGCGTGGGCGGACGTGGGAAGGGGTGGGGCTGATTGGGAGTTGAGCTCCGGGGTCCCGGGTCCCCGGACGGGCTGGAGTAGCTCGGGACCACCCCAGGGAGTGGAATTTAGGGTGATCCCCCAGGAGAGAGTAGGGAACCCAGTCTTTGCAAGAGGAAAGGAGGTGGGAGGACTGGCTAGAGAGGGGGCCGAGGGGACAGCAGTTACTGTCCCCCTCGCCTTCCCGGGCTGGTGGTCTGAGAAGTGGCCTGAGAAGTGGCTGGTGGTCTGAGAAGTGACCTCCAGGTGCCAGGGTCCTGGCTTGCCTCTCCACCTCTATGCCCGCAGCCTGACCTCCTCCTCTGGTCCCCAATAATAGCCAGTGAGATGAAGTGACTCAGGAGACACTTGAAAGACTCATCAAGGCTGGCTCCCCACCCACTCGCCCCCATCAGTCCCTGGAGCGAGGCCCAGTGCTAAAATTCTATGAGCCTGCAAGGACGGCTGGCGTGGCATGTGCTTCCCCCCAGAATAGAACACTGGGCCGACTTGAAAAGCAGCCCCTTCAGGGCATCCAGGGTCTCTAGACCCAGGACAGGAGGGCTGGGTAGAGGGCAGGGCTGGGCAGGGGCAGGGCCCCACCGGCCGAGAAAAGCAAAGCACCTATTTGTAATCCTGCTTGACTCTCCAGCATGTTCCAGGAGAATGACAAGGAAAAATGGAGCTTCCTCTTGCTCACCCTTTTGCAAATGGGATTCAGGGCGTGTGGGCACGTGGCCATGTGGCCTTTCAAAAGGTTGTCAACTCTGGCCCAGAAACCTCTACCCCACAATCTGCCCCAAGTTCCCAGATACCCCAGGCCTATTCTCACAGAAGTAGCCTCCCCCGTTGGGTTTTGTTTTGTTTTGCAGGGAAGTGTGTGGCTTTACTGGTGCCTTTCCTTGAGGGGGATGAAGCAGGAGAAGGGGGTGGCACCAAACCCAGACAGCCAGGCTTGACTACCTTGTAGCTGATGAAGAGCTTGTAGGGGCTGGAGCCGTAGCACAGCGGGGAGAGCATCTGCCTTGCACGTAGCAGCCCGGGGTTCAAACCCTGACATCCCGTATGGGTCCCTGAGCACTGCCAGGAGTGAGCCTGAGCATCCCAGGATGTGGCTCAAAAATTTTTAAAAAATTTAAAAAATTCTTGCAAAAGGAGTGGCCAGTCACCTCTTTTTGTTTGTTTTTGTTTGAGAACCACACCTCACTGTGCTAACGGCTGACTCCTGGCTTTGTACTCAGGGATGACTCCCGGCAGGGTTGGGGGACCATATGGGGTGGCAGGGATTGAACCCGGGTTGGCTACATGCAAATCAATCACCTTACTTGCTTGTACTATGGCTCCAGTTTCCAAATACTTAGTATTTTAGGGCTTATCTTAGCCACACTTGGTGCTCAGGGCTGACTCCAGGCCCTGTGTTCAGGAATCCCTCCTGGCAGGGTTTGGGGGACCCTATGAGAAGCCATAGATCCAGCCGTGGTCGGCCACGTGCTTGGACGCAAACATCCTCCCAGTGGCTCAGTGATGCACAGGCATGTCAGCCAATGCTGGGCACTGGGCACCTGTGTCCGGTGCCTGGAGGACATGGCCACAGCCAGGAAGATGAAGTCCACGCCACGGTAAGTGGACTCGCGAGGGGTCCACTGCTGCTTCTGCCATCCCGTCATCTTTGGGAAAGAGACAGATGACTCTCTGCTCTGGTTGGTCTGCGAGAGTGGCTGTGTCCGGGGGCGTACAGAGGCCCCTCTGCCTGGCTCCATCCCTCATGAGCTTGTTGCCTTAACACAGGGGACAGTGGTGGTTTGAACTTCCAGAACAGTCCCTTTAGCTACACGCCCAACGTGTGCTTTTGTGTGCTTGGAACCTTGTTTGGGGGCCATAGCCAGAGATGCTCCTTGTTCTGTGCTCAGGAATCAGTCCTGGTGGGCTTGGGGAACCCATATGGGATTCCAGGAATCGAACCCATGCCCACATGCAAAGCAAGCGCCCTCCCCACTGTGCTATCCCTTGTCCCCTTGTCTGGCCTTTATTTTATTTATTGTTATTTTGGCTTATGGGCCACGCCTAGCGATACCCAGGGGTTCCTTCTGGCTCTGCACTCAGGAATCACTCCTGATGGCGCTCAGAGGACCCTCTGGGATGGCAGGGATTGAACCCAGGGCAGCTGTGTGCAAGGCAAGCGCCCTCCCTGCTAGACTATCTCTCCAGCCCCTGCTTATAATATTTGGCTTCTCAGACTGGGATATCTTGCCCCATTTCCCCACGTTCGTGCTAAAACGATCTTAGGGCTAAGAGGAGGGGGGCAATAGGAGTCCCAGGAGCAATTGTGGGTTGCTTTCTGTCTGTTGACTTTAAGAGTATATCCAGGGCTGGAGGATAATAGGGCGGGGAGGGCATTTGCCTTGCACAAGGCTGACCCGTGCTAAGGTTTGATTCCTAGCATCCTATATGGTCCCCCGAGCACCACCAGGAGTAATTCCTGAGTGTGGAGCCCGGAGGAATCCCTGTGCATCGCCGGGTGTAACGCAAAAAGAGAGAGAGAGAGAGAGAGAGAGAGAGAGAGAGAGAGAGAGAGAGAGAGAAGTAGATATCCGGGAATGTGGAGTACCGCATGATTTTCTCCCCCTGAAAAAGGGATGATGGCCCAGTTCATTTGAGAACCTTTGGTTACGAAGCTCTCACCCCAGCCTGCCAGGGCTCCTGCCCCCGGGACAAAGGGCAGTGAAAATCAGCACTTGGCTTCGCTGGTGATTGTAAACAGTTTCCTGCTGGCCAGTCAAAACAAGGATGAGTAAGAAGCACAGCTACCACTCAGGGTTTGAACCGGCACTGAGGTCGTGTCTGGGAGAATCAGTGGGCAGGGGAAGGCCCCTGCTGCCCGCTCAAACTCTGCTTCCTATCAACTCTGCATCCTATCCCAGCAGAGTCCCCAGGAAGCTCCACTCCCTCTGAAGAGCCTCCGATTGGACAATGTGTTACATGCTCACGCTTATTCCTACACAGGCAAGGAACCAGAGCTGAGATGCAATGCTCATGCATGCGCACACACACACACGCACACTCACGCACGCACACACCCACGATACCCACGCATGCACACTCTCGCACTCACACACACGCACACTCACATAGACACCCACACACATGCACGTGTATACACACACACTCACACGGTCACACACATGCTCTCACATACATGCGCATTCATATGCACACGCATACATGTACACACATGCACATTCACGCTCGTGCATACATGCATACACACACACATACACACACACACACATACACAGAGTTCCCAATGCTGTTCCAGCCTTATAATCACACAAACATCAGACTAGTGGTTGGTTAGAAACCACTTCTTAGTCACAGTTCCTTGTTGCTTTTGACGTCATCCTTAATTACAGTCATCAAAAGAGTTGTTCACGCTCTGAACGCAGGAATCCCTCCAAACGTGCACTGCCCGCACCTCCACACCCCGCCCCTCTGCTTCGTTCCCCATGGCTGCACTCCGCTCACTCATAGCTGTTTACACGCTGCCAGCAGTTCCCACACAGACCCGAATTTGTCCGGACTTGGGAAAGTATCCTGGCAAGGCTGGACTGTCCCCGCCCTGCCTTTGGGGACAAAGGGGACATCCTAGGAGAGGTGGAGGGAGGGGCCATCCCTTATCCCACCGCACAGAGCGTGATCCCTCTCCTGAACAATTACTCACAGTGGGAACCGTCATTTCTGACTCAGTGCTGAGACTTGAACTTTGCCTCGGTGTTCCTCGGGGCTCCAGGGGGTGGTGTAAGGCTGCGGGTGGGTGAGGGAATGGAGGCTTCTCTGAGGAAGAAAACTTGCTGGGCCCCAGGCTTGGGGCTCGGCTGAGCAGATGGCGGTGGCTGGGGCAGCTCGAGGCCCCAGGGGAGTGACTCACTGCGTCTCGGACGTTCCCCGCACAGGCTTGGCCCGAGCTCAGATGCCCTCATGCTCACTATCTGCCATCACTTCCCTCAGCTGGTCCCTGCTGCCTCCTGACTAGCATGACTTACCAGCTCCATCAAATTCGGGCCCCAGGGAGATGGTCCAGGGCCAGGCACTTGCCTTGCGCGCTGCCCAGCCCCAGTTCCGTTCCCCCGGGTAGTTTCACCATTTGCGGTCAGAGAGATAATACAGTGAGGAGGGCACTTGCTTTGCAAGTAAATGCCCAGGTTTGATCCCCAGCATCTCATAGGGTCCCCCAAGCACTGCCAGGAGGGATTCTTGGGTGCAGAGCCAGGAGTAAGCCCTGAGTATCACCAGGTGTGGATCAAAAACAAAAACAAAACCCAAATAGTTTGGGTTAGTCTTATATATATATTTTTCTGGTTGGGGAGGGCATTCAGCAGTGCTCTGGGCTTACTCTCCCTCTGCTCAGGGACCACTCCTGGAGGAACTCAGAGGAAACCAATGGGGTGCCGGAAATCCAAAGTGAGATCAACCGCATGCAGGGCAAGAGTCTTCAACCCCTCTACTCTTTCCAGCCCAAATCTTTTATTTTTAAAAATACTTTCTTGTTCCAGGGAGATACCTCCAAAGGCTTGTATTCAGGGGCCCTGAGTATGGTCCCCAACCCTGCATGTTCCCCTGAACACCTTAAGCTGTGGCCCCAAAACTGAAAGAAAAAGATTAAATAAAAACAAAGATTTTCTTTAGCCTCCTTTTATACCACAGCGCACAACTTTGCACCCTCTCTCTGCAGGGACATTGGTTGAAGCGTGGAAACTGTTTCTGGTTGTCACGCTGGAGAGAGGGCCGCTGGGTCTCTTGGGTAGAGCCTAGGGACACTGCTAAAATCCCCCCGTGTGCAGACAGCCACGGGAAGTTGCTCTGCCCCGATGCCAGCTGTGCCCAGGGCTGAGAAGCATGGGCACAAGAGGAATCTCTGTGCCGGCACAGCCAGATGTGCTGGGCATATGAGCTCCTATGCAGTTACGACCATCCGCTAACTGTTGAACTGGGAAAGGCTCTTCCAGGGCCAGGACGTTAGTACAGAGTTAAGGCGCTTGCCTTGTGGGCAGCCAACCCGGGTTCAGTCCCTGGCACCCCCTAGGGTTTCCTGGGCCTCTCCAGGAGTGCTCCATCAGCGCAGAGTTTGGACTAAGCTCTGAGCACTGCCAGGTGTGGCCCTCCCAAATCAAAATGAACAAATATTCTAGACCCAGTTCCCTTAACAGAAGTGGGATTTGCAAATACTCCCCTCCCACCGCCCCCGCCCCGAACTCTGTTCTGTCGCTTTCTTTTGGGAGAGATCTTTGAGGCACAGAAACTTTCATTTTGATCATGTTTACTCGCCCTGCTTCTCTGTGTTTTGAGTTTGGGGGCCACACCTTGCTCAGGGATTGCTCCCAGTGGTACCCAGAGAGACCACGTGGTTTCAAGACAGATCCTGGATCTCCAGCCTACGGAGCCGCACTCCAGCCCGGGCATCTGTCCGGGCCTGAGCCTCTAGCTCCTGCAGTGAGCAGAGATGCCCCCAGCTTTCCTCTCCAGGGATGTGAGTTAGGACCTTCCCACCAGTCAGGTGGATTCTAATCCCACTTTGGAGCAGAGGGTTGAAAAGGAGATTACTGGGGCCAGAGTGATGGTACAGAGGGGAGGGTGCTTGCCTTGCTTGTGGCTGACCTGCATTCAATCCTGGGCATCCCAAATGATCCCCTGAGCACTGCCAGGAGTGACCCCTGAGCGCAGAGCCAGTAGTAACCCCTGAGCATCACCAGGTATAGCCCAAAGCAAAAAAAAAAAAAAAAAAAAGAGGATTCTGTCTGGGACAAACCTGGGGTGCCTAGAGGCTTGGTGGTGGCAGGTGGCCAGGACCGTGCCTGGGGGCTCCAGCAACATTTTATGGACGTGGCAGGGGGTTGCGGGGGTGCCCCTCTTCTGGGCACGGGTGGCAGCCAGGAGACTGAGGCACTGGGTGCAGTGTGGGGACATGCAGGAGGAGCTCCGTGACCCGGAGGGAGCCAGCTCTCCCTGTAGCCTTGGCACTTCCCGGGCGCTCAGTGGCTTGGCAGCCGCCCCAGCATTTACCCCTCAAGCTTTCATTAATTTTTCATGCTGGCATTTCCCATTGGCTGCAGACAGAGGAGAGTTCCATTAAGGCAGGATGGTGGTCTCTCCGGGAGGGACAGCCACTCTGGCCTCCCTCGTGGTCCTCGGGACTGCATCCTGGGCTCCTGCATGCTAAAAGCCTCTCCCCGACCCCGGGAGTGTGTGCCCCGGTGTGGGAGGCCTGGGCTCCATCCCTGACACCACCCACCAACTGTGGCCCAAAATAGTTGAAAAAGGGACTCCTACCTCTGAGCCCTGTGTCTTGGGTTGTCCTGAAAGGGTGATAGTGTCAGGTAGCAGAATGGAATGCGCTTTGCGAGTTGATAATCTGAGTTTTTTAAGTTTAAAAATATGTGGAGGGCGGAGAGACAGTACACCGGGGGGTAGGGTGTTTGCCTTGCACAGAGCAGGGGTTAGATCCTGGGTTAGATCCTTGGCACCAGGGACTGTAGTGATGGCACAGCAGGGAGAGCATTTGCCGTGCATATGACCGACCTGGGTTCAATCCCGGCATCCCACATGGTCCCCTGAGCATCGCCACGAGGGGTTTCTGAGTATAGAGCCAGGAGTAAGCCCTGGGCATCGATGGATATGGCCCCATACAACAACAGTAAAGGTAAAGGTAAAGGTCCTCCCGTTGATCGTCGATTTGCTCGAGCGGGCCCAGTAACGTCTCCATTGGAGACTTTGTTGTTACTGTGTCTGGCATATCGAATACTCTCGGTAGCTTGCCGGGCTCTCTGAGAGGGGCGGATGAATCGAACTCGGGTCGACAACAGTAAAGTAAAATATAAAACAGGTAGACATGGTTGGGCACATGTAGTCGGGCCTCAGACGTGGACCTAGCGGGCACTGGGATGGTCCAGTCCCGGCACCCTGGGGGGCAGGAGCTGCAGTGGCACCAGGGTGGGGTTCTGCTCTCTCTGGTTCCAGCCTGAGCTTGGAAAGTTCCCGCACTTTTGACCGCTTCCCTGTCCGGGGCTGTCCTCGAAGAGGGAGCAGCGCCGCCCTGAGGCCAAAGCGGGAATTGCAGCGGAGGCTCCATTTTTGTATTTTCTTACCCAAAATAGCCTTGTCCCCTGCGAGGCTCCCCAGGGGACGCCAAGCTGTTTGCTCACGCTGAGAATGTGCCCGTGGCGTTCCCACGGAAGCCGCCCAATCCCCAGGGGCCCGTGTGGCCCCGCCCCCTCCCAGGCGTGGGGTGGGCAGTGGGGCTCGTCCTCTCCTTGGATCTCAGTATCCCGGGCGTCCTGTCCGGTGAACGTTCCGTTCCGTCCCGTCTGGCTTCTTCCCAGGCGTGGCCCGCGTCGCCCGGAAGGCCAAGAGGGTGCTTGCTGTTTTGGTTGGGGTGTCCGGGAGCTGCTCCAGGCTCCGTGCTCGCTCGGGGGTCCCCTCCTCACTGGGTGCAGGAATGGGGCCTGAGGCTCCGTGCGCAAAACCCTGCTCAGCCTTAGGGTTCTCCGGCAGACCCGAGGGTTTTGCCTTCGGATGGAAGCCTGGGCGGTGGAGGGGCTCCTGGCAGGCTCGCGGTGGCAACAGGATTGAAGCTCCCTGGACCGCATGACAAGGAACCTCAGTGTCCCCCGTGGCCCCGGGCTGGGGGTCTGGCCCTGGCTGGGGCTTACAAGGCAGCCACTGTCCGGCGCGGGGCCCCAAGGCCCAGCCTTCCCCACACCTGCCGGATGCTGGGATGCTGGTCCCTCACCCTCAAGTCCCTGCCCGGGTGCAGCCCTGGGCCAGATGCCCCTTTTAATAAGGACCCCTTGTGGGGGTGGAGGTGAGGGGGAAAATGAGAATAAGGACTTGACCCCATTGTTTTTGGCAGGGCACAGCCGGCCGTGCTCAGGGCTACTCTTGTCCGGACTCAGGGACCATAGGAGATGCCGAGGGTCAACCTGGGTGGCCTCATGCAAGGCAAGAGCTTAACCCCTGTCCTCTCCCCCCGCCTCGCCCCTTCTTTATCTAAAATGTCTGTGGGTTGGGTTCACTCAGGGACTCTGTAGGTTTTTCTCATGGGGACTTCCAGTGCTCAGAGTTCCTTCTCAGTCTTCACAGGGCAGGTACCCTGGAGTGGGGGTAGGAGCTTCTCCAGTGCCGAGACCAAGCTGGGCCTGTTCTCCGGCCACGCTGGAACCTTGGCTGGGTCGCCGACCTGCGCTTCTCAGGCTCTGCTGTTTTGGAAAGTCAGAACAGCCTTTGCCCATTTCCAGGCAGACGCGCCTCACCCCTTCTTCAAAATTCCTGCAAGATTACAAACAGTGGCAGGGCCTTGGAACACGACCAAAATGCTTTTGTTGACTTTAGAGTTTGAGACATTTTTCTCGAGGGGGGGAGGGCGGGAGGGGGTGGAGGCAAGGACAGACACACACAGGCACGCGCACACACACACATACACACACACACACACACACACACAGAGCTTGGGCCCTGCAGTGCTTGTGCATCATCGAGACCAATACCTTGTGTTGTTTGGGGATTGTGTGGGGCTGGGCGTGGGAGGCAGGTGCAAGAGCGCAGAGCAGGACAGCAGCCCTGGAGGCTTTAGAGCCACACACAGACACATAGTCACAGAGACACAGATACACACAGACACATACAGACAGACACAAACACACACAGACACGCACAGACACACATAGACACACAGACATACACAGACACAGATACACACAGACACGCACACAGATACACAGATATAGACACAGAGATACAGACACACAGAGACAGACACACACAAACAGACACAGACACAGACAGACATGCATAGACATAGACACGCACACAGACACACAAACGCACACAGACACACAGACACGCACAGACATGCACAGACACACAGACATAGACTCAGATAGACACAGACACACAGAGAGACACACAGACACATAGACATAGACACACACATAGACATCTACAGACACATACACACAGACACAGAAACGTACATACAGACACATACACAGATACACACAGACACACACAGACACATACAGATGCAGAAACACACACAAACACACTCACACACAGACACATACAGCCACACAGAGATATATACAGACATAGACACACACAAACACACATACACAGATACACACAAACACCCACGCATAGACACACAGACACATCAAGATACACACAGAGACACAGACATATACAGACACACACACATACACAGCCTCCACCCCCTTCACTCTTGCTTTCTCTGTGTTCTCTTCCTGCTGCTCTGTCTCCAGGCTCATTTGGTAAACTGAGTCTGGCTCCAAGAATAACCGCTTCTCTCAGCCAGTCCCCCCCCCCACATCTCAGCGTGGAACTCAGCCAAATCACCAGAACACTGTCCTCTGTGTTCCCACCCCCACAAAGGGGGAGCCGGTGGGGGTGGTCAGCTCTGTCCTGTCTGGTGTTGGGGGCCCTTTGCTGAGCAGCTGCTGCCTGTGACCCCCTTTCCGGAGAAAGCGGCCAGCCGGCTCCTGCAGGTTTTCCTTGTCTGGCTTTCCTGGGCACCCCTTCTTCCTCTTCTCACCTTTGGCACTAGAGCGGTGCCAGGAAATGCACCTCCCCCGCCCCCCGAAAGGCACAGGACACTAAGTCCTTTCCTGGTCTCTTTTGGATGAGGTGGGAAGGGAAGTTCCTTTTCCTCCAGACGGTCAGCTTGACCTGGCTACCTTCCTGCAGGGCTGGAGGCTGGGTCGGAGTAGGGAGAGGGGACTGTGCCTTTTGGCCCGGATGCAGCTGTTTCAGAGGACACCCTTTCTTCTACCCTTTGGGCCAGCCAGCCTCGACATACCTGAGCTCTTGTGTGTTCTGTAAGTCTGGTCTGGCAAGGCACGAGCTTGCCAGATTACCCCGATTACTCTGCTGCCCCTTAGAGCTCTCCCTGCCACATGCCACCCCTGACTGTCCCCAAGATGCCAAGTCATGGGGCTGACCTGCCCCATCTGACGCCCTGAGTATCTCCAGGATCGACCTCCTACTCTGAGCCAGGAGAACAGCACATCACAGGTGTGTGTATGTGTGTGTGTGTGGGGGGGGGGGGGGTCTGAGGCTCTGAGTGGGAGGTATGGAGGGTTTGATCCAGTCTGGGAGCAGTTTGCCTGGCGGATTGGCGGGACATGGAGCATGCAGTGTGTAGGAAGAGCCACCAGAGGGTGCGAGGGAGAGAACCCAGCCCTTTGGGGCTGTTGTTCCAAATTCTACCGCGAACGGGCCCCTCCCGGCTGCTGCTTTTGTGTTTACCACACCTGGCAGTGCTTGGGGGTCCTCTGTGTGGGCGGGGGAAGGAAGGAACTTGGGACCACAGCTTGTTCCTTTTGAGCCCTGTCCCCAAACTTTAGCTCCTGTGTGTGTGTGTGTGTGTGTGTGTGTGTGTGTGTGTGTGTGTATTTCTTAGAATTTTCTACACGTGAGTTCACGCCACCTGTCTTCCTTTCAGACCAGATGCTCTTCATTAAGTCTTTTCCTTGTCTGGTCACCCCTGCTGGCACCTCTGAACCATGCCAAGTCTCAGAAGTGAGGACAGCAAGACTTGTCCTGTTCCCGATTTACCAGAAATGCTCCCAGCCTTCGCCAGCAAGTCTGAGGCCATCTGGGGTCTGTCCCGGAAGCCCGAGCCTCCAGTCCAGACACTTCCCGTCTAACCTGACTCTGCACAGAATATTTTTTTGCGGAGTGGGGCCACACTTGGCAGTGCTCAGGGCTTACCCTTGTGCTCAGGGATCACTCCTGGCAGGCTCGGGGATCATCTGGGGTGATGGGGATCAAACTCTGGGTTGGTCGCATGCAAGGCAAGCACCCTCCCCACTGTCCTATTGTTCTGGCCCTCTGCACAGCATTTTTATTTGGGACATTGCCTTTCCTGCATCTGATGAGATTATCATGAGGCTTGCTTACTTTATTCTATTAATATAGCTTATTACATTGCTGTATGTTCAGTGTCAAACCAATGTTGTGTTGCTGGAATTGATTCCCCTTATTGCTTGATTCTGCACATAGTGCTTTTAATTCTTGTTTTATAGATTAGTTTGAACTGAGCTTTCCATGGAATTGAATTTTTTTTCTTTCTCATGAGGCTACGGATTGAATCCACATACTGCATGCCCTTTACCACAGAGCCCCTGTACTAAGTGTTTGTAAGCAATATATGTACATTTTTAAAAATTTTTTTGTAGGAGTACTGCTATTTATCCCGCCACTGATTAGCTGATTGAATTGTGCATGAACTCCACCTTACTATTTTTTATTTTTTATAATTTTATTTATTGAATCACCGTGAGAGCAGTTACAAAATTTTGGGGTCTAAGTCTCGGTCATACAATGAAACACCCGCACCTTCACCAGTGCCCGTTCTCCACCACCAAAACCCCCAGTATATCCCCATCCCACACCCTCCCCCTACCTGTGGGGCAGATGATTTCCACATTACTCTCTCTCTACTTTGATCACATTCAATATTTCGACACCAGACCCACCATTATTATTTGAGATTTTACCCCAACACTCAGATCTGCTGAAAAGGCAACATTAGACAACTTGTGTTCTATTGCTGGTTATGAATAACATGTGATGTCGCGTGGCTGCAATAGGGCCATGTGGTTTTGAAATTTCAAAATTTCAACACTTAAATCTGGAGGGATTTCTGCCAAAAGCCACTGGGTTTTGAGATCTGCTCCTGAGTCTCTGGGATCATGGCCGTTGAGCAGCTTGATGAGGAGCCAGAGAGGCTGTTCATGGGCGATGACTTGGGGTCTCGTTGGGGTGGGGAGGACAAGCCTGGCTCCAACCCATCCGGTGAGGTCCAACAAGTTTCGTCACTAGGGGCCCAAGCCTGACTGTCCAGTGGCCTCTGGAGGATGACGGCCACAGAGCCGCCAGAAGGAAACAGGTGGAGGGACAGCACCCTTTCTCCCCTGGGGTGGCCTGACGACAGTAACCTACTGCGGGGTCCGGACACATTTCTGCCGAAAGCCGCTGGGTTTCGAAATTTGTTTCTGAGTCTCTGGGATCAAGGCCGTTAAGCAGCTTTATCAGGAGCCAGAGAGGCCATTTGTGGGTGATGACTTGGGGTCTCGTTGGGGTGGGGAGGACAAGCCCGGCTCCATCCCATCCTGTGAGGCCCTGTGTGTCTCGTCACTGGGGGCCCAAATGTGACTATCCAGTGGCCTCAGATGGATGGCGGCCACTGGGCCGCCAGGGGGAACAGGCCAAGGCACGAAACCTATTCCCACCTGGGTTGGCCCAGCACCGGTAGCCTACTGCAGGGACTGGACGCATTTCTACCTAAAGCCGCTGGGTTCCGAGATTAGTTTCTGAGTCTCTGGGACCATGGCCATTAAGCAGTTCAATCAGGAACCAGAGAGGCCATGCCTCCAATTATATAGCTGAGCCAGAGGTGTTTTGTGGGTGTGTCTCCCACATACCTAACTTTTGGCTGTTTACTTTCTTGGTAAACTTTGCCCCAAGTTTTTGGGGTCTGGCCAAAGGCACAGCAGCAATTTGGGGGTACCTGGAAGTCTGAAGGCGCCATGAGGCTGCTGATGCACTCGCCTCACAGGTACAGACTGACCCGCTGGCGGCACCATACCCCCAATATATGTACATTTAAAAAATAAAGTAATCTGGGGCTGGAGAGATAGTACAGTGAGTGAGTAAGGCCTTGCATGTGGCTGGCCCGGGTTTGATCCCATCATCCCATACAGTCCCTCAAGCACCTCCAGGAGTGATTCCCGAGTGCAAAGCCAGGAGGAACCTTGAGCACTGCCAAGTGTGGCCCAAAGGCAACCAAACAAAAAATAATCTGGGGGTTGGAGATAGAGTACAGCAGGTAGGCGTCTGCCTTGCTTGCAGTCGCCTGGAGATGGACCCCAACCCCATGGGTATATGATCCCCCAGCACTGGCTGCAGTGCTCCCTGCGTGGAAAGCCAGAGAGTAAGCCCTCAGTGCCACCTCTGTGGCTCACAATCCAAATGATGGCGATGAGGATGCCGAGAGAAGCAGAAGCTCCATGAGTACAACACGGCAGGCAATGTGGAATAAGAGAGTCGCCTGCCTCTACGTGGACCCCGTCACTCCCTGGACTTGGTGGTTTACTTTTATTCATTATATATACGTATATATATTTATTAATTGAATCACAGTGAGGCACACAGTTACACAGTTGTTCACGACTGGGTTTCAGTCATATATTGTCCCAACTCCCGACCCTTCACCAGGGCACATTTCCCACCACCAGTGTCTCCAGTTTCCTCCCTCTGCCAGATGCCAGACTGTCTCTACAACTGGTGCTTTTCTTTTCTCTCTCTCTTCCTCTCTCTCTCTCTCTCTCTCTCTCTCTCTGTCTTTCTCTCCTTTTGGCATTACAGCTTGCATTTAAAGGTATTGAGGCTCGGGGCTGGAGCAATAGCACAGCGGGTAGGGCATTTGCCTTGCACGCGGCCCACCCGGGTTCTCTTCCCAGCATCCCATATGGTCCCCCAAGCACCGCCAAGAGTAATTCCTGAGTCCACAGCCAGGAGTAACCTCTGAGCATCGCCAGGTGTGACCCAAAAAGAAAAAAAAAAGGGTATTGAGGCTTCCATATGATCCCGCAATACCACTTCTGGAAATATATCCGGAGCGTGCAAAAAAGCACAGTAGAAATGATGATCACGATCACGATCACGACCATCCTGTTATTCGTCGATTGCCTCGAGCAGGCCCCAGTAACGTCTCCTTCGTCCTAGCCCTGAGATTTTAAAAAGCGCCATATTCAAGGCTCTTTCAGAGTTAGGAGAATGAGACCCATCATTGTTACTGGTATTTGGCATATTGGGTGCGCCACGGGGAGTTTGCCAGACTCTGCCATGTGGGCAGGCTACATTCGATAGCCTGCAAGTTTGTCCAAAGTAGGAATGAGATAATAAGATGTTGCGCAGCCGCAAATGTGGCCATGCGCTTCCGGGAGCTGGGTTTTATAGTCTCTGGGTCTTGGCCGTTGATGGGATTACACAGTGCCAGGGGGCCAGTTGGTGGGTGTGACCCTTGCCTACTAGAATTTGGAGGATCTGGGTGGAGGATGCTCAGCCCCAATCCAAGCAGGCTTGGAGATCTCAGCCCCGGGACCCGCATGCCTTTGTTCCTCTGCTGGTACCTTCATGCGTGTGGAGAGTGGTCTCAGCATGGTGGTGGCTGGCTCTGGAGGTCTTCGGCTGCCGGAACCCTGGTCAAGGCGGGGAGGGAAACTCAACCTGCTCCCCTCCAAGGGGCCCCGGCGAGGAATAGCCAAGCGCGGGGGCAGGAGAAGTAGAAATGACATTTCATTTCATTTTTTTTCATTTCATCATCCTGTTATTCGTCGATTGCCTCGAGCAGGCCCCAGTAACGTCTCTTTCATCCTAGCCCTGAGATTATATTCAAGGCTCTTTAGGAGAATGAGACCCATCATTGTTACTGGTATTTGGCATATTTGGTACGCCACGGGGAGTTTGCCAGACTCTGCCCTGTGGGAAGGCTACATTCATAGCCTGCCAGTTTGTCCAAAGTAGGAATGGGATAATAAGATGTCATAATAAGATGTCCTGATAAGATGTCACATTCGCAGCCGCGCGGTTCTGGTAGCTGGTTTTTATAGTCTCTGAGTCTTGGCCGCTGATGGGATTACACGGCGCCAGGGGGCCAGGTGGTGGGTGTGACCCCCGCCTACTGGAATTTGGAGGATCTGGGTGGAAATGACATCTGCACCTATATGTTCATTGCAGCACTGTTCACAATAGCCAGAATCTGGAAACAACCTGAGTGCCCAAGAACAGATGAGTAGTTAAAAAAAGCTTTGGTACATCTACACAATGGAATACTATGCAACTGTTAAGAGAGATGAAGTCATGAAATTTGCTTATAAGTGGATGGACATGGAGAGTATCATGCTAAGTGAAATGAGTGAGAGAGGGACAGACATACAAGGACTGCACTCGTTTGTGGTACATAAAATAACATAATATGAGACTGACACCCAAGGACAGAAGACACAAAGCCCAGGAATATTGCTCATGGAAGCCTACCTCATTGGCTGGGGGAGAAGGCAGCTGGAATAGAGAAGGGATCACTAAGTCAGTGATGGTTGGATGAATCATTTGGGATGGGAGATGTGTGCAAAGTAGATAAAGGACCAAAGACGGTAACCTCTCAAACCATGATGCCCAAAAGTAGAGGGAGAGTATGGGGGAAATCGTCTGCCATGGAGGCAGGGAAGTGTGGGAAAGGGGGGTACACTGGAGACATTGGTGGTGGTGAGTGTGCACCGGTGGGAGGAAGGGTGTTTGATCATTGTATGACTGAAACTCAAACATGAAAGCTTAAAATTGTACCTCACGGGGATTCAATAAGAAAATAAAAATTAAAATTAAAAAAAGAAAAGCTGGGGCTGGAGCGACAGCACAGCGGGTAGGGCGTTTGCCTTGCACGTGGCCGACCCGGGTTCGATTCCCAGTATCCCATATGGTCTCCTGAGCACTGCCAGGGGTAATTCCTGAGCGCAGAGCCAGGAGTGACCCCTGTGCATTGCTGGGTGTGACCCAAAAAGCAAAAGGAAAAAAAAGAAAAAAAGAAAAAAAAAAGAAAAGCTTTGTTTTTTTTAAAAAAAAGTATTGAGAAGTTATTGTGTGTGTCCCTTTACCTTTGACCACCCGGTTCGCATCGGGAGTGATGATTCCCAGCTCCCTCTGGCAAGGTGGTCCCTTTTCTGTCCTCCCCACTTTCCCACCAGCACTACTTGTAGGGGGCTTCCAACCACTGGTCCAGTCCTCCTGGCCCTTGATTCCCCCATCCTTGGGCATTAGTCTCATGCTGTGTTTTGGCAGTAGTTGTTGTAGCATCTCGGGGAAGGGGGGGGCTGTAGTTTTCAGAGGCATTTTAGGGTCACAGCAATACTGAGCACCAGGGCCAGAATCGCCACTTTGCTCCGACCCCCACAAGCACACACACACGTGCATGCACACACGTGCACACACATACATGTATGCACACATGTACACAAAGCACACACGTACGCACACATGTGCACTTATGCATGCGCACGCAGTCCCCCCAGCCCGCCCTTCCCCTTTCCCCCAACAGACGTGCCTCTGACCAGGAGACCCTCCAACCACATCATCGCCGTGGTCCATCTGTGCTCGTGAGTTTGGGACACGTGTCCACCTGTCCAGGTCACTGCAGCTTCCCGCTGGCGGCCTCCCTCCCTTCAGTATTGCTCTCGGCCGTATCGTCCCCCCCTGCCCTGCCGGCCCACCCCTACGCCTCCAAAGCCGGCCCTGAGAGGAGCAAGCCGCAGAGCTAAGTGGAGCTTCCAGCCCAGGGCCTCCAGACCCGCAGCCCATGCCTTCACCTCCGCAGTGTCCCCTCCGGGCAGCTGGCCAGCCTCCGGGACAGAGGAAGCCCCCAGGGCCCAGGGGCGGGCCAACGCCTGGCCACAGAGTCTGGCCCCGCTTCTAGCTGACCTGACCCCGGTCATGTGCTGAGGCTATTTGGAGACTCGGCTCCCGGCCGGGCCGCAGCCAACACCGCGGGTAGCAGAGTCTGCCACCAGGCCGTGCGTGCCTCCGGCTCCTCTCTGGACATGGGCCACAGGTGA
Organism: Sorex fumeus; assembly: GCF_029834395.1. NCBI lineage: Eukaryota > Metazoa > Chordata > Mammalia > Eulipotyphla > Soricidae > Sorex > Sorex fumeus. Next base: position 57,066,858 of record NW_026606081.1, on the reverse strand, counting down.
CCCCCAGGGGTGCAAGGGGTGACTTGGGTGAACGCGCATGACTACAGTGCCATAGTAAAGTCAGCTACTATGGGGCCCGAGAGGGAGAGGTAGAATGGGTGTGGCACTGGCCTTGCACTCGACCGACCCGGGTTCAATCCCCAGCACCCCACTGGATCCCCGGAACCAGCCAGGAGTCCCGAGCACAGAGCCAGGAGTCAACCCTGAGCACTGCCACACGGGGCCAAAACAAACACAGAACAAGGAGCACCCCCAGGGCCCCTCCCCTACAGCATACAGATGATAATAACAATGAAAAGGACTAAAAGCCGGGTACCCAGCATCCACTCTGGGCCCGCTCTGGGGCCCCCTGGCGCTTCTGCCCTCGGGCTGCAGTTCCCCTCCGCTCACCATTCCCCTCCCAACGCACCCCCAGGCCTGCCCCCAATCTCCAGCTCTGCCTGGGGGATCCTCCCTTATCTCAGAGGGCGGGAGGGCAGGTGTTGAGTGTATGTGTGCGTGTACACACCGTGTGAGAGTGACAAATACCTGCGTGCAGGTGTGATATATGTGTGCACTGGTGGCCACATGTGCATGCAGGTGTGTATATGTACTGAGTGCAGGTATGTGTGTGCATGTATAAACACGTGTGTGCGGTGTGCACGCGCGCAGGAGTGTGTATGTGCAGGTGTGTACTGCAGGTGTGTGTAGGTGTGTGTGTGCGGGTGAGTGTCTGTGTGCAGGTGAGTGTGTATGTGCTTCTGATGCTGCCTGTCACTCCATGGGCTTGGGCCCCCCAGTGCGCTGCCAGGACAGAGCGATGAGGTCTCTGGCAGGGAAGGGAGCCGCCAGGAGAGACCAGAGGCCTGAGCAGGGCCTCTTGCTGGGGGTCTCACCCTGCCAGCCCCAGCCTGACACTCGCTGAGCCTCTTTGTTCTGGCCCTGAGCGGTGACCCTTGGCCGCTGGATTCAGGCCTCCATCCTCAGGCCTTCCCCTCTCTCTGAGGCTGGGTGGTGTAGACACGACACCCTGGGACTGTCTGGGCTGACCCTTCCAGCAGCCCCAGGCCCACATTAGGAACTTTCCAACACCGGCAGAAGCTGCGGAGTGAGAGGAAGCCAGAGCTTGGATGAAACACAAGAGGGGCCTTAGCGCAGGCTCGGGAAATCCCGAGGGGTTCAGAAGGCGGAGGCGGATGAGGACCGAACAGCACGGTTGCTGCTGCTGCTTCCTCCTTCTCCTCTTCCTCCTTCCTCTTCTTCTTCCTCGTCTTCCCCTTCCTTCCCTCCCTCCTCCTACCCTCCTACCCCCCTTCTTCCTCCTCCTCCTTTCTTCTTCCTCCTTCTCCTTCTTCCTTCCTCCTCCTCCTCCTCCTCCTCCTCCTCCTCCTTCTTCTTTTGTGATGATGAGAGAAAAGATGGGAATGGAGCCGGAAGAAGGAAGTGGGACAGGAAGGAGGAAGTAGGGATGTAGGAAGGAAGAAGAGAGGGAAGGACGAAGAGCGGGAGGGAAGGAGAGAGGGAAGGAAGGAGAGAGGAAGGAGAGAGGGAAGTAAACAGAGAGGGAAGGAAGGAGAGAGGGTGGGAAGGTAGGATGGAAGGCAGAAGGAAGGAAAGAGGAAGGAGGGTAGCAGGAAGGAGGAAGTCATAGGGGAGAGAGGCAGGAGGGAAGTGCGGCTTATCTGCTGGCTGACCCTGCCTGTCGGTGGGAGCAGCGGATCCCCGGAGATGGCAGCCCCCAGAAAGGGCATCTAACCTGGGTCTCCCGAGGGAAGTGTTGGGGGGACAGGGGACCAGGCTGGTAAGCCTATGTGGACACTCAGTGGCCCCCACGGGTGCACCTGAGCACAGGGCCAGGGAGGGACCCCCCTCACCCAGGGGTCTGTCTGAGTGTGGCTGCAGGCTGGGTGGGATGGTGGAGGCACAGAGGGCCCCAGCCTGAGCTTGGCGCAGGGTCCCAGGAGGAGTTAGGCAGAGGGAGGTGGTGCAGGAGGGAGTCAGGAGCAGGTGGCCCCAAGTGGGCCAAGTGGGCGGGTGCTGTTCGCTCTGCAGGATTCACAGGGTTTTCCCAAACTGGAGCACCAGCCTCCTGGGGGGGCGGGGAGGGGGGCGGGGTGTTGAGGGAGAGCTTTAATCTCTTATACTTTTTTTTTTTTGCTTTTTGGGTCACACCCGGTGATGCACCGGGGTTACTCCTGGCTCTGCACTCAGGAATTACTCCCGGTGGTACTGGGGACCATATGGGATGCTGGGAATCGAACCGAATTGGCCTTGTGAAAGGCAAACACCCTACCCGCTGTGCTGTGCTGTGCTATCGCTCCAGCCCCCACGCCTTCCTGTCCTTATCCAACTCTTTGTGCCTGCTAGAGCTTCTCTACTGGGGTCAGTGGGGGCAGGGAAGCCCCCCCACACACCGGAGTGAGCTGCAGGCCTGGGGAGGGTGGGGGCATCAGCTCAGGATCTGCCTGGCCCTGTCCTTCCCCTCAGATAATCAGTGCAGAGTCTGGAGTTAGCCCCAGCACAGCCAGGGTTGGCCCCTAAACTAACGGAACCAAAAGCACCCACCTGGCCTTTGGCACCTGGGGGCTGGGGGGCCGTCCTGGGTCCCGGAGCTGGGGCTATTGGGAGCTTCTCCAAGCCTCTGGGAGACAAACCTTCCCTCAACTCTCCACCTCAGCTCGCCACCTTCCCAGGCCCCGGCAAACTCTCTGCCTTGGGAACTGGGAACGTCCCCCAGGAATTTGCAGGACTGTGTAAAATGCAAAATGGGGTCAGCGAGAAGGGAGCCGTGAGCAGCTGGAAGGGAAACTGAGGCTTCAGTTGGCAGGCCCCTGGCCATGGGATCAGGATGTCCCCCACCTGACCCCCACTCCTGACCCAGCTCCAGCTGGCCTTCCCACTTGAATCTTGAATAACCGCAGCTGACAGGAAGGGACCTTTTTGTCTTGTTTTGTTTGGTCTAGTGGTGTTGGGGGCTACTCCTGGCTCAGTGCTCAGGGCTCACTTCCAACTGTGCTTAGGGAACCAGGCAGTGCCTGAGGGGTGGGGGGCTGTGCTCGGGCCCTTTGAACTGCCCCCCCATCTCCCACTTCGGAAATAAATGTTTCACACCAACACATGTAAGGTTCCTAGGGACCCTGAGAAAAATTCCAGAGCTAAACTCTGCTAATTAGTACCTCTTCCTTACCTGCCCCCTCCCTGATAAAGCCTTGAGATGTAAAGTCTGTCTTCATTTGTTGACTCTTCCTAATTGGGATATAAATTCTGAAACCATTCCTTGGCCCTTCCTTATCTGTTACCTGTTAGGAACTTTTCCCTTATCCGCCTCCACCAGAACGCTGGAGCCGTGAGCTGGGAATCAGAGGGAGCCAGGTAATAACCAAATGTCTGAGTTACCAGATACCCACTGGCCACGATGCCTGTGTACGCAAATGCTGATCTTTGAATCTATAGGCTAAGGAGTGAGGTACTTTTAAATGGATTGGTTAGGAAAGTATATGTCGTTCAGATCTATTAGCTATGAAATGCGTGGGCTGTGTTATAACGGCCAGTGAAGGCCTATATGAGACCCCCTTTGAAGAAGTTCGGGGTCTGGCCTGACGGCTTGACCCTGGCTAGCCAGCTCAATAAACTTCCTGCTTGCTGATTGCATTCCTGCGTGGTCCTTGCTGGCGGTCGGAGATCCAGAGTCGTGTCCTAACACAGTCTAGCGGCCACGCTAGGAAGCCGCGTCAGTAAGCAGGTGAGCAGCCGGGGTGTGTTGGGGGCAGGGCGGAGGCAGCTTCCTTCCAGTTCCGGTACTCGTACCCAGCAGGGTGTGGGAACTCGAGCACCGGCCGGGCCAGGCCCCCTGAGGAACTGGGACCTGTCTGTCTGAGGATGTAGGAGTCGGTGACAGTGTTCGGTGGGTGTTTTTGCTCCCAATAAACAGCGATGAGCCAGTTGTGGGCACGTCCGGAAGGGCTGTGGTTGGCGGCTATAAACATCTGAATGGGGCAGAGGAAACCCACAGTCCCCGCCCCCAGCTCCCTCCACCCCCCTCTGCCTGGCTCGGGCCTAAGCAACTGAGAATCACAGAAGGGGGCCTGGAGCAATAGCACAGCGGGGAGGGCGTTTGCCTTGCACGCGGCCCACCCGGGTTCGATTCCCAGCATCCCATATGGTCCCCCAGCACCGCCAGGGGTAATTCCTGAGTGCAGAGCCAGGAGGAACCCCTGTGCATCCCCGGGTGTGACCCAAAAAAGCCAAAAAAAAAAAAAGAATCGAAGAAGGTGGCTCCTAGGGGTTCTGCAGCAGCCAGGTCCCCTAAGGAAGGAAAAAGAAGTCACAGGGACTCTCCTGACCAGGGGTCCCAGCCTGGCCCGGGAAGGGTCAGAAAAGCTGGATCGACCCCTAAGGTTTGGGGTCCCTTTAGCTCCACCTCCCAGTGGGGTCCCAGGTAGGGCTGCTTCCTGGGACCTTCCTGTCCCTCAATGTTTTTGGTTTGGTTTAGGGGCCACACCTGGCTGGCAGTGCTCAGGGCTGACTCCTGGCTCTGTGCTCAGGGATCACTCCTGATGGTGCTCAGGGGACACCGTGTTGTGCCAGGAATTTGAACCAGAGTGGGCTGAGTGCAAGGCAAGAGCGCTGGCCTGTCTCTCAAGCCCCTGCGGGGTGTACTTGCAGGTGCCTTGCTGCCAACCCCCAAGCACAAGCACCCCCCCCCCCCCCACACACACACACATGCATGCAGGCACTGACGCACGCACACACACCAGGTTCCTGACCGAGTCCTGAGAGAGAGGTTAGATCTGGGTCAGCAGAATTCCCCAAACTTTCCGTCTCGTGGTCTTGGGGCCTTCTCCTTTGGTTTGGAGAGGCGGGTTTCGGGGTCACCCCACTCCTGTCCTGAGGAAGCCTGTGATAGGCCTCGGGCAGCAGAGAGACTGACTCAGCACCCATGGGTGGGCGGGGAGCACAGGAGCACCCCTGCATCATTTCGGGGGGCTGTCAGTTTGGCAGGTCAGCTTGGGCACAAGGCTAGTGCCAAGGACAAACCGCCCTGCGCCAGCCAGGGTCAGAGCCGCCCCTCCTAGGCAGGCCACGTGGGCGCTGCAGCCAGAGGTGAGAACTGAGGCAACCACTGCCCCCCACAACCTGCAGTGACAGGCAAGACCCGCTGAGTCCCACCCCAAATCTCGGGCCTAATCAACCCTGAAACGTATCTCTCCCGTGGGGCCACGTGTTGCTGGGGATTGACCAGGGTGGGTCACGTGCAAGGTGATCTCTAGCCCCTGAACCCTCTTTTTAAAGTCTGCGTGCCTCAGTTTCCCCATAGAAAACACATTGAGTGCTACCAGGGCATTTCTGCAGTGGGTTGGGCCAGTGCCATGTCAGAAGCCTGGGCTGGCTCTCTCGGCCCCACCCCCATCCCCCATAACCGTGATGAGGACCAGAGATGGTGCCTCCCCACCCGACCCGGGTCCGGGCTGGAGGTGCTTACAGCTTTGAGCACGTGTGTGTCCCGGGCAGTCACCTCTGCAATTCTAGGAATTTCCCAGGGCACCAGGCAGCCGAGGGAGCTGACGTGGGAGGAGGAATGTGAAGTGGGGGCCTGGGGGGAGGTTGCGGGGTGGGGATGCCTGGGCTCTCCCAGGACTGGAAGCTTCTCGGGCCCAGCAGCGGCGGCGGCACCAGCCCGTAGCCCACACTGGAGCTGCCTATTCTCAGAATAGCTTTCCAGGGGCGCCGGCCAGGGAGACCCTCCTGTCCAGAAGGGCTGATCGCGGGTTAGCACAGGCTGTGGGACACGGGAGCATCCTGCAGGCCCAGAGTGGCAGCTGGCGGTGCGTCCTGTCCTGGTCTCCAGGACTGACTTCGGTCTGGAGGTGGATTTGTTCTGGGGGGCATGGGAGGCGACTGGCACGCAGACCCTCTCTCCTTTGACTTTCCCCGCACCCCACATTTTCTCCTTCATTTTCACACCTGCCAGGAGGTTTGGTCCCAACTTCCCTTCTCTCAGAGGTGGGAGGGCTTGGGGAGGAGGGTTGGGGGCGGGGATCCAGGCTTTGTAGCCCCCCCCCCACCCCCAGCTCAAATATGCAGTGATTTGAGTGTGATTTCAAGGAAGGGGAATTTCAGGGCTAGGGGAAGACCCAGCAGCAGGACATTGGTCTTGGTTGTGGGGGTGGATCACCGGCACCCGCTTTATGCCTGCATACACACAGTCCCAGTGAAGTTACTGAAATAGAGGGAACTGGCTGGTGGAGGAAGCAGCACAGCAGGGAGGGCACTTGCCCTGCACACAGCTGACCTGAGCTCTGCAGGAGGGAATGCAGAACCTGGAGGGAGCCCTGAGCACTGCCAAGGGTGCCCCCAAAACCCAAACAAGGGGAGGTGTAGGGCTTTGGACAAAGAGGGGTCCCAAAGGGGGAGGTCTTACAATAATTAGGATTTTGTTTTTGGGGGGAGAGTGTTAACTCCTGGCCCGGAGCCCAGGGATCTTGGGTGTGAGGCCCTTGGTGCTGCGATCTACCCGACATGTAAACATGCCTACAGCTTTTTTTTTTCCCTTTATTTTATTTTATTTTATTTTTTTTTAAGTTGTAGATTTACAATTTTTTGTGCTTTGGTTTCAATTATACAATGATCAGATACCCATCCCTCCACCAGTGCCCATTTTCCACCACCATGGATAATATCCCTCCCACCCCCATCCCCCCATCCCCCCTGTCTCTGTGGCAGGGCAATCCCCTGTGTTCTCTCTCTCCTTTTGGGTGTTGTGGTCTGCAAAAGAGGCATTGAGTGGCAAACATGTTCAGTCCATAGTCTACTTTCGACATGCATCTCCCCTCCTGGGAGGATCCTCCAAACATCCTTTATTTGGTGCCTTTTCTCCCAGGCGGGGACGAACATAGGCCTGGTTTCCCCCACCCTCGGCCTGTCTGCGGCAGCATCCTCCTCTCAGCCCTGGGGCGCCTGCTCACTGGGGGCCCCTGCCCCCGCCCCTGTGCGCCCTGGGCAGCTCCCTGGACCCCTCCTGGGCCAAGGGAAGCTGGGAACAGAGCAAGCAGGACTGGCCTGGCAGAGGGTCCGAGGAGCCACAGAAGGGGGGCTTTGTGTGGCCGCCTCCCCTCCCTCCCTCTTGCCAGGCAGGGCCAGCTCCCACGCCTCGCCCCCTCTCAGGGCCATTGTCGCCCTGACCTTGGACCAGCTCGAGCGAGAGAGAGCGAGCGGGCACTCCTGCTTCCCGGGACAGTTCTCGGGACCGAGCTGGGAAGGGACTCTCCGTGCCCGCGGCCTGTGCCAAGCTGCTGGCCAGGATGGTGGCCGATGGCTGGGCCGGGAGAGAGGCCAGTCTAAGCTAACGAGGACGCGGCCGGTAGGGAGGGAAGTGGACATCCGTCATCTCCCAGAGGGCCCTGCATGGTTCCCCGCCAAGGGCAGCTTGGTGGGGGGGTCGTGCTGGGAACCAGGCTGCTGTCCACTGCTGGCAGCCCCCTCTGGACTCCTTCCCGGGGACCAGCACCCCATGCCAAGGTCTGTTCTCTCTGGCTTACAGCCTGGGCCTCCGCCTCCCAGTGCCCCCCAACAAAGACAAGTGGGAGTTCTCTGCCTCCTCCCCTAGCCCGGTAGCTGGCCAATACAATTTTGTTTAGGGCCCCTGCCCCCCTCCCAGATGGCACAGCAGGTGGCCGCTTCCGGGGGCAGGGAGGGGGGGCAGTGCTCTTTTATCCAAGGCTCTGGCCAGGGTGGATGCCAAGTTGGAGGGGTGCATCTCTCCTCATCTCTCCGCACCCCATTCTTCTGGGGACCCAGGCCCTGTGTCCTTTGTGGGCTCTGGAGGGCTGATGCTTCACTGTCTTCTGATGGGGAGTCCCTCACTGGGCAGAGGACCCAGGGTGGACCCAGACTCGCAGGGAGATCAGGCAGGCGGGGTATCCCCTGTCCATGTCTTACAGAAGAAGGAAACCTTTCTTTCTTTCTTTCTTTCTTTCTTTCTTTCTTTCTTTCTTTCTCCTTCCTTCCTTCCTTCCTTCCTTCCTTCCTTCCTTCTTCCTTCCTTCCTTCCTTCCTTTCTTTCTTTCTCCTTCCTTCCTTCCTTCCTTCCTCCCTCCCTCTCTTTCTTTCTTTCTTTCTCTTTCTTCTACTTCCTTCCTTCCTTTCTCTTTCTTTCTTTCTAGATTCTTTCTTTCTTTCTTTCTTTCTTTCTTTCTTTCTTTCTCTTTCTTCTCCTTCCTTCCTTCCTTCCTTCTTTCTTTCTCCTTCCTTCTTTCCTTCCTTCCTTCCTTCCTTTCTTTCTTTCTTTCTTTCTTTCTTTCTCTTTCTTCTCCTTCCTTCCTTCCTTCATTCCTTCCTTCCTTCCTTCCTTCCTTCCTTCCTTCCTTCCTTCTTTCTTTCTTTCTTTCTTTCTTTTTCTTTCCTTTTTTCTTTTTTTACTTTTCGGGTCATACCTATCAATGCTCGGAGATTTCTCCTGTCTCTGCACTTAGGAATTGGTCCTGGCGGTGCACGGGTGCATCATATGGAATCCTGGGTTGGCCATATGCAAGGCAAACGCCCTACCCACTGTGCTCTCACTCTGGCCCATGGAGAAAGAACCTTTTGCAGTGACTAGTTCGTGCGGAACGGGGACCTCTGAGTCTCCCAAGATTTGGGGCCAGGGAAGGGTGGCAGGGCCGTGGACTCAGAAACAGAAAACTTTAGCGGCTGTGCAGCGAGGTCTGTGCTGGGTTCCTGGGCTGCCAGTTCAGCCCCCACTGGGGGATGGAGCCTAAGCAGACCAGGGAGAACCAAGAACCCCCCCCCCCAAGACTGAATGTTCTACCCTGGCAGCCCCCAAGCTCATGTTAGGCTGTGTTTTGGGGGGATCCTACAAGGTTGGCTCCCAAAGCAGCTCAGCTGTTCCCACCCTGCAGTCTGGGGGTCACAGTGCCCCGTTTTGGGCAGCCTCATCCTCCTTCCAGGGACCACTGTGCTTTATTTGAGGGCTTGCTCTCCTCTGCCTCTCCCCTCCTTTTCCATGTCTCCTCTCTCCCCCTTCTCTTGTCTCTCTTTCCCCCTCTCCTGTCTCTCCCTACTTCTGTCTCCCCTCTCTCTCTCACACCCCCCTGAGGTTCAGGGAATGAGCAGGAATGAACAGGCCTTTGCAAGGCTGCAGGCTGCCAGGCCTCCTGGGGAAAGCGAGGCAGGGGAGGGCATTGTCTGACCCCCTGCTGCCAGCTGGGTGCTGGGTGGCCCCGATGCTCAGGAGCAGGGGGGAGCCCCCTCTCAGGCCCTGGGAGTACTGTCTGGGCCCCCAACCGAGCAGGAAAACTCCCTTTGGAAATGAGGGGGCATGCGATTCCCAACTGTGAGCTGCATTTGCGGGGAAATGCAGGGCCACCCGCCCCTGACTGCATGTCTGGTGAGGGCCTCTGGACTCACTGTGCCAGTGGTGAGGCCGCCAGGACATCGACCAACATTCTAGATTTTTCTGAAAGACAAACAGACTCCTAGGATCTAAATTCTAGAGGCACTCATCGCAGGGCTGTGTGGGAGCCTGAGGGCTGGCCGGGCAGCAGCCCCTCCTGAGATTTCTGCTGAGGGTGTGTAGTGGATTGGAGCTGGGGAAAGCGGGGTGGGGGGCAGCATGGGGAGAAGGCAGTGCCCAGAGGGGCTTAGGGGCCTGGGGGCCAAACAGGGCTCAGGAGGGGTCCAAGCTGGGCAGGGTCAGCGGCTCCGCTGCCTCGCAGGTGCTCTCATGGGGATTGGACCAGAGTTTAGCAAGCTGGAGAGCTCAGGAACTGAAATAGTCTCATAGCCTCGTTAGCAGGGGAGGAAGGAGAGAGTTGGAGCCCTGGTTAGGAAGAACAACCGTTTCTTCTGCAAGTCTCCAGGATTCCTTGATAATGTTGGCCTGTAACTGGAGCCAGGAGGCGGCTGAGCCCGGGGCTGGCCTGGGTTCCATTCCCGGCACCTCAACCAAATGCTCAGGGCTCACTCCTAGCTGCTCTAAGGGATCACGCCTGGCAGTGCTTAGGGGATCCTATGGGGTCCCAGGGGTGGAGCCAGGGTCAGCCGCAGCCAAAGCCAGGGTCCTGCCAGCTGTGTTCTCTCTCCAGCTCCTCTCTCTGTGCCCTCAGCACCTCAGGGGTAACCTTCGGACTCTCCCCACCAGTTCCCGGGTTCTGAGTGGGTGCTTGTGCCCCAGAAATATTTCCGCATGCCTGAATGAGCATATGGGGTGGGGACAGAGGCTGTTGCTGGCTGGCCAAGTCTGTGGCCAGGAATCTAGGGGAAGGTGGCCAGGCTGGGACGCCTCTGGGCTCAGTGGCATACTTGGAAGCAGGCAGAGGCTGGCCCAACCCTCTTGGTTGCGGGGCACCGAGGGCCGTTAAGAGATCTGGAGGCCTGAGCAGCAAAGCTGTGAGTCTGGAGCAGGAAGTTGGTGACGTTAAGTTCTGCTGATTAGGTCACCGACAGAGCTGCCGGGACTCCTGGATTGGAAAAGGGGGACTGTGGGTAGGAGAAAGGAGACAGCCCCGGGCCGGAGCAGCGACAGCACAGCCTCTGTCCCTACCCCATACACTCATTCAGGTGAGCACGCAGCCCACCCAGGTTTGATCACCAGCATCCCACATGGCCCCCGAGCATTGCCAGGAGTGAATCCTGAGTACAGACCCAGGAGTGACCCCTGATTATTGCTGGGTGTGGACCACTACCAAAAAAAAAAAAAAGACAATGAGTCCCTAGCTTGTCTTCCTCGGGGAGGCCCTCAACTGTCTCTCCAAGAGATCCCTTCCGGCTGGGTGCTGGAGGCGGTTGTGCCAGCCCCGAGGCTTGTCCCCCACAAGCCCACCCACACGGGGGGGGGGCGGGGGGCGGGGGGGGCTCTGGCCCCAGCTCCCCTGATTTTGAGTCCCCAGAAAGGACAACTGCTCTTCTGTGGGACACGGGCGTGCAGTGACTCGTCCAGATGTCCTTCTGGCCAGCGCGAGAGGCCTTGCCAGAGCCTGTAAAAACAGCTGCTGCTCGGGCCTTTTCTCAGGGCGCTTCCGCCCCTCGAGCCTGCAGAGCCGGCCAGGCTCCCCGGATCCCTGCCCTCAGCCTGGGGAAGAGGGAAGGAGAGGACGCCAGAACAGACCGTGAATGAGCCAGCGTGCCACCTGGCCACAGGCATCAGCCAGGTGAGGGGAAGCCGGTGCTCCGGCGGGCAGGTGACCCCAGGAGCCGTTGGATGAAACAGGCACCAGTCCACCCGTGCTGGACTACAGGAGGCGGGCAGTGGCCGGTCCACTGGATGCTTCGAGATGGGGAAGTGAGGGTGTGTATGTGTGTGTGTGGGGGGGGAGGGCGGGGGTCAGGGCTAAGAAGCCTCAACCCAGGGTGGAAAAAAATCACATAAAGGAGCCTCAGAATCCTCTGGTCCCTCAGATTCGGTGAGCAAACACGTTTACTCAGTGTAGCTGAAAGCATGTTTATTCCTGGGCCTCAGTCCCTGGCCCCTGGCCTCTGGCATCAAAACAAAGGGGGCTTGTTTGTGGTCCCAGGACAGGCCATTTGCTCACAGATGACGTCCGCTCCAAGCAGCTGGGAGGGGGCGCTGTGGAGGGTGTGAGTGGGTGCTGGCTGGCTGGGGAGGCAGGGAAGGAGGGGTCTGATCAGACAAAGAGCCCCACACCGGGGAGCTGGGAGATGAACCAGACCGGCAGAGCACATGCCTCCAAAGCACCTCTCACTCAGGGCTGCTGGTCCCCAGCTCCGCTGACGGAGAACCCAGGGGGACGGGAAATAAAACAAAGACTCAAACTGGTACTGCCGTCACCCCCAGGCTTCCTTCCTCCTCAGTCCGTGAGAGTCTTTTCCCATGGCTGTTACCTTTTGCAGAGGGCCTCTGGGATCAGGGGACTCGCAGATGGAGTTATTTTCTCCTTCAGGCTCTTCTGAGCCAATTTGGATGACCCTGAGAGTTCCACATTGTGCGTGCCCAGTGTTTGAGAGGGGGTTGTCCATCAGGGTTAGGTTTGTCTGAGTTTTTTCTAGGTTCTCTTTTCTTTTCTTTTCTTTTCTTTTCTTTTTTCTTTTCCCTCCCCTTTCTTTCTTTCTTTCTTTCTTTCTTTCTTTCTTTCTTTCTTTCCATTTGGTGTGGAGCCATACCTGAAGGTGCTCAGGGCTTACTCCTGGCTCTGCATTCAGGTATTGAACCCCGGGTGAGTTGCATGCAAGGCAAGGGCCCTCCCGGCTGTACTTACTTACTCTCTAGTTCTGGCTTGTAGTTCTTTTGTAAGGCTGTTGGACTTTTCTTCCCTTCATTCATTCATTCATTCATTCATTCATTCATCAGCCATCAGGGCCAGTGAGTACTCACGGCTATTCCTTTACCCCGTGAGCTCTGCTGTCCCCTATTATTTATTTGTCAGAGTGTGTGTGTGTGTGTGTGTGTGTGTGTGTGGTGCTTGTTGGTTCTCGAGGGTTTTCTAGATGTAAGATCATGTCAGCTGCAAATAGAGAGTTACAGTTTTATATAGGCCTTTCCAACCTGAATACTCTTTTTTTGTTTGTTTTTCTTTTTGGGGTCAGTTGGGTCACACCGGGCAATGCTCAGGGCTTTCTCCTGGCTCTGTACTCAGGAATAAGGGGACCCTATGGGATGCTGGGAATCGAACCTGGGTCTGCTGTGTGCAAGGCAAAGGCCCTACCTGCTGGACCATCGTTCTGGTGCCCCAACCTGAATCTCTTTTTCCATTTCTGGCCCTATTGTCCTTTCTAGAACCTCCCCATGCAGTGCATGGGTGAAAGCAGCACCCTTCCTTATTCGTGGGCTCTTCTTGCTGTTGTTTTTGGGCCACATCCAGCAATGTTCTGGGCTCACTCACTCCTGGTGGGTTCAGGGACCACATGGGGTATCGAGGATGGAATTCGACTGGCTGTGTGCAGGCGCCCTCCCACTATCCTGTATCTCTGACCCTGAGGGACTGTCTTTCATCCAAGGGTTTTAGATGTAGTTTCCCATAGATTTGCCTTATCAGGTAAGGAAGCCAAATACTCCTCGCTTCGGTCCACCCTGAGGGGCATCGGGAATTGAGTGGATGGTGTCTGCTCGTGGCCTCCTGGACAGTGAGGAGAGGGCTGATGTCAGCAGCTGGCTCCAGGCTGGGTCTCAGTGAAGTCGACAGGGAAGAGGGCTGGGCTTTTTTTCCCTCATCTGTCTGGAATCCTATTCTTACAACTATTTATTTGAAAGTATATTATTTATTTAGAAATAGGTAACGCTTGAGAAAAATTAAAAAAAAAAGATTTTAGTGGAAAACAATGCTGACGAGCCATGTCCTTCCCTGCCCCTCTCCCAGCCTCCGTGTCTGTCCTCAGAGCTCGGGCTCATTTCCTCAGTTATTGTCTAAGGCCACATCCAAGGATCAGGGCGGAGGTAAACACTTGCCCCAGAGACCTTAGAGCCCGCAGATCTGAAACTGTGCTTATCTGACCTTTGACAGAGGAAAGTCTGCCACTGCTTTTGTCTCTTGGAAACGTGCGTAGCCACAGCCGAAGGGAGCAGCGTCCGGCCTCGGGGCCTTGGTGTGGCGGCGGCCACTTTGCACCCGGCGGCTCTCCGGAGCAGAAGCGCTTTGCACCCCGCCCAGCCCTGCATGCCGGGGCCTGTGTCCCGCCGCTAGTCGCGCTCCTGCCGGCACACCTGCCCACCTGAGAAGAGGCCGGAGCACCCCGCCGGCGCTCGCATTGCACGGCCCTTGTATGCATAAAGCTTAGCATCTTCCTAGAACTTGGAAACAACGAGAAGAAACAACTCCAGGGGGACCTGCTGGCTCAGGTCCCAAAGGGTGGGGTGTGTGGGGGGTGAGGGCTGCCCAGGCCCAATTGGCCCCGCTCCAGGAAGCCCCGCCCTAGAGGCGAACCGGGGCGGGGCATTCCGTCGGGGGCGTGGCTTGCGGTGTCCGGTTGGGCGTGGCCTCCCTCGCGGGGTGTGGCCTGCGCCCGAGGGTGTGGCCTGCCGCTTATAGGCTTATCGGCTCATAGGCGTGGCCTGCCACCCGGGGCGGGGCCTGAGGCCGGGGCGGGGCCTGTCGCGTTGGGCGTGGCCTGTCGTCCGGGCGGGGCCTACCGCCTATAGCCGTGGTCTACCGTCCGGGGCGTGGCCTGCCGCCAGGGGCGGGGCCTGCCGTCCTGGGGGCGGGGCGGGGCAGCCTGATTTATTCCCGTCCAGGAGTCGCCGCGAGGAGCCCGCGGTCTTCGCCTCCGCCGCCGCCGCCGCCGCCCCGCGCCCCGCGCCCCGCGCCCGGTCCAGGTCTCGGCGCCCGCAGCATGCCCGGCCCGTCCCTGTTGGTCGCGCTGTGCGGCGCGCTGCTCTGCGTCCCCGGCGCCTCCGCCTCCTCGGGTGAGTGGCCGCTCGGAAGTTCGGCCGCGTCCGTGGTGTCCGGCCCGGAGTCCCGGGCGCGCGCGAGGCCTGTCGCGGCGCCGCGGGTCGACCCGGGTGGTAGCCCCCCGCGCCGAACAAAGGAAGCCCCCTCCTCGCCTGGCCCTCTCCCCGTCCGGGGGCGCGGTGCGGGGTCCCCAGCACCCCCCGGGGCCCGCCTGCCCGCGCTCGGCCGTCCTGAGCGAGTCGCGCCTGCGGGACGCGCGTGGCGGGGGCGTCGGTCCGGGGACCGGGCTGGAGGTGGGGCCGGGGAGGGACTTGGGCGGCGGTGGACTCCCGCCCCGCCCCGCCGCAGCCCTGCACGTGGGCCCGGGAGTTCCCTTCCAGGGCCCCGGGGTGGGGCGGCCAAGGTCCCGCACGCCGCCCCCCCCGCAGCCTCTCGGGGCGGAGGGTCTGGAGCGGGGCGGGGCCGCAGGGCAGCGGTCCTGAGATCGGCCTGACCCCAGGCCTGGACTTCCCGGGCTTCCAGGCCCTGCCCAGTGACCCAGGGCCAGGCCAGCCGTGTGCCCGCGCCTTTGGATTCCGCCCTCTGCCCCTTCCGGTCCTCACCCCCCGACTCGGGCGACTGTGTCCCCGGAGGAACCGATCCGAGTGGGGGTGCTGAGGCCCCAGAGATGGGGATTCCGGGGAGGAAGGGCACACCCCTGCAGCACAGGTGGGAAGGGGGCCGTTGGCTTCCTCTTCTCTTGCCCGGTGGCGCCTGCCCTGGGGTGTTGGAGGTCAAAGGGGGCGAGCTTGACCCCACGGGGGCAGGAGTGGGGCTCAGGCCAGCCCCCAGCTTGCCTGGCCTGGCAGGGATTAAACTGCTATTTAAAGTCAATGACTAATAGCAACTTGGGAGCCGCCGAGGGGGGGAGGATGGGAGGGAGGAGGAGGAGGAGGGGAGGAGGGAGGAAGGAAGAGTAGGAGGAGGGGGGAGGAGGCAGAGGCGGAGGGAGGAGAGGAAGGTGAGACCGTGGGGAAGGTGCCCCGGAAGTCCCAGCAGCTCTCCGGCTTCGGGATTTCTGGAAACCTTCCCACCTGAGATGGGGCCTCCCTGAGTGGGGGAGGTTTCTCAGCGCCAGCCCCACGTGGGGATGCTGGGGTGTGGGGTCTGAGAGGGGGGCAGCCACTGCAGGCTCTGGGAAGAGCTCTCTATTGGGGGTCCATGCCTCCCTCCCCTTCTGTGTGCGGCAGCCCAGGCGCCCTCTGGAACTGGAGGTGAATTTCTCCCAGTTCTCACATGGGCTGTCGGTGCCCCTCGAGATAAGGGACGGGGGGCTGCAGAGGACCTGCTAGCTTCCACCCTCGCATCTGCCCTGCAAGACCCAGCTAACCCTGGTGGGACGGGAAGGATCAGCCTCCTTCCAGACATTCCTTTCCTGCCACCAGTTCGGCTGTGCTCCCCTCCCCCACCTACTCCCCTCCCCCCATCCTCCCCCCCACACACACACCAGCTCCTCTCTGCTGCCCACATGCCCTGGGATGCCTGTCTGGGGCAGTGCTGGGTCTTGGGAGTCGCAGAAAATCCCCGCTGCTCTTCTGAGTGCACCCTGTTCTTGCAGGTGACTTCTGCGACTCCAGCCAGTGCCTGAATGGGGGCACATGCCTGCTGAGTCAGGGAAGGCCCCCTTTCTACTGCCTCTGCCCCCAAGGATACACGGGGCTCATCTGCAACGAGACAGAGAAAGGTAGCCCCGCCCCCTGACCGGAGCTTGCTCTTAAGCCTCGGTCCGCCCCGTACCTCGGCCCCGCCTCCCAGGCGGAGGCCCCGCCTCCCGGGCTGAGGCCCCGCCTCCCGGGCTGAGGCCCCGCCTCCCGGGCTGAGGCCCCGCCTCCCAGGCGGAGGCCCCACCTCCCGGTCTGAGGCCCCGCCTCCCGGGCTGTGGCCCCACCTCCCAGACCTGGCCACGCCCCTCCGAGAGCCGCCTGCCCCCTTGGCAATTATCTTGGCATTCAGTTCTGGGACCCCTGTGGCCACCCCCTTGGGAGCCCTTCCATCCGGTGATGGGGGGCGGGGGCGGGAGGCAGGTGGCGCCGGATGGGGGGGGTCCTTGGGGGTGATGGAGGCCGTTTGCTGCCACCTGTGTGTGTCCCCAGCCCCTCCTGGGTCCCTTCACCCCCTGCAGGTCCCTGTTTCCCCAACCCCTGCCACAACGACGCTGAGTGCGAGGTGATCGACGATGCGCACCGTGGGGACGTCTTCACGCAGTACGTCTGCAAGTGCCCTCATGGCTACACAGGCATCCACTGCGAGACGTGTGAGTGGGGTCTGGCCTGCAGGAGAAACCTCCTGTCCCCCTTTCCTGCAGGAGGCGGGGACCCTACACGCAAAGGGCTTTCCCCCCAAAGCGGGAGGCTTTATTGGCTTTATTGCTGAAGCAGTAGGACAGCAGGATGCATAGAGGGTGTTTGCCTCGCATGCGGCTGACCTGGGTTTGATCCCCGGCACCCTTTAGCCCTGAGCACTGCCAAGAGTGATCCCTGAGCACCTCCAGGTGTAGCAAAAAACCCCTAGAGAGTCTGGGAGCTTTCTCCATCTTTTAGGACCCACGAGGCCAGTTACTCAGGCTTAGGTGCAAGAGCCTGGCTGGTTGTCTGGCCTCTGGCGTGGGGAGAGGGTCCTGCTGGCCCTTGGGGATGGCAGGAGTCTCCATGGAGATTGCCCTCCCAGCCCAGCTGCAGACCCTCCCCCTGGATCTCGCTCTCCTCCTCCCCTGCAGGGGGTGGTGGAGGGGAGTCCCCCATTTCTGCCGTTCCTCAGGCAGATGTGAGGGAATGGTCTGTGCGTTTGGGGGCCTCCAGGGAGGGGGACAAGGTGGACTCCAGGACCCGGTGGGGGCTGGTGGCAGTGCTGAGCCCAGGAATGTGGGTGCAGGCGGGGGGGCGGGGCTTCTGGCAGACAGAGGCGCCCCGGGAGGGCCAGGTGGGCCCATAATTACCTGCTGGGTGCCCAGTAACTAACCATGGGTGTGCCCAGCTGGAATTACTCACCTAGCACCTGCTTCTCAGTGGGGTCTACTCCTGGGGCGCCCGGCAGGCCTGCCGCCACGGGTGCTGTGTCTCCTTGCAGATCCCACCAACCTGGAGACTGCCCGGCCAGTCTCTGCGCTGTAGGTTGTTCACTGCTCCAGCGTTGAGTCTGGCTGGGAGTACCCGTGGCTGCCCTGAGCCCGCAGCACCCCCTTTCTGGGATCACGGGGAAGCTGATGGGCGTCAAAGAAGGCAGCTTCCTGGATGGCAGCATGGGGGGAGGGCGAGGGCAGGAAGCCAGCAGGAAAGGGCTGGGTGGGAAGGGAACTGGGGCACAGCCCCCAACCCTCATTCCCTTGCCAATGACATTTCCAAAGTTCCTGGCAGATCTGTGCACGGCAGCCATTGTCCACTGTGGCCAGAGGGGCCCTGCCCCCCGGGGAAGCCAGGGGCTAGACTGAGCTGCAGGCTTTGTTCTTGGGAACGTTTTGCCCCTTTCCCTGTACTCCCCCTGGATCTCGTTCCTCGGTGGCCCTGCTCAGCGGGCTCTGGCCATGCTGGGCTGCACTGGGTCCTCCCAGCGACCCTGACGGTGCCCCCCACCCCGCAGCCTGTGCCACGCCCCTGGGCATGGAGAGGGGCTCCATCACGGATTCGCAGATCTCAGCCTCGTCCGTCCACCTGGGATTCATGGGCTTGCAGCGCTGGGCGCCCGAACTGGCCCGCCTGCACCGCACGGGAATCGTCAACGCCTGGACGGCCAGCAACTATGACCGCAACCCCTGGATCCAGGTAGGGCACGAGGCAGCCCCCAGGTGTGTACTCACGCTCTCTGGCCTGGGCTTGGGAACATGAAGACGTGCGGGTGGTCTGGAATTCAAGGTGCCACCTCGGACCAGGTGAACCTACTGCGGAAGATGCGGGTGACAGGCGTGGTGACGCAGGGTGCCAGCCGCGCAGGCAGTGCCGAGTACCTGAAGTCGTTCAAGGTGGCCTACAGCCTGGACGGGCGGAAGTTCCAGATCATGAAGGAAAACAGCGGGCTGACGGACAAGGTGAGGTTCGAGGGGGCCCTGGAGGAGGGGAGGACCGCACGAGGTCCGTCCCGGATACACTCCGATTCCCAGAGGATGCTCTGCGGCGAGAAGCCGTCGCTCCGCTGGAGAGTGAGAGCAGCCAGAGTTGAGATGGGTTCCGTGGGGGCCGGGGACTTCTGCCCTGCATGCCAGAGTTTCAGGCTCATGCCCTGGCACTGAGTGGGTCCATCCGAGCACTGCCAGGTGGACGGAGGATAGCCCTGACACCAAAAAATGAGAACCCAGCTCGGTGACTCCCTGGAGGCCAGCTGCCGCAGTGGGGGCATCTGTGCCTCCAAGGGTTCCACGTCTCGTGGTGCGTGTTGGACCTGCTCAAGGATACCATGCTGGCCACACCTAGATGTTGGTTGGTGGTGCAACTGGTGTCCATGGGCAGAGCCTCTCTCCTGAATGCGCTGGGGAGGGGAGGTCCCCCTTCACTGGCCCCGGGGACCAGGGAGGACGTGAGAAGGGAGTTCTGGGCTGGCCGGTGCCCCCATTCTGCCTCCTCCCTCCCAGGTCTTTGTGGGGAATGTGGACAACAATGGCCTGAAGGTGAACATGTTTGAGACCCCCCTGGAGGTGCAGTACCTGCGGCTGGTGCCCATCGTCTGTCACCGGGGTTGCACCCTGCGCTTTGAGCTTCTGGGCTGTGAGCTGAATGGTTAGTGCCAGGGCCCCCTGCCCCTGCCTTAGCCTGTCCCGGGACTGCCGCGTGCCCATGGCCTCCTGATCCTGCAGAGGGGAGGAGGGAAAGAAAAGGAACAGGGGCACCCTTTGGGTTCTGCAAAGCACCCTCACTTACTCTGATTCGGAGCATGGGTGCTGACTCAGCACCAGCTCGCTGGGGGTAGGGAGGCGGGGGGGGGGCGGGGGGAGAGGGGCCGGGGCCGAAAGCAGGGGTGGAACCAAGGGTAGGGGCTGGGAGTCGGAAGTGGGGGTTGGGGCCGGGGCTCTGCAGGCCAAGCATGTGCTCTGGGAGCCCGGAGCCCTCGCCGCATCTGTGGGGTGAGAGATGGATGATGGGAGGGAACGGAAGCCCACCCGAGCCATTGCTCACTGCGCACAGCTTGGGGGACTGTTCACTCATCTAGTGGTCCTCCTACACCCCTATTCCTGTGGCGTGCCCCAAGAGTCACGGACGCATCTGCAGAGGTCAGGGGGCCCAAAGCTGCAACCCTTCCGCTTGCTCCTTCGCCCGTCCCTGTTCTCTCGGTGCCACCTGCTGGCCGCGAGTGGACCTGCAGCGCTTTCGTTTCCCAGGGTCTTCCCCCTGTGCCCTGGTCTGACCCCTGCTGGCCGCTTGCAGAACCGCAGCGCCTGTGGTTCCCAGGACCTTCGCTCCGTGCGTCGGCAGCTGCATGCCGGGTTCTGCCATCCCATGCACACACGCTTGGTACCGCTCAGAGCTGAGTCTGGGGCCTGCCGGGCTTGAGTCTGGTTTGGATCAAATCATGCGCAGCCTCCCGGCCCTGGTTTTCAATATTTGGCTACTCTGGGCTTTCCACTTGGTATTGTCCCTGGTAACGTCAGAAATTGAACCCCGGCCTCTGGCATGCTGAGCCTTGGGGCTCACTCTCTGGCACTCCCCTTCTAAAACTGGGTTGTCTCTTTAAATCTGCAGCAAAGTTTGTTTTCCAGGGCCAGAGAGAGAACACAGCGGGCAGGGCACTTGCCTTGTTGTGGCTGACCCGGGTTTGATTCCTGGCACTAGCAATGGCCCCCAAGTTCCTTCAGGGGTGATCCCTGAGCATAGAGCCGGGAGTGAGCCCCGAGCACAGAGCCGGGAGTGATCCCTGAACACAGAGCCGGGAGTGAGCCCCGAGCACAGAGCAAGGAGTCAGCCCAGAGCATAGAGCCGGGAGTAAGTCCTGAGCACTACTGCATGTGACCCAAAAACCAAAGAAAGGAAAAAAAAGACCATCGGCATTTCTGTGTCTCCCACCATCTGAGACGGGATGTTCCTTCTGCGAAAGGGAGTTCAGGCAACTGTCCGTGACAGCCACATCTGGGCCTCTGCCCTGCCCCAGCCAGCACCTCTGTCCGGAAGGACAGAAGGACAGAAGGAGGGAGTCCAGTGTGTGGATCCTGGCTGTGTCCTGCCCCCTGAAGCGGTCAGGGAGGGCTTCTTAGAGGACCTGTCTCTGAGGTCGGGGTGGGAAGTAGTGGCTCAGGGCCTGTGCTGTGTGGAGGGAAGTCGGGGTGAGGGGAGAGGAGAGGACACCCGTGGGTGACGGTCCCTCGTGTCGGCAGGATGCTCCGATGCCCTGGGCATGAAGGACAACACCATCCCTGACAAGCAGATCACCGCCTCCAGCATCTTCCGCACCTGGGGCCTGAGCGCCTTCAGCTGGTTCCCCTTCTATGGCCGGCTGGACAGACAGGGCAAGTTCAACGCCTGGACGGCGCAGAGCAACTCTGCCTCCGAGTGGCTGCAGGTGGGTCCCGCACCAGGGTGAGGGACCGCAGCTCTCAGAGCTGTGGCCTGTGACCTTGACCTTGAGTGACCTTGTAGCCTCCGCCACTGTGCCCCTTGATGCCATTTCCGAAACACCTGTGCATTTTTTTCCTGGGTCACACCCAGTAATGCTTGGGTTACTTCTCGCTCTGCACTCAGGAATCGCTCCTGGCAGTGCTCAAAGAACCCTATGGGGCACCGGGGATCAAACCCGGGTGGGCTGTGTGCAAGGCCCTCCCCGCTGCCATAGCTCTTCAGCCCCTGGCCTGGTTGCACTGACCCCTGCTCCCTTCAACTCCCATGCACCCCCCACCATCACCATTCCTGGGAGGAAGAATGTGTGTGTGTGTGTGTGTGTGTGGCTGTGCATGTATATACATGTGTGGACATGTTTACACACACACACACGCGTGTGCTCCTGTATACAGCTGCATGCACTCATACACGTGCACACCTGGGCCTGCATTCCTGGTGAGTGCACACACATGGGCCGTGGCTGTGCAGACCCATGTGTGCACCTGTATGAGTGCGTGCAGAGAGATGACTGGGGTCCCCAGGGAGGGATGGGGGGGAGAGAGAGAGGTGGGGGCCTGGGTCCCCAGGGAGGCCAGGCCCCTCCCAGCAGCCCTGGCCTTTCCCTGCAGATCGACCTGGGCACCCAGAAGCGGGTGACGGGCATCATCACCCAGGGTGCCCGGGACTTTGGCCACGTGCAGTACGTGGCTGCCTACAAGATCGCGCACAGTGACAACGGCCTGAACTGGACCGAGTACCACGAGCAGGGTGCCACGGAGAGTAAGGTGGGTGGTGTGGGCACGCCGTGGGGCCGGGGTGGGGGCGCCCCTCCAGCCCCGGCGCACCTCACCGCTCCCTGCCCTGCCCTCTGTCCCCAGATCTTCCCTGGCAATCTGGACAATGAGTCACACAAGAAGAACGTGTTTGAGACGCCCTTCATGGCACGCTTCGTGCGCATCCTGCCCGTGGCCTGGCACAACCGCATCACCCTGCGCGTGGAGCTGCTGGGCTGCTAGGGCCCCCATGGCAGCTCCTCGGGGCGGGCTCCCCTCCCCCTCGCCCGCGCCCCAGCCCTCCTTCCGCCCAGCCCCTCGATCTTGGGGAAGTCGGGGGTGTCCGGACGGGCGGGGAGGGGGTGCAGGTCTCTTGCACCTCCCCAGCCTGGAGAGATGGCCACTCCTGCCGCCCCGCCCCTCCACCCCCACCGTTTCCTCCCAGCCCTGGCCCGGAAGCCAAGAGAGACTGAGGGGGTGGGAGGGGGTCTGCACGCTGGTTCTCTCCCGCAGGCCGGCAACAAGAGTATTTATGTCACCCCCACTCCTGTGTGTGACTCATTCCGTCTCCTGGGTTGGCGCTGCGTGGACTCGGGCCCGGGATGGTCAGCTGTGCCCACCAGCCCCGGCCCTCCGGGGTTCCTGAGCTCCCCTGTGGGGGGTGGGGGCAGGAACGGATGCCTGGGGGTGCCTGAGGCTCCCTCCCTCCAGCCTGAGTGCGGTTCAAGCCGCTGGCTGGGGTGGGGAGCGGATGCAGGGTTGCTCCCTCCTCCCCAGATGGCTGCTCGTCCTGCGGAAATTTCCACTTTCTCTGACCCGCAGGGCTGGCCAGGGCAGGGCAACCGGCTGGAAACTCTGACCCTTCAGCTGGGGGAGGCCCAGGGTACCACCCTGCACAGGGTTTGAGGTGGGGGCTGGGACATACCCCCACATACCGCCGCTTCTCCACCTCTGCTTAGGGCCAGCTGGTGCCAGGGCTCACCCCTAGACCCCTAGACCGGGGAGGAGGAGGGGGCGGGGAGAATTTTCTAGAACTCGGCCTGCTAATGGACTAACTGGCTGTAGGTCTGGGATAGTGCCTTCCTAGTGAGCTGCCCAGAGGGGAAGGGGGGTAGGGGTTCCCTTCCTGCACAAACCTGGGAGGTTGGTTCAGGGCTGGGGTCTCAGAACAGCCGCATTCTGACCTGAGCAGACCCGCAGGGGAACAGCGGGGCTCACTGCTGACAACCCTGTCCCGCCCCTGCCTGGGTCTCTCCTGGGGTGTCACGCCCCTGCTTGGGTCTCTCCTGGGACCCTTCCTGCGCCATGCCATGGGTGGGGGGACAGGTGGGGGCCTTTGATCCACGCTCCCTCCCAGACCCCGGCTGGGGTGACTCTTCTTCCAGTTTATTTTCGGCCACACCCGCTGTCCCACCGCCCTGGCCCCTGGCTTCAGTTTTAAACACAAACAGGTCTCTTCCAAGGTCTTTTATTATTCTTATAATCATCTTCAGTTTTCAAAAATATAAATAGGTGCGTGGAACCCTGAAGCCTGCACGGTCCCGGGGGCGGGAGGGGCGGGAGGGGCCCCGGGGAGGAAGGGCCCCACCCAGCCCTGCCCCGGCGCCCCGCGGGGACAGGACACCCACAGCAGCTGTGCGGGGCCGGGGGTCGCCTCGGTCTCACTCCCCCCCTCACCCTCCGTCCCCGGCGGTCCGCACGGTCCCCGTGTGGCTCAGGACACATCGTCGGCTTTGGCGTTGGGGCGGGTGTGTGGGGGCACGGGGGCACTCGGTGGAGGGGCCTGGCTGGCTCCCTCTCCTGGACAGCGGCTCCCTGAGGGCCAGCGGTCAGCCTGGCGGGCTGCGGGCTCAGTGTCCTGCGGGTCGGTGCCGCCGCGGGCTCCGCTGCCGGCGTCTGCGCTGGTAGGTGGCGGCTGGGGGCGAGCGGGGCCGTGAGCCCGGAGGGGACGGAGGGGACGCGGCCTCGGGCCACCTCCACGGGGCTCCGGCCACGCCCTTCCCGGGCGCGGTGGGCAGCGCGGGCAGCGGCCCCCAACCCGCCCGGGACCTCCCAGTCCCGCCCTCCCCGGCCCCCGCTCACCGTCCGTGCAGGTGACCCGGGGCTCCTCCCACTGGCCGCTGGGCAGGCAGCGGACGGTGGGCACGTGGCGCTGGACGAAGCCCCGCGCGCACTGGTAACGCTCCACCGCGTTGATCTCGTAGCGCGCCTTGGGCCGGCCCAGGGGCCGCGCGTGCTGCACCGCGGGGGGCTGTCCGCAGGCCACTGCGGGGGACACGCGGTCTCCAGTGGGCGCCGGGGCACAGGTGGGCAGCGGCCGTGCGGGGGCGGGGTCCGCGAGCGGCTGGGAGTTCCCTGGACGCCCCTGAGTCCCTCTCTGGCACTGGGTACCCGCGGCCTCCCGCCCTCTTGGCCTGCGGCTTCACCGCGCCCGCGCGTCCCGGGATCCTCCCTCCGCCTGTGCCGCCACGTGACTCGCACCCGTGCAGCCCTCACCTGTGCCCTTTTTGCAGGTGAACGGCAGGTGGTAGTTGCAGGGCACGTCATTCCACTCCCCCTTCTCGTGCCAGATCATCACCACGCAGTCCTCGCCGGTAGCAAAGAAGTTGTCGGGCTGGTTGGGCCTCCAGTTCTCATATAGCTGGGGGTGGGGTGGGGGGGACGGGTCAGGGGCTGGGCCAGGGGCTGGCAGGCCCCCAGCTGCTCGCCCTAAACGGCCGGGGGTCTGCGGCCCCCAGGAAGCAGGCCAAGCCTCCAGGCTGCCTGGGTGGCAGAGGATGCTGCACCCCAGATGGGCCCCCAAGTCCAGCCTCCCCGGCTTCTCCATCCTGCCCTGTTCCAGGTCCACTCCGCAGGCTACTCCAGCCGCGGACTCACCAAGGAGTGCCCGTCTGACCAGCGGAAGTCCCCTTCGATGGTGCGGTCATTCAGGCCGATCCACTGGTAGTCCTGGGCATTGCCTGCATGGGGGCGGGGCAGCGTCTGAGGCTGGGGGGCTCCCAAGACAGGCACTGCACCCCCACCCGTGCGCCAAGCCCTGCACTCACTGTTGACGAACTCCTGCTCCTCGGGGGTCAGGATGCTGCTGAGATGCGCCTCCTCCTCCCGGCAGCGGCCCTCAGCGTCCGCCCAGCTGGCGCGCTCGGGGAAGTGGCGGTAGCAGTGGCCCTGGAACTTGGTCCAGCCCTCTTGGCACAGCTCCTGGTCTGCAACACAGTGCAGGACTTGGCGGGGGGCGCGTTTCTGTCCCTGATGACCTACCCTGCCCCCAGCTTTTTCCCGCTGATGCCTGATCTGGCAGGCCTGTCAGGCCCAGGACCGGGGGAGACAAATGTGGATCCCAGGCCCCAGGGACTCCCGAGGAGGGGCGGGGGTGCAGGCAGATGGACATTTTGTCTTCTGTGGCAGCTGGGAAGGGGCACACACGTCTTGGACACGCTTTAGTAACCCAGGGAGTTGGGGGGTTGTCTCTCCAACTCTGCCTTCAAGGGCCTTCTGGGAAGGGGGCCTGCTCAGAACTGCCCTCCTGATGAGGGGCTGCCCAGGAGCCCCGGGCTGTCCAAGGGGTAGGGGCCACCTATGCTTCTAGGGGGAGATAGGGGTGGATGGAGGTGCCCTATGAGGTCACTTTTTTCTTGTATGGGGGGCCACACCCAGCAGTGCTCAGGGCTTACTCCCGGTTCCGCGCTCAGGGATCCCTCCTGGGAGAGGGCGCGGGGGATCCTATGGGGTGCCAGGGATGGAACCCAGGTCAACTGCATGCAAGGCAAGAGCCTGTCCACTGTCCTACTGCTCTGGCCCATGCTTGTGGGTCACTTCTTGGTCACTGCAGGACCTGAGCATTGTTATGTTATGCAGCTGGAGAAGGGACCAGGCCATGCTGGGTGGCAGTCTGCAGGAACAGCCAGAGAATTCTAGAAGGCTGGAAGCAGCAGCTGCCTGAGACCTGGAGGACATTACCAGGGCTCAGGGCGGGAATGGGGGGGCCCCCGGCACCGTCTGTTCCTCAGGGACGCCTACCTCCCAGGCCTGGCACCACCTTCTCTGTCCAGTGCCAAGAGGCTTTCCAGACACTCGGCCTGCATATTGGCATCCCTGTACCCACCCTCTGTCCCGCAACCCTAACAACACCAGACACTTATTCTTGGGGTCTGAGGCTGCAGGAGGGGAGGGTGCTCCAGGGTGACCCTACGCCTTGGCTGTGCCTGCGAGGAGCACGCCCCCTCCAGAGCCCCCTGCCCATGTGGCACCCATGGAGGCGAGCTAGGCGTTTCCATTCTTTTCTGGAGGTTTCTGGCACGTCTGCTGGCGAGTTTCCAGAGCATGGTTTTGTCAGGGGGGTGTCCTACTCAGTGGTGCCCAGGGATCATGCCTGGCGGCGCTTGGGATCATACAGGTGCCGGGGGCTGAATGGGGCGGGCCGCATGTGAGGCGAGCGCCTGCCCTCTGCGCCCCAGGCCAGAGCTCGGCCCAGGTGCAGAAGCAGAACAGCTCCTGCTTGCCCAGCTGGGCACCCCGTTCTCCCTGGCTTGCCTGGCTGCCCGGCCCAGGAAGGGATGAGGGAAGCCAGGTACGGTGGTGCCGGCAGGCCGCTAGTGAAGAGCAGGGGGCATGCGGGGGTCCTGCTAGAGCATGCGGGCAGCCCGGCCCGAGCATGCAGCCCCACGCCGGCCCCGTCCAGAGCTGGTGCGCTGCCCCTCCCCCGCCTCGCTTCTTCCAGAAAGACAGATGCGTCCTTCCCGTTCCCGCGAGTCTCACATGCAAAGCTGGTGCCTACTGCCCCTGCACCCACTGTGGGCCTGGGAGAAGCACCAGCAGAAGGTGCTTTCAAGACACCCCCGAATCTCGCTTCCTGGTCCCAACTCCCCCCGCCCCCCCGCAGAGGACAGATGTGGAGGGGGTGCAGCCCTAGGGAGCGGCCGGCCTGGAAGCTGGGTTAGCAGGAGAGGGGGAGGGGCGCTGCCGTCAGCGACGTTAGCTGAAGCCTCGCCGAGCCGGCCTACCGGTCTCGCACAGGTCGCCTCGGTAGCTGGGAAGGCACAAGCATGTAACAGCGGCAGCCCCGTCCACGCAGGTGCCTCCGTTCCGACAAGGGCTTGAGAAGCACTCGTCAATGTCTGCAAGAAACCAAGGGCCCCCGTTAGCACCCCGCGGGCCCCCGGCAGCAATGCTGCTTGCTCAGGATCCTGTGTGCCAACACCACGGTCCCCCGAGGATGTGCCGGAGTGGGTCCCGGAGTCAGAGCCGCACGCTGCTTTTCTCTCTGGGAGTTTGTTTCTGTCTGGTGGGTGGCGCTCAGGCTGGGCCACTGTCCGGGAACTGAGCCCCCCAGGCTCAGCGAGGGCAGGTTCCTCTCACGCCCAGTGGTCAGGACGTATACAGGGTGCTTGGCACTCGCCCCTATTCTTCTCCTGCTGCCGACGCCCCCTTTTCTCCCCTAAGTCCCTTCAGGAGCCTCCTGCAAACAGCGTTGGCCTCTGCGTCTCGTCTCAGGGAGGAGCAGAGGGTGGGCGTCCCCTCCTGTCTAGAGGGGCTCCCGCGGCTGAGGCTGGAGAATTGTTCCCCAGGTCTTACTCCACTCCAGGCTTCAGTCTCCTCCCGCCCTGGTCTTCTGCAAATTTTTTCAGGGTGGGGTTGGGTGGGCACTCAGCCGGGAAGTGGCCACTGACCCGGGGAGATGAGAATTTTCTTTTTTGGGGGGGCATTTCCTGCGCCACCCTCTGTGTCTGTCGTCGAAGCATCTGCTGGTTCGTCTGGAGAACTGAGTCCAGCACCGTGGCCAGTGAGCATGGCTTGCAGAGAGTGGGGCTCACCCATCCCCAGGACCCCTAACGTGTCCACGGTGCGCCCCACACGCGCTGCGTCCTCTGACTTTGCCCGCGCAGGGAGGCTGGAACATTCTCTTCTTCTTCTCTTTTTTTTCTTTTTGTTTCACACCCGGTGATGCTCACGGCTGACTCCTGACTCTGTGCTCAGGGATCACTCCTGGTGGTGCTCGGGGTTCTCATGGATTGGCTGTGTGTAAGGCCAGAGCCGTCCCCTGAAGCGTTAGTCCTTGTCACGAGTGCAGGCACAGGCATCTCCCGGAGCAGACCTGGGCGTGCCCCGCGGGATGGTTCTGGACCTCTCAGCCTTTCCCCCCAGCGGCTCAATTAAAGGTATTAGAAACCGATGGTTCCCGGCTGGGAGCGGTCAGGAGCGAGACCCTGATGCATGGGGGTGCTGAGGGGCGCCCCGGCATGCACTCGGGATTCCGGGCACAGGCCGCGGTTCCCAGCAGCAGCGGGAGCAGCAGGGAAGCTGGGCTGGGTCTCCTGCAGAGGACAGCTCTGTGTGGAGTCACTGCGGGTGCTTAAGCAGCTTCATGGGGGCACAGGCCAGGAGAGCCCCAGAGGCGGCCAAGGAGAGCCCCAGGCTGGCCGGGAGCGGGGTCACGGCGGGAAGGAAGGAAGAAGAAGGCAGCTGGGAGCTCTCAGAATCTTCTGGAACATGACACACTCTCAGAATCTTCTGGAACATGACACCCCCCCCCTCCAGTATTGCTTTTTGGGTACCAAGGTGATTTTTGCTCGGGGTCCTCAGGTGGGAACCCAGGGCAGGAGGGTGCTGGCCCAGGGAACGACTGAGAGGCAGCCATGGCTGACACTTGGGGGCTGCCCAGGGCAATGTGGTGAGGGACATCCCAAGTCCGTCCAGCCCGGTCTGTGCAGCTGCTGCCCTGGACCTCACTGTCATTGTTTCCAGGGCTGGGGAAGGGCCCGAGAGCCTCAGCGAGCACGGCTGTACCCTTGAACTGCATCTCCAGCCCTGGGTGGGAATTTCAGCCAAAGGAAAGAAGCCCAGATGACTGATTTCTCAGTTTTTGGTTTTGGGGCCACACCTGATGATGCTCAGGGCTGACTCCTGGCTCGGTGCTCAGGGATCACTCCTGGCAGGCTCAGGGGACCCTGTGGGGTGCTGCGTGGAAGGCCAGTGCTGCCCTGCTGCACTATCTCTATGGCCTCTAATTGCTTCCTTGAGAGAGGGAGTCTAGGGACTTCTCTGGGGGATTCTTGGACATCCAGGTCGGTTCCATGCAGGATCCCAAGGACATGGTGATGTTCGGGACCTGGGGGCCCGGGACCACTAGGCACCCGTGATTCTGGGGGTTTGGGGGGCTGAGAACTGAACCAGGATCTGCTGCATGCAAGACAGGCACCTCCCTTTCTCTGCCGACTCCCGTACTAGCTCTCTAACTCCCAGAGACGATCGCAGAGGCTGTGCCAGGCAGGTCACTGGGCAGGCAGGTACTTGGGGGCGGCCTTTGGGGGACGGATCCTTCTGCTAGCTCCAATGCCCGAGCAGGATGAATAGCATTAAATGGGAAAGTCCGCTCAGCGACCGTCAGTTCTCACACGCACACGAGTCGGGGAGTCTGGTTTGGGGGCCACACTGAGCTGTGCTCAGGGCTCAATCCTGGTGGGGCCCGGGGGCGGTGTCCGGTGGGGGCATGGACCCAAATGCAACTCTCAGAGGATTCAGCCCCTCACGCCTGCCGTGGGACACAAACAGGACAGGTGCTGGCACGAGTTGGGCTTAAGTGCTTTAGACATACACTCGTCCAATATGTGTTTCCACGACTAGATGGGAAGGGCTGGGGGATGCGGATGTTTCTGAGTTGCCAGTATAAGTTCCTGATCTCTTGGGTATATGGATGTGTGTGTGTGTGTGTGTGTGTGTGTGTGTGTGTGTGTGTGTGTGGTGGGGGGTGGGTGGGTCCTACCCTGCTGAGGTCAGGGGACCACATAGGAATTGAACCAGGACGGCTGCATCCAGGGCAAGCGCCTGACCTCTGGGCATTTAAGAGCCTGGACGTGGCTCTGGGTTCCAAGATGAGATGGCAGGAGCTGGCCCTGCCCAGGGAGCCCGGAGGACCCTTCCACCTTCCATCTCTGAAGTCTTTCCTGTCTAGTGGGGCTCAGATGGGGCAGGGGGGCTTTTATTAGCTCCTCCTTATACACGGTGTTCTGAGCTCAGGCCTCCCAAGCCTGGCCTTGCCCCAGCTGTGCTGTGGAGTCTTCTGGAAATTGTATTTCAGTGTTTGGAGCCAACGCTGGCAGCATTTGGGGGCTTGTCTTGGCAGAGTGCTTGGGGGTCATTCCCAGCAGTGTTGGAGGCTGCGTGGGGCCTGGGATGGAGCTGGACCTCCAGCATACAGTGCCTGCACTCAGCCCCAGGGGCGTCTCCCCGGCCCTGTCACCTATGAGCCTCTTGGTGCTCCCCCTCAGTGCCAGGACCATGTCCATCAGGGTGGGGTGGGGGGCCAGGCTGAGGATCACTCTCCCTTTGACCCTACCTGCAAACTAGGTTGAGCAGCTGTGGAGGGGGTATTGGAGGCCCTCTCAGACCCCATAACGTGGCCCTTCACCCCTGCATCCCCCGGTCTGGTCTGACTCTAACCCCACTGTCCTATGGGGACACTCTGAGAGAGACCCCAGGCCTGGTGGGCCCCTCCATGGTTTCAGGCCAGTCAGGGGATCTTAGATGCCCTTGTCCCAGCGGGGATGGGCTCGCTGCCGGGACGGAGGTGGTGAAAAGGCCCTTTGGGAACAGACTCGAGAGGAAGAGCCGTGTGGGGCCTGCGTTATGGCTGCTGTGCGTGGGTGCGGGGGCAGGTGGGGGTCTGCTGACCTGCTAGGGCAGGGCCACTGGTCCTTTGCCCCCCACCACCTCAGGGGCACCCCTCCACATGCTCCCCTGGGGAACGGACTGTGCAGACCATCCCAAGTTCACCAGGACACTGGACCCAGGGCAGTGGCCATGGACTCTGAGCCCTGACCTGCTGGACAGAGCCCCTGAGATTTCTCTCCTAGGAGGAGGCAGCCCCTCTGTGCTCTGTAGCCCCCACCCCTCCTGATGGGCTCCGGGCAGGGTTGGGAATCAGGAGGAGGAGGGTGATGTGGGAGGGGCCACATTCCTGGGGGTCACCAAGGCCCTGGCACAACTGTCCCTGCAGCCAGCAGGAGGATCAGCACCTCCAGCCTGGGATGGCCACAGAGATCCAGGTGGGACCCTCCCAGAGGGGACAGCATAGCTGGCGGCCCCCCATTGGGCATGTGGTTACATGGGGACGTCAGATGTGACCTAAGGTCAACGACAGGGACAGACACTGTCACAGCCCTTTAGGAGGGGTGAAAAGGTGGGCACAGATGCTGAGCGCCACTATCTGAGGTGTGCACGTGTATATGTGTGTGTGTGCACATGTGCATATATGTGCGTTCATGTGCTTGTGCGTGTATGTGTGCACGTGTGTATATGTGCACGTGTGTGTCCACATACCACATGTGCACATGCCTGTGTAGTATGTGTAATGTGTACATGCATATATGTGTGCATGTGTGTGCATGAGTATATGTGTGTGCGTGTATGTGTGCATGTGTGTGAATGTGTGCATATGTATGTGTATGTGTGTGTATGTGTGTATGTATACATGTGTGTGCGTGTGTGAGACCTCCCCCAAAGCATCATGATGGTGATTGGGCCAGGAAAAGAGCCTTTTCCAAAGGTCCTGCTCTGATCCGGAGCGGGATATTCAGAGCCCAGGGGCCACGTGGGGCAGGGGAGGCGGGCCCTGGCACAGACAGTATCCCCTCGCAGGTTTGGGGACTCTGGTGTTGGGCGGTCCCTGGGGCATCCCATCATACAGCCTGGGCTGAGCCAGGGAGAGGTGATGGGGTCCGGGTGGCACTCCCTGCCAGTAGCCCCCACTGACTCACTTCCGCAGGCGTACAGGGGGCCAGAGACTTGGGGGTGGGCTGGGGTTTCCACTGACGGCTGCAAGGCCCCTCCTGGGAAGTTGGGTCAGGAGTGGCTGCACCCCCACCCACCCAACCCTGTTTTCAGGCCACGCAGGGCTCATACTCAGCTCCTGAATGCCCCCCCCCCCCCCCCCCCGCTGCCCGGTGACCGAGGGCTTACCTATGTCGCAGTGCTCACCGGCGTGACCAGCGGGGCACAGGCACACCACACCATCCTCTGTCTCCTGGCAGGTCCCAGCGCCACAGCGGGCCTCGGCACAGGACCTGGGGCGAACTGCACGGCGAGAGGTCAGCGTCCCCAGAGAGCCGAGAGGGTTGCACTGGGTCAGCATTCGGGGGCTCCTAGACAGCTGGGCCTCTGGGGAGCTCCATGATGGGGAAAGGACTCGGTGTCCCGAGATGTGACAGCAGAGGGATGGCAGCTCTGTCCCTCTCCTCTCTAGTCAGGGCCCGCCCTGGTGACACCATGCTCTGTGCTCAGGGCTGACTCCTGGCTCAGTGCTCAGGGCTGACTCCTGGCTCTGCTCAGGGCTGACTCCTGGCTTTGTGCTCAGGGCTCATTCTTGCCTCTGTGCTCAGAGCACACTCCTGGCTCAGTGCTCAGGGCTCATTCCTGGCTCTGTGCTCGGGGCACACTCCTGGCTCAGTGCTCAGGGCTCATTCCTGGCTCTGTGCTCGGGGCTGACTCCTGGCTGTGTGCTAGTGGCTCACTCCTGGCTCTATGCTTGGGGATCACTCCTGGCTCTGTGCTCAGGGTGACTCCTGGTTCTGTGCTCAGGGCTCACTCCCGGCACTGCGCTCAGGGTTGATTCCCGGCTCTGTGCTTGGGACTCATTTCTAGTTCTGTGTTCTGGGCTGACTCCTGGCTCTGTGCTTGGGGATCAGTCCTGGTGGGGCTCATGGATCATGCATTTCCTTGGACTTTGGAGGTAACTTGAGAAAGAACAGCTCTTGTACTCTTTCCAAAGTCAGTTGTCAGCCAAGTTCTTGCATTGTTACGTGTTTCTTGATAGGGATTTAAAATTTTTGGGCTGTACCTAGTGGTTCTTGGGGCTTACCTCTTTCTGCCTCTGGACTCAGGGATCACTCCTGGGGGAGGGGCTCAGGGGACCCTGTGTAGTGCAGGGATTGTACCTGGGTCAAGGTGAGCACCCTCCCTACTGCACTATCTCTCTGGCCCTCATCGTATGCATTCTTCCCTTTAATCCTCCCTGGGACCTTACCTTTTACTTATTTTTATATTTGGGCCCACACCCAGTGATGCTCAGGGGTTCCTCCTGGCTCTGCACTCAGGAGTTACTCCTGGTGGTGCTCAAGGGACCCTATGGGATGCCGGGGATTGAACCCAGGTTGACCACGTGCCAGGCAAGCACCCTCTTGCTGTCCTGTCGCTCCAGCCTGGACCCTTGCATTATGTCGACAAGACACAAGAAATTTCCTTGGAGCTGCACAGAATCTGGGGAACTCAGACCTTTGAATCACACTGCCTGCCCCCGGCCCCTAAGTTGGAAATACCCAAACCCCTTCCCGGAGAAATGGCAGAAGTACCTGCAGAGGAGTCTCCCGCCTCATCAGCGTCTTCCGGGAGGCTGGACACGTCGTCTGTGGAGGGGCTGGCAGCAGTGGCTGTTTGGTCGTCTTCTCCCGAGTGCAGTGGGCTGGATGCCTCGGTTTCCACCAGAGCCTCGGCAGGCGGCTGACTCTCCTGGGTCCACTCAGACTCAGGGACTCGTGTGGCGATGATGATGTCCAGGCCGGAGCTGCTGCCCTCCATCCTGTCTCCAGAAGCCGGGGGTGGGGCCAGAGTCCAGCCCGAAGCATCACGGGTGCTTACATACGTGGCGTCAGTGGGCTCTGCCGGTTCTCCACTCAGCTCCGGGGCGGTGGAGTCCTCCCACGCTGTCCCCGGGAAGGATGAGGGCACTTGACTCAGGTCAGGGGACCCTGAGGCTCCTCCGCTGGCCTCGGGGGTGGCCGACACCCCCATTTCAGGTGAAGGGTAAGCAGATGTTTCTTTGCTGAATTCTGGCACCTCCGAGGTTTCCGTCTTGGATCCTGGAATGCTCCCGCTCATGTCCCCAGATCCTGATACGTCTCCACTGGACTCTGGCACCCGGGGGAATTGAGTTTCTGGGGGCCGTTGGCCCAGTTCCTGCAGAATTGTGGGGCTCGTGACTCCCTCCAGGACTTCCGGGAGCCCTGAGGGTTCCTCGCTGGTGCCCGTGGCTGCAGAGCCGTCCCCGCTGATGTCAGCGGTGGCGCTGGGAAAATCTTCGCTGAAAGGTGGGGAGCTTGCGGGAGTTCCGCTGGGCTCCGCTGGACCAGACGGGAGTCCGCTTAGGTCCCCGAGACCCGAAGGGACCCCACTGAGTTCCCAGACGCCTGAAGGTCCTTCTGCTTCCTGGGCAGTGGGAGCTGGGGTTCCAGACTCCACCAAAGTCCTGTCCACCAGTGAGACCGTGGGGAGGCCAGAGGTACCCCCGCTCCCAGCCTCTGCTCCCGAAGCGTCTCCGCTCACCTCCGCCTCACTGCTCGGCAGCCCTCGGAGGTCTGTGGGCCGCGGGCTCAGCTCCCAGGACTCTGCAGCTCCGAGCACCCGGCCGCTGCCCTCCACCGTGCCAGAGGCGCTTGTGAGCTCGGTCTCCCCAGAAGGGAGGCCGCTGAGCTCCACGGACCCCAAGCCTTCCTGTCCCTTAAACGGGGTTGGGACCGCTTCCACCAAATGGGTGTCCACAAAGGTGACGTCCCCACTGCCACTTGTCGCCCCAGAGGGGGTCCCATGGAGCTCTGGCCACCCTGAGG
The DNA here is from genome assembly GCF_029834395.1 of Sorex fumeus. NCBI lineage: Eukaryota > Metazoa > Chordata > Mammalia > Eulipotyphla > Soricidae > Sorex > Sorex fumeus. Next base: position 57,032,614 of record NW_026606081.1, on the reverse strand, counting down.
GCTGCCCGCTGACATCGCGGACCCCTGATTCTCCTTCACTCACCCCGGTCACACCGAATGGTTGACCACTGCCCACCAGAATGCCAGAAGCTTCTCCGCTGATGTCTGGTTGTCCCGAGGAGAGTCCGCTGAGATCAGGCATCCCGGATGTTTCCCCGGGGAACCCTGATACCCGCCCGCTGATGTCAGGAGCTCCAGGGGCCTGGCCGCTGGGTTCGGCCCCTGAAGAAAATCCACTGGCCGCCCCACTGATGTCCAGCTCGCTGCCCCAGGGCAGTCCAGAGACTTCACCAGCACCGCTGACACCCATGGCCCCCCGCCCCTCCAGTTCCCCCGCGGTGGTGGTCGTGAGAACCTCCACCAGAGTGGTGTCCACCAGGGAGACTGTGGGGAGGCCCGAGGGCAGTCCACTGAAGTCAGGCAGGCCAGAGGAAGGGCCACTCCCAAGGTCCACCCCAGAATACTCACCAAGTCCTGAGGGAAGGCCACTGACTTCTGGTGTGAGCCCACTGCCCAGGACTCCAGAGGGCAACCCACCGAGGTCCCAGGCTCCAGAAGCAGAGCCTCCAAAGTCCCCCTTCCCAGGGGCTGAGCCGCTGAGGCCCTCAAGCCCAGAAGCAGAAGTTTCTAGACTTTCCCTTCCAGAAGGAAGGGCCCCAAGGTCATCATCTCCAGAGGCAGAAGCTTCTGGAACTCCAGAAAGCACTCCAGTGAACACCCCTCTGCCAGAGGCAGAAGCTTCTAGATCTTCTCCAGAAGGAGTTCCAGTGAACTCTCCTTCTCCAGAGGCAGAAGCTTCTGGAACATCTCCAGAACTAATTCCACTGAGCTCCTTTCCCCCAGAGGCAGAAAATTCTGGAACTTCTCCAGAAGGAACACCACTGAACTCCTGTCCTCCAGAGGCAGAAATTTCTGGAGTTTGTCCAGAAAGAATTCCAGTGAACTCCCCTTCTCCAGAGGCAGAAACTTCAGGAACTTCTCCAGAACTAATTCCACTGAGCTCCTTTCCCCCAGAGGCAGAAAATTCTGGAACTTCTCCAGAAGGAACACCACTGAACTCCTGTCCTCCAGAGGCAGAAACTTCTGGAACTTGTCCAGAAAGAATTCCAGTGAACTCCCCTTCTCCAGAGGCAGAAGCTTCTGGAACTTCTCCAGAACTAATTCCACTGAGCTCCTGTCCCCCAGAGGCAGAAACTTCTGGAACTTCTCCAGAAGGAACACCACTGAACTCCTGTCCTCCAGAGGCAGAAACTTCTGGAGCTTGTCCAGAAAGAATTCCAGTGAACTCCCCTTCTCCAGAGGCAGAAACTTCTGGAACTTCTCCAGAACTAATTCCACTGAGCTCCTGTCCCCCAGAGGTAGAAACTTCTGGAACTTCTCCAGAAGGAACACCACCAAACTGTCCTTCTCCAGAGGCAGAAACTTCTGGACCTTCTCCAGAAGGAACACCACCAAACTGTCCTTCTCCAGAGGCAGAAACTTCTGGACCTTCTCCAGAAAGAACACCACCAAACTCTCTTTCTCCAGAGGCAGAAACTTCTGGACCTTCTCCAGAAGGAACACCACCAAACTCTCTTTCTCCAGAGACAGAAACTTCTGGAATTTCTCCAGAAGCAAGTCCACTGAGCTCCTCACCCCCAGAGGCCGGACCCTCAAGTTCCTTGCCTCCTGGTGGAAGCTTTCCAACTTCAGGGACGTTGGCGCCCACAATTCTGTCTCCATCCCCAGAGGCTGATCCACTCTCTTCGGGCAGGCCTGAGCCCAGGTCAGGGCGGGCAGTGGAGTCCAGGCCTTCTGAGGGCTGCCCGCTGGCGTGCAGGTGGCCAGAAACATCTCCACTGCCCGAGAGGTCCCCGGATGTCTCCTCAGCACCTGGCAGCTGGGTCCCGCGGGGCTGCAGTGGGGGGAGTGTGGACATCTCCTCCGAGGCCCCGGGCAACACGAAGGGCCCTTCTGTGCCTTCCTCTGTGGCTGTGTCCGTGGGAGGCCATGTGGGAGGGGGCCCTGCAGGGAAGGGGAGGGGAGGTGTGGCTTTAGCAGCTGCCCCAGGGCCTCCCCAAGATTGGCCGTGGTGCAGGAAGTGGGGGGCTGAACTTCGGGAGACTCAGGGTGCCATGGGACTCAGGGCCTAGCCCTGGCCACTCCTTTAGCCCCTCCACAGTCTCATCTCAGTGGGGTGGCCAGGGAGGGGGTGTCCTGTCCCCTTTCAGCAGAAGCTTGAAAGAAAAGCCCATTTGGGGGTGACACCCTGGCTCAGGAGCAGGAGGGCCGAACCTCAGACTTGGACGAGGATGTCCCTCACCTGGGCTCAGCTGCCCACACCTGCCAGTCTCACCCCCTCACTCTCACTTCTGGAGCCCTGGCTGAAGGCAGCCCTGCCCCTCCAAAGGAGCTCCCAGAAGTTTCTTTTACTCCTTTCCTCTGTTTTTTCTTTTTGGGACACTCGTGATGCCCAGGGGCTCCCCTGGTTCCACACTCAGGCGCCACTCCTGGTGCTGCTCGGGGGACCCTAGGGGGTGCCGGGGATTGAACCTGGGTTGGCTGCATGCAAGGCAAGTGCCCTGCCCGCTGTCCTATCGCTGTGGACCCTCTTTTTTGGTTTGTTTCTGTTTTGGTTTCGGGCCACACCTGGCACTGCTCAGGACTTACTCCTGGCTTTGTGCTCAGGGATCACTCCTGGCAGTGCTCAGTGGACCATATGAGGTGGAGGGGGTTGAACCCGGGTCATCCGTGTGCAAGGCAAGTGCCCACCCTGCTGTCCTATCACTCCCCACCCACCCCCTGCGACTTCCAGAAGTTTCTTTCCTGCAGATTTAACAGTTGTCCTCCCTGGGGCTGGGTCCCAGACCCTTGCAGAGGACAACTGGCACTGACCTGGCAGTGGGTACTGGCTGGCGGGGGTGTGCTCGGGCACCCACTCCGTCTGGTTCTCAGGCTCTGTGAAGCCAGGGGTGATGGTCATCTCTTCCTCCAGGGGACCGGCAGCCACTCCGGGGGCCACTTGGGTCACCATCAGGTCCTCTTCGACTGAGGACAGTGTGGGGGTGTCCCCATCTTCTCCGGGAGATGGCACTGCAGATGTACCTGGGGGAGCAGGGTGTGAGGGTCCCTGTGGGGTGGGGGTCGGGGTGGACAGAGCCCCTGTCGCTGTCAGAAGGGGGCTGCAGGGCGCTCGTACCTCGGAAGCAGAAGGCGTGGTGTCGAGACAGGGGGTCCGGGAGGCCTGTCTGGTTCTGGTAGAGCGAGACCGTCCTCACGCCCGGCTTGTCCCCACCGCAGGCGGGCCGTGGGGTCACAATGGGGTACCGGAGGCTGCCGTCAGCCAGCCAGCCCGCATAGCACTTGTCCAGGCCGCGGCTCCAGGCGGCATAGAGCTGGCCCGTGGACGCCAGGGTGGCATTGTGGCTGGCACAGGCGGCCAGGGCTTCCTGGAAGGTGAACTGCTCCAGGCGGGTGATGAAGAAAACCTCCCCTAGGGACAGAGGGGGCACATGTGAGCCCTCCCACACCCTGACCCGCAGGGACCCCAGGCCCCGGCTTCCTCTCTCTGTTCAGTTTCCAGGCACTAGGAGGGCTCCCCAGGAATCCACAGGGAGGACAGGGGACGATCCAGCCTTCAGCTCCCCACTGGAGGCGCTGACAGGGGGAGGCTGATGGCCACGTCTGGGAGATGGACGCCCGGTGGGTCCTGAGGCCCCGCTCCAGACCGGCCGCTTCCTTCCTTCCTTCTCAGCCCATGTTGTAGCAGGACACAGGGCGGAGGTGCGGGGAGTGGGGGGGGGGGGGCCATGTGCCCAGGTCCCAGAGACAGAGGCCTGCCCGGCTACTGGACACTGGCCCTTCCAGGTTGGGCGTGTGGGAGTGGCTCATAGTTTGAATGGGAAGAACTGGAAGGAGCCGTGGCAGGCCGAGGGCTGGGCCAGGCCTGGGCACAAGGCGTCCATGTGCCAGCCACGGATGTAGGGACCCTCCAGGAGGGGGGCGCCAGCCCTCTGACCCGGACTCCGCCTACACATCTCATTCCTGTTTTGTCTTGTTTCGGGGTGCACCCGCAGTGCTGGGGGTCACGGCTGGGGCCTGGGCGTCCTGAAGCCCAAGCCCCACCCCAGCCCGTGGGGGTCAGCTCCTTGAACCCTCACTGTAGCTTTTATTATTATTTTGACTTGGGGCCACATCCGGCAGTGCTCACGGCTTACTCCTGGCTTTGTGCTCAGGGATCACTCCTGGTTGTGCTTGGGGGACCCTACAGGGTGCCAGGATTGAGCCTAGTGGGGAATCCACACCCTGCAATGCTCACGGCTTGCTCCTGGTTCTGCACTCAGAAATCACTCCTGGTGGGGCTCGGAGACCCTATGGGATGTCGGGGATCGAGCCGGGCCATCCATGTGGAAGGCAAACACCCTCCTGCCGTCGCTCTGGTCCCCACCGTTTCATGGAACCAGAGCCCCCATAATGCTGGGGCTGCCCTGAGCCCTGGCAGGGGGAGGACCGTGGGTCTGAGTTTCCTTTCTGACACAGGCTCCTCCCTCGTGAGAATGGGCTGGGGGTGCTGACCCCCTGCGCTGGGTACCCCCAAGCGAGTTCCCGCCCTCCATCTTTACCCTCCAGCCGGTCCACATAGCAGTAAACGTCGTAGGTCTCGGACGGGGGGCGCACACCGTATGTCCGGACCCCGGGGCTGCTGTCCTTGTCCCCCACACAGGGGGTCCGAGGGCTCACGATGGGGTACCTGCAAAGAAGGGGATGGGGGAGAGCCTGTTGGGAAGGCCAGGGTCGGGGCATGCAGGGCGGGTGGACTCGATGGGAAGTGTTCCCTTCAGAAACGTCTCATGCCAGGGACTCCCTGTGTTCCACCAACCTGGGGGGAAGGTGGGGGAACTCTGGGGTGGTTTGGGGTGTCCTGGGTCCCTGGGGGGTCCTAGATGTGTGGACAGGCAGGGGGCAAGAGCAGAGTCAGAACCAAGGGTCTCGGGGAAACAACCAGAAACCAAAAATTCTCAGGCCCCTCCCAGAATATCCAGGACTAGGACCCTCCCCAGAATATCCCGGAGGTTGCAGTGACCAGGGCGGGGCAGGGCAGGGGTGCTGGCCAGTTACCTGACTGTCTGGTCCCGCAGCCAGCCGGCATCACACTGCTCGTAGCCTGCCTCGTAGGCGGCCTGCAGCTGTTCTGGGGAGGCCATGACTGCCCCGGTGCGCAGACACGCTTGCTGGGCCTCCTCGAAGGTCAGCGCGTAGCGGGTGGAGCCCGGGCGGTAGTGGAACACGACCCCTGGGGTGGACAGGGACGGGAGACTCAGGAAGTGGACCCGATGCCCGAGGTTCTGCTCTGGCCCCTCGGGGATTCCCTCCCCTCTTCCCCAGCCTCCCTCTCTCTCCGTTTCCCACTGTCCCTTCTGTTCCCAGACAAGCCGGTTCCCACTGCTGGTTCAAACTCCACCTCTCCAGGCCCCTCCGTCTCAGCACTCTCCTCTCCTCTCCCCTGCACATGTCTGACGGTGGAGGGCGGGCCCCCTGCTCCTCCTCAGACATAGGGGGCCACCAACTCCTCACAGAGACCACTCCTGAGTGCAGGTCCTGTTCAGCGACACATGGGGGGACAGCAGGGACCCTTAATTCTCCTGACACCATCTCAGGACAAGGGTGGCAGATCTTTTCCACTCCGTGCAGACTTATTTTCTAAATGTCATTTATTTTCATTTGACTCTGGGCCACACCCGGAGATGCGCAGAGGTTTCTCCTGGCTCTGCACTCCGAGGTCACTCTTGGCGGTGCTCGGGGGACCCTATGGGGGGCCGAGGCTGGAATCTCCGCTGGCTGCGTGCAAAGCAAGCGCCCGCCCCGCTGTATTATCGCTCCAGCCCCAATTTTATTTATATTTTGCAATGCCAGGGACACATATATGGAGGCAAGTACTCTGGCGAGTCACCTCCTGGGTCTAGGCTAAGTTCTTGGAGGGTCTGCGGGGCCAGCTCTTCTGATTAAGGGTGAGCCCCTTGAGTCCCGAATTAGCCCCATGGCTCATTAACAACTGGCCGTGGCTTTAAGCCACTGAACACTGTTTCCTGTCACCCCACGAGCCATGACATGTTCCTCCTTCAGCCCGATGTTTTCCGTGTTTTGGGGTCACAGCTGCAGAGGGCTGCTCCCGGCGGTGTGGGAGGCCCGGGTGATGGGGGGCAGCAGAGGTTTCTCAATGCCTTCAAACCCTCACCTGGGTCTTCCTTCTGGGCTCTGTGAGAGGCAGCGGCTGGTTTGGGGCTCTGGGGCTGCAGAGCCAGGGAGTGGGGCCCCCCAGGGAGACAGGGGCTGTGAGGAGTGAGCAGGGCCCCTCCCCCACCTCACCTGGATCCAGAGCACGCCTTTACCTATGCCAATGCCCACCTGTGCCCATTGGTGCCATCCATGCCTGTCTGTACCCCTCTGTGCCCACCTTGCCTGCCTGTGCCCCTTGTGCCAGCCTGTATCCACCTGTACCCACCGGTGCCCACTTGTGCTCATGGCGCTTACCCCTGGCCAGTTGCGGCTGTCCAGGGACTTCGGCAGCTCCCGGGGCCGCGGTCACCTGCACCACCAAGTCGTCGCTGGTGAAGGAGGTGACTGAGCCTGGACCAGCCGTTGGCACCTCCGCAAAGTCCCAGGGCCCAGGGGCCCCCCCAGTCTCGTTCTCGGCCCCGGGGAAGCCAGTGGCCTCCAGGTCGGGCTCGAAGCTGAAGGGCTCCTGGGGCTCAGGTGCTGTCGGGGGCACCTCGAAGATGGGCCTTGCTGTGAGGATCACGTTGCCCCGGGCCTCCCCCTCGGTGATGTTCCGGGGAGGCAGGGGCAGCTCCAGGTCGGGCCACGTGACCGTCTGGATGGTGATGTCCTCGCCACCGGCCCCGAAGAAGTCTTCTGGGATGTCCACAAAGTCTTCACCTGGACGGGGTGGACACAGGCTGCAAAGGTGCCGGGCACACAGCAGGAGACCAGCTCCAGGGCCCGCCCCTTCCCACCCCCCACTACGAGTCTCACATCTCCCAAATCCCTCTGCCTGCCTAGAACCTCGCATCACGGCCTTGGGGATGGTATGGGGGGGAAGCGGAAGCGGAATCCAGTGGACTGTGAGCCCGGCCGACCTGCTCAACCATCCCCAGCAGAACACCCTGGCGGGGAGCTCAGAGCACAACAGGGGATCCCCAAAACCCTCTTCATCAGGAAAGGGGAGATGCACGAAGTTCCCGCCCACACCCTTGAGGCTCCGAGTTGTCCCCACGCCCCTCGTTGCTCGTTGCTCGGTGTCAGCTCTGGCTGCAGTGCTGACCTCAGTCAGCTCAGCAGATCCCGACCTCGACCTCGCCTAAATACATCAGAGGCGGAGTCAGAGCGACAGCACAGCGGGAGGGCATTTGCCTGGCAAGCGGCTGACCCAGGTTCGATCCCCGGCATCCCATAGGGTTCCCCAAGCACTGCCAGGAGTGATTCCCGATTGCAGGGCCAGGAGGAACCCCTGAGCGTTGCCGGGTGTGAGCCAAAAAACCCAAAACCAAAACCAAAACAAAACAAAACAAAAAAACCATCAGAGGGATGCTTGCGTCCCCCTCCTGAGCACTGGTCATTGCAGAGGGCAGATGGCAGTGTGGCCCTGGGGCAGGACTCTGAGCCAACAGCTTCCCCAGAAGGCACAGCCGCCACCAAAGCTTGTTCTGGAAAACTTGTTCTGGGCTGCGATGTGGGTGGGCATCCGTGGGGCCTGTGAAACCCCTCGAGAGTAGCGGATGTGTTCTGAAACTCGGATCCACAGGGTGGTTCTGGCGTTACCCTCCACACCGCCCTTCTCCCAAAGCGCTTTCCCTGCGGCCTTACCTGTGTAGCAGATGGCATCGAAGCGGGACGAGGGGTCGGGGTACCCCGTCTGGTTGGCGTGCAGGTACACGGTCCTCACGCCCAGCGTGTTCCCGCCGCAGTTGGGCCGGGCCTTGGAGATGGGATAGCGCACGCTTCGGTCGGCCAGCCAGCCCGCACTGCACATGTCCATCCCGGCCTGCCAGGCCAGGTAGAGCTGGCCCGTGGTAGCCAGCCGCGCGCCAAGCCGCCGGCACTCAGCCGCTGCCTCCTGGAAGGTGAACTTGTCGGGGGAGGTGGCATAGAAGACGTCGCCTGGGGAAACACAGATGGTGGGAACCGGCCCCCGAGACCAACCGCTACAGACCCTTCCAGTGTCCAGGCCTTAGACCTGCTCATCCTCTCCTCTCAGCCTCGGGGGCAGATCCTTAAGACAGGGACTCAGAGACCAGCTGCCTGAAGGCAGAAGAGGAGCAATTGGGGCACTGTGTGTGCCACCCCGACTTCTCCGCCCCCCACTTGTATCTGACTCCAGACTCAAAGGCTCGACCCAGACACTGATGGGAAAAGTCAGCCATACCCCACATCAGTACCCCCAGCCCTGTGGGGGTGTCTGGGCCCTCGGAATCCAGAAGAGCATTGGGTGGACCTGCAGGTCCTGATTTTGCTGTTTGGGGGTCACATCTGGCAGTGCTCAGGGCTTGCTCCTGGCTCTGTGCTCAGGAATCACTCCTGGCAGTTCTCGGGGGAACCCCAGGTCTTCCACATGCAAAGCAAGTGCCTGACCGGCTGTCCTATCTCTCCAGCCCTTGCAAGCCCTATTTTATTTTATTTTATTTTATTTTTCCTGTAGGGAGTTTGGACCAGTCAGCTCAGCACTTACTCCTGGCTTTGCACTCAGGGGTCACCTCCTGGCGGTGCTCAGAGGGTGCTGGGGATGGAGCCCGGATCTGCCACGTGTAAGGCTGAGATGCCTTCCCTGCTGTCCTACTGCTCCATTCCCTGCCCCCCTTTCTCTATCCCTAAATCCTGAGCAGGTGTGTGGGCAGAGTGGGGCGGAGGCCAGAGGGTCCGCTCAGTGACTGCCGCCCCCCCCCCCAGAACGGGACACCAAGATTTGTGGCTTAATAGATGGGTGGGCCCAGGAGGGTCCTGGGGGGGCTGAGAAAAGGGGGGAAGGCCCCAGTCTTGGCATGAGTCATCAGCCTTACACCTGGTCACTGGGGAATCAAAGGACAGAGCGCTGGGTGCTGGGAAAAGTGGAGCACAGAACTTGCTGGAGTGGCGGGACGCGGGGGTGGGGGCTCATCCTCCTGCCTCTCTGGCCGCATGGGCTCCTGGCCCTTTCCATTGCCCTGGGGTCTGGCTGGGTGGGGCTGGGGGGAGGGGGCGGGAGTGCTGGGGGACGCCAGCTGTCCTGATGGAGTTGGGGTTATTTGTTGGGCGTCCAAGCAAGGCCGGGAGCACTGGCTGGGGGAGCCATCCGCACAGGTTCCCCGGGCCGGCAGACACTCCTCTCTCGGGCCCCTGCCAGACACCGGCTCGTGGGACTCACCCTCCATGTCCTCAGCAAAGCAGTAGACATCGTAGGTCTCATTGGTGTCCCGCAGGCCGTAGGTCCTCACGCCTGGGAACTCATCCTTGTCCCCGTAGCAGCCCTCCCGGGGCGTGTGGATGGGGTACCTGCCGGCATCGGGCCACGCTCAGCCCTACCCTGAAGCCCCTCAGGTGTGGACCCCCGTAGACGGGCTGTGTCTATGCTTGTCCCGGCCCCAGGAGAGGCTCAGGCTGATGGTGGCGATGCAAGGGAGCTGGGATCAGGGCTCCTTCTCCTCCTCTTTCCTTCCTGCCCGCCTTCCCTCCCTCCTCCTTTCCCCCAGGAGGGGTACCTAAGTGTGGAGCCAGGAGTCAGCCCTGAGCACTGCCAGGTGTGCTCCCCCCCAACCCCAACCCAACCCAACCCCCGAGTTGCTGGGGTTCTGAGGGTTTGTGGAGGGTGGGAGGCAGAATGGGAACTGGCTGGGCGGTGGGGACGTGTGTGGCCGGGGGCAGCTCCCCCCTGGACACACGCTCTCACCGGACGGTCTGGTCGGCCAGCCAGCCGGCGTCACACTGGTGGAAGCCGTCCTCGTAGGCGGCCTGCAGCTGCTCGGGGCTGGCGATGATGGCACTGTTCTGCAGGCAGGCCCGCTGCGCGCGGTCGAAATCCAGTGTGTAGCGTGTGGAGATGGCTCTGTAATGGAACACGATGCCTGCCGGCCAGGGCAGTCAGGCCGGGTGCCGCCGAGCCCTGGGGGCTGCCCCCCCACCCCGGACCACACACACACACACACACACAGCACCACAAAGGCCAGCTCTGGCATTCCAAACAGTCTCTGAACTGCCCTGACATTGGACACTTTATCTTATTGATTTGGGTGGTGTAGGAACCCGTGGGTCCCTCCTCGGGATATGCGGCTGGAGATGCTGGGAGGTGCCTTCGGGGGGCCCAGGGGTCAGGCTTGGAGCCCTGTGTACTGAGCACATGCTCTGCGGCTCACTGTCCATGGGACGGCTTGTGTCTTGTTCTCCAAGACCCTGATTTGCTTTGGATGTTTCTTTGGTTTTGTTTTGGGGGTCACACCCGGCGACGCTCAGGCCCCACTCCTGGAAGTGCTCAGGGTGCCCTGAGGGGTGCCAGCGACTGAAGCCAGGCTGACCGTGCTCAGAGCCAGGCCCTCCCCATGTCCTCTTTCTGGCCGTCCTGATTTGCTCAGGAGAACGAGGCTCACTGGGCCCCAAGTGTCCTTTCCCAGATGCCATTCTGGGGTGAGCCCCGTAGCCACCCAGAAGTCCTTGGTCTGTCCTTCCCTCGCCAAGCTGACCCACCAGCTTGGTCAGACAGGGCCCCCCGCCTCCTCCTGGGGCCATGGACAGAGGGGTGGTCTGCCCTTCCTTTTGGCTTCGGGAATGGGGGGGCTGGCAGAGGAGACCCAGCCAACAGCTTTGGCTCAGCCAGGTTCACCCAGGCCAGTTTGCTGGGACCGGAGCAATAGTCCAGCAGGGGGTCACTGGCCTGGTACACGGCCAGCCCGCATTCCATCCCTGGCACCCCATAGGGTCCCCTGAGCCTGCCAGAAGTAATCCCTGAATGCAGAGCCAGGGGTCAGCCCCGAGCACTGCCAGTTGTGCCCCCACGCCCAGGAAAAGACTCAGTTTGCCTGTCTGCAAAATGGGAGTGTTTAGTCCCAGCTCGGCCCAAAGCCAGCCAGGGAGGGGTCTTTAGGGAAGAGATGTGAGGAATTTAAACCCCGGCGCGCCTGGCCATGCCCCTGCTTCCTGCCACGGGAGCCCCTCACCTTTCACCGCCAGCTCCACCGTGGCCTGGCTGTCGTCCACGCCATGGACCACCTCGCAGCGGTAGACGCCGGAGTCATTGGCACGCAGGCTGCGCATCTCCAACGTGGCGTCGCTGGGGATGGCCGGGTAGTTGGGGAGGGACGCGCGGTCCTGGTAGGCGCTGTGGACCCGCACCTGCCCCTCCGTGGCCACCAGCAGCACCACCTCCCTCTCCTTGGACACGCGGCTCCACTTGATCCGGGGGCTGAGCGGGGCGGTGGCGGGGGCCGTGGTCACGGGGAGCACGGGGTCGATGAAGTAGCAGGGGATGGTGATGGTGCTGCCCAGGGGCGCCCGCAGCGGGGACGGCTCAGGGATGCTGACGCTCAGGGAGTTGTCAGGGGCTGCGGGCAACAGGGCGTGAGCGCAGGGTTCCAAGCCACCCCCCACCCCCGCCCTCCTCCCCGCCCTCACCTGACATGTGCATGGAGTCGGTGGCGGTGACGGCCCTCAGAGCTGCCAAGAGCAGGAGTAAAGCGCTCATAGTTCACCTGGAAGCGTCAGGGCATGGGTGTTACTGCACGCACGGGGGTTGGGGGGGGCGAGGAGGGCTGGTTCTGGAACATTCCGGGGGGCCTGGCACATGCTGCCCTCCCTGCCAGGGTCTGGAGCATTCCTGGGCCCACCGCTACTAGACAGGCAGGAGCGGGCGGCCTTGTGGAGAGCAAGCAGCTTGTTCTGTCCGGAGGACAGAGACGCCCAGGGCCTGTGGCTGACAATTCTCCATGTGCCCATGAGCCCCATGGTGTCCAGCTCACCAGAGGTCTCTGTCCTGCAGCACCCGTTTATGCTGACCAGAAGAGTCGGGGCTGGAGAGATGCACCGGGGAAGGCAGCTCAGGGCCACCCTGAGCCCTGCCGGGAGTGACCCCTGAGCACAGAGCCAGGAGCAAGTCCTGAGCTCTGTTGGGGGTGGCCCCAGACCACCCCCCTTATCCTCCACCAGATAGAGCTATTATTCAGCTCCTGTCTCAGGTTATGGGGTCCCGGGGCCTCAGAGGGGACCCCAGGCCCATGCTGACCCCGGACTTGCCTCTAGCTGCCGCGCTGATTCTTGTAGGTGTGTGTCCCCAGACCTCTCAGGGAACTTCAAGAGGGGCCAGAGGAGCCCCAACGGCCGGCAGAGAGCTGGGCCCTCAAGCCCACGTGGGCCCTAGTAGATGTGTGTACAGTCAGGCTTTGGGTTGACCCCAGTCCTGTCAGCAAAGACTCTTCTCTGATGCTCTGATCTGGCAGGGCCTTGCAAGTGTTCAGAGGTACCCCCGGGGCCTGGGGCGGCGGGCAGGGGTCTGAACCTCTCTCTGGGCCAGGCGGACTCTCTTCTCCCAGGACAGCTGCTCGTGGTCACCCCAAGAGAAGCTGGAAGTCTCTGCTTGTTCCTGGCCCCTGCGGTTCATTCCTTCCAGAAGGTTCTATCTGACCCAAACCCTGGGCCAGTGGCACCTACAGGACATCCTTGCCCCTTCCTGCTCGCCTCTTTTTCCTTCCTTAGTTCCACCTCTCCCAGAAGGCACATCGTGGCTTGCAGCCCACCCCCAGAAGTGGGGGTGCCAGGAGAGCTGACTAGGGGGGATATGAGGGGCTGACCGGGTGACCCTCTCGGCAGGGACGTGGGACTTGGCCCTGAAGCTCCCCAGAACTCACCTCCACCTTCAGTTGTTGGATAACATTGGCTTATTTTTGCTCCTCCTGCAGGGAGCTTTACTCCCTGAGTTATTGAGTTACTCCCACGACAGTGCTCCTGAGCCACACCCAATTCCATCAGGCACTAATTGTGTCTCTCTTTCCTTTATGCCATTTGCATGGTTTATTTAGCAATGCCCTTTTTACATAGGCACAGGAAGACAGTTCGTGCCAGGCTTTCGTAACATGGGAGTTAACTGACTCCAAATAATATTTACTCCTGAGCATCCATTGTATTTACCTGACTTAAGCCTCAGTTTCCCCTACCTCCTAACACCCCCAACAGGAGGGACAAGGATGGACCCAGGGCAGGGGTCTGTAAGCTGTAAGTTGTAAGCTACCCCGGCATCGGAAAGAGATAAGCTCATGCCATAAGAAGTATAATAGGTCAAGAGCATCGTCAAGGAACAAATTCTGTTGGGACCCAAGAAGAAGTGATTGAATAGGCCCTCCCGTTGATCGTCGATTTGCTCGAGCGGGCCCAGTAACGTCTCCATGGAAGAGTTTGTTGTTACTGTGTCTAGCATATCGAATACGTCACGGGGGGCTTGCCAGGCTCTGCCGTGCGGGCGAGATACTCTCGGTAGCTTGCCGGGCTCTCCGAGAGGGGCGGAGGAATCGAACTCGGGTCGGCCATGTTGGCTGCGTGCAAGGCAAACGCCCTACCGCTGTGCTATCGCTCCAGCCCATATATATATATATATATATATATATATATATATATATATATACATAAAGTAAGTAAAGTAAAGTAAAGGCCCTCCCGTTGATCATCGATTTGCTCGAGTGGGCCCAGTAACATCTCCATTGGAGACTTTATTGTTACTGTGTTTGGCATATCGAGTACGTCACGGGTGGCTTGCCAGGCTCTGCCGTGCGGGTGAGATACTCTCGGTAGCTTGCCGGGCTCTCCGAGAGGGGCGGAGGAATCAAACTCTAGCCGGCAGCCCTCCCGTTGATCGTCGATTTGCTCGAGCGGGCCCAGTAACGTCCCCATTGGAGACTTGGTTGTTACTGTGTCTGGCATATCGAATACTCTCGGTAGCTTGCCGGGCTCTCCGAGAGGGGCGGAGGAATCGAACTCGGGTCGGCCATGTTGGCTGCGTGCAAGGCAAACGCCCTACCGCTGTGCTATCGCTCCAGCCCATATATATATATATATATATATATATATATATATATATATATATATATACATAAAGTAAGTAAAGTAAAGTAAAGGCCCTCCCGTTGATCATCGATTTGCTCGAGCGGGCCCAGTAACGTCTCCATCGTGAGACTCATTGTTACTGTGTTTGGCATATTGAATACGTCATGGGGAGCTTGCTAGGCTCTGCTGTGCGGGTGAGATACTCTCGGTAGCTTGCTGGGCTCTTCGAGAGGGGCGGAGGAATCGAACTCGGGTCGCCCATGTTGGTTGCGTCCAAGGCAAATGCCCTACCGCTGTGCTATCGCTCTGATGAACAACGGGAGGACCGTGACCGTGACCATGACTGTTTCAATGCATTACTAGCTGAGGAAAGGAGAAAGCAACACACACCAGATGGAATCCCGCCCTTGAGCAGATCCTAGTTAGTAATCTGGAGTGCTGAACCCTCAGATGAGATGTTGTCCTTGAGTTAATCTCCTAGAACTTCCGCTGAAGGAGGGGCTTTCTATCTGTTTGCTGTTACGACGGTGTTCAAGCCCACCTATGTGTACCCCCACCCTTCACGATTCCTATATAACTATAGAAATATGAGGAGAGACAGGGGACTAGACTACAACTACGAGGGGGAAGAGAGGAGAAATGATTATGCTGTAAAGGAAGAGCTCGGACGAGGCTAGGGGAAAGGGGAGCGAGGGGGATGACTAAATTCCAGTGGGGGAGGGGAGAGAAATTATTATGCTGCAAGAGAAGAGGTCGGACTACCCTGGGGAGAAAGGAGCATAAATTACTATGCTGTAAGGGGAGAGATGGAACTACATTGTGGAGGAGAGAGAAATAAACTGTCTACCAACTGCCTGGGACCCTGTTTCTCCCCCCCCCCCCATTGTCCATCCATTGCCATGGGCTAGCTAGGGGAACGCTTCTCTCGTCCCATGCCCCCATGCTTTCTTTGGGGGGGTCACACCCAGCGATGCACAGGAGTTACTCCTGGTTCATGCACTCAGGAATTACTCCTGGCGGTGCTCGGGGGACCATATGGGATGCTGGGAATCGAACCCGGGTCGGCTGCGTGCCAGGCAAACGCCCTCCCCGCTGTGCTATTGCTCCAGCCCCATCCCACGCTTTTAAAAAAAAAATTTTTTTTTTATTAGTGAAACACCTTGAGGTACAGTTGTAGACTTACAAATTTTTGTGCTTGCTTCAGCCC
Source organism: Sorex fumeus (assembly GCF_029834395.1). NCBI lineage: Eukaryota > Metazoa > Chordata > Mammalia > Eulipotyphla > Soricidae > Sorex > Sorex fumeus. The sequence continues at coordinate 57,017,376 of NW_026606081.1, read as the reverse complement.
TTTTGGAAAACAGGCTGAATCGTCCACGGACGATTCTCAAAACATTAGAATTTGAGCTCCCATTTGACCCACCAATACCACTCCTGGGAATATATCCCAGAGAGGCAAAAAAGTATCGCCCCCATGCTTTTTTGAAACTCACATTTAAAGCCAAGGAAAAGGCCATAGGCTCTGGGGCTGGCATGTGGACTTGGCGTGCTGGGCCCTGGCCCCACCCCAGAACCACCTGGAGAGGCCCCGAGGCTCCCGGGAGCGTTTCGGGCTTTATTTCCTTCCCTGGAGCTCGAAAGAGGAACAGTCATGGACTGTGACACCCCCCTGACCCAGAGCCCCGCCCCCCCGTGCAGCACACGCCTGGACCCCACTTCATCAATGACTCCCCCAAATGCTGACTGCTTGTCAGTGGTGGTGGGCAGAAGGCACCCCACCCTGCCCTCACTGAGGTCTCCTCCTGGTCCCAGTGAGGGCAGCCCCCTTCCCCTCGGCCAGCAGAGGCCCCCACAACCAGAACCCACGGAAATGGCCATTCCATGGGAAAATCGAAGGAACTGCCGTGTCCCCGGGGAAGAGCCTAGAGCCCCCGCGTTGTTCTCTTCCTCACAGCTGACGAGGACCCCTGCAGAGCCCCGGTGACTTGCCCCAAGCCCCACAGAACTCAGCAGAACACAAGCCCTTGGGGTGTTGTTTGTTTGGCTGTTTGGTTGGTTTTGGTTTGGGGGCTGCACCCAGTCGTGCTCAGGGATCACTCCTGGCAGGCTTGGGGGACCCTAAGGGGTGTCAGGGATTGAATCTGGGCCAGCCACGTGCAGGTCAGTGCCCCACCACTGTCCTCTGGCTCCACGGTGCCCTGGGGGACTCGGACTTAAGACCACGCACACAGGGGCTTCCCGGTTCCCAACCCCACACTGGGGTTGTGCTTCGTGATCTCCTCCAGCAGCCTGTGTGTGTATTCTGGTCTCTGGGGAAGACGGGCCTCTCTGTGCCCTCGGCGGGGAGCTACTGCCCAGCCACGGCCTTCTCCGATGCCGTCCCTCCTGGCTCCCACGACCAGTTTCACGTAAAACCAACTGAGTGTGGGCAGGAAGCTGCCCTGGGTAGCTCCTGCGTTGGCCCTGCTCTGCTCTCCCTGGGAGAGAAGGCTGGTACCCAGCCCAGCCCCTTCCTGCTCTCGGCCCCTGTTCCAACCTGGACACCTGGACGCCTTCTCTGCATTAATTTCAGACGTTGTGCAAACACCAGAACCCGCTTTGGGGAAGAAGTGTCTTTCGGCCCAAGTGCTCCACCGGGCCCACACGCTCCTCCTGACAACGGGCCTGGAGCCCAGAGGGAGCTCCCAGTCATTGGTCAGTCTGCCGGGACTTGGGGCCCATCCTGCAGGGGCCAGGAAGGGGCCAGGGCCACTCCGAGGAGGCCTCCCTGTTAGACACAAAGCCGGGTTTCACTGCACGTGGACGGTCCTGCTGGAAACGTCTCCTGGTTAGGGAGGACCATGGGAGCCTGGAGTGACAGCTGAGGTCTCGGGCAAGCGAGGAGCCCAGGTGCCTGGGATGAGCTTCGGAAATGGGCAAGTGGGCTAATGCCTAAAACTTTGGCGCCAAATGCTGAGGTTCTCCGTGTCCCCAGCCACCTGTGTGCCCTGCTGAGAAGGGGCCTGACTCCTCACTCCGCCCTGGGCTACCATCGAGGGCCTGACTGGGAACCACCAGGGGGCGCCCTGGACCAGAGCTGAGCCCTCCCTTTTGCAGGCTCCGAAGTCTCATCCATGGGTGGTGACTCCTACCCAAGACCGCCTCATGTGCCCAGGCCAGGCCTTCCCTCTTCTGGGGTTCCCCACTTGCTTCCCAAACCCAACCCGGGGACTTCTTGGTTCTGCTTCAAGTCCCTTTATTCCTGGGGCCACTAAGCTGCTCCCTCACTCCTCTGCCCCCTGTGAGGGAACAGAGCAGCCACGCCTCAAGGCACCCTTAGGTTGGGGCTCCTGTGAGGTTCTGGCAGGGTCCCCCAAAGGCAGCTGAGTCCTGGGAGGGCCGTGATCAGGGAAGAGCTCAACGGTTGTGTCTATCGTGACCTCCGGAGGGCGCTGTTGCCCCGAGTGATGAATGAATGGTGCCTGGGAACTGCCAGCCTGGTTGCTCACTTGGGTTTGAAGGAAGGACATGGGGTACATTGTCCATCTGGGCGTTGTTCCTTAGTTCATCCACCCACCTACCTACCCAACCACACATCCACCCAGCCATCCACCTATCCATCCATCCATCCATCCATCCATCCATCCATCCATCCATCCACCTATCCACCCATTATCCACTCACCCATCCACACATTCACCCATCCACCATCTATCCACCCAACCACTCATCCATCCACCCATTCACCCGCCCAGCCACCCACAACCCATTCATATACCCACCACCCATTCACCATCTATCATATATCTATATACCCACCATCCATCCACCCATCCATACACCACCCACTCACCAGCCACTATCCATACACCCAAACACCCACCCACCCAACATCCATACACCCATCCATCGATCCATACACCCACCATCCACCATCTATCTACCCATCCACCATCCACCATCCACCATGCATCCATTCAGCCACCATCCACCATCCATCCATACACCATCCACTATCCATCCGACATCTATCCGCCATCCATCCACCATCCACTGTCCACCATCCATGCACCATCCACCATCCATCCACCATCCACCATCCATCCATCCATCATTCACCATCCATCATCCATCCATCCACCATCCATCATCCATCCATCCATCATTCACCATCCATCATCCATCCATCCACCATTCATCATCTATCCATCCGACCAGCTTGCCTGCATTTCTCAACCCTGTACTAGGTAAACTGCACACCAGATACAAAAGTTTCCTGCTTTAGGGGGCTTTACAGGTCCCCCCACCAGAACCATCCCCCAGACAGATTTCTCAGTAGCTCATTGACAGGTCAGAAACATTTGCTTCTTCTATCCTTCTCTGACAGGAGAAACAAATATCCCCATGTTGCACACCTCTGGTCAGCCATGAAGCTCCAGGTCCAGTGTTCTCTGCCCATATTTTAGGTCCCAGACCCTGGGGGACCATCCCCCACCCTCCTCACCCCTGTGAGAGCTTGTGTGTTGGGGAAGAACCATGGCCGTGGGTAGTCTCAGAAGGAAGACGGATGCTGCCTTCCTGTCTCTGCTCTGTGCTGGTGTCTCTTGATGCCTTTGAATGAACCCCAAGTCCCGACCTCCAAGTTCCCACGCCTTAAGTAAGGGTCCACAGCAGCATGAGAAGCAACCAGGGCTGCCAACGGCCACTGCCCTGCACACACCACCACAGAGAATATGTGCGTGTGTATAAGGGTGCATGGCCACATCTGCCCATCACTGCCCTCCACCACTGCCTTCTGCCTACACACAGCTGGGTTGGCCTCCTGGTGACTAAGTGGAAGCTGAGAACAGCTTGTCACACCTGACACCAGTGACCTTTGGGGCCGAGTCTCTCTGGGGGGCTGCTCTGAGGTCTGGGGGCACCTCAGCCCCTCCTCCTGGCCCCGTGAAGCGGTGTCATCCTTTCTTGGGTGGCTTCTGAAAGGTTACACACTCCCCTGGAGTCCCCGGTGGGCGGGACCTCTCTGGAGGGGGCCTGTAGGGTCATGTCTGTCTGCCCAGGGCACCCCTGTGCCACTGGAGTGTGGAGTAAGGGAGTTTGGTCATTGCAGAGTGTCCATGCGGGGGTCGACAGCAGCCTTTCCTGCACCATGGGGGTGGGGACCCAGTAGGATGCGGGGGTGGGGGGCAGTAAAACTTCCGCAACTCGGGTCTTCAGGAAGGGGTGCTTAAGCCTAGGCCAGCCGCAGCACCTCCAGACCTACCCTGGCCCCCCAGGGCCCCACACTGCCCTGTTGTCCTCCCTCCCCCCACAGCCATGGGGAAGCTCTAAGGCGCTCATTCTCTCGGGGACTGAATGGGGCAACCCTCAGGCTACAGGTCTGCACCCCCAAATCAAGTCAGTTACAGAGAGAGATTCCCTCTGCCCCCAAAGAGCCTGGTGTTCCTTTCCTGGGTGTGTCTGAAAGGAAAAACATGACCTCAAAGGTAACCAAATCCTCAGGCTACGAAGCCCAGCCTCGTCCCCCCAATCCACCTATTCATAAGATGCACAAAAAGCTGCTTCAGCAGATACTGTGGGCCATTGAGAGGTGCCTCCATGCACCCAGGCCTGCCACAGGGGCCCTCGGGCCCACAGACATTCACACAGACGCGCAATCGCACAGACCACATGCACACACAGACACACAATCACACACAGACATGTAATCACACACACGCAATCACACACAGACATGTATCACACAGACATGCAACTGCACGGACATGCAATCACACAGACACACACTCACACACTGTCACACACAGATATGCAATCACACACAGGCACACAATCACACACAGACATGCAATAACACACAGACATGCAATAACACACAGACACAGATATGCAATCACACACAGGCACACAGTCACACGCAGACACAATCACACACAGACATGTAATCACACACAGACATGCAATCACACACAGACACACAATCACATAGATACGCAATTGCACACACAGACATGTAATCTCACACAGACATGCAATCTCTCATAGGTACACGATCACAGATATGAATCACACAGACACAATCACATATAGATATGCAATCCCATAGACACATAATCACACAGACACACATACCCACATGCACACACATACACACGAAAATGTGATCACACACAGACATGCAGTCACACATGCACATATGCACATATACAGACACGCGATCACACAGCCATGCATGCACACACAGACATGCAGTCACATATCTACAAACACACAAACATATTACATACACACAGAAACACATACTCACACATACCCACATGCACATACATACACAGGTTCATACTCTCACAAGACACACACCCTCGTGCACATACATACACACATATACAGATGAATACTTACACATGTGCTCACACACACAAACACACATGTCACATAAGTAAGATGGTCACACATTTGTTCAAACACACATACACACACGCACATACACACATTCACACCCTCACACCCTCACACATAGACCCACACCCACATGACCACATGCAAGGGGGCGCTGAGACCAGAAGGGCAAACACCCCGTTCCTGCTTTTGCCCTGAGCTCAACTCTCAGGAGGAGCCATTCCTCACTCTTCCCGGCAAGTCCTGCCTCTCTCCATCAAGCCCTGGCCCCTCCTCTGCAGCCCCTGGATGCCCAGATGGGCCTGGGGGCTCAGAAACCCCCAAGAGAGATGGGGCGTCCTGTCGGGAGGGTCAGCAGCATCGGGCAAGACCTGTCTGCCTACTCAATAGGGCTTCCTGGAGGAAGAGGCCCCAGGGGCCCAGGGCATGAGTCCCCATGTGGGCAGGCGGGCCACAGTCCCCACGACGACTCCCCTGTCCCCTCACCCACCCTGTGCATCTACCACAGCCAGGCCTGGCCTCTCCCTACCTCCGGTCAGCTCAGGAGCCCCCAGAGCCCCCAGGCAGGGCCATCCCCAGGACAGAAGTCTCCCTGCGATGCCCTGCGACTCCCATCTCTCAGACGAACCTGCCTGAACCAACATCACAGTCGCAGGTGGGCGTGATGGCCATGCCAGTGACCCCGCATTTACACGGCACAGCCGGAGTGTCCACGGCAATGGGCCCTACCCCCAGCTGGAACGACTGGAGCAGGGACCACCCCCTCCGCAGTGGGGCTCATGGCCTGTCCCCACAGGGTGACATGAGTGCCAGCGGGCTCCTCTCGCTCCATGAGCCCACCCAGGGGTAGCCGGGGAGCTGGCTCAGGGGGCTGGAGCACAGGCTTCACATATGAGGGCCCCGTGTCCAGTCCTCTACCCCACGGTCCCCCCAGTGGTGCCCCTCAAAAAGACAGGGGGCCATAGACTTAGAGACATGACTGACGTGGTATCTGCTACGAGCTAAGACACGTCACTCAGAGCACGTGGGGAATTCTATGTGGAACTGACAGCTTGGGACCCCGACTTCAAAGTGGCGGGGGCTGCTGTGAGGAGGGAGAACCCAGCTTACAGGGACCCCAAAATGCCCCCAAGTCAGAGAACCCTCTGGGGGTTACCTGGCCCCTCCCCCACCGTCTTTTCTGTTCTTGAGGGTCCCCCTACCCATTTTTCTGGCACCGAATGGAGAAAACCCCAACTTGGCCTTCGGGTTGCCTGGGATGGGGGTGTGGGAGGACGGCAGGAGTGACTGACAGGAACGCCCACACCCCATCCCCCCTGAGCCAGCAACCACTCTCAGTCTGTTGTCAACTTTCTACTCTATCAATCGGGTGTTGTTCGCACCCTAAAGGACCCCGTGGAGGGTCGTCACTGGGAATCCTGGGGAGGCAAAGCCTCTGCCTATGGCGGCAAAGCTCAGGGCCAAGGCAAGGAGCTGCCCCAGCAGAGCCTGGCCCCTAGGCGGCGCTGGTGAGATGCCGAGGAATGAGTGGCGCTCCAGGGCTGGCTAGGACCAGCGGCTGGATTACATCTCATTTATTTCACCTGGGATACATCTCATTTATTTCACCTCTTAAATTTGATGTTTCGCTTTTTGGGGGCCACCCCCGGCAAAGCTCAGGTCTTCCTCCTGGCTCTGTACTCGGGGATCTCTCCCGGCAGGGCTCAGGGTGCTGGAGACCGTATCTGGGTTGGCTGCATGCCAGGCCTCTTTTAAACGTTTTGCTTGTTGGGTCTATCTGTACCCAGGAGTGCCTTGGGGCGACCCCCGGCTCTTTGCCGAGGGGACTGTGGGTTGTCCTGGACGCCAAGCTTGTGTTTTAGCTTGCTTTCTTGTGTCCGCCCTCTGGTCTGGTACACCTCAATTATTTTTTAGTTTGGGGGATACACTTGGAGGTGCTCAGGGCTGACTCCTAGCTCTGTACTCAGAGATTAATCCTGGCGATGCCCAGGAGACCATATGAGGTGCCAGGGATCAAACTCGGGATGTCCACACGCGAGGCAAGCGTCCTCCCTGCTGTCCTGTTACTCCAGCCCCTGGTACATCTCATGTAAACCCACCACTGGACTCCCCAAATCCTAGCTCTTCTCAGAAATAGATTTGCCCTTTCCAATAATTTACACACATGAAAGTTTGAGTCTGTGCATTTTTCTTTCTGCTTAGGTGAATTTCTCCCCCCATAAAGGCCTTGGCTTCACTCCCTCAACACACCTTCGTTTCTGGGTGGCATCTTTGGGCTCATTGATGGAAAAAAAAGGCCAGCGCCTGTCTCTGAGGGTTCCTGCCCAGCCTGGCCTTGGGCATAGTTCACTGATCACCGTTTTCTTTGGCCACCCAATGGATTGGGGAGAGAGTGAGAGAGAGGGAGAGGGAAAGACTCAGGTGTGGATTCTTTGTTGGGACTAATGGTACCCCATGCCCAGACTCCTGGACGTTGGCATCCTTCCATCTGGAAAGCATCATCATAAACTCACCTCCCCCTAATCTGGGTTCACCCCCATCTCCTGATGTACTGTGGGTGTGCTCCCCAGAGCCTGGTTCGCTGTGAGTGTCCCTGGTTCCAGACCCCCCACAATAACCCGTAATGTTCTTCCTTTCTTGGGGGGCCACAGCCAGGGAGGGCGATTCAGACTTCCTGCCAGGAGGAGGGGAGCCCGCAACCAACCCCTAGCCACGGGCTGCTGGAGGAGAATGGTGAAGGAGCTGAGCCCGGCCCCCAGCCCCCACCTTCTGCCCTGGCTTGGAATGTGGCTTCCCTTAAGACTCTTTCCCAGCCTCTCTCCGCTCTCCTCCTCAACAGGACCCCCCAAACCAGGGCCCACCACTTCCCATAGGATTTCACCACCCTGGAGTGCATTACAAAGCCTGAGGTGAAACTGGTAGGTTCCAACTGGTTCTGTTTAGGCACCTGCTGTATACAGACACGCTGCCTGCTATACTGTCTCACCAGGATGCTGCACCCCTGGAGAGTCAGCACCCACCGTCTCCACTGAAAAAGTAGGGCACCCCCAACTCCAGGGCTGCCCTCCGGGACGCCAAGTCACCTGGCAGTGGGCAGTGAAGTTTGCGACGCCCTCTGCCCGCTGGTTCCTGTGACAAAGTTTGCTCCAGTCCCCTGGGCACATGGCTGGGGGAGGTGGGAGCCCCTGCCCTAGAGTACCCCCTCGCCCGAATTTTGGGGCGCCGGAGGCAGGCTCAGGGGCAGCGGGCACGCGCTCTGCGGGCCGTTACCTGGAGGAGTCGCGCTGCTTCTTCCAGAACTTCTGTCCCCGCGCGGGGCGCAGGCGGGTGGCGGGGGGCTCCTGGGGTGCCCGGATCTCGGGGTGCAGCTCAGGCGGGGCCGGCCTCGCCTCTCCTGCCCGGTGCTGTCCCGCAGGTCGCGTCCGCGGTAGTGTCCGCAGCACCCGGCTGCTAAAACTGGCCTTGGGGATGCTGGAGCGCGCGGGCCGGTCCGAGCGGGCGCGAGTCTGGCGGCCCCAGCGCGGCGGGCGCGGGGAGGTAGGTGGGCGGGCGGGGCGCGCCGTGACACAGGCGGAGGGGCGGGCGGGGGAGGGAGCGCCCCGGGAAACCCCACCTCCCGGGGCGGCCCGAGCGCGCCCACCCTGCCAGGCGCTCCGGCGCGCGGCTCGCCGCGTCTGCATTGCGGTGGGTCGGCTGCGCCCCACAAGCTCCCCGCCCCGCCCGGCTCTGCCCTGCTCCTCCTGCGCGCTCCCCGGCGCCCCTCGGGCCACTCGGGCTGGGACCCCTGCTGCGGCACGGCTGGAAGTTGAGGGGAGGGGGCGGGGTGCGCCGGGGAGGGCTGGAGGACGGGACAGCGCGTGGGCGCAGGGAACCCGCGTCCACAACCCACCAAGGACACTTCCAAGGGAGCAAGGGCCCAGCCGGCACCCAGCGACACACCACCCTCCCCCCCACCCCGGAACTCTTTTGCAAAGAGAAGCCAAGCGCTTCAGCCTGAGGGTTGGGCCCCGGGAGGCGCTGGCGCTGAGTGGGCATTTCCCGTGACCCACCTTTATACAGCCTCCCAGCGCCCGTCCCGGGAGGGCTGAGGAAGGAGCTTCCACGGATGGGAACATCTGGTCAGGAGGGCCAGGGCTGGAGCCCAAGGTCAGGGCTGCCTCCGCTCCACAGAGGATCCCAGCCCTTCCCGAGAGGACTCAGTGGCGGGTCCAGGCCCCGGGGAGGAGCATGGAGCACCAGCAAGACGCCAGCCGCGTGGCTGGACTGTGGCCCAGCATGCCTGGGTGAAGGGCAATGGGAGTGCCTCAGTTTCCCCGGAGGGACTTCTCTGGAACTGTTTTGTGTGTTTTCCCCCCAGCAGGCGGTTTCCAGGGGCCCCACCCCCACCTTCTTCCCCAGGGAGGGCTGAGGGGGGATGGCTCAGTTCTGTCCCCACTCCCCCAAGCCGTGCTCCCTCTTTTTGTTTGTTTGTTTTGGGGCCACACGCCGTGATGCTCAGGGGTTACTCTTGGCAATGCTTGGGGACCATCAGGGATGTCAGAGATGTGCAGGCAAGCGCCCTCCCCGCTGTGCTCTTGCCCATCTTCTTTTTCCGTTTTGCTTTGGGCTCATACCTGGCAGTGCTCACTCACTCCTGGTAGGGCTCAGGGGACCCTGTGGGATGTCAGGGATCGAACCCAAGTCGGACACGCGAAAGGCAAATGCCCGATTGTCTCTGTATTATGACTCTGGCCCCAACTGAGTTGGCTGTAGAACACTTGGGGCGTGATTAACATGAGAACCAGAGCCCCCCACCAAGGTCAGTGAAAGGGGATGGAATGGTCCAGCTGCCACTCGGTCCCGTGTGAGGCGATGGGGTTTTCACGCGTCCCCTGGGAGGTTGCACTGAGCAGTCACTGGGCTCAGAAGCCCCTCTCATCCACCCCTCTCAGTCCACACAAGCAGGGGTTGCTGGCTTGCAGGGGTGCATGCTCTGAGGCTGGCCTGTGGACCCCGAGAACCTCTCTAGGGGCTGCTTTGCCTGAGGGAGGCCTGGGCTGGCTCCCTGGTCCCCAGAGCACTGCTGGGAGTGACCCGTGCACGCCGCAGGCATGACCCCGAACTCAAACCAAATAAATACAGGAAGTCAGCCAGTGCCTGTACTCAGAGGCCGCTGGTGTAGGGCCCTGGGGACACAGGACTCAGCTTCCCCACGTGGGTCCTTTCTGCCTGGGGACTCAAGCCATGCTCAGATGACAGGGTCTGCAAGGCGCCGGTAAGGTGGGGTCTCGAACCAGCACTGACCCAGGCTCTGACTTCCTCTCCGTGGGGGAATGGCGGTAGACCCCAGGCAGCCCGGGACGCTGCGTCCTGAGCTCAGCCCCACTCAGGGCGGACGTGGTGGCTAGTGCAGAACTAAAGCCCCGAGTGTTTGCACGCTGACCCCTACCAAAGGCTTCCTGCTGGGGTCCAGCCATGCACCCGGGTCTGGAGGGACATGCTCCACATGTGCATAGCACCCTGGACAGGACCCTCTCTGTCCCCCCACGCCCCAGCCCCACGGGAAGCGGCTTCTCTCTGCTCCATTCACAGGCCGCTGCCAAGGTCTCAGGGACGAACCCCCAGCTCTCCGATTTTTCTCTCGGTGATGGCCATTGGGCCTGTTTTGAACAGTTCATTCCATATTTGCACTCACCCTAGGAAAGATGCAAAATACTCAGCTCCCCTCACAGCCATGACATCCCCAAGTGCATGTGGAGAGGAAGGAACTCCACCCCCCCCCCCCCCCCCGCGCTGCACCCCTCCCCCCCACAGCGGCCCCAGGCCCACTCATTCATTGGTCTCTGCTTTTGATCTCACTGGTGTCTTCATCTGAGTTGTTTAGGTGCAAAACCCAGCACAGGGGCTGGAGCGATAGCACAGCGGGGAGGGCGTTTGCCTTGCACGCGGCCGACCCAGGTTCGATTCCCAGCATCCCAGATGGTCCCCTGAGCACTGCCAGGAGTAATTCCTGGGTGCATGAGCCAGAAGTAACCCCTGTGCATCGCCGGGTGTGACCCAAAAAGCAAAACAAAACAAAACAAAACAAAAAAACAGCACAGACCAGGAGGAAAGCACTGCATGGGGCTTCCCTCTCTTCTGAGGACACCGGCAGCCTCACCGTCCTGGGATGGACACTCAGGGTGGGCTTTGGGATAATCCTAGGATGCACGCTCAGGGTGGGCTTTGGGGTGGTCCTGGGAAAGATGATCGGGGTGGGCTTTGGGGCCAGACCGATGGGACAGCTCTGGCACACGGCTGACTCTCTTCAATCCCTAGCGCTGCATATGCTCCCTGAGCACTGTGCCAGGAGTGGTCCCTGAGCATGGCAAGGTGGGCGTCCAAGTAAGTTTTGTCTGAATGTGGGGGGGAGCGTCCAGGCTTAGCGTCTCAATAAAGATATTGTCCCCAGGAGGATACTGCCAGCCCAGTGTCCTCCTGGGGACAATACTTCTCCGTGTGACGGTGGACTTGTCCGCTGTCTGGTAGACTCACCGGGAATATCCGGCTCAGCCCCCTCAGCACTGGCGCTGCTCCGTCTGCCTGCTGGAACTCTCTGACCCTATGACGCCCCCTTCCCGCCCCAGCCCCTGCACCCAACTTGCTTTGTCCGGTCCCTATGAATCTGCCTGTGTTCAGGACACGGTGACCACGGAAATGTCCAGAATCGGCCCTTTGTGGCTGGGTGATTCACGGGCCCTCATGTGTTGCAGGAGCACCGTGAGGCTCACGGACGGGAACTCTGAGCACCGCCCGAGGCTGGCGCAGGGCACCCAGGGGGCCAGGAGCCCCCACCTGCCCCTGTGACTAGCAGCCACTCCCTTGTCGCCAACTAGGTGCGAGAGCTTAGCCGTGCCTGCGGCAGCCTTGCCCCTTCTGATGCTGAGGGGTTAGTTGCTCTGGGCTCTGCACTCAGGAATCCCTCCTGGCAGTGCTTAGGGGCCCATATGGGATGCTGGGGATTGAACCTGGGTTGGCTGTGTGCCAGGCAAATGCCCTCCCCGCTGTGCTCTTGTGCCCACCCCTTTCCTCTCTTGATTTAGGCAGAGTCCAGGGGCATGCACAGGGGCCCCTCGGGACATCCTCACCTGTAAACTCCATCGTGACCGCGGCCTGATCACACCTGGGGAGGTGCCAGGCTCCTTCCTAGGGGACCCCTCCTGGGCCCCCAGACGGAAGGCAGGCCCATGGGAGACTGCTCCCCCAAGACTTTCAGTACCTCAGAGAGTTGGGCTCTTCAGGGCACATGGAGGAGGAGAAGGGAAGGAGGGGAAGGAGAGAAGGAAGGGAGGAGAGGGGAGGGAAACAGGGGAGAGGGGAGGAGGGGAAGGGAAAATAGAGGGGGAGGAGGAGTGTAGGAGGAAGAAGAAGAGGGGGAAAGGGAGGAGAGGAAAAGGAGGAGGAGGGGGAAGGGGAAGAGGGGAGGGAGAAGAGGGAAGATGGGGAGAGGGAGGGGAGGGGAGGGGGTGGAGCAGGGGGGAGGCAGAGTGGCGGTGAGGGCAGAGCTGGTGACTGCAGAAGATGTGTGAGCAGAGTGCCATGGTGGCCTGGAGGTGGGGTGGGGTGGGAGCAGGGGGCGCTATGGGGGTCTTCTCAAGCAGCCGCAGAACAGAACTTCTCTGCATCCTGAGGACGAGTTGAAACTGCGTCCTTTGGTTTGTGCCCAGCTGCAGGAGAGCAGCTGCATGCAGGGTGGGGAGCCAATGTGGTGATGACAGTGAGGGTGAACAGGGGTCCCAGACACGAGGTGGGGATCTGGGAGAGGCCAGTGCCAGCCCTGAGTGGGTTTCGGACAGTCCCTGCGGTCACAGAGGGATCAGTTTCAGCGTGGGCCGTTGGCGCTATCGGAGGTGGGGACCCCAGAGGCGGTCCAGAGACATGTCCCGCGTGGGAAGGGTCCAGCCGAGACCCCGCACGCACATCTGGGTTGCACGGCAGAGCTGGAACTGTTCTATTCTGTCCCGAGAATGTGATGCTCACGGGGCTGCCGCTGGCTGATGATGGGAGTGTGTGCCAGAGAAAGGGGGAGGAGGGGAGGCGGGGTCAGAGGGCCGAGGAACAGAGAGACCCAGAAAAGGGGGCAGGACCCCGAAACAGCCCAGAAAGAGCATCGCTGGCCACAGGCTCTGGAGAAGAAAGAAACGGCCCGTCAGATTCAGTGCAGGGCTCTGAGACCTCTCCCGTCCCTGAGCAGGGCAGTGTGGCCGTGCCTTAGACAAACAGCTGCCCTGGGATTTCTGGGCAGCCGTGGGTCCCTCAGACCCAAGATCACGACACCGTCACCCCAGCCACCCCCAAGGTCCACGCTAGAATCTGGAGTTTCTGTGGCCAGCAGGGCTTTGGGAAATGCAGGAGGAGAGAGAAATGATGAAATTCGTTTTTGGAGGGTGGTTGTGAGGGGTCCTTCTTTAGCTGCTCCTCCTTCCTTCCTTCCTTCCTTCCTTCCTTCCTTCCTTCCTTCCTTCCTTCCTTTCTGTCTTTCTGTCTTTCCGTCTTCCTTTTAAATTGAACCACAGTGAGATACACAGTTACCAAGTTGCTCATGGTCGGGTTTCAGCCATACAATGTTTCACCCATCCCTTCACCAGGGCACATTTCCCAGCACCAATGTCCCCAGTTTCCCGCCCCTCCCCCCACCCCCTCTCTGCTTTCTTGCCCTACCTCTTAGAGACAGGAATCACTAAGTTCCAATATTGGTAGGTAAGACCCCTGGGCTCTCTGTCTTGCATGGCCATCAGAAGCTACTTATAAAGACTGGAGCAATAGGACAGTGGGGAGGGCGTTTGCTTTGCACATGGCTGACCGGGGTTCAAGCCCCAGCATTCCATAAGGTGCCCCAAGCCTGCCAGGCGTAATTTCTGAGCACAGAGCCAGGAGTAATCCCTGAGCACTGCTGGGTGTGACCCGAACTAAAAATATATTTAAAGAAATTTTAAAAGCCACTAATCAGGAGCCAGATCCTTGGAGAGGTCTAAAATCTTTTTCCCCCCATCTTTTTGGGTCACACCCAGTGATGCTCAGGGGTTTCTCCTGGCTTTGCACTCAGGAATTACTCATGGTGGTACTCATAGGGCCATTTGAAACGCTGGGGTTTGAACCTGGATCGGCCACGTGCAAGGGAATGCCCTATTGGCTGTGCTATTGCTGTGGCCCCGAGCTTTAAAATCTTAAAGAAAAATCATGCATAAGAAAAGTCCCCTAGGCGTTCCGGTCCGTCCTTCACGCCCTACCGAGGTCACCAGTTGCCCCCCACGAGCGGCTCTCCAGCACAGCCACGGCCCCAGAAGCACAAGGACTTAATGCAGAACCCAGCAGCTTGGAGCAGAAAAGTGAACGGACTATGCATTGATCCAGGCCATCAAGTCTGCCGGAGGGGAAAGGGTGTTGCCCCATTCGCCCTCTCCTCTCTGGAAAGAAAGATGGCGGCCACATGGGAGCCTTGTGGACAGCAGGTATGAGCCGGGAGTGTGGGGGCGACTAAAACCTCATGGGAAGGGGGGTGTTTCGCTCCGCCCTTCACGCCCTACCGAGGCCACCAGTTGCCCCCCACGAGCGGCTCTCCAGCACGGCCACGACTCCAGAACACAGAAACCAATTTCTTGACTATCTGACTTTCAGTAGAAATACTTCCGGGGTCAATAGGTAGAATAGCAGAAATCCAAAACCAACATTTGGTTCTTGAACCCAGTTGTAGAAAGCAGGTCACTTCACAATGCTTTTTCAGCATGTCTGATTTGGGGGGGGGGGGGTAAACTCTAAATAATAGTGGCGAATCTTTTATTGAAACAATCTAATCAAAGCGGATAGAGTGTTAACTAGAATTCATCTGCCTCACGGGGACGGGGAGGGGTGGGGGGTGGGGTTTTATTGGGGTTCTTCATGGGAAAAAATAAGTATTGGTAAAGGGAAATGTGTTTGATATTTGCATGACTGAGACATAAACCTGAAAGCTTTGTAACCTTTCCCACAGTGATTCAATAAATAAATAAAAAAAAAAAAAAAGAAAAGTCCCCTAAGAGGGTCCCAACCACAGGAGAGTGGACAGACATTGGGAAGGTGATGGGCTGGATTGCTCAGGGGTCTAAGGAAAGACTTAGGGACAAGATAGGTAGGAATGACACAGGCAGGGGCTGGAGCCGCTAGAACAGTGAATAGGCACTTGCCTGGCACGTGGCCGACCCGGGTTCAATACCCGGCACCCCATTTGGTCCCCCAAGCGTTGCTAGGAGTGATTCCTAAATGTAGAGCCAGGAGGAACCCCTGAGCACCACTGGGCATGACCCCAAAACAGAAAGAAAGAAAGAAAGAAAGAAAGAAAGAAAGACAGAAAGAAAGAAAGACAGAAAGAAAGAAAGAAAGAAAGAAAAGAAAGACAGACAGAAAGAAAGGTAATTATATCAGCAGGCAGAACAGTCTCCTTCTCCACAAACACCCACAGTCCAGAAGCCACTACTCCCCACACTCAGGCAGAGTAAGGGACCCCCCATCTGCCCCAGCCCATCCCCCAAGCCTGCGCTGGGCGGCTGTCTCCTGGGCTTTGCTTGCGATCCTGCCTTCCCAGAGCACAAGGCACCTATTCACCTCACGGGGTTTGAAATTCTCCTCTGAAATTCCTCTCCCTGCGAACGCGCCCCCCGCCCCCCCCCCCAGCACACTAAGCATCTTTTCAAATTTCAGACATAAACAGCGGGGCGCCCCACCCAGGAACCCGCTCGGCTGCTCCTGATAAAAATAGAAGGAGGGCCGGGCTGGGGGCAGCCGCACAGTGCGGGTCTGTGGCCCCAATGTTTGCACGGCCGCGCTGGGGAGGGGCGTCGCTCTGGCCGCTGCGAGCTGCATTCTCTGGGGGCTCCGTCACCCACCCCAGGTGCCTTCTGAGGCCGAGTGCTGGACGCCCAGTCCCGGGAGAAGCACGTTTACACCTGCGGTCCTTGGCCCCCTGTCATGCCTGGGCCATGGGGGAGGGGAAGCGGGGAGGCTGTTGGCTCATAGAAGCGCGGGCATGCGAAGCCTCCACGGACACCCCAATGCACACCAGAGCCTGAGCAGGCAGGGCAGGACTTTGGGGACTTGCTGGGAATCACTCTGAAGTGAGCGGCCAATTCACAAGGAGGTGGAAACGACCCCCCCCCCCCCCCCCCCCGCTTCTTTTTTGCTTTTTTGTTTGGGGGCCACACCCAGTGATGCTCAGGGTTACGCCTGGCTCTAGACTCAGGGACCACTTCTAGTGGGGCTCAGGGGCTCCTATAGGGTGCTGGGCATTGAACCTGGGTTGGCTGTGTGCAAGGGCAACATCCTCCCTGCTGTGCTACTGCCCAGGCTCCCGGGATCCCACGCCTCACCCGCCCACTCTGCCTCCAGCTTTGGCGTTTCCCCTTGGCGTGGGCTTAGACCCCAGTTTCCCGCTCAGTAGAGGAGCAGCTTTCATTCTCCCATGGAAAGATCTAGAAGGCGACCCGCCAGGACTATAGCCTCAGTTCCTGGGGCATCATGGCCCTAGGGCCCTTCCTTCCTAAGAAGCTTTGTCACCCCTGCAGACGGGGCTTTCTGTGTTAGGGGACGGCGGGGCACGTGGTGAACTGTTGGGGGGTGGAAGCTGAATATTGGGGGCCAGAGTGCAGGGCTCACTCACTCACGCTCAGGGACAGTGTTGTCCCCTAGAAAAGCCCCAAGCCCGTTTCTGCCCCACCCTGCGCCGCTCCTCCCCGTGGGGTGTCTCAGCCTTCCGAATACTTCTCTGTCTCTTCTCTCCTCACCATGCGGTCGGAGTGACCTGTCCCCTGTCCTGGGCGTGGTGCACACAGTCCCAGAGTGAATGGACAGAGAAGGTCCACTCTGTGCCCGGTGGGGCTCGGGTCTGCTCGGCTGCCGTGAGTCACAAGGACACAGGCCAGGGCGTGGGCCGGGTGCAGTGGGTTTAGGCCCCCAGCGGCTGCAACTCCCGAGGCTCATTCTGACTCTCCTAAAAGATTTCCGACTTGCAAAAAAAAAATTGTTTTTGACAAGGTCAAAGAGACCACAGTGACCCTGTGGAGTGAGGTACAGATTGGGGTCCTCGGGGCCTCGTGGGCAGCCTGGACGAGTCCAGGGCACGGTGCTGGGGGCACTAGCTTCTCTGCACCCTACCAGAGCCAGGTGAGTGGGCATTATGCCCCCCACAGACGTTCTGCCTCGGGATAGGAAGCCTCTTGGGGGATCCGAAGGCCATGTTCCCAGTGGAAAGTTTCAGGGGGCAGAGAGGGAGCCCTGGAGCTCTGTGGGGGCCGCCCTGAGGCCCTGCTGGCTGCCGCTTTTCTACCCATTCTCTACTGCCCCTGCCTCTGGCCAAGCCATTTCGCTCACTTGCCCCAAATGCACCCAGCTCGGCTCCACGGGCATCAGCTGAGGCCTTAACCCAGCTCAGTTCTGTTGCTTCTTGCCATCCGGTGAGGTGTGTAGAGCGTGCCTGGGGCTCTCTAGAAGATTCTAGAACCCTGCCCTGACGGGCGCTCTGGAAGCAGAGGTGACTGGGCGCCGGGAGGGCTCCTGAGCACCACCCAGGGCCACCAGAGGAGGCTGCCCGTTCCTGTCTGTCCCCTTCAGCCTCCCGAGCACTCAGGAAGGAGCAGGCTGATGCTTCGGAAGCAATCACTATGTCGCCCGGCGTTGTTCATTCCCCTCCTGTCTGTGATGTTGTCTCCACCCGCACCCCCAGGGCGACCGCCCAGCTGAGGGCCCTGAGACCACCTGTAAAGAAGATGAGGGACAGGCATGTGAAGCACGTGGTGCCCCAGGGGGACTCCTCCTGCCCCATCGGAAAGGTCTGTGTGGGAAAAGGCTGTCGAGAAAGAAGCATCCAGAAGGAAGAAGCAAGTCGGAGGGCAGGGGCTCCACAGAGGAGCGGTCTCGGTCAGGACAGGGAGCAGGTGTGGCTGCTGGCTGGGAGGTGCGGGACACTTGTGCCACCATTGCCTGGCTTGGACATTTCTCCGTGTCTCAGCCTCTGGTCCTTCCCATGCAGATGCTGTGGAAATGCCATCGGCGGGGAGATACAGACCCTGAGTGCTTCACCCAGACTCTGGGGGAGGCTCAGTGATGCACGGAGGATTTTGATGGGAGGAGGGGGACTACACTCAGGAGTGCTCAGGGACTATGACCAGCAGTGCTTAGGGGAGTTTGTGGGTTCGGTGGTAAGTGCCCTGCTAGCCGGCTCTCGAGCTGATGGGGAATGCACCACAGTGCCGGGGCTGGACTCTGACTGCCCCCGCCCCCACTGCACAGAGGGGCAAGAGTGTCTTCAGGGGCAGTCACAGCCCCGGTTTGAGGGCGTGGCTGGAGATAAGAGATGCTTCCCTTTCCCTGACTCCTGATGCAGTCACACCCTGCTGGTTACTTGACCCCAGCTGGCACAGAGGCATGAGCACCACGGAAATTGGCAAATGCTGGAAATCAGCGTATCAGTCACCCTCCTGGTCAGTGCGGCCTCCCCCGCTTGCCACTGTTCAGGTGACGTGGAAACCGGTGGGGAGAAATGGGTCTTGCCGAGGGCAGCCGATTCTCAAGGACATGCTCATTTTCAGTTGCTTCTTTTGGGGTCACCTCCTCCTGGCTGGGGTGGGGCTCACTTGCAGTGGTGCTCAGGGTCCTGGCAGTGCCAGGAATCAGCTTCTGCTCCCGTGGGCAGTGTGCATGGTGCCACCCACCGAGTGCCCTCCCTGGCCCTGAATACACTTGGGATCTGATTCTGGCAGGGGCTGGGGACCCAAGTCTCTGAGCCAGTCGGAAACCTTCCCTGGGCTTTTCTCTGCATCTACGGGCTTTCCCTAAGTACAGGAGAGTGATCCATGGTGGCCGGTGGATCCAGTGGTGGCCGGTGACCTTTAGCTCTACAGATCCGGTGGAAATGTAAGAGAGGGTCCGATCCTGTAAGGAGAGTCAAAATAGCAGCATTTCCCAGAGAGGGCCCCATGGCGCGGGGTCGCCCGTGCTCAGAGGAGGTTGGGAAGCTTCACACAGATGCCTCCGGCCGCACAAAGCACCCTTGTCCGGCCGGAGAAAGGTCCCCTGTCCTCCGCTCTGACCACCGACCGCGGCGTGTTCTGGCTCAATGTAGCAGCTGCTGGCTAGAGGGGTCTCTGGACCCCTGCCCCAGATGGGGGCTCCCGTTGCACCCTGAGGTAGGCTGTTAGCCACTTTCACTCCTGAACCTCCAGGGGGGTTGGCTCTATTAGCCCCAGGCCCCAGAGCTTGTATCCTGTTTAATTTAAGCCTAAATTCCCAACTTTTATCCCAAAACACCCTTTAAAAATTAGGATCGATTTAACAATGGTACAGTAAGGTTGGGCATTTGCTTTGCCTTCGACCTGGGTTTGAGCCCCAGCACCCCAGAGGCTGCCCCGAGCACCACCAGGAATAATTCCTGAGTGCAGAGCCCAGGGTGAGCCAGGTATGGCCCCCAAACTAAAAGCATTTAGGATCCCCCAGAAAGCCTTTGTTTGTATTTCATCCCTGAAAGGGACTTCTTGATGACCAGATCATTTAAAACCTAGCACTGAGTGAGGAGTATTTAATACCAATGAAATAAAATTGAATCATTTAAGACTTAGGAGGGGCAGAGGGATAGGACAGGGCTAAGGGCCTTGCATGCAGACGACCCCAAGTGGGTCCCTGGCACCATTATTGCCAGGATGTCCGGTTAATCCTAGCTACCACCCTCAAGTTGAACTGAAGGCTTGATGAGCCAAATATAGCCATAAGGCTTTCCCCCACCCCCGTACCCTGAGCATGTGTGGGAACCCCGATTGCCCAGAAATAAAAGTGATCAATTCATTTAAAAATCACAACCACACACTCAGTCCATATCACCACAAACAGCATGTTTGTATGAGAAAGTGGCGTATGAAAGTGGGATCTTTGCACAAAAGTATGTCTGGGGAACCTCTGGAGGGACAGGTAAGAGTGACTGGCGCACTGCAGGCGGGAATGCGTGAGAGAAGCCCTCGGTTGCTGTTATTTTTTGAATTTTGGGCCACACTTGGCAGTGCTCAGGGCTGACTCCTGGCTCTGTGTTCAGGGATCACTCCTGGCAGGGCTCATGGGACCAAATGGGGTGCCGAGGAGAGAACTGGGCTCTCTCCAGAACCTGGGTGGGCCTCATGCAGGGCAAGTGCCCTCCCCTTTGTGCTAGGGCTCGGCCCAGCCCCCAGTCCTTCTCAGCCCCCTCGTCCTCCACGAAAGCGCCATAGCTTCTGGTACTTCATACTTCTGGTACTGCTGAGCCCAAATATGTCTCTGAGAACACCACACTGCACAACGTAAATGCATGCCTGTGCCTACGGGATCCTGGCTCTGAGCTCAGCCCAGGCAGGTTGAGGGACCCAAGTGGTGCTGGGAATTGTCCTGCTCTGGCCATGTGCAGTGTGGCACCTGAACCCCAGGCTTCCTCCCTGGCCCTTCAGCCCTTGTTCTAGGAGACACATCTGGGGTATCTGTCATGTCATGCCTATACAAACACTGTTGGCTTTAGAACATACCATGTTTATAATTACACAATTCTCTTTTCTTTTAGTTTTTGGGTCACACTCAGCAATGCTCAGAGGATTACTCCTGGCTCTACCCGCAGGAATTACATCTGGTAGTGCTTGGGGAAAATATGGGATGCTGGGGATCAAACCCAGGTCAGGCTCACGCAAGGCAAGTTTCCTGCCCTCTGTACTATCTCTACAGCCCCTCATTTAAACATGTTTTTATAATTTTCTTTCTTTTTTTTTGTGTGTGTTGGGGCCACACTTGGTGATGCTCAGGGCTGACTCCTGACTGTACTCAGGAATCACTCCTGGCGGGGCTCAGGGGACCCTATGGGGTGCCAGGGATTGAACCCAGGTCAGCTGCATGCTAGGCAAGTGTCCCAGCTCCAGGCCCCGTCACTTTTTTTTTTTAAAGCTATCTCCTGAAAATCATTCCCCCAATTCAACAGGGTGATCAGAGCTCTGGGGTTCAGGCAAGCCAGATGTTAGGGTGCTCACCTTTCCCTCACAATTGTGGGGCCCTGACATTGAACATCTCAAATTCTGGAACCTGGGTGCCACGCCCACCCGCCCCCTCACTGTCCCCTCAGAACCCTTCAGCTACTGCTACGGGTTCTGTTGCCTCAGACCAACAAAGAGAGATCGCCTGTTTCTCTAAGCCCGAGGGGAGACAGCTACTGTCAGAGTTTTGCTTTTCAGTTTCAGTTTGTCGCTGCTCCTTTGACACAGACCCCTCCCAGCCGCCGCCAGCAAGGCCTCTGACGTCCACCTTTGATCTCTGCCTGTAAACTGGTGTGTAGGGTCAGATTTGGGCAGCGCAGCATGGGGCTGAGAAAGCTGGTCTCCCCGCGGTCCTTTGAGAACTGAGGTTCCATGTCTCAACCACAACACAGTGTATTGTAAACACAGTGGATTTTGTTTCAGAGTGAAATATTGTCAGGTGCTGAAGTGAGAGCTGGGGGCATTGCTTTAACGCTCAGAAAAGTATGGGAACACTTAGCGGGTTCCGTTTCAAGACGAGATAACAAATTGTACCGATGTGTTTCTGTAGATCGGCCCCAGGGGAGCTCTGAGGTTTCAAAATAATGATTTGTGGGATGATAAGGAGGCTTTACATGATAGTAAGGGTAGCTAAAGATAGCTAATAAGAACACAGCCGGAGAACAAATGAAGTTCTTCTTCAGATGGATAGATTTAGATGCTGAACACACTTTCCTTAGAACATTCCAGAAAATGCAGGAGAATTCAACAGAGGGTCAGAACAATGATGCCATCACATCCTATAGTCCATAGAAAATTCTATTTTTCCTTAAGGATAAAATGAAGATGTGCAAGGCCACTGATGTCTTCATATTCTGATAACAATTCTTGACAACAAGTTATTCTTGATGTCTGACTTGTTTTGTTTGGGCTTTGGGAATCACACCCAGAGATATACTCAGGTTTACCCCCAGCAACTTGTTCCCAACAGTGGGAAACGGACAGTACTCAAGAACCATCTGTAATCTTAGAGTCTAGCCCAGGGTCCTCTGCAGGGGGGCAGCATTCCCCCTGCCCTGTCTCTCAGGCCCTCTCTTGATATCCTGACATCATGCTGAAAATGGTTTAGCTCTTACAGACCCATTAAAAAAGGTCCTTGGGTCACATTTTAAAGATAAAGTTCATCTCCTTGCCAGGAATGGGTTTAGTCATAGTGTTGTGGCATAAATCTAGCTGAGACCGGAGGAAAATTCTGCTGGGAACTTTCTGGAAAAGCTTCCTCATGTTTGTTGTGTTGGGGGCCACATCCGGTGGTGATGGCAACTCTAAGGTGTCAGGGATCAAACTCAGGCTCTCTGCATGCAAAACATGAGTGCCAGCCCCTCAGTGACCTCCCCAGGGTTCCTCTAAGTACCCTGAACACCACTTGGTCTGGACAAGCTCCTGCGTCACTAGCTTCTCGAGTCCTTGAACTGGTGAATCTTTTCTCTCACGCTTCCATGGCGCTAGCGAATTACATCAGCTCCATGAAAGGACTTTCTCAACTGTAATCTTAGGTCTGCTAAGGGTTCTCCTTTATAAACTACTGATGACTTAGCTTAAAGAAGCTATAAATAATTCATTTCTATATAGGGCAGAATGCTTTCGTTTTATTTTTGCTTCATAATTGCACTTTCTTTGAATTTTCTGTCTGTTTGTTTGTTTGGGGGCTACTTCTGGTGGTGCTGGGGTTGACTCACAGCTCCGTTGTCAGGAATCACTCCTGGTGGTACTTACGGGGGTGCTGGGAACCAAGTCAGAGTCAGCCGGGTGCAAGGCAAACACCTTACCCACTGTACTAGCTCCTCGATCTCATCTCTGTAAAATTTCTAATTAAAAGAAAAAGTTGACTCTAAATTTTTAAGAATTACAGAGATAGCTTGCATTGAATTTCTGAAACAGGTCACAGCAGACTTTCATTCTGGGGCAAACCTCGGCACTTCCATAATGAAAGCCACCTTGGTTAATGCAGTTTCCATCGTGATTCCCGGAGAGACGAGTCTGTGTGTGTGTGCTCAGAAATTAGCAACATTGGTCAAGAGGTGAGCGCTAAATGACTCAGAGCCTTTTTGAAAGATGCCCTTTCTCCATCACCGAAAGAACAACAGCAAACCAAAGAGAGTACTCACTCTCCACACACCAGTACTGGCAGCCATCGGAGTGAATCACTGGGTTAACACCAGGCTGAGGAGTGGGGAGAACAGAGCCTGACGCCCTGTTGGCAAACACAGGACCCACTGCCCACAGTTGGAACAGGCTCCCCGGCCTCAGAGAACCAAGGTGTGTGGGCCTTGCGAATCTGAACTCTGAGTCTGGGGTCTGAGCCCACGAATTGCACTCCAGGGCCCATGATGGGTGGTGAGTGTGCATGCTATTTTGACAGTGTTTGAGGGTGCAGGGATGGGACGCACCCACTCTCCAGCACAAGATAAAGGGACCCGGAAGTGTATCTGTGTGGGATAGGGGAGTAGGGGATGCTATGGACGCAGGGGCGCCTGGGACAGAGGGGACAGATAGGGACTCTGTCAGCCCTGAACTGCAAAGGAAAATCACATCTACCGGACACTGTTGTCTCAGAGACACTCTCTTATATACACACATCCCAACTTTGTGGTACCGAAGAGAAACTTCCCTGCAAGTGACCAGTTTAATGGTCTCTAGAACAATTCCAAGTACTCCGATGTGGCCCACCCCCAATCAACAAAATAAATCAAGAGTCTCAGAGGCAGATCCAGGAGACGAATACTTGGTCTGCGTGTAATTACTCACGGGCCCCGGGAACTAGATGCTCCTCTGAGCACTGCCGGAAGGGAGGGACCCCAAGCACAGAGCCAGGAGTAGGCCCTGAGCGCCACCACCCACCCAGCGCCCCTGCTCCCCCCCAAAAAAATAAACATAAATCAGCCGTAATAAGATAAATAAAATGTGTGGAGTCTGAGTAGGGAGTTTAGAGATTGAAAAACTAAAATCAAAGCAACTTGGTGAAAACGTGGGAAAGAGGGTTAGCGGAAGTCCCTGGTTATCATCAGAAGTAACCCCAACCTAAATTAAAATGATGAAAATGCCCCCAGAGGTGCAGGCGGTGGCCCTTCCCTGGTCCCTCCTGCCTGTGCCTGGTCCCGGCCTTGGCATCCAGGGCCTGGAGGTGTTCCTGTGCGCTCGGGCTGCTGAGATCTCGAACAAACTGAAGGCCGCTCTTGGCCCCGCGGGAGGCTGCGTCCCGGGTCCGGCCGGGCACCTTGGCAGCGGCGGCGGCTGGCGCACACAGCGGGGTCTGTGCAGGCCTGAGGTAACCTGACGGGAGCAGGCCGCCCCTCCCGCGCCACAGAATGGGGCTCTGTGCGCGCTTGTTTGCTTTGGTTGCGAGCTAAAAAAAAAATGATTTCACACATAATTAGGGCTGTGGCAGCGAGATTGTGCTGGAGGTGCTCTTACTGGAAATATGGAGAGGACGGACAAGGGCCGGCTGTGTTCCCCTTCCAGCGGCCTGGGAGAGGGAGGAGGCGGCGCCCCATGGCTCACAGCAAGGACAACGGGCCGCGTTCAGGGCGGACAAGCAGCCTCCCGGAGGCAGGTTCGGCTGTGAGAAGCCGAGGTGGACCTGGGCGGTGGGTGGGGAATATGGGGTGTTGGGGGCAGCCACTCCTGCCCCCTCTCTACGCTGTGGGAGGGACGGTCACTGGGTCTGCACCATCCAGATGCCCCATCCGGACCCCATCCGCCCTGGGCAGCCTGGTCCCATGTTCTAGCCACGAGTGTGAGGGCATCTGGACAGGTGTCCCAACCCCTCTCAGGCTTCCATTGGCTTTTCCAGGAGGCGAGGGCTGGGCCAAGGGCCCTTTGCAGAAAAACAGCCCCTAAACTGGGACCCTCCCGCCAGTCTCTCTCTTGGAGCTGTGCAGTGCACACAGCATTTTCAAAGCTGTCAGAAGCTCTGGGGGCCACGGGTGAGGAAACCTATCCCACTGGGAATCTGTGAGACAAGGCATTTCCCCAGCACTGCACCGCAGGGTCACCTGTTACCAACACCTGTGGGTACACGACTCGGGACCAAACTCCCCAAACGACCCACGTTCATCTGCCAACTCTGGCTGCCTGCTCCATTGTTCCTCCCTGTCTCTCCATGTCGGTCTCTATCCATCCTTTCATCCATCCGTGAGTTTGTCTGCTTACCCACTCATCTATCCACTAATCCACACACCTGCCACCCACTTGCCACCAACGCCTTTATCCTTCCATCCACCACTCATTATCATCCATTCATCCATCCAACCACCCATCCATCCCTCTATCCATCAACCATCCACCCCTCTTTTCATCCATCCATCTATCCTCCCATGCATCCTTCCACCTACCACCCATTACCATCTACCCAGTCATCCACCATCCATCCATCTGTTCTTTTCTTCTTTGCTTCCTTCCTTTCTTCCACCAACTACCAATTGCCATCCAGCCACCTATCCATCCAACCATCCAGCCATCCTTCCACCCCTCCATCACCCAACCATCCATCCACCCACCCATCAGTCCAATACCGTTTTGAGTCACTGGGGCTAGGTCAGATATAACATGACTCCTTGCTCCTGAATACTTCAGTGAGTATGTGTTTCCTGAGAACAGGAATATGCCTGTACATAACCACAATGTCACTAAAACTTTGGTAAATGGACACTGCTCTAATGCTCCTTTTTACATAAAATCTAATGCTTATGTCCCAACTTCGTCAGTGGACCCAATCATGCCTTTGATCAGCCTCCCCCTGTCTCCCATGGAGGATTCAGTCTAGGGAAGGTGTCGATGTCTGTCTCTTTTGCCTTCTCTAATCTGGAACATTTCAGAGCGTTCTCTGTCCTTGATGACCCTGGCATTTTTGTTGTTGTTTTGGGGTCACACCCAAAACTTACTCCTGCCTCTGCACTCGGGTCGCTCCTGGCGGTGCTTGAGGGACCGTATGGGG
Source organism: Sorex fumeus (assembly GCF_029834395.1). Classification (NCBI taxonomy): domain Eukaryota; kingdom Metazoa; phylum Chordata; class Mammalia; order Eulipotyphla; family Soricidae; genus Sorex; species Sorex fumeus. The sequence goes on along the minus strand of NW_026606081.1, from coordinate 56,991,349 downwards.
TGCTGGGGATCTAACCCCAGTGAGCCGCATGCAAGGCAAATGCCCTCCATGCTGTCCTGTTGCTGCGGCTCCAGCACTGGCATTTCTGATGGTCTCCACCTCGCCTCCTCTCCCTTCTCTTAATGGAGCACGACTCGCCTTGTATTTGTGGGATGTTTCCTGATGAATTCATTAAGGCGGGAATTCCTGGCTGGCGTCCTGCATGGGAGATGGTGTGTCCTTCCCCATGGGTCCCAGCAGATACGCATAATGCCCCGGTGCCTTTGTGACTGACCGTGCTGTTTGGCAGCACCTGGTCCGGGGACAATCTCACTGTTTTCACTGCTCAGTCATTCTCCGCTCCCTGATGATGAATATGAAATGTTTGGGCCCCATGGCCCGTAAATACTTGGTTCTTCCTCAAAACTCACCCTAGCTTAAACACCCGACGATGCTTCACCAGTATGGTTGCAAAATGAGGATTTCCCAGTACTGCCCCTCAGGGTGGTCTTTAACTTGAAGTCTGTCCTGTCCCCAGGGCTGACTCCTGGCTCTGCACTCAGGGCTCATTCCTGTGTACTCGGGAGACCCTATATGATGCCAGGGTTAGAAACCCGGGCCAGCCACGTACAAAGCAAGCGCCCAACTTGCTGTGCTGCTGCTCCAGCCCCCCGTGCAGAGAACTTGAGAGGGAGTTTCAGACTTCGGCACCTCGTGGAGAAGATGGTGGCATCGGGCAAGCCTGGTGTCTCTCTGCCCCATTCCAGCCACCCCACAATGACAAAGTGGCATCTGAGCTCTGGCCAGCCACAAAGTCACCTCACCCACCACAAACGTCCCCTGCAGCTTTTTGGAAGAGTGAGCTGGGACCTTGTGTCCTGTCCCAGAGCTGACCCTGACTGGGACACAACCCCCTGCCCTCCACGTGGGGCCATTTTGTCCATAGGGTCACCTAATAGCAGGTCTTTCTTGGGTCCCTTGGTGTCATCCACCCCTTTCCCTGTAAACAGCGGTGACACTGGCCTCCTGACCTCCGCCCCTCACTTCCAGTGATGCCCACGCACTCCCGAGCCTGGACCCAGGCTTCCAGAACAAACATTCCTGTCAGAACATTGGAGGGTAGCGGTCTTCTCCCCCTTCAAAACTGGGCCTCTGGCCGGAGATGGAGGACAGCGGGGAGGATGCTGGCCTTGCACGTGCCGAACCCAGATCAGTCCCCGGCAGGAGTGCAGAGCCAGGAGTCATCCCTGAGCATTGCTGGATGTGACCCCCCACACCAAACATAAATGAATAGGGAAAATGGGGTCCCTCCTTGGACCCGCGGTGCTCAGAGCCTCCCCATTACGCATCACTTGCCGCTACTCAGAGCTGGGGCCATTGCACCCAGAATGCCCCGATGGCTGAGGATGCCAACCCTGGTCAGCAGGCAAGTGACCATGACATGTGACCCCATGGGTGACCTCAGTCATTGCAACAGCAGCAGCGAAGGGGAGGGAAGGGAAAAAACCAAAACTTTGAGAATAATAATAATAATGAAAGACTAAAGAAAAGCGTCTCTCTCAGATGGGGTGACGGGTGCCCAGGGCCCGGGGTGGCTTCAGCCTCCTTGGCGAAGGGCCCGGGAGAAAACCAGCGCCGGAGGCTCCTTCCGGCGGAGGCTGCGCGGGCGGTACATTTCCACCGGGACAGACGCCGGGGCTGGGCACTCGCGCGCGGGCTCTGCTCTGGCCTCAGCCCCCTCTGCTCCCACCAAACGTCAGCACTGCCCCCCTCCCCTGGGAGGTAGAATCGTGACCTTGGGCTTGGGGTGGGAGACCCTGACACTCAGTCGCTCGCTCAGACATCTGGGTCTGGCTTCCCAGAAGCCAAACTCAGCGTCAGCGAAGCAGCTTCTAACCATTAGCCCGAGCCCAGGGGGGACAGCAGGGACTGCATGTTGGCTCAGGGGCTGCTGGCTGTGCTTGTGTGTGTGTGTGTGTGTGTGTGTGTGTGTGTGCATGTGTGTTCCCACGTGCATATGCCCGTGTGCATGCGTGTTCCCATTCGCATGTGTGCATGTATTTGTGCTCACGTGCATTTGTATGCATATGCTTGTATGCATGTCAGCTCCCATGTGCATGTCTGTGCATACATGTGTATGCATATGCCTGTGTGTTCACATGTGTATATGCCATGAGCATGTGTTCCTGTGTGTGTGCATTTGTGTTCATATGCCTGTGTGCATGTGTGTGCCCAGGCTCATGTGTGTGCATTCGCTTGTGTGCATGTGTGTTCCTGTGTGCCTATGCATGCATATGCTTGTGCTTCCATGTGCAGGTGTGCCCTTGTGCTTGTGTGTGTATGTGTGTGAGCGTATGCCTGTGTGTCTGTTCCCATGTGCATGTGTGCATGTGTGTGTGCCCATGTGCATCCCTGGACCCGCCTCTCAGGGACCCCCAGCAGGTGCTGTGGGCAGCAGCCCAGTGGCTGGGTTTGTGGCCCCCACTGCCCATTTCAGCCCGTCCCTGGGTCCCTTTCTGAGTGTCCATGAGCACTGTGCAGAGTCATGGCAAGACTGATGCAAACTGAATGGCTGCAGAGGTGTCTGAAGGCTGATCTCATGGGGCGGGAGAGGGCTGAGCTGGGCTGAGGTCTGGCCCACAGCCGGCAGCTCTGCTGGTGTCTCCTCCAGCCTCTGCGTTCATCTCTGTTTTTATTTTTGTGTTTGGGCCACACCTGGCTGTGCTCAGGGCTCACTCCCGGCTCTGTGCTCAGGGCTCACTCCCGGCTCTGTGCTCAGGGGTCACTTCTGGCTCTGTGCTTGGGACTCACCCCTGGCAGACTCAGCGGGCCATGTGGCATGTCAGGGATCAAACCCGGGTCAGCCATGTGCGAGGCTAGCGCCCTCCCCTCTGTCCCTCTGTCCCTCTGGCCATTGTGTTTTTCTCTGGAAGCTGCCAACAGGAATCCACGTTGCCACTTTGGGGTCCGAGATGAGCACTGTGGCTTGGCAGGGAAAGTAAGTGGCCCCTGGGGGGCCTGGAGTCGCATCCCCAGGCTTCTACAGGAAGGAAGACATCACGCTGACTTGCTCTCCCCAACCTAAGCCGGAGCAGCCCAGCTGGGTGGGAGAGCGGCAGCCTCTGCTGCCCAAGCCCCGTTCTTAGGCCATCGGGCATCCCCTCAGCTACGCTATGGTGCCCAGGACCACGCGGGTCAAGCTGGGCCAATGCCAGCGGGTCAGCCTCCTGGGCTGGGCTCAGGCAGGATGTGGCCCTTCTTGCCCTCTGGCCCTGAGCTTCTAGGCAAGTCAGCGGGACCCGGACTTCAGACTGGGGGTATTCCATTTCTCCTTTTCTTTTTCCCCTGTTGGGTTTTTTGTTTCTTTGTTTGTTTTGCTTTTTTGTTTTTCGCTCACACCCAGCACTTTGGGGCTTGCTCCTGCCTCTGCACTCAGGGGTCACTCCTGGTGGATCGCAGGAGATCATCAGCAGTGCTGGTAATCGAACCTGGATCAAACCGCCCCACCCCTCTGCTCCCTGATCTCCCCTTGAAGCAGTCACTTTAACAATAAACAACATGGGCCAGAGAGACAGAACAAGGGGTGACACATTTGCCTTGCATGTGGCAGACCCCAGTTTGATCCCCAGCACGGCATGGTCCCCTGAGCATTGCCAGAGTGAACCCTCGGAGCACAGAGCTAGAAGTAGCCTCCACCTCCAGCCCGGCACTGCTGGGTGTGCCCTCCTCAAAAAAAAAAATGCAGACTCCTTCCTTTCCAATGACTGCCACGTGCTGTGAGGATGAAACCATCTGTCTGTGTGAGAATTTAAGTCAGAAGTAGGAGCAGGCTGAACACAGGGCGTGCTTGCTGGAGCTCCAGGCTTCATCCCCGCAATCTTCTGGTTCTTCTGAGCACCAGGCTGGGAGTAGCCACGAGCACTGAGCACCAAGCTGGGGGTAGCCCCTGAGCTGGTCCCTAGCCCACATGTCAACTATGTGAACCGGAGAGGGCGACTTAACCCTCTGGTCTGGAAAATTTCACTTACCGAACAGGGAAAAGCGTGGGGTGAGTTGCTCACTAGGAATGCCCGCCCGGGAGGGAAGCACAGCTGGCAAACTGCGGTTCTGAGTCTTCTTTGCTCTGGGGGACCCGCAAACCCATTCCCAAGACACGCGTGCATGTAGGAAGGTCCAGGGCTGGTCCTGCCTCCGAGGGAGCAACGGGGAGGCAAAAGGGAAGGAATGGGACCCTCCGTGGAGGTGCAGACCGCAGATCTGCCAGGAAAATCAAAGCAGGACGGACAGGATGGACATAACGGACGAATGTATCTGGGAGACAACCAGGGGAGCAAAAGAAAGTCACAAGGGCCGCAAGTTAGGGACCCAGCCGGCAGGCCACAAAGCACTTACATTTGTCTGGTAATTGTTTCCAAATTTTCCAAATTTCAGACACTATGAATGCAACCGCTGGAGAAACTTTACTCTCAGCCACGGCTGAAGAGGATGCAGAAAAAGAAGAGAGAGAAGTGAGGACGGGTGGGGACTGTTGGCATTTGGGTCGCATTAAATTTAAAAATAACTTCATTTTTCAGTACTATAGAGAAAGCCATATTTGGTGGCCCGGGTAGATTTATAAGGACGGATTTAGTCCGCTACAATCTGCAAATAACTCTTAATTCGCCCGTCGCATCAGTATTTCGTAGGCCGACAACGAGGCGCTGATTTATGCTGCTTGTAAAGGAACCATTTAGAGAAATGTTGTTTCCCATCCTTTGGAACAACAAGCGGTTGAGAATTTTTAGCGTCACAAAAAGCTCTTTTCTGAGGGTGGTTAGGTTCTAAATGTAACCCTCCCGTAAGAAAAAAAAATAGAGGATGGTCCTTCCAAGTGCCAACATGGACACAGAGGTCAAAGGCGGCATTCAAGCAGCGTTTGCTTAAGAACCCAGGGGTGGGGAGGAGGTGGACAGACAGACAGACAGACAGACAGACAGACAGACAATGGGCTTTGGGGACTTTCACCCCAGAGCAGATCTTAATGTCCCCAGACTCAATGTCCCCACTTCAGGACAAGGCCTGGACGTCCACAAGGAGTGCTGGAGCTCGCCATCTTATTCTTCCGTCTGTTTGTTTGGGGGCGGGGGGCAGGGGGAGCACAGCCAGTGGTGCTCAGGGCTCCTCCTGACTCTAGACACAGGGATCGAATCCAGGTCAACTGTGGGCAAGGCAAGGCCCTTCCTGCTGACTTATCACTGCAGTCCTGGGGGTGGTTTGGTTTGGTTTTGATCCCCAGCTTCCTGTGGAGATGGAGTGCAGCCCGTGGGAGCTGGTCACGCCAGAGGAAAACTCTCTCTCTCCCAGAAGGATGGTTGGCCCAGGAGAGCATTGTGGGGGGAGGGTGCTTGCTTTGCACGCGGTTCGCCGGGGTTCGACCCCCAGCATCCCATACTGTCCCCGAGCACTACCAGGAGTGACCCCTGAGTGCAGAGTCAGGAGTTAGCCCTGAGTACCCCCAGGGGTGGCCCCAAAACAAAACAAAAAACACAGGCTGCCCTGTTGCCTGCACCAGGTTCCCCCTAGAACCCCGGGCGGGACAGTTCCTGGGTAGACAGATATGGGTGGTCTCTTAGGGGTGAGTGGCCAGGAGCAGAGCCCCGGGATGCCTCAAGTTTTGGGATGAGGTACCCCCAGGCTGCTCCACGTGGTAGGCAGCTACCTGGGGCTGTCGGGGATCACGGCGCAGAGGAGCAGGTGCTGCTCTCTCCCAGGGGCTAAGAGGCCCCCAAGAACCGACTTGGGGGTTCAGGCAGGGAAGGTGGTGGCCTTTCCGGCTGGTTTGGGGGACAGCAAGGTGGTGGTCAGCGCAGGCATGGGGGCAGCTGATTTGCATTCGCTGTGTCTGTGGGTGCGAGAGGCGGCCCAGCCCTGGCCCTGCCAGGACGAAGCGGCCACAGGAATCCGCTAGGACGCGGGGCCCAGCACAAAGCCCGTCCTTGTCCGGCTCCCCGGCGCCTGCCCAGCACTCAGGCCTCCCGGGGTCCCCGAGTCTGTGCGTTCTCGCCAGCTGGAAGGGGACGTGTACAGAGACACGCTCAGCTCCTGCCCTGCCCGGCCCTGCGGGGCCCCGGGCGCTGGCTCCTGTGTCCGCACCCATCACCCTGCAGGGGGACTTCACTGCTGTCTGTCCCGGGATGGCATGGTGGGGGTGCTGACGGGGTGCCGCCCCCCTCCCCGATCTCTGCTCTGGGCAATGGTCCCCTCCTCACCCTCACATGGAGAGAGACTGTGGGTGCTGGGACTTCCCTGCCTGTCATCCAAAGGCAGCGAGCCGGCTCCTGAGACACCCCAGCCCCCCGGTCAGGGTATAGGAAAGAAGGTACTCACGCCCCCTCTCCTCTCAGTGTCTGTCCCCGAGGCCCAGATCTGCACCACGTCAGGAAATCTGGCTGCCCGCCCTGGGGCCCTACATTGGGGGTGGCTCCCTGCTCACCTCTGCACCCCGTGTCCAGAGATCTGGGCCGGCATGCCGACCCACCCTACCATGTGCTAAGGACCAACCCCTGGGCCACTGCAGGTTGGCACAAAGCACCAAAGAGGGGAGCAGAAGGAGCCCAGGTCAGCCCAGGGAAACTGAGGTAGATGCCAGCCGAGCAGGACAAACGACGGTCACTGGGGCACATCTGTCCCAGTGGGAGGCAGCCGGCACTGGGGTCCTCCACGTTCCCGAGGGCAGGGGCTGGGGCAGGAGACCCTCCTGCTTAGCCCCGAAGGGGGCTGGTTAATGTAACCACTCTGGCTGATGCCTGGCCATGGACCAGCTCGGGTCTGGGCCAGCTCTCTGCCAGGTAATCCAAAGAGACAGTAGCTTCAAAATATCTAGAACATTCCTGGGCCATTTCAGATGGTGCCTTTGCCATTGCTGGCCTTCGACACTGGGGGGTCCTGAAGGGGCCAGCAGCGCCCCCATACGTGGGCCTTCCCTGGTGCCTACACCGCCCCTCTGTGCACTCGGGAGGGGCCTGGAATGTTCCGCTCACCCAGAGTCCAAATGCCTCGTCCTGTGCTCTGGTCCTTCACAGCAGAGTGCAAACTCGGGCTATGGTGGGACCTGACCCCAGCGGGGGCGTGGGAGGGGCGGCTGGAAGCCATCACGGGTCCTCCGCGGTCCCCACGTTCCCGCCGCACCCCACGGCCCCTGTCGCCCAGCTCCCGGATGTTGGCACATCTGGCTCCTGTTGTTTTCCTGGCTGGGGCCGGAAGGGACAGACGGGGCCTGGGAATCGGAGGATGAAGCCCACATCCTGCCTCCCACCTCCCCCCGGAACTCACCAAACACCAGAGGAAAGGCTTCGAGGCGGGCAGAAGGGTGCCACTCTGAACCCCTCGGACCGAGAAGGAAAATCCTAGCCCTACCAGCAGCCTGGGGTGGAGGGAGCACTGCTTCCAGAGCTGGGAGCCCCCAGCATGGCCCCCGCCGCACCCTTTGCTGAGCCCACCGCCAGGCGGTCCCGTGCTGCCCCCTGCTCTTCCCAGGATCTCACACTTCTTTTTCCCAGTCCTCCGGGGAGTGGGGTCGTGTGTGACGTCTATTTCAGGACATGTTTCCAGATGCTGACAGGGGTTCTCGCTGCTTCCTGAGCCGCCCTCCCCAGCCCCTGTGATAGTGATGCAAAGGAAACAGGGGCAGACACTTACCCTTCCGGGGCCCAATTCCAAACAGACCTTCGGAAAATGTGCCCCCAATTCAAAAGAGACACTCGTGGGGCTGGAGCGATAGCCCAGCGGGTAGGGCGTTTGCCTTGCAGGCGGTTACCCAGGTTCAATTCCCAGCATCCCACATGGTCCCCCCCTCCCCCAAGCACTGTCAGGAGTAATTCCTGAGTGTACAAGCCAGGAGTAACCCTGTGCACTACTGAGTGTGATCCAAAAAGCAGGAAAAAAAAAGAGAGACCCTTGTGCTTTCAGAGAACTGTCCCCAACCAACATGGAGGGGGTTGTGGGGGGCTCAAGGTCCTCCTGACTCCCACCTGGCACACTTCTTCCCTGGGGTGTCTGGGGGGAGGTGCGGGGCATGAGGAGAATGAGGGTGGGGGGCTGGGGAGCGGGAGGTAGAACCAGCCTTGCTGTGTGGTTTGGGTCCCGCCAAGTGGACCCCAGGGCTCAAGCATCTCCCCAGTTGTTGGGGACCCCCGGGATCCCCAAGGGGACATTTGTTTTTATTTATTTATTTTTTGCCCAATCCTTTCCAGAGGTCCATATGACGCTCTGTGCTCAAGTGGCTTCCGGCGATGGGGGTCCCTGGGCCGCTCTGCTAAGACATCGCCACCTCTGCCACCTCTACTCTGCATCTCAGCACAGCCCTCCCGGGGGTCCTCCGCCCCCACCCCTCTCTCGTGGTCCTTCACCACCGAGACCTGCACCCTTCCAGCCCTTCTGAGCTCTCACAAACATCAGACCCAAGAGATGTTGTTGGAAGGTGAATTTTTAATTCTCTCGGATCACAGCACAGCAGGTGGTGGATCCAATCTCCATGGATATTCCTGCTCCTGTGTTCGGGGTGCAAGCCTGGGCTCTCTGCTGGGTCGATGGAGAGGGAGGTCTGCGGATTCTGCCAAACATATTCCCAGAGTGGTGGGCACCCCTTCCCCAAGTGAGCGCGTGTGAACGTCTCAAGGTTTCCACGTGCACCCCAAACTTGCTGTGGCGTGTCTCACTTCCGTCCCCGTGCTGGGTGGGGAGGGGCCGCTGTGCTCTTTCTGACTTTACAGGACTTGTCCCAATGTTGGGGGCAGAAGTTTTGTGACTCGCTTGTCCTCCAAGTTCTGGTCCAAAAGGATTCCCCTGTCTCTGGGTTCATGTCTCTCCGGGTTCCTGAGCAGTGGCATTGTAAGGAAGAAGCCCTCCTGGTTGGGTCAGGGTGTCAGCGGCTAATGATTCTCGTGGGTCGGGTCCTCAATGAACATCCAGGCCCTCTGGTTCCGTTGCAGACAACCAGCCTTGCCCAGGGCCCTGCGTCTATCCCCCTGCCTTTTTCTGCTAATCTGACCACGAAGCGAAGGGGAACCACAGAAAGCGGGTCCTTTCACTGCCCCAGACCCTTCCCCAGAAGCATGTGCGATGGGGGAGGAGGCAGCGGGCACAAGGCCCCTGAGGGTGAGGCGGGGGTCTCAGGGCCCCCAGAGTGGTCTGTTTCCACGTCTGATCACACCTCAGGTTCCGTCTGGCCTCTCCACGGAGCTCATCATGTTTTGGAAATTGTTGTTTTTCCATGAAAAAATTTGGGGCTGCTGGGGCTGGAGTGATAGCACAGCAGGTAGGGCGTTTGCCTTGCACACGGCCGACCCCGGTTCGATTCCCAGCATCCCATATGGTCCCCCAGCACCGCCAGGAGCAATTCCTGAGTGCATGAGCCAGGAGTAACCCCTGTGCATCGCCGGGTGTGACCCAAAAAGCAAAAAGCAAAACAAAACAAAAAGCCTGGGGCTGGGGGCAGGTGCGGGAGCTCTGTGTTCAGTCGACAAATGCTAAATCCAGGGAAAGTTTTCTGAGTGGCCTGGGATCACCCAGGCGCGGGACACTGGTCTGTGTGGAGAATTGTTGGGGATGGAGCCAGCATCTTCCCCAGCTAGAGCTGGGCAGACGGCAGCTAGAGACCCTGGGTGCGTCCAGGTGGCTCCAAGGGGCATATTCAGGGACTGGCGATGAGGCTGGGGTGGGAGAGGGACTGGAATGAAGTCAGCCCCAGGGAGCTGGTGGGGATGCTCACTACCAACATCTCTCTATGGGCCGGGGGGCAGAGGCGGCTGTGCCAGGCACAGGGGGCACAGGGGGGCGTGGGCAAAGGCCTTAGCAGACGACAAGGCCGGGCTGGGCTTCTGGGGTATTTTCCAGAGTTCTCTGGGAGGGGCAGTGACAAGAGGACCCCAGTCCCCTCCAGTCAGAGTCCCCCGCTCCATTAAGCCTGGCTGTGCTGTAGAACTGTTGGGGCGGGCTGGGCCGGCTGGAGCGAAAGCCGTGGGGATTCTCACTCTGTCTGCCTTGCACACAACTGGCCTGGGTTCGGTCCCCGGGACCCCATAAGGGACCCCTGAGCACCTCCAGGAGTGAGTCCTGAGCGCAGAGCCAGGAGTCAGCCCTGAGTGCCACAGGGCGTGGCCCCAAATCAAAATAAAACAAAACGGAAAAACAGAACCGACTGACCCCTCGGCACAGCCGAGGCCCTTCGCCCTCCCGCACGGGCACCTCAGCTGGCAGCCAGGTTTGTCTCCGCACAAGTAACCCTTCATGGTGGGAAAAACAAGCCCGCGAGCCGTAGCTTTCCCGGCTGGCACGGGCGCTCTGCTCAGCCCCCCCCGGCCCCCAGGCCACTGCCTGGGGATGTGACTTTCACCCGTTTCAGGGAGGGGAGCGCCAGCCCCACGGCATAACCCCGTCATCCAGTGCCCCCCGAGCCTCGCAGTGTCTGTCCAGGGGGGCTGCTCTCCGACCCCCTGGCCTGGCAGTGGTGATAGATGGGGCATAGACAGTGCTTACGCCCCTGTGAGCTGCGGTGTGTGGGGGCGTCTCTGTCCCCCCAACATCCCAGCCCTCCCCCCGCAAAAGAAGCCAACAGAAAACCGAGCCGAGCTCTGTGTGGTGGGCCACAGGGCCAGCTGCTGGGGGAATAAGGAAAGAAACGTCTTTAAAAAGCCCAGGTGAAGGCAGCCAAGACAAACACCGCCAGCCAAGGCAGCGGGAGTCTGGAAGATTCCAGATGCAAAGCCCTCGCTCCACCCCTGGGGTGGGGGGGCCAGGCCGGGAGGAGGAGGAGGGGCGGCAGCAGAACCAGAACGTTCTTTACCTGCGGCCTCGCAGGGGTGGGAGGGGCGGTGCTGGCGTGTCGGGGCCCGGCTGCGGGGGCTCGTGCTGGAGGCCAAGGACAGTGGCAGGTTTGTTCCAGGTGGGGCTGTGGGCACCGGCTCCGGGGCCCCGTGCACGCTGGCAGAGTTGGACGCCCAGGGAACGTGCGCGTCCTTCCTTGGGGGCTGTTCTGGGCAGCCACGTCAGGCTCATGGAAATGTCCGCTCTGGAGGCGGCCCCCGGAGCGAGGTTTACACAGGGCGTGACCGGGACTCAGGGGGCACGCGGAAGGGGGCGGCTGGGCAGGCAGAGCCCCGTGCCCGCTGCGTCCCCCCCACCCCCTCCCAGCGCAGAAGCCAGGCTGGCCGACACATGGGCAGCAAGAAGCCCCCAGCTGGAAGGGCTGGCGGAGAGAGGGGGAAGCCCTCCGTGTGTCCCCCAAGAAGCCAAGACAGGGCACCAGATGGGTGTGCGGGTCCGGCCACAACCACATACACACGGCACTGGGCTCCGAGGCCGCTCCCCCCCCTGCCAGCACTGTGCCCCCCAGACACTCAGTTCTCCTCCGAGGGATGCAGGGGGGCCCTGACTCCAGAGGGTCAGCGACACCCGTGTCCACGTCTTCATCTCCCCTGCCTCGGTTTCCCCAGGAGGACGCCTGCTTTGTGTGGCCGCCGGCATGTTGGACCCTGAGGTCTCCTTAAGGCAGATGCTCCTGGAGACCCCCATGTCTGAAGTCCCACCTCCTCTCTGCCCCCCACCCCCACTCCTTCCTTCTGCCCCCTGGTGCTAACAGGACCTGTCTGATGGGAGTGGCCCCATGCAATGCTTGTGTCCACTCCTGGGTCACTGAGAAAGATGCTTCAAACCCAGAGCATCCCCCCAACTCCCTGAGTCCAGGCAAACTCCCGGGGGCACCTGTGGGTCCCAGGCAGGATTGGGGGGCTGCTGGGAAGATACCCCAACTTATATCTGCCTGCCCCCCGAGAACAGGTGGGTCTGTAGGTCTGTCCCGTTCTGTGGGGCTCCTCACATAAGGGGCCACAGAGATCCTGGCCACCAGCTTCATGCCCCCAAGTCTCTTGGGTCTCTCGGGACCCCGTAGATCTGACCCGGAGGGAGGAAGTGCCTCTCGGCCCCTCTGCAGGGCACCCCCAGACCAGGCCCCCTGACCCCCAGGTTCCTAGGCGTGGTCTCACGCCAGAGATGAGGAGGATGAGGATGAATTTTGGGGAGCCAGTGGGACTTCCATGTGGACAAGTATTTAAAGTCTAAGGCCTCCTGACTAGCACCGTGTCCCCCTTTTCCTCCTGGGGTGACCAGGACAAGAACCTGGCACCCGCTTCAAATCTGGGGAAAGGCTGGAGAGGTGCGGGGAGGAGGGGCGGCCTGTGGAGGTGTGGCTTGGAGGCTCGGCTAGGCTACAGGATGCCTGGCGGTGAGGCCAGGCGGGCAGGCCCCCCTGGAGTTTGGCAGCCCACCCCCTTACTCCGAGCGCCCCCAGCCCTGGGTAGGCCGACGGGGAAGGCAAAGGCTTTCTCTGGGCTTAGTGTTTGCCCACTGAACATGGGGCTCCCCCAGCCCCCAGCCCCAGCCGTTTTCATGGAAAAACAACAGTTTCCATGATGAGCTCAGTGCAGAGGCCAGGAGCGAACCTGCTGGCCCCAGCTTCCCCGCTGGAGGGGCGCATGTGGAGTGACCTGCGGTTTCTCTTCCAGCCAACGTTCCAGAGTCTCTGGTTTTCCTGCCGGAGGAAAGCGTTCCTCTGTTCTCGAGTCTGCAGACCGTGACTGAGGAGGGGCTGCCAAGAGGGCCTGTGAAGCCCCCTCTGACTTAGCAATGACTAAGTCTCTCTGACCCCACCCAGCAACGCACACACACACAGCACACACACGCACACACACACACGCTGTTCAGAAAGCACACCTCTCACGCTCCCTCTCACCATCCCCCAGCCGTTTGTCTTTCCATCCGCCTCCCTGCGTCACCCACCCACTCATTCTCCCATCCGCCCAGCCATTCGTCATCATCCCTCCATCCTCCCAGCCATTCATTCTTCCAGCCATTCATCCTCCATCCACTCTCCATCCATCATCCATCTGTTCATTTCTTCCGTCACCCACCCACCCATCCATCATCATTCATTCATCCTTCCATTCATCCATCCACCTCTCCACTCATCCTCCTACCCACTCATCCATCCATCCATCTACCAACCATTCATCTGTCCATTCATCCTTTCATCCGCTAATTTGTCTGTTTATTCCACGGAAGTTCTTGGTTTTGGTTTTTGTTGGTTTGGAGGCCACACAGAACGTGCTCAGGGATGACTCCTGGCGGTGCCTGTGAGACCTTATGGGATGCTGGGGATCAAACCCGGGTTGGCCACATGCAAGGCCAGTGCCCTCCCTGCTGTCCTATCTCTCTGGCCCCCCATGACCACTTTTGAGCCCTGCTCAGGCTGGTGGGGTGGAGGTGGGGTGACATAGAATCAGACACAACGCTGGGAATCTAGGGTTGTGGTCCCTTTGCCCCCAGACCTGTGTGTGCGCCCACTGCGGCGTGCCAAAGGTGCTCAAGAACCTGGGGACGGTCCCTGCAGCCCTGCACACAGGCGGGTTAGCCAAGGCAGGGCTGGGACTCGAGCCTGGTGGCGTTACAGAAGCCAGGCTCCTAGGTCTGCCATCCTGAGGACAGGACAGGCTGCTCAGACCACGCCATCGTCTCCAACCAGGCAAGGAAACTAGGGCTCGCATTGGCCCCATCCTCTCCCCAGTGTCCCCCAGCTGGGAGGAGGAGGAGGCCAGGCTGCTCCCAGCCCCACTTGCTAGAATCTTCCCGGGCATCTGGCCGCAGACTGGCTGGCTGCACCGCACAGAGGCTCTGAGCTCATCCCCGAGGTGGCGTGGCAGCGCCTGGTGGCGGCTTGGGCTTTGCGCCCTTCTGAAATCACGGCTGAAAATAGCTCGCCTGTGGTCTATGGACACCCAATACTCTGCCATCCCACGGGGGTGGGGGGCTTCCTGAGAGGCGACTGGGCTTCCCCCCACCCCCGGAGCCAGAGATTGAGCCCCCTCTCTGCTCCCCACCCCAAGCCAGAGGCTGCCGTGCTGCCTGTGGACAGCGTCCAGCTGCTCCAGGACTGGTGCCGGGAGCTGGACTCTCCGGGCTGAATCCTGGACTGGGCTCAGGAGGCTAAAGCTTCCAGCCTGCCCAGTGTGCACAGGAAGTGGACCCAGCTGGGGGAGCTCCACACTTCCTGTGGCCACTTTGTCGGGCCAGCCAGACCCAGGGGCCACAGCTACCACTGGTGGATTCTGGAAGTGTGACTGAGACGGACACCTGGGCACGGTCAATGCCTCTCGATATGTGGGAATGTGAGATGCCGACAGTGGGGCCGGAACAGCTGAGTCCACCCAGATCTGTCCCAGTCTGACTAGATGGTCTTTATTGGGGTGGGGGCACCCCCAGAGGTGCTTGTGGACTCTCACGGGCTTGGGGCCTAAGAGGGTCTGGAGACATAGCACATCTGGGTTCAATTGCAGGCACCACAAATCGCCCCCTGAGCAATCCCAGGGTGGCCCCCAAAACCAAACAACAAAGGAACGTGTTTGAGTTAGTTCAGCAATGCTGAAGTACCTGGACCCCACACCTGGGACCCCAGAGCCAAGGAAGGACTCGTGGAAGATGGGGCACTGGGTGGGAATGTGAGCTGCCATGCAAAGGCCCGGGGGTTGCAATACCAGAGTCTCCTGGCATGATGGTTTCAGAGCAGCAGATGCCCCACAGGGCCAGGGGTGGGGCCCCACCTGAAATCCTGCCTGGCAAGAACCCCAGGAAGGACCCTTTGGGGAGAAGGAAACAGTGAGTATAAGAACCCAGAGTGGGAATGAAGCCAGTGGGTTGGGGACAGGCGAGGAGTGTCTGAGCTCTGGGTTCAGGGAAGCGAAAGTGACCTGTGGTCTGGGAGGGCTCTTGCCTGGACCTCTCCTGTGTGGACACCGGTGGACAGCCCTCCTCTTTTCCTTCCTTCTCCCCATCCCTCCTCCCCCACTCCAGGCACTGGATTCCACTTCTCAGCCCCTGCTGTCAGTGTCCAGCACCAGACGCCAGGCTGACCCTGCTTGCTGCCCCGACACTGGCTGGCCACTGCTTCCCCCACCCCCGTTTCCTTCCCGCAACCCCTCATTTCTGTCCTCCCTCCTGGTCCTTGCATCCTGGCCATGTCTTCTGCAAGGTTGCATCCTGTGTGTAGTCCACAGGCTTTAAGGCAAAACTGCCCCTGTCTGGCTTTGCCCTGGGTCCTGGACCAGGGAAGACAGGTCCCACCAGGAAGGGCAAAGAGAGATGTACGGGGGCAAGCACTGAGTGCCCCATGCCCAGCCGGGTCTTTCAAGGGCAGTGTCACTCCATGATGCCTGAGGAGGATCCCCAAACAGGACAGCCGAAGCCGGGGGGCCAGGAAAGGTGGAACACCTGCTTGCTATGAAACCCTCCACGGCTGGGCACAAGGGGCAGTACTGGGGTCCAACCCTGGGTATCATGTCACCTGCAAGGCAGATGTACCTGAGTCTTCCCTGGGTTCCTGCCAGAGACCTTCGGGGCAGACCCTTCCCTTCATCTTTCTGTCCTCATGTATCTCTGGGTCATGTTGTGGGGTCAGTGGAGGGGTGGGCAGTGACTGGCCCCAATCATGGAGGCTTATTTGTGGTGGACACAATTATGATACCTGGTGACTTGGGGTAATGATTGTGGATTGCTGCTCCGGAAGCGATACACACATACACACACACACACACACACACACACACACACACAAACACTGTACTTCTCTCCCAGAAGTAATTCATACACTCCACTTCTGTCTCAGAAGTAATTCAATACACACTACTTATGTCTTGGAAGTGACTCATTCACTCCACTTCTGTCCTGGAAGTAATACACACACACACACACACACACACACACACACACACACACACACTTCACTTTTGTCAGCTTTTAGCTTTCAGATCTTGACACCCACAATCCCCAAGAACTCACCAGGACTTTAGGGACCTTGGGGGTCTCTGGCCAAGGGGACCTGTTTGCAGAGTATTTCTGGAACGAGGTTAGCTGGGCAGCCAGGAGCACAGGACTGGGCTGCCTTTGGGTCCGGTGCCCTGTTGAGGGGACAGAGAGACCAGGAAAGCGGGGTCCTTCCTCGCAGTGGGCTGCTCCCTGGATGACAGAGCATCAGATCTCCTGTGACTTCAGCTTTGGTACAGGCTTCCTTTTACTGACTGTGTCCTCCCAGTCCTGCTAGGTCCCCCCCAGGTCTCCTCATTCTGTGCCAACTCCTCTTTTTGGGTGGGCAACCAAACCAGTAATGCTCAGGGGTCACCCCTGCCTCTGCACTCAGTACAGAGAGGGAGGGTGTTTGCCTTGCACACGGCCAGCCCAGGTTTGATCCCCAGCATCCCATATGGTCTCCCAAGCACCGCCATGAGTGATTTCTGAGCACAGACAGAGCCAGGAGGCAGTTCTGAGCATCACTGGGTGTGGCCAGAGTACAGGAACAAAGATACTCCCCGAGGATGGGCCAAAGGCCTGAGTCAGTGTGACGGTGGCAGGTGGCATTTATCAGGGCCGCAGGAGCTTGGGGAAAAGGGCTGAATGGCCGGAGCAGCTTCAGGGGTCTTTGGGGGACATCTGAAAAGGCCCATGAGCATGTGCACCAACCAGGAGGGAGGAACCACTGACCGTAGCTGCCAGGGGCGGCCAAAAAAGCCAACAAACAAAGAAAGAAACAAACAAACAAAAAAAGGAAGATGGGCTGGGAATAGAGAAGCTACCCGCGGGTGAATGAAGCCTGTTGAGGATGAAGGAAGCCTGGTCCTGGGCTCAGGCGCTCCTTGGAGGCTTCCTCCCACGTCACCTGCACTTGAGGGGTCCAGAAACCCCCAGAACTCAGTGCTGGAGCTAAGAAAGCCCCCACTGAGCTGAGGCAGCCCCTCTCGCTTCTGCTCGTCTATTCCACACACATGCACACACACATGCATGCACACACAAACATGCACGTACACACATGCACACACAAACTCACACACGCACACTCATGTGTGTACACATAAACATGCACACATGCACACACTCACACAAGCACATGCGCACACATATGCACACACAAAATCACATGCACAAACACACTCACACACACACACTCCTGCCCACGCGCATACACAATCACAGGCACATATGCACACACGCACACATGCTCCCTCTCCTGAAACACCCTCTCCTCTCTGCTTAGAAAAAAAAGCGAAGATGCTTTTACTTTTCCAAACGAAGGGCTTCGAAGGGCCTCCCCCGCTGGGCTCGACTCGCATGGAGAGCCCCTCTGAGAAATAAGCTAATACGCAAACAAATAAACACAATAAGCCTCCAAACCAAAATTATATGGCAGTGACGGCCACGCCTCCCAAGTCCAGTTTGCCTGGCTGCCCGGGATGCGGCTTCGGCCTGTCTGTCGTCTGCCGGCACCGTGTCCTCGGGGACCCGCGGTCCCTGCGCCCGTGCTCCCTCAGACCCAGTTTCCATAGTTCCTGTTTTATGGACAGGTTGGCAGGCACCCCAAGAAAGCTCAAACTCCTGGGAGGTGGGCGGGGAGAAGGTCTCCATGGCAACGGGTTCCCCAACCCAAACCCCACAGTGGCCCGGCCACCTGGAGCCAGCTTTCCTGTGGCAGCCCAGCCTGAGGCTCTCGCCCGGGCCCTCCCGGCTGGCGGTTGGTGATGTCACGAGGGTTCCTGACATTCTTGGCAGGAAGCGGAGCCGAGCCGAGTCCGTAAAACAGAAGCGGATTGATCGGTTGAAATAAAAACCGGTGCACAGCCGTTTCGGGTGGGACCCCCCCACCACCGGCCCAACGTGGCAGGGACCCCCACCTCCCCGCAACCCAGGGGCCTCCTAGAGCTCCCGGTTTGTCGGCACCCCCCGGCTTCAGGGGTGCGGCTGCATGGGTGCCAGTGGCTGGTCGCACCCGCCCCTCTCACAGATGAGGTTTCCTTGGAAGCCAGTTCGGCATCCAACAGGAAAGCGTTAACTTTTTCCAGAAGCTGGCCGGGCAGCCCGCGAGAGGGTACTTGAACACTGACCAGTCTACGTCTTGTTCCAATTAGCTGCGGGGCCCTGGGCACTGGGTCTGGAAAATGAGGCAGAGGAGTGGGGAGAAGGAATATCGGGCCCCCACGGGGGAGCCCCAAACCTGGTTCCTGCTTGGGCAGGGCAGGGGTGGAGGGAGACGGGGACCTTCTGGCTTAGGGCCTCTGGGCCCGTGGTTGTCTCATCACTTGGCTCAGACACCAGAGTCTGCCTGGGACCCCATGAGTGACCTGACGGACAGAGAACTCTGGTTCCGGTTTGAGCCCCAGAACCCCAGTTCTCCCACACCACTGGGGTGCCACCACCCCAATAAAGACCATTGAGTTAGACTGACCAGGCCATTCTTCTCCCCAACCACATCTCCAACACCATTCCCCACTTGCCACCAAACGTGGCAGGTTCCCGTGGTGGCCACTTGTGGAGAAACTAGAATTTTCCACAGGACCCTCAGTGAAAATGCAGGTTTCTGGGCTCTCATCGACTGCCCCGACCCTCGAGGACCTGCCTGTAAGGAGAGTTGTGTCTGGGGTTGGGAGGGGGGCCATGGGGAAAGGATTGGGGGCCTGGAGATGGTGGGGCTGACTATTGCAGGTCTGTTCTGTAGCCTCCAGCAGGGGAGGACAAACAAGCATCTGAGCATGCCAGGAATCTGGGACTCGCGCTCCAGCGCGGGCAAGCCTAGCATGGCCGCCCACCCAGGAGCAAAGGTGGGCTCTGATGTGCCTCGAGGTACCCAGGGGTCCGAAGTGCGCCCAGGGGAGGCCATGGAAGGAGTGAGCGTCTCTGGGTTGAGTGGACACGATAGGCTGCCTACTGAGGGTCCCTTCTGCTGTGTGAATATCCCACTTCTCTAATCCTTGAGCATCCCTGAAGGGGTCCCTTTCAGAAAGGGGACGCTCAGTGATGGCGCTCGCTGCACTGGGCTGAGTCATCGCTGGGGGCTTGTGTGAATCCTGAGCAGCTCTGGAGGCTGAGCCATATCTGGGGTTTAGTGAGGTCTGCGCAGCTGACCCCCACCTCGTGCCAGAAACGGGCCAGTCTCGGCCAGAGTGGCCGGTCTAGGGAGCTGGATTCAGGTGCCCAGGTTCTGGCCCCGAATCTGCTGTTGCTGTCCAGCAGGTCCCAGTCTCCTGCTGTGTGACCCCAGGTGAAGCGGGCACCCTCTCTGGTGCGCCACGATTCAACTGCAAAGCGGGCAGCCCCACTAAGAACCCCAGCCCCCGTCCCTTATCCTTAACGCCTCATTTCTAACCAAGGAGGCATAAGCCAGGGCTCCAGTGAGACACCTCTCCCCCTTGTCCCCTCCTCCGCAGACAGTTGTGACGGCCCCTCTCAGCATCTCCTTCCCCTCTGCTGCATGAACCTCCTGGAATGCCAAGTTTCCAAGGTCTCTAAAGCCCACAGGCTCTAGACTCCGGAGCCTTGGTTTTCCTGTCTGTAAAATGGGGTTAGCAGTGCCGGCCACTATTGATCTGTGTCCCGAAACCAGGGAGCCCCCGAATTCAGACCCTTCCAGCTCAGGCAGGAAGCGGATGGGGGGGGGGTACCTGGAGCTACAGCACAGCGGGTAGGGCGTTTACCTTGCATGAGCCCGACCCCGGTTCGATCCCCAGCATCCCATACGGTCCCCCGAGCACCACCAGGAGTGATTCCTGAGTGCAGAGCCAGGAGTATTCCCCGTGCATCGCCGGGTGTGACCCCCCCCCAAAAAAAGGAAGTGGATGGGGACACTCCGATCCTGTCCTGTGGCCGTGGGTGGGAGGGAGCCTGTGGTAATCACACACAGCCTGGCCCGGCTGCTGACCTGCTGAACTGCCCTGGATTCATGGATTAATGAAAGGCCAGCGGTGTCCAGAGCCCTCCTCCTCCTCTTCCTCCCCCTCATGTGGGCCAGGCTCTGGCGGGATGGAGTCGGGATCCTGCCCACGTGTTCCTGCCAGGCCCCACCTGATGCTGGACTTCCCCCTCTCTGGACTCAGGCCCTAGAAGCATCACTGCCGCACCCCTCCCAGATCACCTGGAGTGCTGTCCTGGGACCCAGCGCTAATCTGTCTCAGGGTGGGCTGCATGGTTAGCAAGACCCCCTCCAAGGTCGGGGGTGGCTGGAGGGAAACCAGGTCATTGGTGGTGGGAAATGTGCACTGGTGGAGGAGCAAGTGTTGGAACATTGTATCACTGAAATCCAATCATCAGCCGCTTTGTAACTGTGTATCTCTCTCTCTCTCTCTCTCTCTCTCTCTCTCTCTTACACACACCACTCCAAGAAGGGGCAGAGGGCACCACCCAGGGGGCTGGGGCTGCCCACAGATCTCCTCCCAGGACCGCTGGCAGCCTCCTCTATGGGTCAAGAGACATGCGCCAGGGCTCCCAGCAGGGAACCCTCTGCTCAGGCCAGCCTCTCGTCAGCTCTGCCCTTTGGGGGAGAGGCTATCCACAGCGACCCCTGGGACACACTGCCATGATCTCCGAGAGAAGATCATGGGGGGGGACACATCCCCATTCCCTGCCCCAGACTCTGCCCAGCTTGAAGGCTCAGCCTGTGGGGTGCAAATCCACCTCCCGATCAGTAACACACACACACACACACACACACACACACACACACACACACACACACACACACCCGCCTGCCTGTTTTCTCTCTGGCCTGTGGGATTCTGAGGTTTTTTTGTTTGTTTTGGTTTTGGGGCCACTCCCGGTGATGCTCCGGGGTTACTCCAGGTCCTGTGCTCAGGAATTAATCGTGGCAGTGCCCAGGGGACCTTATGGGATATCAGGGATTGAACCCGGGTCAGCTGCATGCCAGGCAAGCGCTCTCCCGCTGTGCCATGGCTCAGTAGAGCTGCCCATTAGACAGGACACCCCTCGCCCTCCATCTTTGCTGGGTGGTAAACGGGTTCCTCTCACCGATGTCTCCTCAGCTCAGAGCCCTTTCCAGACACCCAAACAGGGGCCGGAGCAACAGGACAGCAGGGAGGCGTTCGCCTGGCACGCAGTCGACCCAGGTTTGATCCCCAGCACCCACAGGATTCCTGAGCACCGCCAGGGGTGACCCCTGAGTTCAGAGCCAGGAGTAAGCTCTGAGCATCACTGGGCGTGCCCACCCCACCCCACCCCCCAAAAAAGGGAGAGAAAACCAAATGTCTCACAGGTTCCTCCTCGACCCAGCCCCCATCCCAAGGCTGACATTTCCCTCCTGAACCTGACTCTCTCTCTGTCCCTCTCTGTCCCTCCTCCCTCTCTCTCCTCCTCTGTCTCCCTCTCTCTCTCCCTCTCACTCCCCCCTTTCTCCCTCCCTCTCTCTCTCCCCACCCTTTCTGGGGACTCAGAACCCTTCCTTCTGCTGGGAGCTGGGGACTGGCCCAGTGGAAGCTGGAGGGAGAGCACAGCTGGCCTCGGGGGGCTCCTGGTGGACACGGAGCGCCCAGCCCCTGGGCTCTGGCCCAGACCAATGAGAAGGCTTTTATAGCACGTTGGGCTTGAACCATGTTAATGTACGACGTGGCCAAGACAGGATCCTTCAAAAGAGAAAATTCTGCCAAGCGGAAAAATGGGGCCAGGGCAGAGCGGGTGGACGGGCATGTCCACACTTCCCCGTGGGCCCTGGGCTCCAGCAGCAAAGGACCAAGGGACACCCCCACCTGCTGGGGGCCAGTACCCCCACCAGCCCTTTGGCCCCCACTGTCCCTGGTGTCTCTCCCCTGCTTGGTCTGGACCCCTCCTGCCCGCCAGCCGGCGCGGCCCCCCCGCAGCCCCCCGAACCTCCTCCGGGCAAGGCTGTCTCCAGCTGACGCCAGCTCCAGACTGCGGCCTGAGCCTCGGCCAGAACGGCAGCCAGACACACACGTCCCCATTCTCCGCTCCTGAGCGGCTTCTCGGAAAATCCCCCACGCCGGCCTCCCTCTATCCACCTTTGAGTGCAGAGAAGGGGTCCTCTCTCCGGCGGCCGCGGGCACCTGGCCGCCCGCCCTGGGGGCCCCTCACAGGCTGCCGATGCCGTCCCTGTCTGCGCCCCCACGCCCTCCCGGCACCCCAGCCCCTGCCAGGAGAGAGCAGCGAGGCTCCCGGCAGCCCTGTCCACTGTCTCACTGGGCTGAGATGGGCACTGCAGCCCGCCTGGGTGGGGTGCCCCCTCAGACCAGAGCCCATGGCGGTTGGGAGATGTCCCAGAGCCAAGGGGAGGGCTTGGGGGGGGGTAGGGAGGAATTAGGAGGAGGATCAAGGCCAGACTCTGTGGGGACCAGCGCATCTGAGACAGTTGGTCACTCTCTGAGCTCAGTGCTTCCCCTCGGCCAAGGGGTGCACTGGGTTCCCCAGGAAGAAAGACCAGGAGAAGGGGCCAGCAAGTCCACTGGGGGTGTAGAGAAACGCCTACCTCCCTCTGAGGGGAGGTTCAAGCTGAGGGATTGAGATTCTGAACTGAAGGGGCCAAACAGACAAAAGCAGAGAAAGCACCTTCCATGCTCACGGGTTTAGTCCCCAGCACCCCAAAGGTCTCCTGAGCACTGCCAGGAGTGATCCCTGAGCACAGCCAGGAGTACCCATGAGCACCTTCAGATGTGACCCACCCACCCAAAAAGGGACGCACTTCCCTCCCTCCCTCCCTCCCTCCCTCCCTCCCTCCCTCCCTCCCTCCCTCCTTCCCTCCCTCCTTCCTTCCCTCCCTCCTTCCTTCCCTTCTTCCTTCCTTCCCTCCTTTCTTCGTTCCCTCCTTCCTTTCTTCCTTCCCTCCCTCTCTTCTTCCCTTCCTTCCTTCCTTCCTTCCCTCCCTCCCTCCTTTCATACCTTCTTTTCCTCCTTCTTCCCCTCTTTCCTTCCTTTCTTTCTTCCTTCCTCCCTCCCTTCTTCCCTTTCTCCCTCCCTTTCTCTCTGCCTCTCTCCCTCCCTTCCTTCCTTCTTCCTTTACTTCTTCCCTCCCTCCCTCCCTCCCTCCCTCCACTCCTTCCTTCACCCAGGAGTGAACACACAGCTCATTTTCTATCTCAGCTCTTTTGAACAGAAAACCTTTTCCTTTGTAGAGTTTTGTTTATTTGAGGGTCTCACCCATGGGTGCTCGTTGCTTAGGGGGCCGGGGCAGTGCCAAGGATGGAGCCCAGGCCTCTGGCCTGAAGTGTCTGGGACACAGGAAAGCTGTTTTGGAGGGTTGTGCAGAGAAGGGAAGTCTTCAGCAGGAAAGGCGTCTCTGCGGGAAGGCGCGGACCGGTGGGAACAGGGAGCTGGCAGTTTGGAAACTGTCCTGAAATCTGGAGGTGCACTGGGCTACCTTCAGCGGGCCGTGGGGCCTCTCATCTCACAGGGCTGGGACAGAGAGGTGCCAGCGATGCCCCAAACCGCGGTCCCCACCAGCATCCCCCGGCTGGGAGCCGCCCCTTCTTCTGGGGCAGAGCCAGCAGGCGGGAGGGGGCCGAACATGCAGCTCATGACTGGAGCCCAGCGTGCCGCCGGCCAGCCGTGCCTCCCCCAGCAGGAAAGGCTCATGTTCTTTCCATATAGAGGAGAAATTGTTCGGCTGTGAGTGAGCAAGCCCCTGGGCGGAGGCCGGAAGCAGGGCCGTGGGGGGGTGGGGGGCACTGGGGCCTGCGGGCTCCCCACCCCCGCAGCCTAGTGGGGGGACCGCTGGGATGGGCCTGGCGCCCGACTCCTGCACAGAAGCGCCTTATCCCTGCACACGGACGGCCCCCCCTTCCTGTCCAGCCCCCCCAGTGGTGCTCCTCCAGGGCCTGAGTCAGTGGTGACTCAGGTGCGCCGGCCTGGCCCGCAGTGCTGGACACCCCCACATTTGCCTCTGTGCCTGGGGAGAGGGGGGAGCTGGAGCCTGGTCCCCATGCCGGGGGTGGGGGGTGGTGAGACAGAGTCTGGTCCCTGAGCTGCCACAGGTCTCTGGACTCAACTGAGCAGTGCTGGGGGTTGAGCAGGGGCCAGGAATATGCTCTGGACAGGACACACCTCAAGGGCCAGTGATGAGGGGCTGGGGGCACCCCAACTCTCCTGGGGTGATAGAAGAACAAGTTTGCTCTCATGGGCTGGGGGGCTGCCCCTTCAGGAGTCAGTGAACTAATGCCGGGGTCTCGGGCCCTGCTGGGGGTGTAAGGGGTGTGAGTTTGGGGGTGAGGTGTAGGGGTGGGGTGTCAGATGGAGTATAGGGTGGTGGGCAGTAGGGCTTTGGAGGTGGGATGTATGGGAGTGGGGGTATAGGGCTAGGGATATGGGAGTGGGGTGGATGGGGGCTGTCTTTTTTTTAATTTTTATTAGTGAAACACCATGAGGTACAGATGTAGACTTACAAATTTTTGTGCTTGGGTTTCAGTTATACAATGATCGAGTACCCATCCCTCCACCAGTGCCCATTTCCCACTACCACAAATCCCAGTAACCCTCCCACCCCCATCCCCCCCATCCCACCCTGCCTCTGTGGCAGGGCATTCCCCTTTGTTCTCTCTCTCCTTTTGGGTGTTGTGGTTTGCAAAAGAGGCATTGAGTGGCAATCATGTTCAGTCTAGAGTCTACTCTCCCATCCTGGGAGGATCCTCCCAACACCCTTTACTTGGTGCTCCCTTCTCTATCTGAGCTGTCTTTTTCACCTGGCATGTGTGGCTGGCCTCCAAGCCATGGAGTAAACCTCCTGGTACTTATCTCGGCTATTCTTGGGTGTTAGTCTCCTATTTTGTTACTTTATATTCGGGGGCTCGGGGGTCTTATGGGGGCTGAGGGCATAGGGTGTATGGAGTGGGGTGTATGGGGTGAGTGTATGGGGGTGGGTGTGTGGGGTGGGGTGTATGGGGTCATGGATGTGTGGGGTCAAGATGAGGGATGTTAAGGGTATATGGAGTTTGGGGCTGGCTGGGGTGGGTGGGGGTGTCGTGCGGTGAGTAGTGGATGTGGTCTCAGACATGACTCCTGCCTGGGCCCCTTTGGCGTCTGTGAGCCCGGACGAGGCCCTGGCTCCCAAACCCCTTTCTGTCCTGACACCCACCTGTGGGGCGGCTGGGTCTCCAGGGAATGGCAGGGGTCATCTGTGAACAGCCCCACCCGCCTTCTGGAACAATCCTGCCCCCATCTGGGGCCGACTGAGGGCAGGCTAGAGGCCTCCAGGGACCCCTCTGAGACCACACACACACACACACACACACACACACACACAAACACACACACACACGCACACACACACACATGCACACACATACACATGCACACACACAGGCACTGTTCCTGGGCCCAGGTGCCCACGAGACCCCGACACGGCCCCCAGGCGCCCCCTGGTGGCCAGTTCAGCCTCGCCGCTTGGGTAACCCTGGGCATCTCCAGGTGCCGCTCCCTCAAAAAATGGGGTGG
The DNA here is from genome assembly GCF_029834395.1 of Sorex fumeus. Taxonomy (NCBI): domain Eukaryota; kingdom Metazoa; phylum Chordata; class Mammalia; order Eulipotyphla; family Soricidae; genus Sorex; species Sorex fumeus. The sequence goes on along the minus strand of NW_026606081.1, from coordinate 56,966,074 downwards.
TCACTCGAGCTGGCATCCACCAACCTCTGGCCCTTTGGCGTCAGGGCCCCTGTGTCACTGCTCTGAGCACGGAAAAGGCCTGCAAGAGGGGGCCGACCCCGCCCTACCCCAGTACAGCACAGACACAACTGGAAGGGGCTGAGGGCAGGGACCCCCCCCCAGCCACCTGTCATCAAAGCGCGGCCCACAGACTCCAGGCAGCTCTGGAGTCAGGCAGAGCAGAGACCAGGGGCCCCACTGGGAGACAGGACAAGCACGTTTATTTGCCAGGATGTGGACTGGAGAAGCCAGCGGGTGTCTGCGCAGAGGGGCCTCTGGTCCTGGGTTGGCCCTAGGTCTGGTCCTGGGCTCGGAGTCGCTGGGAGAGCTGGTACAGCTCCATGGTGGCCTTGGCATCCTCCACGGAGCTGTGCCCCGACTGGCTGGACTGGGGGGGTGTAGAAGGAGAGCAGAGGCTGGGTCCGAGCCACAGGACCCCCAGGAGGGTGCTGCTTGGCACACGGCCCACCCAGGTTCCATCCCCGGCATCCCATGCGGTCCCCTGAGCCTGCCAGGAGTGATTCCTGAGTGCAGAGCCAGGAGGAAGCCCTGAGCATTGCTGGGTGTGGCCCAAGAATTTTTAAAGGGTGGGGGGCTGTGCTGGGGCATCCTGGGGCCCCAGCCTTGCCCAGCGCTGCTCCCCTCTGCTGCAGCCCACAGGGCAGGGGGCCTTGCTGCAGCACCCTGCCCGACCCACGCTGATGGGGGCAATGGTGCAGACCCTGGCACCCCTGCCCCAGAAGCTGCAGAGGCGCAGGGAAACAGGCCCAGATCTCACAGACACAGCTGCTCTTTGGCAAGTCGGGGATGGAACTCCCCACCTCTTTCTGCCCTGGGGCTGGGATCGGTCTGAGATCAACTAATCAGAGGGCTCAGCACAGAGCACTCACCTTACCTGAGGGCCCCAGTTAGTCGCACATGCCCACTCATACACAGAGACAGACACAGACACACTCACATACACAGAGACACACTCACATACACACAGAGATACACTCATATACACACACAGACACACTCACATACACAGGCACCGTCACACACAGAGACACACATACATATAGAGACAAAGAGACACATTCACAACCACACACACACCCATAGATACACACACTCACACAACACAGAGATATACACATATACACACAGATACACACACAGATACACACATACACACACAAAGATACAGACACACACTCACACACAGAGATACACAGACACACACATACACACAGAGATACAAGACACACACATACACTTACTCACAAAGACACAGACACGCACACATATATACACATACACACACAGAGATACAGACACATACTCACACAGAGACACAGAGACACACACAGATATATAGGCACATACATAGACACACACAAAGATACAGACACACACTCACACACAGAGATCTAGACACACAAATACACACAGATACACAGAGACATTCTCACATACCCTCACACAGAGATACAGAGACATTCACATATACACACAGAGAGATAAACAGAGGCACATACATACATACAGACACACCCACTCCCTCACAGACACACACATACCACACACACACAGATACACACAGACAGAGAGACTCACACATACCACACACTCATACAAACACCCTATCTTCCTTTTCTCCCTCCCTCCCTCCCTCCCTCCCTCCCTTCCTCCTGGGACTCAGGGTCCCCTCACAGTGTGCCACCCTGGGGTCTCAGCTCACCTGGACATCGCGTCCCAGCAGCTTCTGGCTCAGCTCCCGAAGGGACACTTTGGGACGGTCATATCCAAGCTGGGCCGCATGCCGCAGCCATGGGTCAGTGGCCGAGTCATAGGTGTGGTACCTGCCCATGTCCGCTTTGAGCGCCTTGAAATCGTGCTTCAGGTCATGGCCCACCACCAGCTTCCCCTGCAGGAGCCTGAGGACCTGGGGGGGGGGGGTGCACCTTGCTGTGTGACCCTGGGCGCGGGGCCCTGCCTGGTTTCTCTCCGGGTCCTTCACTCATACCTGAAGCCAGGCCACGGCCCCCACTGTCCCTCCTGACCACCTAGAGGGACAGCTGCTCCCCGGCCATCGGGGCACCTGACCCTCCAGAGTGGCGCTCCCTGCCTGACCCCACCCCTGCGCTCCAGCTGTGATGCCCCTCTCAGGGCCAGTCGGTGGGAGCCAGGGCGGCCTGGCGGCAGGAGTGACACCTGGGACACACGCGGGCACCGACAGCACTGTCCCCCAGGCTCCATGTGCAGACTACTAGGGGCCCAGTGTGTGGGGTCGGTGTGTAGTTCAGTGCGAGGGTCAGTGTGCGGTCCATGTGTCCACCCTGCTCACCTCCAATCTTGCTACGGCAAAGGGTGTAGCCCCTTCCAGCTGTTGGCGGGTCACCCCGCTCCAGCGGCTGCGGAAATCGGTGACGGGCATCTTGGGCTGGACATACTTGTCGTAGAGGACTTCGCCTTGGTAGTTGACCACGGAGCAGCGGGCCAGCTCACTCACGCGGCCCCGGGGCCCTGTGCCCACCATCTCACAGTCGATGGCCACCACCTCTGGGTTCCTCCCCGCCATGCTCTGGGGACTCCTCAGATGAGCTGCAGGGGGACAGAAGAGTGCATCATCCCAAGGGAACCCCAGATCCAGGTGACCCCCACCATTACCCACAACCGCCCACTGCCTGATACCCTTCACTCCCTGCCATTGTCCCCAGCTTCTGGCACCCTCCTAAAGGGAGCTGAGGTCCGCCCACCAGGGAAGCCCCGCAGCCGCCTCTCACCTGCCTTCCACTGCGTTCAGCTGCGCTGACCCTGGACCTTCACCCTCCGGGGCTATTTCAGTTTCTGTTTCCTTAAAGGGCAGGGCTGGGGAAGTGGGAGTAGCCCTGAGCCAAGTGTCCTGCCCACCCTCTCCTCCCTCCCTTCCTCCACCCAGGGACACCGGGAATGCACCCGGATTTCCAGGTACTCTCACCCAGGGCGTCTGTGGGGGAAGGGAGAACAGGTTCTTGAAACTTTGAGGCTTTTCAGGGGGATGTTGCGAGACTGACCGGGGCCCACAGGCAGCGTTGGCTCAGGGGAGGGCTGCCTGGGGCCCAACGGTGTGCCCTCTCTGTGCTCTGCCCCAGCTCACAGAAAAAGATCAAGAGCGGGAGTCCCCTACTGTGAAAAAATCTATTCCGCCAAAGGAAGTGTTTGCAGGCTCTCTCTCGCCGCCCTGCATTCCGGGCTCTTGAGCTGCTGTGTATGGACCGGATCGGGACGGCTGCTGGTGATGGGCAGGCGAAGAACAAGGACCAAGCTGGTTGCTGATCAGTCGCCGATTATTCAATCTCCCGTCTCTCCCGTCTCACGCACTCTTCATCCCTGGTCCCCTTACCCTTCATCCCTAGCTCTCCCCCATAGATTTTACAGTCTTAGTTTGTACAGCAATCACGTAGGGTGGTAATACGAAAGGGGGGTTGAACAGTAACAAATCAACAAAGAGAGATAAGGCCACTCCTCCAGATTAACTCAAGGATAAAATCTCCTCTGAGCAGATTCACTGTATCACTGCCATCCCGTTGTTCATCGATTTGCTCGAGCGGGTGCCAGTAATGTCTCCATTGGTCCCAGCCCTGAGATTTTTAGCAGCCTCTCCTTACTCTTCCTTCCCAACGCTGCCATAATGGAGGCTCTTTCAGGGTCAGGGGAATGAGACCCGTTATTGTTACTGGTTTTGGCATATCGAAAACGCCACAGGGAGCTTGCCAGGCTCTGCTGTGCAGGATCTCAGGAGACCACTCCAAATTATTTGGAGACCCACTTAAGGACCCCATCCAGGGTGTGTCGCTTTCTTCTTTCCCCGGCTAGTAATCCACTTAGTTACTTATAGTTGTACTTAGTTACAGATAGTTGTAGTAAATCTACGTCTAATATTTCTAGTAATGTCATTCTGTATGAGCACAGTAAGAGATATATCAAGCTTAAAGTTTGGTTCTTCCTGAGGACATCTCACTATGTATTCCAGAGCAGTCCTCAGGCTAGGTTAGTCTTCCTAATCCCAGCAGGGTCCTTATCCAGTTACCTCTTTTGGGTCATGACAGAGTTTGTCCGTGACCGTGCTCTTAACTTATAGTTAAGTATTATGGCCCGTGGCCTGGCCCATTTTGATGCCAGGGTAGCTCACAGCTTGCCCTGGGTCCATTCGGTCCCTCATCGGGACCCTGGTTTGGGGATGCTAGGAACTCAGGGCAACTAAGTCAAGAAAGCAGATGTTCAGGAGTGAATATTATTCGGAGTCAATTAACTCCCAAGTTACAAAAGCATATTAACTGTCTTCCTGCGTCTATACAGAAAGGACATTGCTTTGAGGTAAACTAGGCAAAAGACATAACTTACAAGTTCAGTGTCCTTAGAAGGATCTGAGAAGGATCTGACCTTACAAGCTAACCGAATCTGATTAGGAAAAAAGGTGATTAACTAGTTGGGGAGGAGAGCACAGGGAAGAGATAAGCAAAGGAATAGGAGTGACTCAGGGCGCACTGTGATGGGTGTAACCAGATAGACCTAAGTTTCCTGGGCAAGGTTGAAAGGACCAATCCAGTGTTATCCTTTCCACCACCACCACCATTTCCGGGGTACAAAGGGCGAGAAATGATGTTCACTCAATGCATGAATGAATGGATGAGTTCTAGCTCTGTAAAAGGGCAGCTGATCACACTAGTCCCTCTGGTGGTGAGGGTCAGAGGAAAAGTGCCCCCTCATGACCTCTGCCCCTGGCAGAGTGCCAGAGTGCGTGGTGGCACAAGGGAAGTGTGGCTGTCCCTCTGGTGGTGAGGGTCAGGGGAAAAGTGCCCCCTCATGACCTCTGCCCCTGGCAGAGTGCCAGGGTGCGTGGTGGCACAAGGGAAGTGTGGCTGTCCCTCTGGTGGTGAGGGTCAGAGGAAAAGTGTCCCCTCATGACCTCTGCCCCTGGCAGAGTGCCAGAGTGCGTGGTGGCACAAGGGAAGTGTGGCTGTCCCTCTGGTGGTGAGGGTCAGGGGAAAAGTGCCCCCTCATGACCTCTGCCCCTGGCAGAGTGCCAGAGTGCGTGGTGGCACAAGGGAAGTGTGGCTGTCCCTCTGGTGGTGAGGGTCAGAGGAAAAGTGTCCCCTCATGACCTCTGCCCCTGGCAGAGTGCCAGAGTGCGTGGTGGCACAAGGGAAGTGTGGCTGTCCCTCTGGTGGTGAGGGTCAGAGGAAAAGTGCCCCCTCATGACCTCTGCCCCTGGCAGAGTGCCAGGGTGCGTGGTGGCACAAGGGAAGTGTGGCTGTCCCTCTGGTGGTGAGGGTCAGAGGAAAAGTGCCCCCTCATGACCTCTGCCCCTGGCAGAGTGCCAGAGTGCGTGGTGGCACAAGGGAAGTGTGGCTGTCCCTCTGGTGGTGAGGGTCAGAGGAAAAGTGCCCCCTCATGACCTTTGCCCCTGGCAGAGTGCCAGGGTGCGTGGTGGCACAAGGGAAGTGTGGCTTGGCACTCCCAGGGCTATGGCAAGCCACACCCCGGTAACTACGGAAGGGCTGATGGAGGCCCTCTTTCTCCGACTGGTCCCAGCTTGGGGCCAGAGTGGCAGTACAACAGGCAGGGCGCTTGTCTTGCACACAGCCCACTTGGGTTTGATCCCTGACATCCCATATGGTTCCCCTGAGCACTGCCAGTGATCCCTGAGCACTGTCGGGTGTGGCCCAAACACTTGTAAAATATGCTGCTGATTGGAGTGAGGAGGGATCCCTTTGGGGTCCTGCTGGAATGAGTGCTATAGCTTGAATTCCAACTGGGCACTTGCTGTTTCCTTTTTCCTTTGGGCAGGGGATGAAGAATGGCCATGCTCCAGGGCTGGTCCTGGCTCTGTACTCAGGGGTCACTCCTTGCAGTGCTCAGGACACACCAGGAGATTCCAGGGATGGAACCCAGGCCTCTCACTTGCAAAGATGTGCTTGAAACTGGTTCACAGGGACCAGGGTGATAGTACAACAGGGAGGGTGTTTGCCTTGCACATGGCAGACTTGAGTTCGATCCCCGACATCCCATAGGGTCCCCCGAGCACGACCAGGAGTAATTTCTGAGTGCAGAGTCAGGAATAACCCCTGAGCACCGCTGGATGTGACCCAAAAGCCAAAAAAAAAAAAAAAAGCTCACAATGGTACAGTGGAGAGGAGACACTTGCCTAGCACATGACCAACCGGGTTCAGACCAGTATCCCATAAGGTCCCCAGAGTCACACCAGGAGTGACCCCTGAGTGCAGAGACAGGAAGCCTGGAGCACCTCTGGATATGTGGCCCAAAAACCAAATATATAAGGCTCAAGATAAATTGGGGACTGAGCCATAGCACAGCAGGAAGTTGCTGGTCTGGCTCATGCCAACTCTGGTTAGACCCTGCCACCACGTGTGATCTCTGAGCACAGACCCAGGAGTAACCCAATGTGCGCCCCCCCCCCCCCCCCCCCCGCAAACTGATGCCCCGTGCATCTCAGCGCCACCCAACACCTGTGCGAGTGATCTTGGATCCGGGGCCCCAACACTGTGGCCTCATTCCCAAGCACCATCTAGGGGGCCATGAACTCAGACATCACCCTCTTTTTCCATGGGGCTTTATTCCCAAAGGTTTGAGACCCGGCACTCTGATCCTCCTCCCCTCACCTACAGACCAACCCAGGCTCCCCAACAAGCCCAGCCGCAGGACGGGGCGCAGGGAGTCCGGGAGGTGTGCGGGCAGCAAAGGGAGACTGCATGCATGGTCACTGCAGGGGGGAGGGGGATAAGCCAGGCCCCTAGCTGCAGGGGCAGCTGTGGGCATATCCGGGGGTCCCCAGAGGTAGTTCTGGCAGGAGGCACGGGCTCCACAGTACCCTGTGGAGAACATTCTAGAAGCTGGAGGAATTCCCAGCACCAGATGCAGTCCCAGAATCCCCAGGTTTGCTCACCCAGGGCACAGGCAGGTCAGACCGGGTGACAGTAAACAAGCTGTCGTTCCCAGAGCGGGTGCATGTTGAGGGGACAGGGCTCCTGGCACGCAGAAAGGAAGCCATGTCCCCCTAGAGCCTCCCCAGGGGGTTCCACTGCTACCTGTGTGACCGTGGAGCCCCCACATGGACGAGGTGGAGGCCCAGTTCCTGTGGGGCTGGAATAGGACGCCCCTGGTCTCTAAAGTGCCAGTAGCCCAGCGCTGGGCAGCCAAGCCCACTCCCGGGCTTTCCCGGTCCTTACTCTCCACAGGGAACCCGCGTCCCTCCTGCCCCAGGGCCAGGGGCCAGGTCCTCGGGCCAGTAGCGGTCATCCATGAACTGCTGCATATCAGAGCTGCTGTCCCGTTCTCGGTCCTCCGGCTGGGCGCAGAGGCCGCCCACCTGCTCCTCCCAGCGGTCCTCCACCAGCCGGTACAGCTGCATGGCCGTGGCGGCGTCCTCCACAGACGAATGTCCATGCTGGCCCACCTACAGGTGGCGGCATGGGCAAAGCTGGGGAAGCGAGGCTGCCCGCGGGCATCCACCACACCCAAGGCCCCGCCCCGCCCCCAGCAGGCAAGACCACACCCACCACTCTTTGCACCGCCCAGGGCCCCGCCCACCGCGCCCAGGGATCCGCCCACCGCGCCCAGGGCCCCGCCCACCGCACCCAGGGATCCGCCCACCGCGCCCAGGGCCCACCCACCGCGCCCAGGGATCCGCCCAGGGATCCGCCCACCGCGCCCAGGGATCTGCCCACCACGCCCAGGGCCCCGCCCACCGCACCCAGGGCCTCGCCCACCGCGCCCAGGGCCCCGCCCACCGCGCCCAGGGATCCGCCCACCGCGCCCAGGGCCCCGCCCACCGCGCCCAGGGATCCTCCCACCGCGCCCAGGGCCCCGCCCACCGCGCCCAGGGATCCGCCCACCTCGCTCGGCCCGGTCCAGGCCCCGCCGGCGGCCCTGGGCTCACCTGAATCTTCTTGTGCAGCAGCTCCAAGGCCAGGCCCTTGAGGGACACGCGGGCGCGCGTCGGGGCACCGTGGGGGCCCAGCAGGCTGGGCACGCAGGTGGTGTCGCGGGTGTGGCTGCGCGGGTGGACGTACTTGAGGGCCTGGAAGTCGTTGTGCAGCGCGTGGCCCACCACCACCTTCCCCTTGAGCAGCTTGAGGACCTGGGGGCGGGGGCGGGGCCGGGGCTCAGGACGGCGTGGTGCGCAGCGCGGGCAGGCTCGGGTCCGGGTTGCCAGGGGCGCCCCACGCGTCCCCAGACCTCACCTCCTTCCGGGCCACCTGGAAAGGGACGGCTCCGCTCAGGTGCCGCTGCGTGATCCCGCTCCAGCGGCTGCGGAAGTCGGCGACGGGCAGCTCGGGCCGGACGTACTTGTCGTAGAGGACGTCGCCGTGGTAGCTGACCACGGAGCAGCGGGCCAGCTCGCTCACACGGCCCCGGGGCCCCGTGCCCACCATCTCACAGTCGATGGCCACGCACTTGCTGGGCGAGGCCACGCACCCGGCGGCCACCCGGGGGCCACTTTCGGCCCTGGGGCATAGCCTCCCAAGGAACGAGGCGTGGGGGCACGGCGGCAGGGGGAGCAGCGAGGGCTCAGAGGCCCGGGTTGTGCGGGGGCTCAGCCCCAGGCGCTGCGCCAGGACCCGCTGGTGCTGCCGGCTCCGCTTCCTGGGCTTCTGCTTGTCCTTGGAGTCCAGGCCGGCGGGGGAGGGGCACAGGCACTGGGTGGACACACTCGCCTCTGGGGACACCATGCTGCAGCTTACTGCTCTACAAGAGAAGCCCCCACCTGGTTGGCATGGGGGGGAGGTGGTGAGCCAGGCGTCCAGCACCCACAGCCCTGCAAAACTCTCCCCTTGGCTTGGAGGACAGTAAGGAGCGAGGGGGCTTGCCTTGCATGCAGTAGACCCATGCTTTTTCCCCAGCACCCCATTTAGTCTCCAGAGCCCACCAGGAGTGATCCCTGAGCATAGAGACAGGAGTCAGTCCTGGGCATCGCTGGGTATGACCCCAGAAACAAACAACAACAAAACTCTCTCCTGAGAGGAGTTGAGGCCCCATTTTATTTGGTGTTTCACTTGGGGGCCACACCCAGTGGTACTCAGGGCTGACTGCTGTCTCTGCTCTCAGGGATCACTCCTGACAGTGATCAGGCAGCTACAAAGGATGCCAGGGATCCAGCCCCGACTGGCCACGTGCAGGAAAGTGCCCTTTTCCCTGGGCTATCTCTCCCGCGCAGAGGATCCATTTTAACGTTCGGGTTCAGCGCCCTAAGCAGACCAGAACCCCAAGCTCTCTCCCCAGATTCATGCGGTCTTCCCACTGCAGAAGTGTCCTCCTGTCACAGAAGAGAACTGAGCCCCAAAGGCTCCCCCAGGCAGGCAGAAAGCAGCAAATCACTTCCCCAGGACACCCAGGCACACAGGGCGGGTGCATGGGGGAGAGACAACACTCACTAGGAGAGCCAGGCCCAGACGCAGAGCTTCCGGCCCCCCCAGCCGTCCCTCCTGCACCCCACTTCCTTTCCCATGGTCTCCACACCCAGGCCTGGCTTCCCACATGGCTGGACTTTGTCTCCTCTGGGCCCTCCTCTGCCTGGCCCTCCCCACGGGTGCAGGCCACAGGGTTTGTCCATCCTTCCTGTCCTGGACACAGCTGCAGACGGATCTGGTGCCCTTTCCCTCTCTATTAGGGGTGCCCCCAAAGTTTTCACCCCCATCTATAATCCCCGCAGGCTGGGAGACAGGAAGGACCTCAGCCTTATGGGAAGATTGTGTGTGTGTGTGTGTGTGTGTAAGGGGCAGGGTGGAGGCAGAGGCGAAGCGCCCAGTGATTGCCCCCACCCCCGGCATTGCTCTCCTTAAAAGGGGCTGGTGCAGGGCCTGAGAGGTAGTACATCAGGAAAGGCTCTTGCCTGGCACAAGGATGATCAGGATTTGAACCCCAACACCCAACACCAGCCACCACCATGCAGAGACCACTCTCCGCACACCTGAAGGTACTGGCAAAGGGACAAATCCACGCGGGTTCCGGGGCCGAGATCTCCCAGCCTACTCGGATTGGCATTCGCGGCTGCGCGACATCTTATCAGGACATCTTCTATGACATCTTATCATCTCATTCCTACTTTGGACAAACTTGCAGGCTATCGAATGTAGCCGGCCCACAGGGCAGAGTCTGGCAAACTCCCCGTGGCGTACCCAATATGCCAAATACCAGTAACAATGATGGGTCTCATTCTCCTAAAGAGCCTTGAATATAATCTCAGGGCTAGGATGAAAGAGACGTTACTGGGGCCTGCTCGAGGCAATCGACCCAATATGCTACCCCCCATCCCTGCCAAGAATGATCCCTGAGCACAGCCAGGGATCTAAAAGAGGCTGGTGCTGTGGGCCGCTCCCACAGGCTGGTGGGCCACAGGCTGAGCTGCAGACAGCTGCCTGAGGTGGGAGGTAGGGAACACACTGGCCCCTGCTTTTCCTCCCCGAGAAGCAGAGCTCCTGGTGGCTACAGGACTTCAAGGGAGCTAGAAACCAGCTCGCCTCATTCCAGAGCCCTGGTCCTAGGGAGATGAGTGCAAACTCTCCTCCACTCCTGAAGTCCGGACCTGGCTGTCCTGCTGGAACCTATAATTACTCAGGGCGCGGCCCCTTCCGCCCCATGGAAGCAGGCAGGACCCCCACAAGAAGGCAGCAGGGAGCGGCTCCCCATTATCCTCATGACTACCTGGCACTGGCTCCCCATTATCCTCATGACTACCTGGCACTCCAAGCGGCGTCAGGCTGGCAGACGCCCTCAGATTGGCCTGGGGTGCCTGCTGGGGCAGTGGACCCTGCAAAGTCACTCAAGAAAAGGGCTGTCCGTGTCCCCCCGCCCCCCAAGCACGGATGTCCAGGAAGCATGGGGCCCTAGAGCCAGGTCAATCTAACTGCCACTTGGCACTGGCATCTGGTCACCTGCCGCCCCTCCACTCCGCCGAGTCAGAGGCCTAACACTCGGCCTGGGCTGCTAAAAAAGTTCTCGCAACCAGGAAAGTCGGGGTGCTGGGGGCGGCGGTTGCTGGGGCGGATATTCCCGCCCCTCCAGTCATCTCCCGCACCGCCAGGCGCAAGGGAGAGGCCTGGCCCCATCTCCTGCCTCCAGGCCACGGCCCCAGACCCCGAGAGTCGATCACTGACCGCCCCTCCGTCCCCCCCGGCTGCTGGGCCGACCCCAGGGCCGCGCCGGTCCGGCCAGGCGGCGTCCAGGGTCCGGCCGGCGACCCACGGGGCCCAGGCAACCGGATCGGCCGTGCCCGGGCGTGACTCGGCACAGGCCCAGGGCGTCCATCAGGCGCCGCCACCTGCCGACCTCGGGGGTCCCGGGCAGCGCCGCGACCCGCTCCCCCGCCTCACCTAGAGCCCCGCGCGGCTCCTCCGGCACCCACGTGGCGTCCCGGTAGCCGGCAGTTCCCACGTGACCCAGCCGAGCCCTCTATTGGCTCGCGGAGCGGCAGCGCCCGCCTAAAATCACTTCTGATTGGCTAAAAGGCCGGCTCGCAGCGGATTGGGTGGCAAGAACAGAAGGGCCGGGCTTGCGCGAGGGGCGTGGCCTATGCCCTAAACCGGTCCAGTGGCGGGAAATTTTAAAGCGACAGGAGCTGTGGGTTTCGGGTTTCCGGCCCCAATCCGCCCGCTGCCTGGATATGGTGGGAGAAATTACACGCATGATGGGCACTAACTAACGGTCTGTTAAAGTCGGAAGCTGCGAAGCTTAGCGGTAGAGCACTGGCCTTGCATGGGTGAAGGTCCTGCACAACCCACACCCCATTGATCGCTCGTTAGCAGCTGTTTTTCCGGTTTCAGCACTTTCTCCTTTGTGGAGTTCTCTGCATTGGGATACAGATGGCAACTTCTGGAGGTAGTCACAGGTTAACAGACCATTTTCTACAGGGCAAATAACGATCACGATCATCCTGTTGTTCGTTGATTGCCTGGAGCAGGCACCAGTAATGTCTCCTTCCTAGCCCTGAGATTTTAAAAGAGCCATTTCCAGTGCTCTTTCAGGGTTAGGAGAATGAGACCCATCATTGTTACTGGTATTTGGCATATTGAGTACAACACGAGAAGTTTGCAGGATACTTTTGGTAGCCTGCCAGGTTCTCCAAAGGAAAAATGAGATAATAAGATGTCATGCAGAAGTCTCCTGCCCCCGCACCTGACTGTCCTCGCCGCCCGCCGGGGCCCCTTGGAGGGGAGCGGGTTGAGCTTTCCTCCCCGCCCCGACCAGGGCTCCTGCAGCCAAAGACCTCCAGGACCAGCCACCACCATGCTGAGACCACTCTCCGCACACGTGAAGGTACTGGCAGAGGGACAAAGTCACGCGGGTTCCGGGGCCGAGATCTCCAAGCCTACTCGGATTTGGGCCGAGCATCCTCCCCTGATCCTCCAAATTCCAGTAGGCGGGGGTCACACATGCTGAGACCACTCTCCTTCGGCTGCTGGGGCTCTGCTTGGGGGGGGGAAGAGGGAAACTCAACCCACCCCCTCCAAGGCGCCCTGGTGAGGACAGCCAGGCTTGGGGGCAGGAGACTCAAATAACAAGGAAAGTAATAAATGCTTCTCATTCACGGCTTGAGCCACACAGAAATGCCCTTGAATCTCCACCTGCACCGTGTAGCCTATGTATTATCAGCACTGTAGCACTGTCCTCCCATTGTTCATTGACTTGCCGAGCGGGCACCAGTAACGTCGCCATTGTGAGACTTGTTACTGTTTTTGGCATATTGAATATGCCACGAGGAGCTAGCCAGGCTCTGCCGTGCGGGCAGGATGCTCTTGGTAGCTTGCCAGGCTCTCCGAGAGGGGCGGAGGAATCAAACCCCGGTCGGCCCCCCTGTGCTGTCTGCGGGCCAGTTATGTATTATTATCTGTTAACAACAAAAAGTTGTTTGGTTTTGCTTTCTTTGACCTTTGGGACACATCCAGCGATACCAGGATTTACTCCTGGCTCTGAACTCAGGAGCCAGAGCTGGCAGAGTCAGGGAACCAAACGGGGCGCTAGAGATTGGACCTGGGCCAGCTGCATGCAAGACAAATGCTCTCCCCACTGTACTCTATTGCTCCAGCCCCAACAACAAAAAACTTTTTCATATTTATTTATTTATTTATTTATTTTTGGCTTTTTGGGTCACACCTGGCAATGCACAGGGGTTACTCCTGGCTCTGCACTCAGGAGTTACTCCTGGCGGTGCTCAGGGGACCATAGGGGATGCTGGGAATAGAACCTGGGTTGGCCATGTGCAAGGCAAACGCCCTACCCGCTGTGCTATTGCTCCAGCCCCTTCATATTTATTTTAAAGAATATAATTAACAAGGGGCCAGAGAGATAGTAAAGCGGGGAGAAAGTTGCCTTGCATGCGGCCGATCTGGGTCAATCCCTGGCAGCCCATAGGGTTTCCCGAGCACCGCCAGGAGTAATTCCCAAATGCAAAGCCAGGAGTAAGCCCTGAGCATCACTGGGCCTGCCCACCCCACCCCCCAAAATCAAGAATATAACTACGAAACCAGAGACCTAATTCCTTGGTAGAGCATTTATTTTGCATTATTGAGAGGCTCTGGGTTTGGTCTAAGAGAAGATGAGAGAAGACGGGAGGGAAGAAAAAGTGAGGAGAGGGGAGGGGAGGGAAACTGTGTCCGAATACACTCCCTTCTGCTCGATCTGCCTTTTGTTTGAACAATACTTGTCAGTGCTCATGTTCGTCAAAACAAAAGGTGTGCTGTTTCATTCTTGCAGAAAGTAATATCTGTATCACTGGGTTTATAAACTCAGCGAAAGAGTAAATGATGCAATTTATCCTCATTCTTTGGGGTGGGGGTGTTTGGGCCCCACCCACCCATCCGTGCTCACTCCTGCTGAGACTGGAGGACCCCCGGGGGTGCCAGGGATCGGACCTGGTTCCACCTTGTGCAAAGCAAACCCCTTCCCCGTGATATTCTCTCTCCATCCAGATCTGGGGTAATTTCATTCTGCTTTGCCCCTGGTTCCATTTGGGGCTGTAGTTCTTTCACATATAAAATTAATATTGAAATAAGTGGTCCTCAATCTTGGCTGAGCACCACAATCCCCTACAGAGGGTGAAGTGGGAAGTCACTGTTGCCCAGGTCACACTGGGCGGGCTTGGGGGGTTAGGGGGGAATTTAACTGTGTCGGGCCGGAGAGCTAGGGATAGGATTCACCCTGCAGGGACGCCGCTTCGGTGCAATTACCCAGATCAACAGCAGAGGGAGCTGCTTCCCCACTCATTCAGGTGTCCTCTGCCTAGGCCGACCAAAGCCGGTAACTAAGGGACCCCCCAGATTCATTCCCGATTTACGTTCTGCCCCCAGAAAGTCAGCTCTGAAAAGTACTGAATTGTTTATTTTGCCGCTTGACCAAACATAAAACTTTTACTTGATTTTGGGAATTTTTTACTTTTGATTTTGGGAATTTACTTGATTTTTATTACTTTATTTACTTGATTTTATTTACTTTATTTACTTTATTTACTTTATTTACTTTATTTACTTGATTTACTTGACCAAACATAAAACTTTTACTTGATTTTGGGAAATTTTTACTTGATTTTGGGAATTTACTTGATTTTGGGCTGGAGCGATAGCACAGTGGGTAGGGCGTTCGCCTTACACGCGGCCAACATGGCCGACACGAGTTCGATTCCTCCGCCCCTCTCGGAGAGCCCGGCAAGCTACCGAGAGTATTCGATATGCCAGACACAGTAACAACAAAGTCTCCAATGGAGACGTTACTGGGCCCGCTCGAGCAAATCGACGATCAACGGGAGGGCCTTTACCTTTACCTTTACCTTGGGAATTTTAAAACTGGAATTTTGGGGACAAAAAAGTTTTTAGGGGTCAGAGAGATAGCACAGAGGTTAGGGTCCCCTGCACTTGGTCAGCCTGGGTTCAATCCCGGGCATTCCATACGATCCCCCGAACCTGCCAGGAGTGATTCCTGAGGGCAGCGGCAGTATTAGCTCCTGAGCACCATCAGGTGTGACCCCCCAAAACAAAAAATTAAATTAAGAAAAAAAGAAAAAAATCTTGAGACCAGAGAGATGAAACAGCAGGCAGGGTAGGGTGCTGCCTCGGACATCATCCACCCCGTGAATGCAGGGCTCAATCCCCTGTGTCCCAGGTGTCCCCTGAACCCTGTCGGGAGGGATACCCCAGTGCGGAGTCAGGAATAAGTCCTGAGCACCGCTGGATGGATCCCCCGCAAAAGGAATCTTGGTTTCTCAGGAGAAATTAAAAAGCTCATGGAGGGACTGGATAGTACAGCGGGTAGGGCATTTGCTTTGCACACGGCTGACTCCAGCACCCCATCTGCCCCCCCACCCCCAAGTACTGCCAGGAGTGATCCCTGAGCACTGCCAGGAGTGACCCCTGTGCATCGCTGTGTGACTCTAGAACAAAATAAAAGCAAACTGGAGAAAGCTTGTCGATGCATCTGGAGGCGAGGACCTGCCTTGCACATGGCCGATCCAGGCTGATCCTCAGCATTGCTCCCCAGAACTGCTAGGAGTGATCCCTGAGCACAGAGACAGGAGTAAGAGCTAAAAAAAAAAAGCCAATCCTGGTCCCACAGGGTTCCCCAAGCACCTCTGGGAATGACTGTCCCCACTACATGAAGCCAGCAATGACCCCTGGACACTGCACTGTAGGGCCCCAAATTCACTCATCAAAGAAATGAAAACGGAGTAGGGGTGTGCCTCATATTTCTGTTTATATCACATCTGAACGGACACGATGTGGATCTGGGGTGGGGGTGGGCAGCGGGGGTTGGGAGAGCCTCCAGATGGGAAATTCACGCACAGCTACTGGGGCTCCCATCAGGGCAAGGGTCCTGTAGACCAGCCCCCAGCTCCTGAAGGAGGGGCCCTCGGGCCTCCTGACACTGCTCTTCACGCTGGTGGCCAGCTGAGAGCCAGACGCTTCCAGCAGACAGGCAGCACAGCCGGCTTCAGGGCCAGGCTCCCTGCCCATGGGCACCCCAGCACCCACGCAAACACGGCCGGCTCCTGGCTTTGGTTTGGGGCTACACCCAGCGGCACTCGGCTCAAGAGAGTATTCCATGCTCTGTGCTCAGATGGGGTCTGGGGTGTCAGATGGGATGCCAGGGTTGAACCCGGTCTATCCTGGACAAGGCAAGCACCTTCCTTGCTCTGCGTTCTCTCTGTCTCTGTCTCTGTCTCTGTCTCTGTCTCTGTCTCTCTCTCTCTCTCTCTCCTCTCTCTTCCTCTTTCCCTCTCCCCCTCTCCTTTTTCTCCCTCCCTCTCTTCCATCCTCTCTCTCTCTCTCTCTCTGTGTGTCTCTCCCTCTCTCTTCCTCTCTCTCTCTGCCCCTCAGTCCCAGTCTTATGGGGGGGCTCCCTTTCTGCACCTCACTCCACCTAGCGGCTGCGTGTTTCCCTGGAGCCAGATCACCCCCCCCCTTCTGTTTGCCCTGGCTCAGCCTTCTGAGGAATGCCTGGAACAGCCTGTCTCCCTTCCCCAGCTCTGCCCCTCCCATGCCGGCCCCCCACTATTCAAGGGCACACCCCTGCTGTGAGACACCAATTTGCAGACTTCTCCAGTGAAAATGAGATTTCTGATGGGACCTGCTTCTGGAGGCTGAGGCGAAGGAGAAAAGCGGAAAGCGAAAAGTGAAAAGCGCAGAGGCAGGGGATGGGCAGAGGACAGCACAGCTTCCTGCTGGGTGGGCAGTGCTGATTGCTCAGAGAGGTTAAGTGCCTTTGGAAAGGTCACACAGCTGGCCCAGAGCGAGCTCTCGCTGAGGGCCGCTAATGGCTTGGCTAATGGACCTGGGGAGTATCTTGGGCCAGCTAGGGAGGAGGGCGGCCCTCAGCTCTTCTGAGGGCCGGAAGGGGCTGGTGCTAAAGGTTTCCCAGGCCAGTTCTGCTTCAAAGCTGCTCATCTACCCTCTGCTCAGTTCCTGGCCTGAGGGGTGGGGATCAGGGGCGTCCCCTAGCCCCAGGCCCTGAGGTCAGAGGAGCAGAGAGCCAAGGTGGGAGTGGGAGGGGGGGCTCCTTCAGCCAGGCAAATCCTATTAAGGTCACCTAAGTCCTGGTGACCTTTGACTGTGAGTTAGGGGAGATGTGGGGGAAGTGGGAAGATAAGGGGAAGCTTCCAGAAAACTGCTCTGCCTCTGCTCAACCCGACACTCGGGGCCACAACTGGGACCGTCTGCTCTGAGCACACTGCGGCAGCACTAGCATCCCAGTGATCTCCAGCTGAGAGCCAGAGGGCAGGGCGGGGAGGGTCCCGGGCTGGAGGAAACAGCTCAGACCTCACCTAGGAATGGGCTGCGCCTTCCCTGTGGAAAAGAATTTCAGGCCGAGCCAAGAGTGAAGTGACATAGTTTTATTTGAGGACATTTACTTAGAGAAATGTTATGGGGGGGGGGGAGAGAGAGAGAGAGAGAGAGAGAGAGAGAGAGAGAGAGAGAGAGAGAGAGAGGGCATGAGATGGAGGGAGGAAGGGAGAAAGGGAGAGGGAAAAACGGGGAAAGAGAGGTCGGGGAGAAGGGGAGAGGAGAGAGAGAAAGAGAGGGAGAGAATGAGGGGGAGAGGGGGAGAGAGGAGGAGAGGGAGAGTGAGGGAGGGGGAAAGAGAGGGAAAGAAGGACAGAGGGAGGGGAAGAGAGGAAGAGGGAGGGAGGGAGAGAGGGAGAGGGGAACAGGAGGAGTAGGGGAGAGAGGGAGAGAAGGGGAGAGAAAGAGAGGGAGAGAATGAGGGAGAAAGGGAGAGAGGAAAAGAGGGGGAGAGAGGGAATGAGGGAGAGAGGGAGAGGAAGGGGAAGGGGAGGGAGAGAGGAGGGAGGGGGAGGGAGAGAGGGAGAGCCCCCACAGCTCGTGGTCTGGGCTGTCGGGGCCAGGCGGAGAATGAACTCAGCCCTGAGCCCTTTATGACTGCCCTGATCCTCAGGGCTCCGTCCCAGGGTCTGGTCCTGGAGTTTTCTGCAGACAGAAAAGCTCTTCGGGGCAGAACCAGGGAAAGTCAGAGACCCACCGGAATCCTTCTTCCCGGAGGCGTCCCCTCCAGCTCGTCTTCTCTGTCTCCCCAGAGCTCACGATCTGCATCTCAGAGGGACGCGTGGTCTCCATGCCTGAGGGATGGGGTCTCCGTGCCTTTGGGCTACTTCCGGGCTCAGCAATCTTTCTTAAGAAACCCACTGGGGGAGAGTCTCCCTGGGGCGCCCCAGGTAGGGCTGATCCTGGGCGTGGGTGACCCCAGCATCCAGCTCCCGGCTCTGGCCAGTAGCTCGTGCCATCGGCATCCCATGAGTCCACTCTGCAACCCGGGGCCGGCGCCACAAGATCCCGGCGACCCGGGCAGGAGTGTCCTCACCTTCTGCCACTGAGCGAGGTCACTGCCAGGAGCCCCGAACTCTAAGCCCTCCCTGGCTGAGGGGTCCGCAGCACCTGTAGCTGTGGGTGCCCTGTGGGCGGGGAGTCCCGAGGAACGGGAGTTGAAGCGGCATCCCTGCTCCCTAAATCCCACCCAGACACCCCCCAACCCCGACTCTGCTTCTCACCTCACCCTCTCGCTGTCTGGTTTCTGAACCAGAGTGTGCTGTCAGGAGCTGGGGGCGGGGGGTCCCGGGGGGGGGGGGCTTCTAGGATGATGCAGAGGCACAGTCAGGGGAAGGACCCAGAATGAGGGCTGCACCCCACCCCGCTGCAGGGACCTGCACCATGAGGCAGACAAGGATTTGCTGTTGATTCAGAGAAACAACAACAAAATCACAAGTCTTCCAGATGGAGCTGGCCAGTGGCCCCGCCCCTGTGCCCCTCTCCTGGTCCCGTGCAGGTCCGTAAGAAGTCTGCTCCCCTCTGTGACCGCCACCCCCCCCTCCAGCTCTGAAGGCAGCAGGGAGCCATCCTGGGTTGGCCTGTGCCTCCCCAGCCCCTGGGGGTTCTGCGGGGTGGCGGGGAACATCGGCTGCTGTTTCTCCTTCCTACTTTAGTTGGTGTTTGAGCCGCACCCAGCGATGCTCAGTGTTACTCCTGGCTCTGCGCTAAGGGGCCTCTCCTGGCAGGCTGGCAGGGGGGGAGGGGGGACCCCACGGGGTGCGAAGGATGGAACCCAGGTCAGCCTTGTACAAGGCCAGCGCCCCAACGCTGTCCTATAGCGCTGGCCCCTGCTCTTGATTGCTTTAGATGTGAAACAGCGTAAACCCGGGTCCCTTTGGCACTGCTGAGAACCCTGGCTTGTCACCTTCAGGGTTGCTGAGACCGGGGAGAAGCCGCCGTTTCTCTGGCAAACACGAGGAGCTGAGTGGAATCGGGGAGAGGTGCTGGGGACCCCCGAGGCTCTGGGCACGGGCTGGCAGAATCCACCAGCCCAGCTGGGCAGTGACCGGTGCTGGAAGTGGACCCAGCTCAGGGAGTCCAAGCTTGGCAGGGACCGCACAGCCCTTTGCTTCACCCCGCTATGCAGCACCAACCCGCACCAGCGAAGCCCTGGGTCGAGAGGCGCAGGGTGGTTACGGGGAGGGGGGCGGGGGGAAAGACGGAAAGAAACCCATTTCTGTCTCTCGCCCCTAACAACCCTCACCCCTTTTCGAAAGGGCTTTAACTCCGGGTGCTATCAGGTGTGTGTGGGGGGAGACACAAGGAACCTCAGAGACGCCGCCGTGGGCTCGAGGACATGGTCCAGAAGCCGCTCCTCGCTCTGAAGCCGGCACCGACCACTTCCTCTCCCCGTTGGAACCTTCTGTCCTGGGCATCGACCATTCCCTTGGCAACGCCGGTTTCCATGGTTTCTTGCGCCAGCCCGCCCAGCCCCCTTCCTTTTCCTGCCGAGATGGGGGCTGGGGAGGCTCGAGTGCTTGCTTCCCGTTCCCATGGCGACAGGACCTCAGCGCCTTTTATCTGGTGGGAAAAGCTCCAGAAAAGGGAGAGGTGAGGCAGCTCGGGGCTAGGGAACCCCACTCCGGGCCGGTCGGCATCGCTGGGGTGCAGCACCCTCATCTGCTCAAGGCTCACTCATGGCAGGGGGGTCGGGGAGGCTCTGGGGACGGAATCCAGTCAGCTACAGGCAAGGTCAAGGCCTTCCCCGCTGTGCTATGCTGTGCTATCACTCCGGGCTGGGGCTGCAGGCTCTTGCAGACCTTTTGCTTTCACCCTTCTGCTCAGTCTCTCCTGGTGCCCACAGCCCCACCCATCTCGTACTCACAGGAGTCTCCAGTGGGAGGGGAGCCCTTCGGCTGTTCTTCCGGTGAGGTGGGGCACGACGACCATCCTGGGTCCCTAAAACAGACTTTTCATGTCAGCAGAAAGGGAAGAACAAAGTTCGCATCCCAGAGTGAAGAAACATGCCCAGGGGAACGACGGGGTCCCCAAGCACGGTGGCCACCCCCACCTGTGGCTCAGCTCACACACACCTGGGAGTATCCTTGTCTGGACCCAGTCCTTTGCTGACTGGGAACATGCTGGCAAGGGGGCGAGGGGGAGAGGGGAGGGATAGGGACAGAGCATAAAAGCAAACAGCGTTACAACCCGAGCAGGCAGGGGTTATGAGACACCGGGGCGGGCGCTGGACTTGCACATGGTCGCCCCGCGTTCAATCCCTGACACCCCATAGGGTCCCTCGAGCATCTCCAAGAGTGATTCCTAAGCACAGAGCCAGGAGTAACCCCTGAGCACTGCTGGGTGTGGCCCTCAAATCACCAAACAGACAAACCCCTCCCTGTGAGAATGAGGGAGTTTGTCATGACTCCGGTCCTTCCTCACAGATCTTTCTTAAAATTTTATTTTTTTGATCCTATCCAGTGGTGCTCAGGGCTGACTCCTGGCAGGGCTCAGGGGACTATACGTGGTGCTAGGGATCAGCCTGGCTTGGCCTCATGCAAGACCAGCACCTGCCCAACATAATGGCTCTGGGCCTCCTCCTTTTCCTATTTTATTTTTCTCGCAGTGCTAGGAGTGAAGTCTAGGTCCTCCCCATGCAAGCTCCGCCCACCAGACCCTTCCCAAACTCACCTCCAGCTTTCCCAGGTGGGGCCCAGCTCTAGCCTTATCGGGAAATCAAGAATCCCTAAAACTTTGAATTTTTGGGAGTGGGGTTTGTTTTGTTTTGTTTTTGGAACCATACCCAGTAGTGCTCAGGGCTGACTCTTGGCTCTGCACTCAAGGATCACTCATGGCAGTGCTCAGGGGACCATCTGGGGTGCCAGGAATCAGAGTTGGGTTAGTCATAAGCAAGACGAATGCCTCCCCTCTATCCTGGGGCTCCAGCCCCCCATCCTTGAACTTTGGGGTACAGTTGGCTGTGTCGCCTTGGAAAGACAATCGTGCACTATTGAGTTTTGAAAAATAAAATCATAGTAGCTATGAGAAAAGGGCTAAGGAACAGTATATTACACAGGCGTATTGAAGAAAGCTAAAGCGAATACTCAGGGAGCAACACTGGGTGGTCCTGATGGATCACCTACAAATCAGACCCCCAGAGCCACATCAAGAGCTGGGGGTCTGGGACCCTGAGCTGGGACTTTTGCCCCTCGGCAGAATGGAGGCAGTGCAGTGGTGGGGGACCCCTGCTCACCCCGAATGTCATTCTCTGTGAAAAGGCAAAGTGCAAGAAGCTACCAAAAAGCCAAAGTCTCCATTCTCCTCCCTTGGGTCTAACTTCTCTTGGCCCTTGGTCACCAAGAAAAGAAGGTTGGGAATCATGTTTGTTTGTTGAATTTTTAGGCTAGACCTGGTGATGCTCAGGGGCCACTCCTCGCTTTCAACTCAGGAATCCCTCCTGGCTCGGTGGGGATTGCACCCGGTCACGTGCAAGGTGAGTGACCTTCCCCCTGTACCAGGCTCCAGGCCTGGGAAGAATAAGTTTTATTTTTTAATTTTTTAAATTTTTTTTACTTTTTGGGCCACACCTGGTGATGCTCGGGGGTTACTCCTGGCTTTGCACTCAGGAATCACTCCTGGCAGTGCTCGGGGGGCCATATGGGATGCTGGGAATCGAACCCAGGTTGGCCGCGTGCAAAGCAAATGCCCTACCCGCTGTGCTATTGCTCCAGCCCCTGAGAAGAATAAATTTTAAATAGACATTGTCTGATTAGATCAATGATAGCTGTCCCTAGGGAATTAATGAAGGAAAACACCTTCTTTGGGAAGAACAGGACATGGGCAGGGCTGCTGTCTGCTCTAGACTGAGAAGTTTCTAGAGAAACGCAAGAGGGACAGTCATTTTAATGCAGGTGTCCCCAGCCCAGCTCTGGGCTGACTCATGACGGTACTATCTTGGCCTTTAGGAAAGAAGGGAGTTTTACAGAGCCGTTTCAGAGCTGAAACTGGGCCCAGAGCGTGGGTTCTTCCACCATTTATTTCGATATTATTTTGGCCCTCATTATGTATATGAAAACATACATAATTGTGGCCTTTGGAGCCACACCGGCAGTGCTCAGGGCTTCCTCCTGGCTCTGCACTGAGGGAGCACTCCTGGCAGTGAGTGTAGGCTGGCAAAGCTAGAGTCTGCGTCAGCCCCACGCAAGGCAAGCCCTCTCCCCGCTACGCTATTGCCTAGGTAATAAACTATAATTGAGATGACAATGATTGTTAGAGACTTATTCGCACGGAGCATTTCTGCGGGCGAGTGCAAAAGTGCATTTTGGTCACCGCAGCCCCAGGCTTTGATGGACGGTTCGAGACCCCCTCATGGGGGCAGAGGAAACTGATGGGGATTTTACAGAGCCATTTTCGGGCTGAGGGCCCAGAGCAATGGTTCCTTTCACCAATTTGCTCATGAAATCGTGGGGAGACCATCACAAGAGCCAGGCCGGGAGGCCAGGAAACACACGCGTGGTGGTGTCTGCGAGTGGAGGAGCCTGAGAGACAGAAGCTTGGAAGCCGTGGGCTGCGATGGCCGCACATTCTAAAGGCCCCCCTCGGGGGGGGGCGGGATGAAAATATTGAAGAATCAGATGTGGGCGATGCTCAGCTATTCCTCAGGGGAATCTCATTGCCCCACTTCCAGCTGGGGTGGGGGCAGAGAGAGGTCCCCTTTGGCAGGTGTCCGCTCTCCCTCCTGTCCCCCCACCAAGAGCAGATGTGTTCTGACGGAAAGAAGGGTGCGCAGAAGCTGGTCCTCCGCCTGAAGAGCTAACTGGGGGCGGGGGTCAGCCAAGGATGCGCCCCCCCCCTTTCTGAGGGGGTGGGAAGGGGAGGAGAGGGGAAGCATTTCCAGCAAAGGTCACTGTTTGTCCAAGAACCTTGCCTTGACAAGAAAAATTTTAACCTTCCGGGATTTCCTCTCACCCCTTTACCCCTCAAATTTGCTGCAGGTTTGTGGTTCCCGCCCACATTGCTCCCCCTTAAAGTCCCTGGATTGAAGGTATTGAGGCGCTTCCTATAATCAGTAGCAAAAGGTCCCCCGTAACCAAGGCAACGGGGGGGGGGGCGGTTTCCTGGTAACCACCCCAGCGCAGGACTGCCCGATGCTTCTCCTCCTTCTCCTCTTCCTCTTCCTCCTCCTCTTCCTCCTCCTCCTCCTCCTCCTCCTCCTCCTCCTCTTCCTCCTCCTCCTCCTCCTCTTCTCCATAAACCTTTTGTGAGAACCTACCCTTAGCTCTTTCCCCCAAGGCCACTCAGGCTCACTGGGCTAAAAAAAACCCCTGTGCACTTTGAGGTTCACTGTGAACAGAGTTCAAACACTCCACGTTTCAGATGCGCTTCTTACCTGTGCTGAAGGGTCTTAAGCGGCGGAAAGGCGCAGGGTGGCTGCGGGCTGAGAGAGGAAAGGGGCATCTGTAGGCGTGGGGGCGAGCACAGGGCTGGATGCGGTTGTGCCACTTGTGGGAAGAGGGGTCCCCACTTAGCGGCAGCTGCTTCCTTTCACGTCTTAGGCACCCAGACCCGCTCCACGCACGCACGCACCTCTGCTCCAACCGGTCCAAGCGAAGGGGCGCCTTAATCAATGTTTTGGAATCAGAATCCTAGCGCCACAGGTCTCACTGGAAAAGGAGCCCCCCTTCCTTCCCCGTCCCCCGCCAGCCTCCCCTCCGACCCGCTTCCTTCCCCCCTACCCAGCTTCCCCTCCGACCCGCTTCCTCCCCTCCAACCCAGCCTCCAACCCAGCCTCACCTCGGGACTTGGCGGGATCCCTCCAGGGCGGGTGTGGCGCTGTCCAGCTGCCGGTGCTGAAGGTGGAGACCCGCGGTGGTGGAGGGGACCTGGGACCCCGGGATTCATACCCTTTGGGGTCGGACCCCAGAGACGTTTTGTCCACCTTGGAAAAGGGAGACTGGGCTTCAGGGCATGTCCCCACAGAGGCGCGTTTTCAGCCCAATCAGTCTCAGTGCCACCCCCCTCTGCTCCCCTCCCGGAGTTCGGAGAATTATTTGCTGCAGTGGCCGAGAGAGTAGGGAAGCGCTTAGCTTTGGGATGCTTCCTCAGAGACCTACCGGCACTTTCTGCCTTCTCTCCGCGTGTCTCGGAGGGGAGTTCTGGACTCTGGGGGGGCTTCATGTGCATGGTGGACAAGGTGGGGAGCTGAGGCGCCCCCCACCCCTTTCTGTATGCAACAGGTCTGCTTGCCTGGGGCTCTGGAGGGCTTCCGGAGGGAATCGCCTGCATCCTCGGAACCCACTCACCTCGGAGGGGAGGCGCAGAGCCGGGGTGAGAACTAGCTGAGCTGAGCCCCCCACCCCACCCCCAGTCCTGTGCTGGCTTCCTGCCTCCTGAACCTGACCCCGGAGGCCAGCTCTCTGCTTCCCGCTCCCTCCCACCAGCCTACCCGCAACCAGTTCTGCCTCCGATTTCTCCTCCGGTCCCTCCTCACACTGGGCCTGGTCATCCTGGCTGGATTTGGAATTTTACCTGGCAGGGGTCTCAGATCTGTGAGACGGACGCTATTCCGCTGGCTCCCTTGTCCCTCCCCCCCTCCCCCCGCCCCCGCAATACACATCCCCCCCACGAGCTGTAGATCAGGTTGGGGGAGGGGAGGGCAGGGTTTGGGGCAGTATCTGTGAAGGCCCCCACACTTGCCTCTCTGATCCATCCTGGAGTCTGAAGGGAAGTGGAGTAGTGCGGAGGTGATCTAGGCTGCTGGCCAGCAGGGAGCAGATGCTTTAAAGGCCACAGGTGGCCTGTCAGGGCCACGGACGTCCATGACGTCACCCGAAGGGAAGGCGAGGGGGGAGACCCGCTTCATATCAAGGCCCCCCGTGGCCATGGTAACGGCTCCCTGCTGGTCCTGGCTCTGCTGCCTGGGAGGACACCTGCGGCCACTCTCCAGGAGGACAAGCGGGAGGATGGGGGGGAGGGGCCCCCCTGCGCAGAGCCCATGGTGTCCCTGCTGAGCAGAGCTGGCCCACCCCATACTCCTCTAGTGCCAGACCTCAAGAAGACTGGAGGGAGGTGATGACCCCCAGAAACCTGCCTCATAGTTTCCACATCCCCCCACCCATACTGTCTGCTTCTCCCTGAATTCCAGGATGTGAGCCCCCCTCCACTTCTGGATCACCTCCCTCCGCCACTGCCACTGCCACGTTTGCCTCTAGGATTTTGTAGAGGCTGGGTTGGGGTCTGTGGAAGGTCCAAAGTGCTGTTCGTGCTCTCAGGGTTTTAGAACATGGAAGTAGTGGGTGAGGGGTGGGACTCAGTGATAGATCATGGGCCCTGGGTTCCGTCCCTGAGACCACACACACACACACACACACACACACACACACACACATACACACACTTACTTGGAAGTACCTGTCCAAAGATGGAACGTATGTTGAAATCCTCGTGTTGCTGGAATACTAGACTGATGCCACCGACAAGGAGAGGGCTGGACCGCAGCAACCCGTGTCCCTCTGCTCCCCAGCAGCCCCAAAGCTATTTACTGTCAATCTTGGCCTTTGTTTAAGAATGCAGAGGCCTCTGCCTTGGTCTCCTCCTCCCTGGCTTGCCGGCGAATGGCAGTGCCCAGAGCCTTCTCTTGGGCCAAAATATTTGCTTCACTGCTGGCTGGTCAGAGCCTTGCAGGTCCAGCCTTGGGCAGATCTCATGGCATCTGTGCCACCCACATCCGGGCAGCGCGGAGCAGGTGATCTCCTGATTGATCAGCTGGGGGTTCTCCTTTCCACCTGCATATTTCGAAAGGTGGTTAGGGCCTTGTGCACAGCTGACCTCGATTTGACCCTCTACACTCCACATCATCCCTGAAGGAAAGAAGAAAAATGTCTCTATGTGTAGATGGTGGAGTCTTTCATATAGAACACTCTAGAAGCATGCAGACTATCAGTGAAAATAAATGTGCAACAAGTTTGCTACTGGTCAGAGCTGAAAGTGAAATTCAGAAAACATTCCAGACGGGAATAGAGCTCACGAGTGGAATTCTATCTGATATCTGCCATTTAGAAAAAAAAAAAATCAAGGCATGGCTCAAGCATCTGCTTTCAGGGGTAATTCCTGAAAGCCGAGTCAGAGTAAGTCCTGAGCACTGCTGAGGATGGCCCCAAACTCAAACAAATAACAAATAAATAAAAAAATAAAGCACCTGTAACAGAAGTCACCCCTGCGAGACAAGATGAATCTGATTTAGTCAAAATGAAAAATTTGGCTTTTAGGGTGAAGAGATAGTACAGAGGGGAGGGTGCTTGCCTTGCCCATGGCCAACCTGGGTTCAGTCAATTTCCAGCACCCATAGGGTCAACCGAGCCCACTAGGAGTCATCCCTGAGCACAGAGCCCCGCCCCCCCGGAATAAAAACACCCAAGAGGTACTTTTTTGATTCTGAGCGCAAGACTTCACCTCCCCGCCCCCAGCATCACGGGATCCAGGCTGCGCACATGCACCGGGGCCTCAAGGTCTGCAGACCCTGATGCACACGTGGGGCCCGGGCCGATGCAGGGACACTTGTCTGCATGTCCCCGTGCCCTCTCTCTTCAAAGTCGGTCCTCCCCGGCGCACTGCCTAGGCGGAGACAAAAGCAAACAGGTGGTTTCTCAAGAAATGACGCACCGGACCAGAGGCATACGACAGAGCTTCTGGCGGCGTTTCTGCAGGAGCAGAGCGGCGCGGGTCCGAGCCTCAGGTCAGGGCTGGAAAGCCCCCCCCCCCCCCCCCCCCGCCCGCCGCCGCGCGCCCTCCGGCCGCCAGGGCGCGCTCTCACCAGCCGGCGGCGCGCCGTCCCCGCGTCCCCCCGCTCGCTGCGCCGCGCTTCCGGTGGGCGCCGGAAGTGGGGCCGGGCAGCCGCGGGCCGGGCCGGGCCGAGGCATGGCGGGGGCGGGGCGCCCACCCTGGGAGTCCGACGCCGCAGGTGAGGCCTCCTCCCGCCGGGCGCGGCCCCCTGACCCCTCACCCCGCCGCGGGGGCGTCCGAGCGGCGGCCACGCCCCCGGGGGTCACCCGCGCGGCTGCGCGGTGGACGCGGACCGGCCCCCGCCCGGGACTGGAGGTCCGAGCCGTCCCGTCCACCTTGCGACCCCCAAGTCCAGCGCCGGGGCGAGGCCCGCGAGTCCTGGGAGTCGGGGGTCCCGCGCTGGCCGGGAGAGCGCGGGGGAGGGGTCCTGGCGCAGAGCCCCGCGTGCCCGGCGCGCCCCAGGGTGTGGTGGACGCGGCCAGCGGCGCCTGGAGCTGGGCAGCGCTGACGCTGAAACCGGCCGGGGCTTCCTCTGGGCAGGGGGCGGCCCCGGGCACCCCCAGGCACGTCGTCCTGGAGGAGAGGTGCGAGGCGGTGCTCAGGAGCCCCGCCTGGCACGGGTGCCCCCTCTGCCCCCCAGAGGAGCAGGGGTGAAAGTTGCGCTCCTGGGGCAGAAGCCGTAGGACAGCGGGGAGGGCGTTTGCCTTGCGCTTGGCCACCTGGGGGTGGGTCCTCAGCAGCCCATACGGTCCCTCGAGCACCGCCAGGAGTGACTAACCCCTGAGCATTGCTGGATGTGACCCCAAGACACACACACACACACACACACACACACACACACACCCCAAAACCAACCAAACAAGAGACAGCTATAATCCCTGGGAGCAGGGAGCTGTGGCATTTTTTTTTTCCTTTGTGGGTCACACCTGGCGATACACAGGAGTTAACACCTGGCTCTGCACTCAGGAGTTCCTCATGGCGGTGCTCAGGGGACCCTATGGGAGGCTGGGAATCGAACCCAGGTCGGCCACGTGCAAGGCAAACGCCCTCCCCGCTGTGCTGTCTCTCCAGCCCTGGAGCTGTGGCATTTTGGGGGAGCATCATTCAGAAAGGTGTTGAGGGCTCACTCCTGACTGCTTTCCTCAGCCAGTCTTGCCCGGGGCTCGGGAACCATATGGGGTGCTGGCGTGTATCGAACCCTGGTTGGTCATGTGCAAGACCTGTGCCCTACCCACTGTGCTATTGCTCCAGCCCTAACAAGCGCTTCTCCAATCTCGTTAGGGATCACACTGAGCCATAGGTTGAAGGTTTGGATTTCTTAGCATCCAAGTAAAATGTTTGGAAACATGATCGGATGTTGACTGCGACCCCTGCGTGGGCAGATCTGATGCAGTCCTGGCTTCATTCTGCTGACTGGTCCCGATTGACTTGGCTGTTTGCACAGCGGGCACTGCTCCTCAGACCTGACAGTCGGGGCCACTTCCAGCTCCTCTGGGGGAAGAGAAATGCTGGTTCTAAGCGCCCCCCGTCAAGGCTAGAGAAATGGGTGTCTCTGGGGTCTTGTGTGCTAGTTTGTTTTGGGGGGCTGTGCCCGGCAGTGTTCAGGGCTGACTCTTGGCTCTGCTCTGGGATCACTCCTGGTGGTGTTTGGGGGCCCATGTCGGGTGCTGAGCTAGAACCCGGCTCCGATGAATGCAAGGCATGCGCCCTCCCTGCTGTCCTCTCACTCTGGCCCATGGGGGTCTGGTCAGTTTGGCGCTGTTTCCCTGATGCTGCCTCCCTCCTGCCCAGCAATGTGACCATGGCCCAGCATGCGTCCACCATCAGGCCGCGCCGGATCCAGAACCAGAACGTCATTCACCGCCTGGAGCGCCGGCGCATCAGCTCGGGCCGCGCGGGCACCCACTGGCACCAGGTGCGGGTCCTGCACCAGAACGTCTTCCCCAACTTCACCGTGGTGAATGTGGAGAAGCCGCCCTGCTTCCTGCGCAAGTTCTCCCCCGACGGCCGCTACTTCATCGCCTTTTCTTCCGACCAGACGTCGCTGGAGATCTACGAGTACCAGGGCTGCCAGGCAGCTGAGGACCTGCTGCAGGGCTATGCCGGCGAGACCCTGGCCAACGGCGGTGCCGGCGACCCGCGCTCCGCGGGCGTGCGTGGGCGCCTCTTCGAGCGCTTCTTCGCGCTGCTGCACATCACCAGCGTGGCGGCCCACGGCGAGCACCTGAACCGGGAGTGCAGCCTCTTCACTGACGACTGCCGCTGCGTGATCGTGGGCTCGGCCGCCTACCTGCCGGATGAGCCGCACCCGCCCTTCCACGAGGTGTACCGCAACAGCGAGTCCGTCACGCCCAACCCGCGCTCCCCGCTCGAGGACTACTCGCTGCACATCGTGGACCTGCACTCGGGCCGCCTGTGCGACACCCGCACCTTCAAGTGCGACAAAGTGGTCCTGTCCCACAACCAGGGCCTCTACCTGTACAAGAACATCCTGGCCATCCTCTCGGTGCAGCAGCAGACCATCCACGTCTTCCAGGTGACGCCCGAGGGCACCTTCCTGGACGTGCGCACCATTGGCCACTTCTGCTACGAGGATGACCTGCTGGCCGTCTCGGCTGTCTTCCCCGAGGTGCGGCGAGACGGGCCGGCGGGCATGGCCGGCCCCTTCCGGGACCCCTTCATCAACTCCCTGAAGCACCGGCTACTGGTGTACCTGTGGCGCCGGGCCGAGCAGGACGGGAGCGCCATGGCCAAGCGGCGCTTCTTCCAGTATTTTGACCAGCTGCGGCAGCTGCGGATGTGGAAGATGCAGCTTCTGGACGAGAACCACCTGTTCATCAAGTACACGAGCGAGGACGTGGTCACACTGCGCGTCACCGACCCATCCCAGGTAGGTGGGCGCTGTGCCCGCTGATCTGGCGTGTCCACGTATCCCCGTGTGAGCCGCCTGCACACAGTCGGTCCAGGCCACCAGCACCTCATTCTGTAGCATGTCTTGTCTCCAGGGCCCTTGAGTGGAGCCCAGCGGTCCAGCATCTCCCAAGTATCACAAGGATCACAGAGCTCAGGCCTTGGCTGGGCCCTTGTGATTGGGCAGTGGGGAGGGCGCTCGCCTTGTGTGTGGCCCACCTTGGATCCCTGGCACCACCTCTGGTCCCCTGAGCACCGCCAGGAGGGATCCCTGAGCACAGACCCAGGAGTCACTCAGTAGCATCGCTGGGTGCCCCCAAAGCAAAGGGATAACAGTAGCAGCAAAATGAAAAGCCACAGCCGAATGCTGCTCCTGTTGCCCGGCTTGCGGCCTGAACGTGCCTGTGGCCTCTCTGTCCTGGCCTCCTCCCCGGGACTCCGAAATGTGGACACAGAGTCGGCCCAGGGGCAGCCGGGAGGGAACCTGATGGATGTCACTCTGTTTTAATTTGGTGCTTGGACCACACTGGCAATGCTTAGGAGTTACTCCTGCCTCTGCACTCAGGGCCCACTTGTGCTGGTGCTCGGGAGATCCTGTGGGACACTGGGGATGGACCTTGGGTGGGCCACATGCAGGACGCGCCTGCCCCACTGTGCTCTGGCGCTTTGGCCTGTCGTTCTCAGGTGTCCTTCAGCCTTCAGTTGATTGTCGCTGGGTTGAATCCCCAGGGGACCTCAGGAGCCCTGGAGTAGAAGCTCGGATGGGGCTGCTGACCCGTCACCAGTGGCCCCAGCTGTCCCCACCCAGGGTCTGGACTCAGGCCATAGCCGTGGGTTCACAGGTCTTACATTCTGGACGCCTCTGCAGCCCTGTCAGCTCGGTGCCACTGTCTCTAGGAGACCCAGAGGAGGGGCAGCTGAGCTCCGAGGTTCCTGGGCCCTGAGGCCTGTGAAATGCTTTTCCTGGGACCCTCCGGCCCCATGACTGCCTACCTCCTGTGTCTTCCCGACTCCCTGAGAGCTTTTAGAAACCTGCCAGGAAAAACCGGAGTTTCCATGTGTGTGTCGGGTGGTGCCAGGTAGGGTCAGCCTGCCGTGTCCAGCATCTCTGCAGAGTGGGAATATGAAGGGGAAGTAAATACCCCAAACTGGACTTTGAGCCACACGCGCCTGTGCCAGGCAGTGCCAGGCTGCAAAGTGCTTTCTTACCAGGCAGGAAAATTAAATCTGGCATTGTGTTTTTTGTTTTTTCCCTTTTTGGGTCACACCCAGCGATGCTCAGGGGTTACTCCTAGCTCTGCACTCAAGAATTACTCCTGGTGGTGCTTGGGGAAACCTCTGGAATGACGGGGATCAAACCCAGGTTGGTCACGTACAAGGCAAATGCCCTACCCACTGTGCTATCTCTCTGGCCCCCAAATCTGGCGTTTTTAAAAAATGATTTAAAAAAAAAAGTCCAGATAGAAAACCAAGTAGAGAATAAACGCTCTGGAAGGAAATCAGTATCAGAACGAAAGATTGAGTTCTCTTTTATACAACGTGTTGTCCAGCAGATGTCTGAGTGTCTCTGTAGAACAGGTCTGGGTTGAAACCCGTATTTTTAGGAGGCCTGTTAGCCAGTTTGTGACTCTGATTATGTGGGTCCAGACTGAAAGCTTTATTTTTTCAGGGACAGAGGGGCCACGCCTGGCAATATTCAGGGGCTACTCCTGGCTCTGCACTCAGCGATCACTCCTGGAAGTGCTCAGGGGGCCCTGTGGGGTGCCGGGGATGGAACTCTGCTGTGCTATGGCTCTGACCCCTGAAACCACACTCCCTAGGTGCCGCTGGCCAGCTCAGTGCCTCCGATGACTCAGGACTCATGGGCTGGGGGCTCGGGCTGAGGCCTGTGGCGGTGAAGCCCAGGGGTTGCCCCTGGGGCCCCCGTGTGTTCCTCCCCGTGCCAGGCACCGGACTCAGCCACCCCCATGCCGCGCTCTGCCCCACAGGCCTCCTTCTTCGTGCTGTACAACATGGTGACGACAGAGGTGGTGGCTGTGTTTGAGAACACCTCGGACGAGCTCCTGCAGCTTTTCGAGAACTTCTGTGACCTGTTCCGCAATGCCACACTGCACAGTGACGTGCAGTTCCCCTGCTCCGCCTCCAGCAACAACTTCGCCCGCCAGATCCAGCGCAGGTGAGCAGCTCCTGCCTGCATCCCTCCTCCCCCCGTGGGCGTGGGCCCGCTCCTCCGTTCTATGGGGCCCTGTTGCGCAGTGTGTTGTGCTGGTCTCCACTGCGGGAGCGCGGAACTGCGTCTCTGGGTTTTGGGTGTGGGGCTGTTGAACCCAGGTCGTGTGACCCCGTGAGCTGCCACCTCATCCCTCAGCACCACCCCCACCCTCCTACATTGGGGTGACTGGGCACTTCTTGTTCCTTTTTCTTTTTTTTTCTTTTTGGGTCACACCCAGCAATGCTCAGGAGTTACTCCTGGCTCTGCACTCAGAAATTACTCCTGGTGGTGCTTGGGGGACCATATGGATTGTTGGGTATTGAACCCGGGTTGGCAGCGTGCAAGGCAAATGCCCTTCCTGCTGTACTGTTGCTCTGGTCCCTCTTTTTTGGGGGGTTTGGATCACCCACAGCAGTGCTCGGGGGTTACCCTGGCTCTGCACCCAGGGATCACTCCTGACCAATCTCAGGGGACCATGGGGGTTCCGGGGATCGAAGCTTAAGTGTCCTCTCCTACTGTTTCTCCAGACCTCTGATTGAGCCTTTTTATTTTATTTTATTTTTTGTTTTTGTGCCACACGGGGCAGTGCTCAGGGCTTACTCCTGGCTCTGCA
The DNA here is from genome assembly GCF_029834395.1 of Sorex fumeus. Taxonomy (NCBI): domain Eukaryota; kingdom Metazoa; phylum Chordata; class Mammalia; order Eulipotyphla; family Soricidae; genus Sorex; species Sorex fumeus. The sequence continues at coordinate 56,933,226 of NW_026606081.1, read as the reverse complement.
CTCAGGCATCACTCTTGGCAGTGCTCGAGGGACACTGTGGGGTGCTGGGGTTTGAACTCAGAACTCAGGTCAGCTGCGTGCAAGGCAAATGCCCTCCACACCGTACTATCGCGCCGGACCCTATAGAGGCTTGAAAATATGGATTAATAGAGTTGCCAGTCTAAGAAGTAATGGGAAAATGAAGATTTTGGAGTTCCCTTTTGGAGAGAGACCCTGTTGTTGCCTGTGGCTGTGTTTCTGCTGCCGTGCTGGTGGCATCGCTGCTGTGTCCCCCCTGTGCCTGGTGTCCAGTGTCCCGCTGACAGCACCTCCGCCCGCCCCCCCATGCCTGCCTAGGTTCAAAGACACCATCGTGAATGCCAAGTACGGGGGCCACACGGAGGCCGTGCGCCGCCTGCTGGGCCAGCTGCCCATCAGCGCCCAGTCCTACAGCGGCAGCCCCTACCTCGACCTGTCTCTCTTCAGCTATGATGACAAGTGGGTGTCCGTCATGGAGCGGCCCAAGACTTGTGGGGATCACCCCATCAGGTAGGTGGGCACAGGGACTGTTTGCTGTCCTCACGGGGTGTGTGGATGGTTCCTTCCGTGGCCTCCAGGGCAGGGTGCTGTCCTTTGCCATGGACAGGTTCATGTAGGAGTGCGGATGTCAGGTCTTACCCGAATCAAGGTCAAATGACTCCAGCTGGCTTCCTAATGGGAGGATGGTGATGGCAGTCGGACAGTTTGGGAGTAAGGCGGTCCCGGGGTGTCTGGCTTCACTTGGAGGGATGTTCCATCTTTATTAGCCTTGTTGGAAGCTTGGAAGTTCCCTCCAAAAGTGATTCATCCTAGCTGGGAGAACAGCCATTATATGCAGGAGACCAGTTGATCCCCTGCAAACACACATGCACACACACGCAGACATGCAGAGAAACACACACACGCATGCACACATCATGCATACCAACAAATGTACACACATGACATGCACACACATGCACACAAACACTCCTGCGTCTACACACACAAACACATGCACTCACACACACATGCACCACACACACACGCACTCACCTGCACACGTGCACACACTTGCACACATAGATGCACACACACGCACATCCACGCACATCCACGCATGCAGACATACAGCCCTGTGTGGGTGTGGCTCACGCCGTGTGCTTCTGGGTCCAGGTGGCTGCTCTTGGAGCCCCTCCCTGCCAGTGGCCGTGGAGCACCGCCACGTCCACCTGCATCTCCAGGCCATCCATGCCTCCGTCTTGGCTGGTCCCTGTATGAACGCTGGACACTTGGGTCTCAGAGGACGTGCTCTGACACAAGGTGGCCCTTGTCCTCTGCTCCTGCGTCTGCGGGTTGGGGGGTTTTCCTGGAGCGGCATGTCTGGTTTGCCAATGCCGTCGCCCGACCCGCAACAAATGGAGCTTCTCGTCACTGCCCTGTATTTCTGCTTGGGCCAAGGAAGGGGCCGACAGTGCCTGGCTGTCCCCTTGCCGTGGGCTCTCTCCTGACCCTCATCATCCACGCTATCCCCAGCTCTGCGGTGCTTATGTCCTGGAGGGGCGGTGTGTGGCATGTGCCCACAGCTGTGGACCATGCGGCAGCTCAGGCCGCATCCATGAGGCACCACCTGTGTTCCTGGTGTCGGTGACTGTGAGGGTCTTTCTGTCTAAAGGCTTTCCTATGTGGGCTGTGGATTTTACAGAACTTTCTCCGGTGTGGCCACCCCAGTGCCTGCCCCCAGAGCCCCCTTGCAGATGGGAAAGGGGCCCAGTCCTGATGGGTGGGCCTGGCTTTGCTCTCATGGCGTTCAGTGAAAAGTGCAAACTGTCTAGTGTTTTGTGTCTGTGTGTGAAAAAGAACCTCCCTGAAGAATTTCCTCTCAAAAGTAAACAAAGAGGGATGGGCCTGGAGCTGCCCTTCAGGTGGGTGACTGTTAGGATGGAGCCTCGTGCTTGTGTGTCAGGGGCCCCGGGTCAGCCCTCTCAGCACCCCTGACCTGTGGCCCTGGTGTCCCCGGCAGTGCAGAGGGCAGCCTCTGGAGAGCAGGCGTGGCCTCCAGCTGGGCAGGGAGCAGGAGGGCACGTCGCGTCAACCACAGACTTCTTAGCATCCTTCCTCTGTTTCACATGGGGGCTTGCGGGCCGCACAGGTGGTGCTCGGAGATGCTCCCAGCTCCGGGCATGGAACTTGGGCCTCCTGCGTGCCCCCAGCCTCTCCTTACTCCATCTAATGGCCCCACTGCTAGCCTTGACCTTGACAGCTTGGGGCAGGATGCTTCTGGAAAAGAGGGGAGGCTGGGGCTGAGGGGTCTCCCTGGGATAGGAGAAGGAGCCGGTGACTCGCGACCCCGTAGTCTGACTGACCACTGTGCCCTACTCTGGGCAACCAGCCGGGGAAGTGGGGGGGACATGTCCTCTCCTGGGGTGGACTCTGCCGCCGTGCTCTGTGTGTGTGTGTGTGTGTATGCAAGTGCACGTATGTATGTGCTTGTGTATTTGCATATGTATTTGAGCGTGGATGTGTGTGCACGTGCATATATGTGTGCTTGTGTGTGTATGTGTGTATATATGTGCATATGTGTGCTCATGTGTGTACGTGTGTGTTGATGTGTGTGCTTGTGTGTGCATATTTGTGTACTCATGTGTGCTCATACGTGTATGCATGTGTACGTGTGTGCATGCATGTGCGTGTGTGCCCGTGTGCATGTGTGCGTGCTGGCTCCAGGCTCCGGTGCTGCTCAGCCCCGTCTCTCGCCCCCCAGGTTCTACGCGCGGGACTCGGGGCTGCTCAAGTTCGAGATCCAGGCGGGCCTGCTGGGCCGCCCCGTCAGCCACACGGTGCGGCGCCTGGTGGCCTTCACCTTCCACCCCTTCGAGCCCTTCGCCATCTCTGTGCAGCGGACCAACGCCGAGTACGTCGTCAACTTCCACATGCGCCACTGCTGCACCTAGGCCCCCTGCCTGGCCCCCTCCTTGTCTCGGGACCCAGAAGCAGAATCGGGGCCTGGTGCCGCATCTCCCGCGTGGACTGGGCCTTTGCTCTGCGCCACGGCAGCAGACTCGGGCCATCGCCCTGGTGCGTGGCCGGGTGAAGCGTCCCCCGGCCCCTGCGTGCCGAGCACGGCCACCTCCTCCCTGCGCTGTGCCCAGCAGGGCCATCTTTGTAAGGGAATAAAGCGTCTGTATTTTCTTAGCCTGCCCAGCCGTGCCTGCCTCTGTCCCGGTGCCCCCCATGCTGGCGGCTGCGGCCCGCGGGAACACGGTGCTCTCCGGGGGCCGTTTCAGCTCCTGCTCTAGCTCGGGGTAATTGCCCGGCCCCACGCCAAAGCACACTCCCCGCCGTGCCATCTGTGCCGGCCAGGTGGAGGAGGCGCAGACGAGCCCAGGGCAGCATGCGCGGCCGTGCGGGTGTCAGAGCTGGCGTCGGGCACAGTTGGGGGCCCTGAGGAGAACCTCCAGCTGTCTCTTGTCCCCAGCCTGTGTCCTGGGGGCTGCTCGTGGCCAGCTCGAGGTTCCCATCAGCCTTCAGAGACAGCTGGGAAATGTTGGGTCAGCGGGCGGGGGGGGGAGCCCGGGGACAGACGGCCAGCCGGGTATGGGTCCAGCTCACCTCATGAGGCGCAAGTACTGGGTCTGTCCCATCCCATGTCCCCTGGGACTGAGCACCTGCCCAGAAGGAGACGGGGAGCGAGGCGGACATGGCACCTCGGGAGAGCACTGTGGGTGCCTGGGTGGACTCCAGAGACACCCGCCCCCAGCTCACGACGCGGGGGGTCAACAGAGCCCCGAAGAGGGGAAGCACCTGCTTCCTGGCTCTTGCCTCAGAGGGTCTAATGCCTCCAGGGTGCCTGGGAAGGGCTCTGTGGCAGGGGGTGGGGAGGTGGGGGGGTGGAGGTCCAGCCCCTGAGCACTGCTGGGTGTGGCCCAGACTTGGCCCAGGTCTGTTGAGGACTGTGCCACGGGGCCACTAGCCGACCGCTGATGCGTGGGGAGGGCCACAGCTGCCTTGTGTGAGCCGAGCCAGGCTGCAGTGTCTCTGGCAGAGTGTGGCCACCTCCTTTGGTTTCGGCCAGTGTCATGGTCTCCGCGGCTACTCCCTCAGGGCAGCTGATGGGTGTCCACGAACCCTGATGCCCGTCCCTTGCCAGCCTGGTTTTCTGTTGAGCTCCCAGCTGGCCGTGTGCCTGCCTGTCGGAGCGCGACAGGGGAAGTGCTCTCACTCGGGTGTTGCCCTGTGCCCCACTCCCCGCCCTGACCCCTGATGTATCCAGGCCGAGCCCTATAATGAGCCAGACCCCGAGCCTGCTGGGTGGTCCCATTGAGGAGTAGCTGCGACTCCCTCAGGGCCACCTCGAGCTCAGGATTCCGGCCACAATCAAGGAATGTTTTGTCTCATCGACAACACCCCTTAATCACACCCAGCAGTGGCCTCAGAGCTGCGTTCTGGGGGCTGTGATGAGAAGAGAATGGGGGGGGGGGGCGGTGAGGGCAGGTGGAGGCTGCACAGCCCTGAGCCCCGCTGGAGGGCTGGGGGCCTTTGTCTGTGCTCCAGGACCCCCGTTTCTCCAGCCACAAGCAGAGGGACAGTGCTGACACGGCAGGGCCCCTGCGGGGTCTGGGGCTCGAGGGCCCCCCTGTTTGAGTTGCTGCCCTCCCCTGTCCCTCTCTGCCGTCTCCCTGCTTCACTGCGGCCCAGTCGTGCCATTGGCAGAACTCTCTGGCCCTTTGTGCAGAGCGTTCCGGTGAGCAGAGCGCCGACCTTTCATTTGCGCCCTCGCAGGGAAGCGGGCTAATTCCGAGAAAAGCCTAAATGAGGTAATTTCCAAAAGAACGCAGCTTCATTATTTTCAAGTACACCGAGTCACTGGCGAAGTGCGCCTTTGTCGAGCCCCTCGGGCCGCCCTGAACGAGAGACTCATAATTATCGGTAATCAGCGTAATGCCTCCTCTGCCAGGCGTGCCCGGGAAGGGAGGGAGTCCATTAAGTGGTTTCCAGGCTGGGGGGCGGTGGGCTTCGCTTGGTCAGCACACCCCCTTTGCAGCCCTCTCCCTCTGGTCTAAACCAGTTCTGCCGCCTCTCAGCCCCCAGCAGCAGGGCTCAGGCTTGGCTGTCCCCCACCCCACCCAGAAGCAGCAATGGGGCGGATCTTCCTGTCCCGGCCAGCCAGAACCGGCCCTAGCACACCCTGGTCACAGGGACCCCTTCATTGGTCACTGGTCTCCAGAGGTGCTTCCTCTCAAAACCAGAACCCAGGCTGTCCCCCAGAAGCAGGCCTCCCCTCCCCCGCTCACCCCTCTGCCCGCCTTCTCAGGCTTGGCCCCTCTGTGTCCTGCTTCCCCCCACGTCTTCCAGGTTGTCGTCCGCTCAGAATCCCGACCCCCGCCGCACCGTTTTTGTTAGTCTGGCCATCACACCTGGCAGTGCTGATTTGTTTTTATTTTTATTTTTGGGCCACGCCGGCAGAAGCGTGTAGGACTTCTGGCTCTGCGCTCAGGGATCACCACTTCTGGCGGGGCTCTGGGGACCATATGGGGTGTCGGGAATCGAGCCCCAGGTCAGCCATGTGCAAGGCCAGACGTGCTGTCACTAGGGTTCCACACTTGGCAGTGTGGGTGCGGCTGGTGTGTGTGGCCCAGGGACCGAGTGGGGCTCCTGCTTGCCCTCTGAGCTGGCTCCTGGATCAGGTGCCTTTTGGGGAGGCTTGTGGGGGCGCTGGAGTCCAGGTCCTCTCAGCTCGCTTTTTGAAGCTGTGAATCCTCCCGCTTCTGCTCGTGTGTGTGTGTGTGTGTGTGTGTGTGTGTGTGTGTGTGTGTCCGTGACTGTGCCCCTTCCTGCTCAGCTTCCCGCAGGGCCAGGAAGGCTGTGCCCAAGGCCCTGCTGTGCCCGGGCTGCCTGTGCGCGCATTCATTTGGCACATTTCACAGCTCCTGGAAGGAGGAGACGTTGTGGCATTTAATGAGCGGCCGGAACAGAACATGCCTTCTGCAGGACAGGACTGATTTCCCCGCCAGCTGGAGCCCCCTCGGCAGCAGCAGGGGGCACTGCCCTCCCGTCAAAGTCCTGGGCCCCGCTCTCCCTGGACCCTCCCTGCCCGCTCCCCCAGAGGAATTGGCCAGCTCTGGCTCAGATGCAAGCAGTTGGTCTGGAACCCAGCCCCCCCAACCCGTACCCTGAGAAGGCAGCTGGGGCTTGGGGCTCTGGTGAGCTGGCCGGACAATCTGCTGTAAGAGCCTTGGGTTCTGATGGTGATGTTGCAGGGAGGAAGAGGGGGGCCTGCCTGGGCCCCCTGCTCCAGACCCTCACCTCTGAAGCAACGCCTGATTATCGGGGATGACTCATGCCCTTCTGGGTGTGTTTTGGGCCACATCCGGTGCTGCTCAGAGCTCACTCCCTGGGGGCTGGAGGGGACTGTGTGTGCCGCTGCCACTGGAACTGGGGGTTAGTGAGGAGACGGACACCGAGGCTGGCTGGTGGAGCGGGCAGCCCTGGTGTGGGCGGGTGGGGGCCGCCGCAGAGCCCAGCTAACAGCTGCTGTTTGTGGAGGAGGCTGTGAGCACGGGGACAGCAGGATTAGGTGTACCCAGGCCCAGGGCTGCCGCTCAGCGAGCTGTCTGTTCCCATGGCAGCCGGCAGGTTCAGCCCCCGCCTCACAGCCTGGGACCTTCCCCAGTGACCACAGCTGCCCATGTGGTGGGAGGTTATCCCCAGAGTCTGTCAGCGGCACAGGGCGTTGCACCCACCCACCAAAGCCCCTCTGCCGGCCTGCCAGTTCTTGGGGTGCTGCCTGCCCTGTCTGCTCCTTTGTTCTGCCAGTCGAACACAGCTCTGGAATCATAGCAGCAGGCCCCAGTACCACCCAGTACCCATATCACCCAGTGCCTAGTACCACCCAGTACCAGCAGGCCCCAGTACCACAAGCGACAGTACCACTCAGTGCTCACTCTCCTGCATCGCTGTTTGTTCTGAGATGAGAAAAGCCCTGGCGTTCCCCTTCCCCTTGGGCACTTGATTGCCCGGGGCTGCCCCCGCCCCATGCCCCAGGTGTGCCTGTGAGGTTCCTGGTTGTGCGTCTCAGTCAGGGCATGCCGTATCACATGTGTGTGTGTGTGTGAGTGTGGGTGTCCGTCACAAGTGCTTGGGGCGTGCTAAGAAGGTTGGAGTCCCGCATGGCGGGGGACACGGCTGTGTTGGTGGAGATGCATGTCAGTGTGGCACAAAGACCCCAGCTCTGTGCTTCCTTGCTAGGACCCCACTGCTATGGGGAGGGAGGAACCCAAAGGTCCAGGCAGTCCAGTCAGGCAGGGGTGAGCTGCTCCACCCCGAGGCCACTGGGCACCTAGTCTGCTTCTGGTGGGTCCACTCATGTGCCCATCCACTGTCCACCCATCACCCCTTCCACTCCTCCGTTCACGCACCCACCCTCACTCATCCACCCTATCCATCCATCCAACCACCTGTCCACCCACGTCCACCTGCCCAGCTGTCCATCCCTTTGTCCATCTATCCATCCATCCACCTGTCCATCCCCTATTCGTCTGCCCAGCTGTCAGTCCTTCTGTCCATCTATCCACCCACCCATCCATCCGTGGTCCACCAGGCACTAGCCGCTGCCTTCAGTGCTTTTTCCCACTGGGCCCTCTGGCTCGCCGTGGTGTCTGAACAGCGTGTTCTTTGCTGTCTGCAGTGTCCTCGCTGCCAGGGACACGCGAGCAGCGGAGCGAGAGCATCTGTGTGTAAAGTGGAGTGAATGAGGCTGCGGGGCTCACGGGGCCAGGGACAGAACACTCATGTCCCCGCGTCTGCGCTGAGGTCGCCCCACTCAGCTCTGGGAAGGCGAGCCCCAGGGTCCATCTGCAGGGAGTCAGGGATGGTGGGGGCGGAGGGAGAAGGGGCAGACGGCAGGTGTTCTGCTGCCGTTCCCAGTGACATTTCCTCTGGGTTCAGGGGGATCAGGCAAATCCAGGGCGGCTAAGCTGCCCAGGGAGCTATGGAAACGGGCACCCTGCCCCCTTCCATGGCACTCCTGATAAGCCAGGGGTGCGAGGGAGAAGCACCTCAAGTAGTGTCCAGCCCTGCCTCCCATCTCCCCTGGCCCCTTCACTCGACCTGTATCTGGAAGGTGCTCCGCCATGTGCATGGAGCAGCCTCCCTGGGACCCTCAGCTCTGGGGGGCAGGGGGTGTCAGTGCTCGCCATGGGCCGTCTCCCCCTGCACATCTGGAGGCAGCAGAGCTGCACAGGCCCAGCACACTTGGGGCGATTAATCTGAATGTGGGGGCGGTGGGGAAGAGTACCAGCCCCGGCAGCACTTCCAGAGGTTCTTCACGGGGCAGAAGGCTAGGGGGACATGGCGCCACAGAGCAGATGAGGGAGGAGGGAGCAAGGGAGGGAGAATGAGAGGAAAGGGCAGCACGGGGATAAAGGCAGAGAGAGGCAGAGATGAAGGGGAGAGAGAGAAAAAGGGGAAGAGGCAGAGGGAGGGAGAGAGGGACAGGGAGGGGAGAAACGAGTGGGAAAAGCCGGGGACGCCACAGGGATCCACATGCTCATGTCCAACTGGTGGGGGACGTGGCCACCAGCCCCAGCATGCTGGGGGCTCGGGTGGTGGCAGACATGGGTGTGCCGCCTGCTGGGGCCCATGGGGACCTGCCCTGCCCTTCCCCCATGCAGCTACACTCTGGCCCTCCCCACGACAGTTTTCTGGAGGATTCTTTGTCTTGGCTCTGCTGCCTTGTCACGTCACCGGGAACTGGGTGGCTCCCCAGGGGACCCTGGCTGAGGATGGCCTCACTGGGGCTGCCGGCTGGGAGCCTCCACATTGGGTGCTCCCTCCAGAATGTCCCAGAGGCAGAAGTGCCCCCAGCGAGACTGTGCTGGGACGCCGCTGGAGACACCGCCTTGGTCCAGGGGCTCAGACATCTGTCTGCAGGGCACAGGGCCCCTCCACTGCCCTGACTGGGCTTGGGGATCACCCCTGGCAGTGTTGAGGGGCACAGACCGGGCAAATGCCTTCACCCCATATTGATGGCCGTGGCCTTCCGCTGGTCTTTCTGCTGCTCGTGCCCCCCACAGCAGGACGGGGGGAAGTGAGTGACTGAAAGCAGACAGCGGGTGGCAGTCTTTATTTCCTGGGTGGGGACTCTGTATTTCTCACGCAGGGGAAGCTGCACCTTTAGGGTGTCGGAGCCTCACAGCCTCCGTGCCTTCCGGGGGCGGCAGCCATTGTGCGGGATGGGAGTGTTGTCTGTGATGGAGATCACTTCCAGGCCCCCCATAGTCAGGCCCTTGATGGCGGACTAGAAGAAGAGAGACAGAATAGTGGGTGACCCGCCAGCCCGGAGCCCCCCATGCCCCACTACAAGCAGCCCCTTTTGGCGCACAGGGCAGGTCCCCCGACGGGGAGCGCCAGATTCCATGATCCAGACAGACACGCACAGGAAGCCCCGGGTCCTTGCACAGCAGCTTCCGACTCTGCTTGACGCCCTGGACACACAGTGGCTTCACTCACCAAGCGCCCCGGTCCTAGGCCCTTGACCACGACGCGGATGTGGGTCACGCCCTTGCCGAGAGCTTTCTGGAGAGGAGAGCGGTGGGTCGGGTCAGCACACCCCTCTCCGCGCCCGGCAGCCTGGCAGCACTGCCACCTGCTGGACAGTCCGCACCATGGCACCCTGTGAAGACTCAGGCCAGGGGCTGGGCCTGCTTGATACTTTGTGACTTTCCAGTGACAGTTACTAAGCGGTGCTTCAGGAATAGTTACTAGATGATGCTTAAGCAACAGTTACTGATCAGCGTTTCAGTAAGTTACTAAGTGGTGCTTCAGTAGTTACTGGGTGATGCTTGAGGAACAGTTACTGATGCTTAAGAAATGGCTACTTTCTCTCTCCGGACCAGAATCTACTGGACCTCATCACAGATCATCTAAGCTCCCTTCAAACGCCCCTGGGTCCCTCCACCACACTCAGGCCAAGACTACCTGGACCCCGTGGATTCTTAAGGGCTTCTGAGGTGCAGGCTGTCCGGACCCACATCTGCCAAGGGGCCCCACCTCCCCATGCCCCTCCCTACTGTCCTGGGGTGGAGGCTCTCGAGCCCACAGCATGGGGCCCTCTCCCAGGCCAGGCCAGGGATGCCCAGTTCTCGGAGCGCCTTCCCTTGCTCTGCTCACCGCCGCGGCCGCAATGCCTGCTGTCTGCGCTGCAATGCCGGTGCCCTTCTTGGCATTCCGGAAGCCCTCAGTGCCACAGGACGTGCGGGCCAGGGGCTGGTTGGCAGCGGAGACCACCTGGATCTGTGTGCTGTGTGCAGAGAAGGCAGGAGGGCTGAGATACGGCCGTTCCACTCTGGGGCCCTCACCTACCCGCACGGCTCCAAGTGCCTCCCTGGGCTGTGTCTCACTGAGCTGGGCAGACATGGTGCCTGAGTTCCTGCCCCAAGTGCCAGGGAAGGTGGACTCGGGCCCTGGATATCGGGGAGACTGAGGGAGGGGCGGCAGGTGAGGGTCCCCGAGAGCTCTTTCAAGAGTCACCCCTGTGAGCCTGTGGCAGACACCCCTCCCGACTCACTTGTTGTGGGAGGCCTTGATGTGTGCGATGGGGATCTCCTCGAACTTCCTGCCCGCCCACCGCAGCGGGCTCTCCTGCCCGGGCACCGGTGGGTAGATGCTGCAACGAGAAGGGATGCGCGGGCCACGTTCCCCACTGCGGCCTGAGACAGACTTTTGGGACAAGCAGCATTGCCCAAGTCTAGCCTATCCCTCCTTGGACGTGGGGCTCGTCAGTGGAGACCCTGGCTGGCACCCCCCGTGCACGGCTGGGACTTTCCCTCTTCCTGTCCTTGGCTTTCCAGATACCAGGGAGATCCTTTCAAGCCTTGTTTCGTTACCTACTGGCTACCTCTCCAAGCACCACTGTATGGGCTCCCTCGCAAATCCCCCACCCCCCCATGATGGCTCTGGTAAGCCACAACACCTGGGTTAAAGGGAGACCTCTCAGCCCCCCCATGGCACACTCTGATACAGCTGGCCAGTGGCCCCGCAACTGTGCCCACTGATCTACTGTCATTCTCAGAGATTCCTGCGCCCAGCCACTGTTCTCTGGATGCTGACCCCCACAGTGCAACAGGACAGGTGGCCGTGGCCACGTGAGCCTCCGTCCCCTCCTGGTGGCACATTGGCCTCGGCTCTTCCTTCTAAATACCAGACCCGGCCACCCCCTGCCACGTGTCCTGGATAGGGATCTGGACCCGAAAGGTAAGCTTGCAAGGGGCCCTGGGCTTTTGGTCTTGGGGCGCTGCTCTGTGCCCAGCAGGTGGCAACGGACATCTGCAGCTGGGGGCCCTGGGTTGGGCTAAACCCGGGGTGCGTGAGCCCTCGGCACGTGGCTCCTCACCTTGCCCGCCTCAAGGGCCACCTGCACCCCTGGGTCCCGCTCCGCCCAAGGAGCCCTTCCCACCTCGTCCGCCCAGCGACAGGGCAGCACGGTCCGGTCTCGTCACTGGGTGGGGGGGAGGGCGGGAGGGGTCCTGCCCTAGCGCCCGGGAAGGAGACCCCCGCGTGCACGCGACAGGGCCGGGGTGGCCGCACCCACGCCCACCTGAAGCTGCCGCGGCCGGGGCCCGCAGGCGTGTCTGCGACGAGCTCCGGGGCCGCGGCGTCCTGCGCGCCGTGCAGGGAGCGGACGGCGGCGGAGAGCCTGCGGGCCGAGAGCGCGGTGAGGGGGCCGGGCGCGGGGAGGGGGTCCCGGGCGCGGGGAGGGGGGGTCCCGGGCGCGGGGAGGGGGTCCCGGGCGCGGGGAGGGGGTCCCGGGAGTGGGGAGGGGGGTCCCGGGCGCGGGGAGGGGGTCCCGGGAGCGGGGAGGGGGGTCCCGGGGAGGGGGGTCCCGGGCGCGGGGAGGGGTCCCGGGCGCGGGGAGGGGGTCCCGGGAGTGGGGAGGGGGGTCCCGGGCGCGGGGAGGGGGTCCCGGGAGCGGGGAGGGGGGTCCCGGGGAGGGGGTCCCGGGCGCGGGGAGGGGTCCCGGGCGCGGGGAGGGGGTCCCGGGCGCGTGAAGGGGGGTCCCAGGGAGGGGGGTCCCGGGCGCGGGGAGGGGGTCCCGGGCGCGGGGAGGGGGTCCCGGGCGCGGGGAGGGGGTCCCGGGCGCGGGGAGGGGCGTCCCGGGAGCGGAGAGGGGGGTCCCGGGCGCGTGAAGGGGGGTCCCAGGGAGGGGGTCCCGGGCGCGGGGAGGGGGTCCCGGAGCCGCCGTGCGCATTCACCGGCTCGCCGCGCGGGCGCCCGCGTTCCTCAGAGCCTGCATGACCCGCTCGGGCGACCCCCGCTCCCCGCCTCGAGCCCCGCCCGGGCACCGGCCTCCTCACGGCCGCCGCGGACGGTGGGGCCCGGCACTTCCGGGGCGGGGCCGCCCGCGCGCCCGGGGCCCGGGGTCACGTGGGCCGGCCCGGGGCCTGCTGGGAGCCGCGCGGCCTGCCGGGAGGCCGGGAAGATGGCGGCGCCCGCGCGGGCGGGCCTGCTGCGGGCTCCGTGGCGCCTGTGGGGCGCGCTGTGCCTGCAGCGGCCGCCGCGGGTCTCGAGGCCGCTGACCCCGCTGCAGGAGGAGGTGGCGGCGCTGCTGCAGCAGGTGCGCGGCGGCCGGGCGGGGCGATCGCGCCGGGCGGGGGGGGGGCGGCGCGTGCCCGGCGGCCGAGCGGGACGGCCCGCCCGCACCCCGGCTCCCCGCCGGCCCCGGGCCCGAGCCCCCGACGCGACCCCGGCCGGGCGCCGCTCGTGGATTCCCCCTGGGGCGGGGGGCGGGGGGCGCCCGGACCGCCCCCCGCGAGCGAGCCCGCCCCTCGGCGTCCGCAGGTCGAGGTGGAGCGGAGCCGGTACTCGGACCACGAGCTGCGCGCGCGGGAGGAGGCCCGGCGGCTGGAGCGGAAGCGCGAGGAGCCCCCCGAGGACGAGGACGCGGACGGCGAGCGCGACATCCTGCTGGCGCAGGACCTGGAGGACGCCTGGGAGCAGCAGTTCCTGCGGTTCCGGCCCGGAGCCCGCACGACCGGTGCGCGACCCCCGGCCAGCGGCGGGACGGGGCGCCGGGCCCAGGGCTGCCCCTGGCTGCTAGCCGCCGGACAGATCGTCGCAGGGGGGAACCTTCCTGGCGGGGGAACCGTCGGTCCTTTCCCCGCCCCCTCCCCTCTGCCCAGCGCTGCCCCAGAGCGCAGTGAGGGTGTGGGCACCTTTGTCTCCTGAGACTGGGGGTTGCAGATGAGGCTGGGAGGCAGCAGTGCCAGCCTTTGCCCTCTTCTTCTTTCATTCACCCCCACCCCCCCTTTTTTTTTTTTTTTTTTTGGTCTGAGGTCCTTAACGGGGCTCTGATGACCTCACAGGAAGAGGAGATGATGCTGATCGCTCCTCTCCTGGCCCCCGTTGTGGCCGACCATGTCTCAGCGCTGCTTGGATCCCCGGCCTCAAAGCTCTCAAGCTCCTACTCTTCCAAAGGAAGGCTCGGTGTCCGCTTCCTTGGTGGACACCCCCTGGTCGTCTGGGTTACTGACTCTTGCCGTGCCGGGGGGCCATTGGTTCGGAGCTCCTGGCGGCAGCTTCCTCATCCCCTTCTCTTCCAGACGCTGATAAGAAGAACGACCGCACCTCACTGCAGCGGAAGCTGGACCGGAACCTTGTCCTGTTGGTCAAAGAGAAGCTGGGGGACCAGGAGGTGTGGGTGTTGCCCCACGCGGAGTGGCAGCCTGGAGAGACCCTGCGGGGCACGGCCGAGCGGGTCCTGGGCTCGCTGGCAGGTGAGTCCCCTGCGCCTTGCGGACCCTGCACTCAGTGTCCCTGTTAGTCTGCGAGCAACCAGATGGGGCTCCACTGTGCGCTAGAGAGCTTCAGAGGGCTGTGGGGGCGCCCCAGATTAGGGGCCACCCTGGAGGCTTTAAGTTTGTTCACAGAAGCGTATTACATTCAATGTTCCAACACCAATCACACCATCATTACACCTTGCTGCCCTGGGGGCTTTAGTGGGCTGTGGGATGCCCCGAGGGGAGGGGCCACCCTGGGAAGGACGCTGTGTCTAGGGCCCCGGGGATGGGACATTCCTGCCAGATCAACAGCCGGTGCCTAAGTTCAGCGAGGGGAACCTCTTTAGGGGTGCCGCATCCCCTCTGATCTCAGGAAACTGGCTTTGCAGAGCTTCCTGCAGCCGGCTAGACGTTGCAGGCAGACGGCCGAGCGTCTGAGGGTTCAGTTCTGCCTTACAGCTCCAGGCTGGCGTGGGCATGCCGACAACTTCGTGCGCTCAGTCGGGTGGTCAGCTCGGACTGTGGGGGTCAGGAGAGCGTCCACCCGTCTGTCCATCCTAAGGGGATTCTGGGTTCGGTGCTGTAGGAGCTGCTCTGTCTGTCCGTTCTCTCTCTGGCTTCTTGGTGTCTGGTGCTGCCTCCTGGTGTCGACTGTGCTTCCACACTCCCTGGTGCGTGGGGTGCCAGACTCTCGGCCCTGGCCCGGCGCTGAGACTCCGTGTGGGTCTGGTCAGGTGTTTTGGAGGGGCGGTTCTGCGTGTTGTTGGGTGCTTTGCTAGCGTCTCTGAGCTCAGACCCACCCACACCCACAGAGTGACGACCAAAAACTGATAGTGGGTGCCGTGGGCCGCAGGGCAGTGCATGAGAGAGCAAGCACTGAGAGCACCCAGAATGAGAGCCGGGGCTGCTGGTGTGGCTCCCAGCTGAGCTGCTGTCGCCTCCCTGTCCTCTTACTTAGACCTGCCAGGATTCGCGTTTGGAAATGGATCCTGTCACCCCGCTGAGAAGTCTTCCAGGGTTGCCCACCGACTCTTAGGCGTGTCCTGTGCTCCTTCCCGGGTCCCGAGCTTCTTGTCTCCAGCCCTGCTGCTCACGGCCTGTGTGTTCCGGGAGGCTGGGCTCATCCCAGACACAGCACTGTCTCGCCCCTGGTCTTGGCACTGGTGGGCTGACTCAGCTCTCGTCGGTCACTCCGGAGGGGCACTGGGATGGGCCGGGGCAGCAGGAGACAGTAGTCTCAGCAGGGTTGCAGGGCCAGGCCTTGCTTGGTGACGGTATGTGCAGCCGTCATAGACATGCGGAGCCCAGCACCCCCCTCCCATGCATGCCCTTCATACCCCTCCCCCCCGTACATGCCCTTCCGCTGTGCACATCTCCCCCCACCCCCATGCATCCTCCCCTGTGGGTCTTCCGCAGCTTCTGTGTTCTCAGTCCGGGCCCCCAGATACGGAGGGCAGGTGAGCACAGACATGCTCAGACTCGGGGCACAGGCTCCAGGAGGCGGCCCGCAGACTGAGGGCAGAGGCTCCAGAGCTCCAGAGGTAGTTCTCAGACTGAGGGCAGAGGCTCCAGCAGGCTGTGGGGGGCTGCTCACCAGTGCGCCTCTTCCTCGCGGCCGCCCCACCATCTGCTCGGGAGACACGTGCCTTGTTGTAGTTCATCTCCTCGTGCTGAGATCTTCGTCTCACTGTCGAGAGACAGAGCCCCTGGGTAGGGGGATGCCCGCTGCTACCTGGTTGGTGTGTAGAAGCAGCGACGTTCCCGTCGGTTGGTCAGCACAAAAGGTTGGCGTGCTCCTCTAGACATCACAAGAACTCTTGAGTGCATGGGAGTGTGCGTGTGTGTGTGCACGTGTGCGTTGTAAGTACGTGCGTATGTGTGAGTGCGTGCGTGTGCATGCATTTCTGCGTGCATGCATGTGTGCGTGAGTGCATGTGTGTGTTGTGTGTGTGTGTGTGGGGGTGCATGTGCATTTATTCACAAGGTCTGTCACACTCTAATGCACTGCGCAGTGCGTGGTCTCCTGGGTGATGGTGGTGGGTGCCTTCTTGTGCCCCTCTGTGCTTCCCCAGGGGATTCCATGTCTGGGATGATCAGGTTCTCTGCATTGACTTGCTCCATCGGGGGTGCTCTGGGCACAGACCCACAGGTGAGGAGGGTGAAGAGAGCCCCGAGGTGAACCCGCACATGCGTGCCCCAGCAGAGGTGGTGGGAAGGTGTCCCGCCCTAGGACGGTCTCTGCGAATGGTGCTGGGGAGGCTGGGCAGCACCTCCAGGGAAGGACAGGGACCCACGAGCCCCAGGCAGGAGCTGACTCAAGATAGACTCCTGACTGACAGGGGCGGGGCGGTAGTCCAGTGAAACAGTGCCCAGGGTCGCTCTTGCCTGACGCAGAAGCGGAGGCTGGGCAGGGCTCCCACTCTCGCGGGCAGTAGCTGCTGTGCCTTGCAGGAAGAGCTCCCACGGAGCGGGCTCGGCGGGAGGAGTGGGCCTGAGAGGGGCTCCTGGCCAGAATCAGGGCGACGCTCAGAATGCACCAGCAAAGACAGTGACAAGGCAGGCGATAGAGGAATGGGGCCGACAGGCGGGGACGATCCGGCCCCCCTCAGGAGGGAGCTGCGCCCTTGCCCTGCCAGAGGGTGTGGGATCATACGAGATAGCTGTTGGTGCAGAGAGACGGGAGCCCGGGGCACACCGGGAATCTCAGGGCGTTGTCGGAGGAGAAGAGACACCAGGCAGGTGGCGGTGCTGTGCTCTGGGAGAGGGGCTCAGATGCACAGAGCTGACGGGCCTTCCCCCACACGCAGAAACAAAATGAGGGGCCGGAGAGAGACAGCGGGGAGGGTGCTTGCCTGCACACAGCCCGAGGTCCCCCAAACACCACCAGGAGAAATTCCTGAGGGCAGAGCCAGGAGTCAGCCCTGAGCATTGCCCCAGGTGTGACCCAAACCTTGCCCCCCTTCCCTCCCCCCAAAAATACCCAAAACCCGTGAGGTCACCTGTCTTTCATGAACAGAGATTGTTTCTGTGCCCACGTCTGTGGTTTCTCTGGTGCCAGTTTGGATATGAGACTGGGATCCTGGTCCTAGGGCCCAGTTTCATGCCCCTGCCCCCCATCCCCGCCCTCCCGTTGTGCTGAATGCTGAAGCCCTTTCCTCCCTCATGTGAAACGCCGGCTAGTACACAGCTTCCCCCACATTCTCTCAGCCTCGGGGCGCACCCATTAGCATTGTCCCTACTGTCACTCTCAGACCTCGCTCCTCAGAGGTGCCTAATCTGAAAGCATCGCCGGGACGGCTCTCCCGATGCCGTGGAGGATTCTAGGAACCAGAACCCACTGGTGGCCATCTCCTCATCTTGCCATTCTGTTTTCTGTCCCCTGCAGAGAACAAGGTGGAAGCCAAGTTCCTGGGCAATGCGCCTTGTGGCCACTACAAGTTCAAGCTCCCCCAGGCCGTGCGCTCGGAGAAGAACGTCGGGGGCCGCGTCTTCTTCTTTAAAGCGCTCCTGCTCTCGGGGCAGGTGGCCCTGGCTGGGGCCCAGCGGCCCCATGTGTGGGTCTGCAAGGAGGAGCTGGGGGACTACTTGAAGCCCAAGTACCTGGCCCAGGTGCAACGATTCCTCTTGGACCTCTGAGTGCCCCAGGACACCGGAGTGGCCCCGCGTGTGCCAGAAGCCGGGAGCTGCAGGCTCGAGCAATGAAAGCTTCTCCCGGTGCCCTCCCCTGAGCCGCGGGCCTGGGCCCGAAACATGCTGCTCCGTGGCTTCTCGCCCGCCCCGGCTCCTTTTCCTCCCTTTCTGCTGCCGAGGGAAATGTGGTTTTGGCGATGGCTCCTTCTCCTGGTGCCGGGACTGTCCTGGGGCACCCCGCCCGCCTGGTCGCCACCTCCCCACCTCTGGGACATGAATTGTTTTCTCTCTCTGCACTCAGGACACCGTGCCGACTCTTTTTTTGGTTGTGGTGGTGGTTGTTGTTTCTTTCATCCTTTCATGCTCCAGGATTGGATCCAGGCCTTCAGCGCACGGGAACTTGTTCATGAATCCTGTGTAGCTGGGGACCCAGTTCAGGGGTGGGAACAGAGCTTGAGCCCTCAGGCAGATCGGGGCTGCTCCCGGGCACCCCTCCACGTGGGAAAACGAGAGGGCCGCACTGCTGTTCGCCGGTGGGCTCGTTCCGGGTGGGGTCCAATAAAGCACCTGACAAGCAGAAGAAAGCCTGGGCACAGCACGCGGGATCTACCTGGGTTCCTCTCCACGCTGGGGGGAGGAGGGGGCCTGGGGTCAGCGCCAGAGCCCTCATCCTTGTGGAGGCCTCTGTTTCTTGGGTCCCCCTGAGTGTGGCCGTAGGGGCGGTGGCCCTCTGGGGAAAACCTCACGGTTGGGGCACACCTGGCAGTGCTCAGGTTTGTGCTGGGTCTGCACTCAGGGGTCACTGCTGGGGGGCTTGCGGGACCATGTGGTTGGCCGGTGCCAGGCCAGCGCCCTCCTGGCTGTGTACGTGCCCACCTGCAGGCGGGCCCAGCTTCTCGCCAGCCAGGGCCACGGCACCAGACCTCGATGGGGACAGCTGCTACGGAGCAGACATGCTCCTGTGGGCCCTTGGAGGCCGGGCGCCAGGGGCTTCCGACAGCCTGCGCTGCTGTGCCCAAGACGCAGGTCCCCACCCTCTCTGGGCTCTGAACACGTGCACGGTCTTGAGATTCCCAGTGCGGCCCCGCACCCCTCCCCTCCAGCAGCATGCAGACCCTCAGGGCCGACCCCCACACCCTGCGCGCACACCGCACACACTGAGGGGGGCCTTGGTCTGTCACGTCTGTATCCTGCCCTCCCCTGTGCCGTGCTCTACAGAGTGCGTGTGTGCATGCGTGTGCTGATGTGCTCTTCTGTGCTCCCTGTGCACGTATGTGGGTGGGTGTGCTGGGAGGCCATTCCTTGTTAAGGTGGGAGCTGGCCTGTCTTCCCCGGCTCGGGCCCTGCCCCTCCACAGCAGCCCTTCGTCCCCTGCTGCTCTGCCACTTTGCCCCCCTGGCCCTGTTCTGACGCCCTGACGCCCCGAGGCCCGGTCAGCCCCACCCTCAGCGCTCATGTCCCTGTGGGCCCAGCGAGTTCTGTGGGGTCAGGGATGTGTCACCCCCACCCTGCTCTGGAGTGCCTCTGCTTATGCTGGAACTGAAGCATTCAGACCCCTCTTGGGGGGGAGGGGTCACATAATGTCAGCACTGCCTCTGGGATGGGGATGGCCCTCAAGGCAGGTCCGCGTGGACTTGCCTTCCTGGCCTCGTGTGTCACTAGATGCCCAGCAGGCAGCAGCTCTGCACTGCGGCCCTGAATCTTGGGGGAGTCGTTCTTGGGGCTGCTGGCGCAGCCAGCTATCTGCCATGCTGGGGGGCTGGTGGTGTCTGGGGCGGGATGGGACTCTGCCCGCCTCCCCCATGGGGGTGTGGCCACCATCCTGACCTGGCAGTTCTTGCGCTGTCCACAGGGAGGCGCCACACACAAACACATGCCCAGCCAAGTCGCTGCTGGCAGCTCTGCAATCGGGGGTGGCGGTGGACACAGATGTCCATCGCGAGGACCCCACCCCAGATCTCTGCTTCGTGCCCAGAAAGGGCAGGGCTGTGTCACCGAGCCCAGTGGGCAGCAGGGAAGCGACCAGCAACTGCCTCCTCCTCTCACCTTTGGGGTCTCCACGCCCAGAGGTGGTCAGCCTTTGACCTCGCACAGCCACAGGCAAGGGCCCCAGCAGAACTACTGGCCTTGGTACTGACCCCACTGTGGCCAGGGAGAGTTAACGGACCGGTCCACAGCAGGAGCCAGTGTGCCCGTCCAGGGGAACACAAGCTCTCCCCAGCCCACGGGTTCTGTGGGAATGAAATTGCTGTAATCTCCTGGCATCTGTCCACGCTGGCACAGGAGCTTCCGGTCCCTTGTGCCAGTGCGCTGGGCAGTCCCAGGAAGCAGCTCAGCACCTGAGGCCAGCACCCCATCCTCTGTTTCAGGGAACCTGCCGCTCCTCCTGGCCCCGCAGTGCTGTCCTCGCTCTTCCTGGCCTCTGCTGGCCTGCCCACGGGAGGGGCCCGGGGTGCCCTGTCGCCATCCAGACTCCGTCTCCCTCAGACTGGAGCTCTTGGGGTCCGAATGGGGGCAGGGGGCGCTAGGTGAGCAAGTCAGCAAACTCCAGGCGCCATCCAGGATCAGGTTGGTTTGGGGGAGTCGGTTCAGATCTGCAGGGTCCCCGGGGTCCTGCCTCACATGCCTGGGGGGACCGGGGACGCAGCCGGAGGCCCAGGAGGGTCTGGGAGAGCAGCCGAGGGTCTCCGCGCGCTGAGCTGCAGCCGGGAACACTCGCCAGCCCCACGGCCACCTGCGCTCAGGGCGTCTGCCAGGAGACGCGCGTGCCCGGCTCTCAGCAGCAAATATAGAAGAAAGCCGGGGCGGGGAAGGCGCTCGTACCCCCGCCAGCCCTGCTCAGATTTTGTTTCTGCTGCCCCCGCCCCCCACTGTGGTGGTTCCCCACAGCGAAGTGGCTTTTAATTTTTTAATTCATTCTTCATCAAAAATTCACTTTGGTACAGAGTGCATACAAAATTCAGAAGTTAGAAGGGTGTTGCCGCCCCTCCGCCCGCCCCCCCAGTTCCCTTCCTGGAAGGCCTCCGGCCCCCGCGTTCCTCCCGAGCTAATCAATGCGCATCTAAGTAGATGCCTGTTCTTTCATTCCTCAACACGCTCCGCTCCGCTTTCCCAGGCTCTGGGCGCGGGGGCAGGTGTTAAAGGGCGCGTGGTACGGGCTGCCCACCTGGCCTCCCCGCCCCGTAACACCATCGCCGTGGACATGGCCCGTTCCACGCAGGGCTGGCCCACTCGTGGGACGATGCTGGCAACCGCCATGATTCTTGATCCTTGCAGTTCTGTGTCCGTTAAAGACCCCGCGCGTTGGGGCGGGGGGTGGGGGGGCAGGGCAAGTGTCGCGCTTTTGTCCTCTCGCCAGTCTGACTGTCCACTGTCAGCCCTGCTGGCTTGCTCACCCTGGTAGGAAAGGGCCAACACTGACCCCCATCTCCTCCTCCCCTCCTCCCCACGCTCAGTGCTGGCCTAGGGCACGGCCCTCGTTTCCTGCTGGGCGCGGCCGATCCCCGTGTACTCTGACCATGTCAAGGGGACTGGCCTCATATCCAGTTACTTCCATGGGACTTTCTGTAGGGTTCTGTTTATGGGTTCAGGATCAAGGTTGGTTTTTTGTTGTTGTTGTTGAGTTTACTGTGATCACTTTTGTGTGTGTGTGTGTATGGGGGGGTGGGCATACCAGGTGATGCTCAGGGCTTACTCCTGGGCTGCATGGGCCCTCTGAGAATTTCTTGGGAGTCAGAGAATTTTCCAGGACTGTCCAGGGTCCCTGAAGGGTCAGGGAGTCGGGCTCTGGCCTCCCGCTGCAGGTGTGGGGGCCAGTGTGTGTGCATGCCTGCACGGATGTGGAGTGTGAGGGCATGTACATGCGATCACGTGTGCACAGATGTGAGTATGTGTGTTCTGTGTGTGAGTTCACATGTATAAATGTGTATGCGTGCTTGTATGTAGATGTATTTTTGTGAATATGTGTTTGCAGGTGTGGGTACGTGGGTACAGGCATGTACATGGGGAATATGACAGCTGGGCCAGGGGCACCTACACATAATCACGCGTGTACATGTGTGCGTTTTGGAGCCCAGATTCATTTCCAGCCTAATGCAGGCATGGTGTGAGGCAGAGCCTCCCTACCCCCTACCCCCAGGGCCTCTCTGGCAGCCTGGTCCAGTCCTTACTGTGCCGTGATGGGGCCTCTCTCACCCTTGAGAGTCCCCCTGGGATCAGGGTGCTTCTTCCGGTGAGTATGGGTGGGCTTATGTGTTTGAGAGCCTGGGGGCGGGGAGGGGTTGAGTTGCCTCAGGGCCTGTCCCCCTTCCCCCCTCCCCCCCCCCCCCCCCCCCCCCGCAGGCCCTGCCACCCACGACATCAGGGGATAACTTGATTTTCTGAGCTGGCTGAGGATCCCTCTCAAAATAGAATGCCCAGGGCCCCTGCATGGAGGCCGGCTGTCTGGGTCAGGCGGGTAATGAGGACTAACGAGGGCTGATGGGGGTTCATGGCCCCGAGCCGCCTGGCACAGGGGTGTGCGTGGGGGGTGGTGTCGCCAGCCTAATGCTCTCAGCCGGCAGATCCTTGCAGATAAGGGAGGGCAGAGCGCAGAGTGCAGCTCCGAGCAAGTAGCGGGTCCCGTAGGCCAGAGGCCCTGCATGGAACTTTCTAGAGGGTGCCTGGGCAGTAACCACCAGGCAGGGGCTTTGCCTCCCCAGGAAAGGAGGTCAGAGGGTCAGGGGGCGGTGTCCGGTACCGGCCCAGTGGGGTTCCAGACAGCCGGGAAAGGAGAAGGAGGGGGTGTGGGTTTGGCTGGGCAGGGGCGTGGGAGACTGCATGTACGTCCTCTCCGGCGTGGCCTCTGTCCCCGGAATTCCAAGTGTGGCCCCGTGAATGAGCGGATCTTACTGCCCCGGGAGAGGCCAAGAACGGGGCTGGTCAACCCCTCGCCAGCAGGCCCCTGGCTCCACCTTCCTGTGAAAACCAAGGGCTCGAGAAGCGGGAGACCCTCTGAGGCCGTTTGGGGGCTGGCCCCCGTGAGGCTTTGCTGCAGCTGCCTCTGGGGACCGCCAGGCTGTGCTCGCTTAGCGGTGGCCAAAATGGGTTTCTTGCTTCTCCTTCTTGTTTTTGATCTTGGGGTCACACCAATGGTGCTCAGTGCTTAGTCCTGGCTCTGCACTTGGGATCACTCCGGATGAGGCTCAGGGACCCTCTGGGGAGTCAGGGAATCAAACCCGGGATGGCCACGTGCAAGGCCTCCCCGCTGTTCTGTTGCCCTGACCACCCCCCCCCCCCAATGGATTTCTTCGTTGCTGCAAGCAAAGCCACTGTGGGGGTTCTGAGGGTGCTTCCACAGGCCCTGGAGAAGCAGAGCAGATTGATCTCAACACTCTCCCCTGGAGGAACCCAGAGGACATGGCCCTGGCGCAGCTGATGGTGATGGGGTGGGGATTCTCCTACATCCAACGCCCTGAATCCATGCCACCTCACTCCTAAGCCCAGAAAGTTCTGGAGGGAAAGCAGTGTGCGTCTGTGAATGTGTAAGCTGGCGCATGAGGATACGCCGGGCCCCTGTGGCTCCCCCACGAGCTGTCCAGTGTTTAAGGCAGAAGCCCACCCACGCCTCCCTCAAGAGAACGGGACAGTCAGGGAACGGACTCTCTGGGGTGTGGCTGTTGAGCCCTGGGCTGGCTGTGTGCACGGCCTGTGCTCTCCTGCTGTCCTGTCTCGCCACCCCTCCGCCACTTTTCTGTACTTTGCTGTTGCCATCTTTGCTCCGGACTTACAGCTGTCTCTCCCTGCAGCTGCGGGACCCTCTGTCCACCCCGATTTCGTCCCCTCTCTGGACTCCCAGCAGGCCTGGTTCAGCTGAGCTGGGGTGCAGCCTAGCTGAGGTGAAATGGGTGAAATGCAACAGGTGGGAAATGCAGGTTCTTGGGCCCCCAGATCTTCTCAGTCAGAAACTCTAGGGAGGGGGCCAGTGAGGGACCTCAGCTCCCTGCGCTGCTGGTGGAAGGGGGGCCGGGCCCAGCTGTTGAGAGGCTCCTGGACTGTGGGAAGCTTAGGACCCCCACCGTGTGCTCTGCTGCCACCTGGTCTCCGACACGGCCCGAGAGGCCCGGCTGGCCCTGGACGCTGGTTCTGGGGGTGTGTGTTTATTTATTTATTTTTATTTTTTTGCTTTTTTGGGTCACACCCGGGTTACTCCTGGCTCTGGTCACACACAGGGGTTACTCCTGGCTCTGCACTCAGGAGTTACTTCTGGAGGTGCTCAGGGAACCATATGAGATGCTGGGAATCTAACCTGGGTCGGCCGCGTGCAAGGCAAACGCCCTACCCGCTGTGCTGTCTCTCTAGCCTCTGGGTGTGTGTTTATATGTCTCTGTGTGTCTGTGTTTATGTGTCTCTGCATGTGTTTGTGTGTCTCTGTATGTTCCTCTGTGTGTGTGTGTCGCTGTGTGTTGCTGTATGTGTCTCTCTGTGTATCTGTGTGTGTCTGTGTATTTTTGTGTGTTTGTATTTCTGTCTGCGTGTGTCTCTGTGTGTCTGTGGTTGTGTGTGTGTCTCTGGGTGTGTTTGTGTGTGTCTGGGTGTGTCTCTGTGTGTGTGTCTGTGTGTGTCTGTGTGTGTTTCTGTGTTTCTGTGTGTGTGTCTGTGTGTCTCTGTGTGTACTCCCTACACACACACACACACACACACACACACACACACAGACACACACGTTTGCCTGCAGTAGAGAGGCAGGAAGCTCCTGAGCTGGTGTGCATCTCCGGCTCCTTCTCCCAGGCAAGGTTGCTACCTCCCTGACCTGCTCTCTGCGTAGCAGCCTGAACCCCCCAGCCTGGGTCCCTGCAGTCCCAGTGGCAGGAGAGGACCCTGGGGTGCTCCTTCTCCGACTGTGAGTAGCTGGGGAGAGGCGGCAGCTGGTAGGGACCCACCGGAGTCTCCCAGCTCGGAGTTCTGGGGAAGGACAGCTGGGCCGTGAGTGGGCGCAGGGAGCCGCGTGCATCTGGGCTTGTAAACACGGACCTGATCCGTTCTGGGTGGGCGCTGGCTGGGGAGAGCGCCGTAGCTTCTGCTGGCACTGCCAAGCGTTTGGAGCCATTTGCGAGATTGCTCAGACTTATACAGTGGGAGGCTCTTTTTAGCTCCCATTTGGCGGTGGCGTGGGGGCGGGGGAGGAGGGGTGGGACTGGGACCAGCTGAGCACCCTCAGGGAACGTGAGTCCCCTTTACACACCCCTAAGTGGCAGTAGCAGGGAGGGGAGGAGGGAGAGAGACAGGGAGAGGAGAGTGTTGAGACAGGAGAGTGTCTGGGGGGTGCGGGGTCCGGAGAGGAGAGCTCCATGAGCTGCTCCTGGAAGTCAGGCCAGTCTGGCGGAAGCTGCCGCAGAAGCTGACCTGGAAGTCCCTGGGTTTGAGATGCAGGGGCTGGGGTTGGGGCCAGAGCGACAGGACAGTGGGGAGAGCGTTTGCCTGGTGCTTGGCTGCCCCAGGTTCGATTCCCGGCATCCTGTAGGGTTTCCAACCACTGCAGGAAGTGATTCCTGAATGCAGAGCCAGGAGTAAGCCCAGAACGCCACTGGGTGTGATTCCAAACAACAACAAACGGAGAAAAAGTGTCCACGTGTTTCATTCACACAGAGTTCTCCATCCACTCACAGAGCTCGGTGTCCATTCACAGTTCTCCGTCCACTCACCCACACAACTCAGTGTCCACTCACTCAGAGCACTCTGTCCATTCACACACAGCACTCTGTCCACTCATGCAGAGTTCTGTCCACTCACACAGCTCTCTCTCATAGAGCTCTGTGTCCACTCACACACAGAGCTCAGTGTCCACTCACCGTTCTCCATCCACTCACACACAGAGGTTGGTGTCTACTCACAGTTCTCTGTCCACTCACACACAGTGCTCTCCACCCACTTACAGCGCTCCGTCCAGTCACACACAGCACTCTGTCCACTCGTGCAGAGTTCCATCCACTCACACAATTTCGTCCACTCACACAGCTCAGTGTCCACTCACACAGATCTCTGTGGTCAGTGCACTGGGCCCTTGTCCCGGGGAGTAGAGGGCTCTGAGTGAGGAGTCAGTCAGCCCCCTTTAGCTGTGGGCACCATGTCCGGTCCCCTTGTCCCTGGGTCAGATGCACGGTCATTCTCGATGGCAGCCATCGCAGCTGGTGGATGGTGGAGAGCTGGAGCAGGTGACAACCAGGTGGCTGAGTGTGTGTGAGTGTACGTACTTGTGTGTGTATGTGTGTCTGCGATGGTGTGTTTAAATGTGAGTGTGTGTGAATGTGAATGAGTGTGTATGTGAGTGTGAATATGAGTGTTAGTGTGTCTATGTGAGTGTGTGTGTGTGTGTGTATGGAGCGTGTGTGAGTATATGTAAGTGTGTGTGAGTGTATGACTATGTAGTGTGAGTGGAGTGTCTGTGCGTGTGTGCGAGTATATGTGAGTGTGTGACGTGTATGTGTGAGTATGTGTATGTGTGAGTATATGAGAGTGTGTATGTGTGAATGTGTATATGTGTATGAATGTGTGAGAGTGTGTATATGCGTGTGAGTATGTATGTGTGTGTGAGGATGTGTGAGTGTGCATATGTATGTGAGAGTGTGTGAGTATATGTGTGTGTGTGTGTATGTGTGTGTGTGAGGATGTGTGTGTGTGTGTGGGTGCGTGTATGCGTGCTGAGGCTGCT
The DNA here is from genome assembly GCF_029834395.1 of Sorex fumeus. Lineage (NCBI taxonomy): Eukaryota > Metazoa > Chordata > Mammalia > Eulipotyphla > Soricidae > Sorex > Sorex fumeus. The sequence continues at coordinate 56,907,135 of NW_026606081.1, read as the reverse complement.
ATTTCCACACTACAAAGAACCCCCCTGGTTTTCTGGAGGGGGCAGGGCTGTGTCTGTATTCTGGGCTCAGGGTCAGGGTTCTGTGCTGGGGCACCGGGCCCGCTGGGCACCTGCCTTCTCCCCTCTGGAAGCACTGCACCCTGCTTCCCTCCTGATAGCCACAGTCTGGGGAACCGAGGGGTGCTCTGGGAGGACTGCGGGGTGTCCTGCTTGCGCCCGCGCCCTCCTGCCATGTTTGTCAGCTCCCAGAGATAGACAGTGGAGTCATCTTTGCCCTTCCGCGGTGGGCATCAGCTTGGGACTTGCTGTGTCTGGTTTCTGAGGCGATCCGCAGAGGAGAGCGCGTGGGGTGCCCCACTCTCCCTAGAGGGAAACCGAGTCTCGAGGCCGACTTCTTTGGGCCCCAGAGCCCCACCCCATCCCTGTCCCCGCCCCTGAGCCATCTGGAGACCAGCAGTTCCTGTGGCGGGTGGGGGGCAGAGGCTCCCGTCCCTGCCCCCGCCCTGGCTCCCTCCGGGTGCGGCCCTGTCAGAGGGTTACTGATGAGATTTCTGAGAGCACTGTGCGTTCCCTGGGTCCCCGCCAGACCTTCCTACGCACTGGGCAGAGGGAGAAGGACGCTGGCCTCTGGTTGTCCCCCCACCCAGCTCACACCTCTGTGTTTCCCCCTTGGGAAATGTCCCCTCTGCATAGCAGGGAAGAGCCCCGAGCGCCCCAGCAGGGACCCCTGTGACTTCAGGCCAGGGATCACCCTGGGGTGCCCTGCTCCCCCCCACCCCCATCTGTCTGGCTCAGGACCCCTGGAAGTGCCAGGTCGGGTGAGCCTGACTCCCTCCCAGCTGCAGAACTGCTGCTGTGCCCTGGAGGGGGCCTAGGGGCTCCTGTCCCTGCAGGGCTGCACCCCAGGACCTGCCTGCCTCAGAGCCTCAGAACCCAGGCTTGGCTCTCAGGTCAACCAGGTTGGCGCCACAGCATTACCGGGAGGCCTCTCCTCCCGCCCCCGCCTGGCCCAGCACCACCCTGGCCAGGGGTACCTAGAGCCCTGAGAGAGCCCCATAATTGCACTGTGGGCTTCTAGCCCTGTGGGGCCGCCTGAGTTAAAGCAGCTTTACATGGCCCCCGGAAATGGTTCCAGCAGGTGCCAGCGGGCCAGGAGCTGCAGCTGAACCGCAGGGAAAAGGGAGGAGCTTCCCAGGGACCCTGGAACATTCCGGCAGCACCCTGTTGGTCTCGCCCAGGCTGGAGGGCATGCAGGTTCTGGGACTCTGGGACCAGCCCCTTCCCCCCCCCCCCGCCCCCTGCCCCTACAACAGTGTACACTCGGCACAGACAATCCAGAGGGGCAGTGACACTGGGTGAGGCCAGGGGTCCCCAAGACCTCAAGGGAAAGCTGGGGAGTATGTATGTGGAAGTAGAGGCCACCCCTGCCCAGTCCTGGACATAGCAGGGTATAGTAGCTGGGTGCATGAGAGGCCAGGGTTGGTCTCATGGGGAACGTTTGTGGGCTGTGGTGGCCGCATCTCTGGTGTTCTAAGGAGCCTTGGGGGAGGCGGGTGGGGAGACTGCAGGGGACCGGGGAAGCAGGGGTGCTGGAGGCCCACAGCCAGCCCGCCATCCTGGCAGAGAAGCTTCTAGAACCTGTGAGGTGGTCTCTGCCCAGACTGTGAGACGTTTGCAGCTGCTGCTGCCAGGGAAGCAAATCCCCTTTGACAGCCTGGGAAGGTTTTGACAGTCCTGTCTCGTCTCGGCGTCCCCAGACGTGGCCCCGTGCGTGTGGGCTGCCTCTGCCTTCTTCCACGATGGCCGCGTAGAGAGGCTGGCGGTGTGGGGGCCCCAATGGCCCAGAGGGCCCGGACTAGTGCCCATGTGGCCCCCACTGCGCTCCGGCCTCGAGGGAGGGGCTCGGCCACATGCACATCTGTACGTCTGGGGGCAGGGTGCCATCCTGGGCCACCCCGGGCTGGAGATCGGTGTCTCCTGGGAAATCCCGGTGTCCCAGCTCATGCAAGGCCTTCGGGCGCTCCCGGGAAGAAAGATGCATCCCTTCTTTTCAGGATGGAGTAGGGGGGCTGTGACCAGCTGGGATCAGATGGACAGAGCCTCGGGGCTGCGACAGGGTGGACAGAGGGTCTGTGATCCCACAGACAGAATCGCAACCGGTCCAGCGAGAGTCCCTGGACTGCCCAGCCGCTGCTCTTCTGCTCCCGCTGACCATCAGTCTTCCTCGCCCACGGGCCTCGTTCTGCGGTCATATCACCCCCACGGGGCCCAGCTCCAGGCGCTCAGTGGAGGCCACGCTTCCCCTAGCTCTGATGTCGCCCTCCCTGTGGGCTCTGGGCTGTACTGAGATCCCGATTCGCCCCGGGCCAGCCAGGTCATTGCATATGCTGTTTCATGGGCCCCTGCCGATGGAGCCCCAGGCCCTGGGAGCTGGGTTTGGGCCGGGTAGAATAGGCCCAGCGCCAATAGCGCAGTTCGAGGGCTGTGGGTCCTGGGCCCCCGCCCGGGTGATGCTGTCCCGGCGCCCATGCAGGTGAGGGACCACGCGGTGCTGCTTCTCCTGTGCCAGCAGCGTGACAACAAGCACAGGGAGGTGCTTCCCGATATTGTGACAAGTAATTAGGCGACATGAGAGGCTCAGGAATCACTTAGACAAACGCCGCCAGAAACCCCCACGCAGCCGCCTCTCCCGGGGCTGTTGCCGAGGGAATCTGGGACCTTCACCTCTGCTCACGCCCTCCCCTGGGCAGGTGTGCAGGCAGAGGTCTGGAAGGTGGGGGTCTCCGGCAGGCACATGGCGGGTGCAACTTCTGCTGAGCTGGGGTGCCACCATGTCCTCGCCCCACCCCGCTGAGGGCTTCTCTCCTGCCTGTTCCTTCCCCGGAGAGACCTCAAGGGGTTTCCCCAGAGCGCCCTTCCCAACTATTGCAGGGGCTCCGGAGGTGCTGGCCTGGTAGGGGGACAGTGGGCAGCAGATTTCTGCCCATGGCCCAGCCTAGGCCAGTTCTCTCATTGGCCCGCGGCCTTGCTCTGTCCCCAGCCCTGCCCGCCCTGCTCTGCGCCTTCTCTCTCCCCCGCCTAATGGTTGCTGCCTTGGCAGGCAAGGTGCTGCCGGGGGGCGGGGGGGGGGGGAGGCTGGGGCCCGTCTAAGGCCCCCCACCCCCGCATTGGCAGGAGGGCCCGTGTTTGCTAATAGGTGTTAAATGGGACCATCAAATTTTAATCAGCTCCTTAATGGAGCCCGGGGCTTGGGGGAGTTCCGAGTTCTGTTGGATCACAGGCCGCAGGCCGAGCAGAGGGGGCCGGGCCGGCCCGCTGCCTCACAGCCAGAGTCCCTGGGCGGTTCCCCAACACCCCAGGGCCTACATCCTGCCCAGCCCCTTTGGTCTCCGCCTTGGGGCCCGTGTCCTGTGACTGGTCTCTGGTTTCTGCTGGGCAGAAGGCTTGGTGTTGGGGAGGGGAGATGCTGGACGTCCCCACTGGCGGTCAGCACCCCCGTTCTCTTCCCGGGCCCCACAGACCCGTCTCCGGGAGGTGGAAGCTGTTTCAGTCAGCATTCCCTTCCCGCCTGTGAATGCTAATCCGAGCTCGAGCCATCCGGGCTGACAAGCTGGCATTTCCACTCCAAACATTCTCCTATAATTAGTCGGTGCGAGTTTTACACACGCATTATCGTAATGCCTTTAAATAAGATCATTGATTATGCCTCTGCATAAGAAGGCGAAATCTTCAGCGTAATTAAAACCAGCCTCCCCATCCTGGCGTGCTGACAGGTGGACCCCGCGAGCCGCGCTCACCTCCCCCCTTACAGCTCTCCGAGTTCACTGGGGGGAAATGCCTTTGGGAGAAAGCGAGGTTTATCCTTTTTAGGCTTCCAGCTCCGGAGGTTCCCAGCGGGGACCCCCTCAGCTTCCTGGCAGAGAAACCCACTTGGTTTCCGACCAGAGGGCCGGGGGACAGGAAAGGAGACTGAGGCATGGGGGAAAGGTAAGGCTTGTAGTCCATTTTTGGGCTTGACGCAGGGTCTGGCCATCAGGGGAGGGGCCTGGAACCAGGAAACCAGGCACTGGGGTTTGGGGGCGGGAAGGGGAGGCCTGACATCTCGGGGGTGGAGTCTAGGCCTCGCCCCGCCCCTCGTGGGTGTGTGGGCGGAGCCTTGCCTCACCCCACCCCTTGAGGGGGTGTGGGTGGAGCCTCTTCCTTGCCCCGCCCCTCATGGGGGTGGGCGGATTTAGGCTCCACCCCTCGTGGGGTGTGGGTGGAGCTTCTGCCTCATCCCGCCCCTGTGGGGATATGGGCGGAGTCTAGGTCTCGCCCTGCCCCTCGTGGGTGTGTGGGCGGAGCCTTGACCTCACACCACCCCTTGAGGGGGTGTGGGTGGAGCCTCTTCCTTGCCCCGCCCCTCACGGGGGTTGGGCGGATTTAGGCTCCGCCCCTCGTGGGGTGTGGGTGGAGCTTCTGCCTCACCCCGCCCCTTGTGGGGATATGGGCGGAGTCTAGACCTCGCCCCGCCCCTCTTGGGTGTGTGGGCGGAGCCTTGACCTCACCCCACCCCTTGAGGGGGTGTGGGTGGAGCCTCTTCCTTGCCCCGCCCCTCATGGGGGTTGGGCGGACTTAGGCTCCACCCCTCCTGGGGTGTGGGTGGAGCTTCTGCCTCACCCCGCCCCTTGTGGGGGATATGGGCGGAGTCTCGGCCTCGCCCCGCCCCTCGTGGGGGTGTGGGTGGAGCCTCTGCCTCACCCTGGCCCTCATGCGTTGTGGGCGCTGCCAACGAGGATGCCCCTGGGAACAGGAGACAAAGGTTCCCGGGACAAGCGCATGCAGTCCAGAGGGACTCGGGCAGGGTGTCCTTTGCTGGGACCCAGGGTGGGGGCTGGGCGGCGACAGACCTGGGGTGTGGTGTGCTTCCATTTCTGCTAAGGGGGCAAACGAGTGACTCCAGCCCCCCCACCCCCCCACCACCTGTTGCCAAAGGCTCTTGGCAGGAAGTTGAGAGTGTGACTAGCGGCAAACGCTCCCCAAAGCTGTCGGACACCCCCTTCTCTGACACCCCCTCCTGGTCTGTTTCCTGGGAGGGGAAAGGAAGGGAGGGAGGCAGGGGGAGGCAGGGACGGGCCCCTTGACTGGGCATAGGCTTTGTGTGTGGGCATGCAGGTTCCTGACACCACCGGACCTTAAATTCCCACCCAGCCTCCTCCCAAGAAAGGAGGCAGGTGCTGTGTGTGTGTGTGGGGGGGGGGGGGGAAGCTTCTAGGCCCCTGTGCGGTCTGACCCTGCCCACACCAGCAGCCCTGGGAGTGTCTGGGCCAGTCGCGGGTGCCAGGCTTGCGGGAGAGAATTTACAAATGTCACCGTGCCGCGGCTGCACGCTGCTGACGCAGACTGAGGGAGGCAAGCCTGAGTCACCGGTGGGGGTGGCCGAGGGGTGCGGAGGGCTGGGGGTGGCTGGTCCTCCCCAGCTGCGTCATCTTCCTCTCCCTCCTCCCAGCCGGGCCCTTTCCCCTTCTCTCCCCTCTCCTGGGCCCCCCTCTGCGGTGGAGGGGAAGGACCAAAGGGGAGGGGGTGCCGGTGGCCCCAGCTCCCCCGAGAGGGAGCATCCCTCTGTTCAGGACTGCTGGGGGCAGTGAGTGACATCCCAGACCCCACCTGACAGCTGCTGTTTGGAGCCCCACCCACGGGTGTCTGCCCCTCCCCCCTGGCCCCCACTGCAGGCTGAATCCTTTCACTCAGGGGGTCTAGATACTGGGCAAACCCCACCGGTATGGGGGCTCCCAACAGGGGCAGCACCTGGCAGCCTCTTAGCATCCCCAGTGGGCACAGACCTCTACCCTCCTCTGGGCCAGCAGCCTCAGTAGCCCCTGGGGACTTGCGGCCTGTCACAAACACACACTCAAGGCCCCATCCCACCCCAGGTCCTGCAGGTTCTCTCTAGAAAGGGGAAAGTGGAGACATTATTGTCCACGACTCAGGCCTGCACTGTGGACGGAAACGGGCTGGTCAGTTTCAGAGGATGGGTTAGAGACCCCGCTCAGAGACTCAGCTTAGAGACACACCCGGTTAGAGCCATGCCCTCAGCTCTGTGTGAGTCTGTGTGAGTGTATGAGTGCGTGAGTGTATACGTGTGTGTGTGTGTGAGTGTGTGTGTGTGCGTGTGAGTGCGTGAGTGTATGTATGGGTGTGAATGTGTGAGTGCGTTTGTGTCAGTGTATGTGTGAGTGTGAGTGAGTGTGAGTATGTGTGAATGTATGTGTGTATGAGTATGTGTGAGTATGTGTGAGTGTGAGTGTGTGAGCGTGTGTATGAGTGTGTGTGTGTCCTGCTGCTCCCAGCTCACCCTCTCTCCTCTCCTGGCTCTGTGTGTCCCGTCTGCTCCCTCGTGCGTCCCCTTGACAGCCGTGTGACAGCCTCTGTGAGCACGTTCGTGTTTGAGGCCGTTGCGACTCAGCACCCGCGGCCTGAGCCGTCGCTGCGGCCACTCACGCCCAGCGCGGGCTCCTCCACGCGTGGGGAAGGGAGCTGAGAGGCAAGTGGCCCACTGGCCGGCCAGCCGGGATCCGCGCCCTCAGAGGCCTTCCACCGCGGCGCTCTGCCCATCCCTTTCCCGGCGCTATGGCGACGCCTTCCTTTCGTGGGAGAGAAGCAGGGAAATGCCAGCAGCGGCAGGAAGGTGGGAGGGGTCCGCTGTCTGTGAGGAGGCTCCTGAGGCCCCTCTCGCTCTCTGAGTCAGGCGCCCTGTTCCTGCGTGGGGCGGCAGCCCCCCTCACAGCTGCCTCGGTTTACCCCCACGTACACTCCGGCAGGAGTCGACCAGGACAGGGGCTTTCCTTATCTGTTTGTTTCGGCCCCCCACCCCCCCCCGGCGATGCTCAGGGCTGACTCCTGGCTCTGCACTCAGGGGTCACTCCTGGCGGGGCTCGGGGCACCCTCAGGGGTGCCCTCCCGGCTGCGCTGTGGCTCGGGCCCCTCCTCATCTGTCTAAGGCCCCGTCTGGGGGCGGCCCTAGGACTCGGCATCACGGAGGATTTGTGGGCTGGAGACTGCGTGGGTATGAGCGTGCGCACGCACGTGTGTCTGTGTGCGCATCTGAAAGTTTGTGAGTTTGTGTTTGTGTGTGTGTATGTGTGTGTTGTCTGTGTGAGTGAGCTGGAGCAGGAGGGGGAGCTATCAAACACTGACGCGCGTCTGGCGATGGTGGGGCTTTCGCCCTGTGGGAATGGGGAGATGAGTGGATGCCTCGGCACCCCGCCCACTGTGACCATTGCCCCCTCCCCCGTTGCTGTGAGCTCAGCTCTCAGCCGGGACTGCAGGACGTCATGGCCGTGGGTCTCGCGGTCACCGTCCTGTTTCACAGAGGGGGAAACCGAGGCTCCAGGCACGTAGGAGGAGGTGGAGCTCCTGAGCACTGAGGGGCAGAGTCTGCGGGCGAGGTATGAGGTGGACACAGCATGGCGGGAGGGGTCAGGTGTGGGCAGGCCCGCCCGATCACCAGGCTCTGGCTGCCCGCCCCATGCCACCCACCGGAGCGTCTGTTCAGGGTCAGCGGTTGCCTTCTGCTTGAAACGCAAGGCCTGGGGTTGGCCTGCTGGGGCTGAGTCCTCTGCTAACACCAGAGTGACCGCTCCTGCTGTGTATTGGGCAATCGCTGGCCCACAGCCTCTTCCAGGCAGCCCTCCAGGCTGCACAGAAGCCTCCCTTCCTGGGTTCAGGCAGGTCCTGCCCTTCCGAGTCGTGATCTGGGGCAGGAGGGACGGAGGTGGCCCCAACCCCACCCCCCATGGCTGGATCTGCTGTTCTCGAGGCCAGGCCTGGGTTGTGGGTGCAGACCCCACCTGGGGTTCTCACCAAGACTTGGGCGTGGCCAGGAGGCCCCTTTGCACCAGGAACTCTGCAGACATCCTGCAGCTGATTTTCTGATTTTGATTTTGGGCCATGTTCAGTGATGCTCAGGGGTTACTCCTGGCTCTGTGCTCAGGGCTCACTCCTGGTGGTGCTCGGGGGACCAAATGGGATATTAGGGATGGAACCTGGGTCGACTGCGTGTGAGACAAGCGCTCTCCCCGCTGTGCTGTCACTCGGGCCCCAAACAGTGTATTTTCTAGAAAACAAACAAATGGAAAAACAATAGCTGTTTGTTTTCACATGAAAACACCCAGAGCAATGCTGTGTGATTCCCTCTGTTCTGAAATGAGTGTATTTGCGCATAAATCTGGTTTCCAGTTTTTAAAAAAAATCCTGATATTTTTAATTAAAAAAGTAAGGCGTGCATGTTTTAACACATTATAATATCAAATTACATTTAAAATGTAAATCAGTCCGTGAGAGCTTGTTTTCGGATCTCCTGGGAGTCGTGTGGTGAGAACGAGGCTGGCGGTCTGGTGGGGGGTGCGCAGAGCGGGCCAGGCCCCGGGGTGCCCCTGACCGTCAGAGCTGCCGCTGGTACCACCTCCTCACCCCAGAGACCCCATGACGCCTACCAAGGGCCCTCTGGTACTCTGGGCACCATCGTGCAGACCACAGGTGGACACAGCGTCCACTACTGACTGCTTACTGCCAGAGTCCCCCAGGCCTGGTCATGATCAGTGGGAGGGTTGTGGTCAGAGTCATGGTCAGGGAAGGGTCACGGTCATTGGGAAGGATCTTGGTCAGTGGAGGGTCGTGATCAGTGTGTAGGTTATGGTCAGTTGGAGAGTCATGGTCAGTATCATGGTCAGTGGAAAGATCGTGATGAAAGGAAAGGCTGTGGTCAGTGTTGTGGTCAGTGGGAAGGTTCATGGTTGATAGTAGGGTCTTGGTTAGTGGGAGGGTTGGTCATTGTCATGGTCAGTGGGAATGTTATGGTTAGTGGGGAGGTTGTGGTCATGGGAGGTTCGTGGTCAGTGTCATGGTCAGTGGGAAGATTTGCGGTCAATGGGAAGGTCATGGTCAATGGGATGGCTGTGGTCAGTGGGAGGGTTATGGTCAGTATGAGGATCATGGTCAGTGTGAGGTTGTGGTAAGTTGGAGGACTGTGGTCAGTGTCATGGTCAGTGAGAAGGTTTGTGGTCAATGGGTAGGTCCATGGTTGGTGGGAGGGCTGTGGTGAGTGGGAGGGTTGTGGTCAGTGGGAAAGTTGTGGTCAGTGGGAGGGTCATGTTCAGTGGGAGGGTTGCGGTCAGTGGGAGGGTCGTGGTCAGTGGGAGGGTCATGGTCAGTGGAAGGGTCGTGGTCAGTGGGAGGGTTGTGGTCAGTGGGAGGGTCATGGTCAATGGGAGGGTCATGGTCAGTGGGAGGGTCATGGTCAGTGGGAGGTTGTGGTAAGTGGGAGGACTGTGGTCAGTGTCATGGTCAGTGAGAAGGTTTGTGGTCAATGGGTAGGTCCATGGTTGGTGGGAGGGCTGTGGTGAGTGGGAGGGTTGTGGTCAGTGTGGGAAAGTTGTGGTCAGTGGGAGGGTCATGGTCAGTGGGAGGGTCATGATCAGTGGGAGGGTCGTGGTCAGTGGGAGGTTTGTGATCAGTGGGAGGGTCATTGTCAGTGGGAAGGTCATGGTCAATGGGAGGGTCGTGGTCAGTGGGAGGGTCATGGTCAGTGGGAGGGTCATGGTCAGTGGGAGGGTCGTGGTCAGTGGGAGGGTCATGGTCAGTGGGAGGGTCATGGTCAGTGGGAGGGCCTCCCCAGGTCCAGTGCGCCTCCTTCCCACCTTCCTGTCTTGGTGCTGGCGTTGGGCCCCCAGCCGAATCCTGAGCAGTTCTGTGATTTGGGGGTGATTTATGGAGCGTCTCCGGAACGTTCATTTCCCTTCCTGTAAAAGTGCCTTAATAATAGCATCTGTCTTACGGGGCTGCTTCAGGATTTGGCAAATTAATACATCGGCAGTGCCTACCTGGCCGCTCAGCAAATCTTTGCCATCAATAAGGAATGAAGGCAGGAAGGAGTGTGGCTGAGTGGGGGTGGTGGCGACTGCAGACCCAAGGCAGGGATGACCCCCAGGACCCGAGCCTCGCCCCCTCCCCAACTGGGCCTTGGCCATAGCAGCTGTGCTGGGCGGCGGAGAGGGCTAAGGGCAGCCAGGCTGGACGGGGAACAGAGACAGACGTTAAATCCCCGTTTTCTCATTGGGCATCAGTAATTGGCACAGACTCTAGACACAGGCTATCAGGTGAGGTCATTTCTGAGGGAAGAAGGCAGGAGGCAGCATTGCAGGGGGCTGCCCGCCAGCCGGAAGCCGCCTCCTGTCTTTCCTGGCCTCTTCTGGGAAAGGGCCCTGGAATCGCCCGCATGAGCCAGAGTGATTGCACTGGAGAACATTCGAGTGGGATCCGGGGGCAGTCAGGGCCCCCCCCTCGCTCCCCGGGGTTGTGGATCTGTGCTCACTGCTGGCAGGGCTCTGTGTGGCCAGAGGCAGGTAGAGCTGGGGCCAGAGGGGCGTGGGGGAGCGTCAGCCTGGCTCCAGCAGGGGGCAGGCAAGGCCAGGGAAGTTGGTGGGCAGGGCAGCAGGGGGTGGGGTGGGGGGACGCTAAATTCTGCATCCTAGGGGAATGGCACGGGGTCCCCAGACGGGAGATGACCTGCACCTCCCAGACTGCAGGACCAGGAGAGGCCGCAGAGGTCTTTCTGTGTGCCCCACCCCCCCAGGGCAGGGGGTGGCACTGTCCCTTCCAAGTTTGTCCTGGCACTTCCTTTCATCCTGCCGGTGGGGGTGGGGGGAGGCTTGGCGTCACCCAGACTGGCCAGCTCTGAAGTGATCCCCTCTCCCCACCAGCACACACACACACACACACACACACACACACACACACACACACACACACACACACAGAGCCTTTCTCTCTTGGGAGAATTCAAAGAGCAAAATGCTGCCTTGGTGTAGGTGGGCGAGGTGGGGCTGTCAGACTGGGCTGATTTATTGGCCCCATGGAGCCTTGTTGTCCTGCTCAGGGTCCCTCTTAAGGCTTTAGCCCACAGCGGTGGGGTTCTGGAAACGTGCCACTGCTCTGCCTCCCCATTGGCCGCCGCCCCAGGCCACCACGCAGAGGTTTGGGGTCAGGTGCAGCTGTACAGTGGCTGTTGCTCTGGGTCTTCCGGTCCATAGGGGGCGCTGCTGGGCCACTGGGAGGTTCTCCCCAGGCTTTGTCATAGAGTTGCCTAGAAACTTCTGGAAGCCGGGTAATGTGGGATGGTGCCTGCTGGTGATGAAATTCCACACGCCATCACGCGTGGGCACGTGGGTCTGAGGCATTGAGGGGAGCTTGCACAGCATGCGGTGTTGAGAGCAGAGCCGGCAGGGGGCAGGAGTGGGGGGCTCGTGCCCCAACCCAAAGGAGGGAGACTGAGGCAGGGAGCGAGGGGCTGGCTGGCTTTAGGCTCAGTTTCTCTCACTCCCGCTCTAGCCTTCGCCACAGCACCTGGGTTTGGAAAACACACGCAGGTGTCACCATCACCATGGGGAAAATAAACCATTTTCCCCACCTGGAGGTTTTATTTTGGACTCTGCGTGTGTTCTGGGTGGCACCGGGCAGTGCTCGCTGGACCGGGTGCCGAGGGTTGGAACCAGCCTCTGTGTGCAAAGCCTGTGTGCCTCCAGTGCTTGACAACTGCCCTGGCCCCTACCTGGACGTGGCTGGACATGGACAAACCAAATCCTGCAGGACTGGAGCGACAGGACAGCGGGGAGGATGTTTGCCTTGCATGGGGCTGACCCGGGTTTGATCCTTGGCACACCAGAGGGTCACCTGAGCACCATCAGGAGTAATTTCTGAGCACTGCCAGGTGTGGGTCCATAAAGAAAACAACAACAACAAATGAACAAACAAACAAAAAAACACCAAAACATAACCCCCCCCCCCAACCCAACAAGTAAGCCCTGCAGAAGAAGGTCACGTGCTGTCCTGCCCGCCTGGCTCTGTCCTTCTAGGGCCTGGCCCTCTCTGAGGCCTGCTGAGAGAGAAGCTTCTCTCCTGTGGAGCCGGAGATGCTCAGGAGGCCTTGGGCCTTGGGTGGAGGGGCTTGTTCGTCCATGGGCGTCTGAGAGTATAGGGCCCGGCCTATGTCTGGGGGGCCCCTGGCAACCTCCCAGCACCCTGTTCCTGGTTCTACTGGCAGCTTTTATCTCTGCTGCACCCCCTCCCACCCCCCCGCCAACCGGCCCTGATCCCTTTAATTGAGATCAGAGATAAATATAGTGGGCCAGGAAGGAGGAGAGGGAGGAGGCCGAGTTTTAATTTGCAGCATTTCCCATTAATAACAACTTCTAATTAAAAAGCCTCCTTTCTCCTGGCCCAAGACTGAGGGAAGCTTCTCTGCGGGTCGGACTGGCGGGACCCGGGTGCTGGGAGCGGTGGGTGTGCTCGGCCACCAGCTGTGACTCCTGTCTGCCCGGAGGAATCAGGGCGTCTGGGGCGGGGTCCGGGGGAGCCTCTCTCCACTGCGGTCTGGGGGCTCCCAACCTTCCCCAGGCAGATGGCAGCGGCCAGGGCAAGGTGCCTGGTGAGGCACAGACCAGCCGGAACCAGGGGGACCTGCTCTGGAACTTTGAGAAGCAACGCCCTGTGCCTCAGTTTCTTCCCCAAGCTTGTCTGGGGTCTGTACACCCCAACGCTGTGTGTGTGCTGGGGGGCCTGTTGGTCTCTGCGGTTCCCACGTTGCTTGCTCAGGTCGGCTAACGCAAGAACCGGCTGGTTGATTCTCTCGGGGTACCTTGGGGTGCTTTGGTAGTTGACGGCCCAGAGTAGAAGCCCAGTGGTCAATGTGGAGGTCGGAAGGGCTGGTGGACTGTGAGTGCCCCCTGCCCCTGCTGTCCCGGGGGTGTGTGTCCCTTGCGTGCCCTGTGGACATCTCGGAGGTTTGTCTGAACTTGCCAGCCCCGTCCCCTGTCCTGTCCTGCCTATCGGCAGAGCCGGTCACTGGCAGTAGGTGTCTGTCAACTTCTGTCCTTCTGTCCTCATTCAGCCTGAACCCCTAAAGGCTGACGGAAACCTCATGCCCTGGTGCCTGACCCCCTTGAGACCTCCCTGCTGTGCCCAGTGACTGGGGGGATGCAGGGAATGCAGGTGAGCTCAAGGGGCGCTCTTGGGCCTGGTCATGCCCCCCTTTCCCGGGCAGTCACCGAATGCCATCAGTGCCATCCAGGCAGGCTCAGGCCTGTATTTGAAGAGGGACTTGGGGGATCCACAGAGCCCTGGGTGGGCGGCTAGTCTCACCTTTCAAGAACGCTGACCTCTGGCCTTGTGTCACTTCCTCTAAGCGCCCGGTGGCAGCTCTTTATCAGATCCAGGAGGACAGGACAGCAGAGAGGGCGCTGGCCTTGCACGCAGCTGACCCGGGTTCCATCCCCGGCATCCCATCGTGTCTCCTGAGCCTGCCAGGAGCGAGCCCTGGGCACCAGTGGGTGTGACCCAAACAAACAAAGAAAGGAGAGAAGATTCTCCAGGGGGGTGGTCGGCCTGAGGCTGGAACCCGCAGGTCTGGAAGCCCAGCACGGCTGAGCCCCGTGCCGCACCCCTTGGTTCCTGGGAGCTGGGTGAAGCCGAGCCCCCGCCCTGGCCCCGCCCCCACTGTCCCCACCCTCCGGAGCTGGGTGCCAGCTAATGGACCGCTGGAAGGGGGCCACCCGGCAGCGGCTCCCCGCTCCCCAGGATACCCACCCGGGGTTCAATGAAGGGGCCGTTACCCATCACCCTGCCACCCTATCCAGCGCGCCATCCTGACCCTGCCCCGTGGCCGCCGCCCGCCCGGCCCTCTCGCCGGATCCCACTGCCTCTGCTGAAGCGCAGCAGCTGCTGCTTATAAACAAACATATTGATCATCCAGATATGGGATGTCAGGGACTTAATTCATGAATGAAGTGCGCTTTAAGAGTGCCCGCTGGGAGCGGGCCCCGCTTAAAGGGCCAGTGACCACCGGAGCACGGGCACTGAGGTCGCTGGGCACCACATGCAGGCTCCCTTGCCTGCCCTCTGCCCTCCTCCTCGGGGACTCTTGGGGGACCGACAGGCCGTGGCCAAGGCGGTGGTGGGGGGCGGTTGGAGGGGGAGGAGGAGGGGTCGCAGTGGGGAAGGAGGCAGGAAAGAGGAGGGGGAGGACGGGGGGAGGAGTCCAGCCTCGTTCCTGGCTCAGGCCCCTGTGCCCGAAGGATGGAGAAGGTGCCTCGTCAGGCTGTGGCACTGCCAGGACCCTGGGGCCCTCCGGCTGGTTCAGGGGTTCCAGCGTCCTGGTGGACTCTTCCTCAGCACCTGTGGCACCTGGGTACCAGAGACTCGTCATGGGAACCTCAAGTAAAGATTCCTTGTGGTCTTTTTTTTTGGAGGGGGAGGGGTGTTGGGCCATACCAAAAAAAGATGGTGCTCGGGGTTGACTCCCGGCTCTGTGCTCAGGGACCACTCCTGGCATTGCTCAGGGGAGACTATGGGGTGTGGGGACGGAACCTGGGTGGAGTGTGTGCAAGGCCAGTGCCCTCCCCGATGTGCTGTCGCTGTCCCCCAGCTGCGTGACCTCGGGCTTATTATTTATTTATTTATTTATTTTATTTATTGCAGGACCATCTGTGAACGAACTCCCCAAGTGCTGCCCTTGACCTGCTGGGCCTGGACGGGTGGGGTGTATGTGTATATATGTGTGTGTGTGCGTGTGTGCGTGTGCGTGTGTATGTGTGTATGTGTGAGAGCGTGTGTGTGCGCATGCATGTGCCTGCATGTGTCCGTGTGTGCATGTGTGTGTGTGTGTGTGTGTGTGTGTGCGCTAGTATGTGAGGGATTAGCCTAGAATCTGTGCCCGACACATCTCCAGGCTGCTACAGGTCGGGAGGGGGCCCAGGGGGCTGTTTGAGGACCTCCTACCCCAGCATATGCCCTGCAGGAAAAGGGGGTTTGAGGCTCTGTCAGCTGGGAGAGCTGCGGCCCCAGCCCAGATGGAACCGCGCATTGGCTGAGAGCAGGCGGAGGAGAAACAAAGCTTTGGGGCTCTCTTAGCTGAGACCCCTGCCCGCCAACCCACCCTTTCCCACCCAGGGACAACGGTCGCTCCCCGGGCCACCCTCGGAAAGATTTAAATACCCAATTAATCAATGGAATATTCCATTAGCAGCATAATCAGTTGCCATCGCCCTGATCTATAGTTACATCTCAGCTGGGCCTCACAAATTGATTCCTGATGAAGTTCTAATTGACTGGACCGGCCAGTAAAAGGCCGCTTGGCGTTGATTGAAATGCCTGGCGAGCAGTCCCTGGGGGGTCAGGGCCCTCGGTTGGGGGGCACAGGGGTGGGAGGGAGGGGCTTGATCTACGCCCGTCCGCCTGCTGCCACCTCACCCCAGCTGGAGGCCCGGCAGGAGGCAGCCACCCAGCCCTCGCTGGACTGTGTGTGGCCAGCATGGGATTGTTCCGGAGACCTCGAACTCATGCCTGCTTTAAAGGGTCTTGAGGAGGGGCTGGGGCGATAGTCCAACAGGGCGGACGTTTGTTCTACATTCGCTGACCCGGTTCGATCCCGGCATCCTATAAGGTTCCCTGAGCACTGCCGGGAGTGATTCCCAAATGCAGAGCCAGGAGTCAGCCCTGAGCATCGCCAGGTGTGGCCCCCTAACAACAATGCTGAAACCAAAGCAAGTGAAACCTTCCAAGGAACTCAGGGGGGCTGGGTCACTGCAAGGAGCCAGCCTCTCGGACCCTGTGCTGCTGTGGCGCCCCCTGGCCCTACCTTTGCCAGCTCGACTTCTCTGTGCCTTCCCCGCCCACCCCGGCAGAGCCCAGAGCTCCCTGGGTGTGTGTGGGGGGCAGGGACCTAGGGCTACAGCTCCTCGCATCCTGATGCTCTTTCTCAGGCGCAACTAGGTCAGGGAAGGCTCCAGACTCCCCTTCTGCCTGGACTCTCAGTGGCTCCCAGGCGTGAGGCCTGGGCTGGGCCATTGGACGCTCAGAGTTAGGGGGCCCGGGCTGTGGAGCCCCGGGGGGGGTCCCAGGGCCATGCGTGTGGGGGGCCGTGCGTGTTTCTGGAAGCGCTGAGTCACGCTGTGGGAAGGCGCTGGCCTTTTGGAGCCTTTGACAGGCCCTGGATTATTTTAAGGTGCGAGTCTCAGCCCTGCCTTTTCCCCCCACACCTCCCCAATACTTGCTAATCTCCCTCTTAAATAGGGAAAAAATAGCCAGCCCGGGCCGAGGCTCAGCCAGCCGCAACAGCCTCTCCGCTGCCCCATGCTCCTCCTCGGCTCGGCCGCGGGCCAAGGAGGGGCTGATTCCAGGTCCCAACTGGGCCACTCTGGCTCCAGGAGTGTCTGGAGGAGGGACAGTGCTCCCCTGGGGAGCAGCCGACCCCCCGGGAGGTGTGGTCTCCTTTCCTCGTCTGCACCCACAGAACACTGCTGCTCCTTCCAGCCTCACACCCCGAAACTCAAGTCTCCGGGTTTCTGCCTCAGCTCAGGCCTGTAGGCCTGGGGGTCGGGGTCGCCCCTGGAGCTGGTCTCAGTTCTTCATGGTCTGTCGCTTCCTCAACACACGAGTATACACTCATGTATACACACACACGTGTACACATACTCTCATATACACACATACACATGCTCTCATATACACACATGTACGATATATCCACAAGGATACCACATCCACACATCAGACACTCCAGCGTGCACATTCACACACACAGACACATACAGGCACATCCATATACTTATGCGTATATGTGTACTCACATACACACACCACATACATCCATTCACGTACTCACTGTATGCACACTCATAGACACGTGTGTAGAATACACTTACACATGTGCATGCAGACAGCCACATGCATAAACATTCACATGCACATGTGAACACACTCATGTTACACAAATACTAACATACACTCATGCAAATATACTCACATAAACATGGATGCATAATCATACACATGTCTGTGACTTACATACATAAACATGTTCTCACGCAGATACACAGACACAAACACAGGGTCATATATACACACTTATACACAGTCACACACATACACAGTCACACGTGTATATAGTAATACAAGTCACACACGTTCACACACATGCATATATACACAGCCACACACACATATCCAGCCACACACATCTCCAGTTATACATATGCCTATTTATATGAATACATTGGCACATCACATTCACACATATGTACAGTTACACATACACACATCCACAGTCACACATATACAAAGTCACACGTAAACATACTAGCCACACATCCACAGTCACACCCACATTCACACACATATACACAGTTACAGATATACACAGACACAACACGTTAACACATAGCACATTAACACATGCACAGCTGCACACGTATTCACACATATGCATAGCCACACACACACATGCACCCCTGTTATCTGTTTCCCTGGAGTTCCCTACTGACACAGCAGGCACCCGGGCCTGTCTCTGCGCATGGGAAACGTGAAGCTCGTGCGTGCACCCATGGGCTCAATCATCCCCCCAGAGCCTCCTGGCTCAGACCCACCCCTGAGCTTGGAAGCCGCAGGGGCTGTGGGACGAAGTCTCCAGCCCGGCTGGGCCGGGGACCTTCACCATCATGTCCCGGCGGCCTCTCTGTGTGGTCCCCGTCTGCGTGGATGTCCCTGGGTCCTGCCCTCTGATGCCGCACCCGGGTTGGGGGCCCAGGGCATGGACCCCCTTTCTGACCCCAGTCCCCAACATGCGGGAAGAGGAGGACGGCAGCGTGGGCCGGGGAGCACTGAGGTCTGAGTCCCTCCTCAGGGAGTCCGATGGGGGCTGGGGAGAGTGGCGCCCCCAATACGCAGGCGCTGCAGGCGGGGGTGTGAGCACCTGTCTCTGAAGCTTGGTGTATGGGTGGCAGATGCAAGTGGCGGCGGGAATGGGGGTGTCCGGCCCCGAGTGTGTCACAGAAGCCCACGGAGAGCCGGGGCGGATGGGAGCAGATCATTAATCGTTGTTAATATGCCGGGGTTTGACAGCCGGTTTATTTTTACACCGGGCCCAGACGCGCCTTGCCTCGCACGTGCTCCCGGGTTCCGGGAGAGAAGGGGGCCGGGGAGTGGGGCGCCCTCTCCTCTGCCACCACCCACACGCCGGGCACCCCGGGCTCTTTCTGCCCACCCCCACGTTCTCCATGCCTGGAGCTGAGGGAACCCTTCCGAGCAGGTGCCCAGCCTGGCTGACACCCCCAAACCTTAACTCCTTTATGTTATTGTTGGTATTTTGGAGGGGATCCCTGTTGGTATCCAGAGTCTCAGGCCCCTCCCGCCAATGCTCCAGTGCCCCAGGCTGAGGATAACATGGTGTGGGGGATTCCTGGGCTCCCCCCAGCAGTAGTGTTGGGGGTTTTAGTGCCGCGTCCTGCGCTGTCCTGGTGGAGCCTTGGAGCTGGGTTCTACTGCAGGACCGGTGAAGTTTGGGGGGCGAGAAGGCTCTCCTTTCTGACAGCCACTGAGATCCCAGGTTGGACTTCGTGATGGGCTGGAGTGACCTGCAAGGTCATTGCAGAGATACGTGGTATCACCCTCCCGGCCCAAGCTAGGGCCCTCACACAGTGTGGATCCCTGCACTTCCTGGAACAGAGGGGAGATAGGATTGGGGCAACCCACACCCTGAGAGACCCCAGCCCCCGTGCCCTCCCAGGTCCAGGCTTCCCGAGACTGCCGAGGCTGCGACTCTGTGTCCACGCCCGCCTCACTCTGTGGCCCCACAGGCCCCTTACAAGTTCAGGGCCCCTTCCCACATCGAACACGGGGAGAGGGCTGGGCCTTCTGTCCTCTTTGCTCTGTTTGAGCAGAGTGGTGTGTGCCCGCATGTGTGCATGTGAGTGCACACGTGTAATGTGTGTATCCCATGTGCATATGAGTGCATGTCTGTGTGTGAGTGCATGTGAGTTCACACATGTGTGTGTCTCCACGTGCATGTGAATGCACGTCTGTATAACATGGGTACGTGTGCGCGTGTGGGTGTGTGTCTGTGTGTGCCTATGAGTGTGCCCATGTGTGTGCATGTGTGTGCGTGTGTGTGCATGCGTGTGCGAGTGTCTGCACTGCTCGCCCCTCTGGCGTTGGTATCTGACACCCCCCCTCCTGTCTCTGGGGTTGAAGTAGCTGCTTTTCAGTCCGCCGAGCTTAGGGGCCCGCAGTCATCACCTGCCCCTCCCTGCCCCGCCTGCTGCCTGCTTTGTGGGTGTGGCTGGTGTCGGTCACGTTCAAAAGCACGAGTCACGTGGCCCAGCCTGTCCCTGGCCCTGACTCTGACCCACCTGAGATAGGTGTGGGGGTGCTGGGGCTGGAGGCGGGACGTCCCTTCCCCGGGCTGCTGGGCTGGGGTCGCCCTTTTCTCCTTGCAGGGGTGGAGAAAAGGGTGCCAAACTGTCCCCCGCGGGCTGTTTGGAAACTGCCCGGCCCCCAGGGGTTGGAGTGTCCTGTCCCGTCTCCCCCCTTGGCCTGGCCACGTCCCTCGGGAGCTGAGGGGCCTCTTCTCTCTGGCTTGGGGGCTGCTTCTCTGCTGCTCTTTGGACATGGACTTCTCAGGGTACGGGGAGGGGGGTTGGCTGGAATCCTGGATGGACCAGCCAGAGCCGAGGGTGCTGGGTCCCCTCTGCTGTAAACAAGCCCCCTTGTACACACTTGGGTCAGTCCCTGACCTCCATGGGGCTCCCTGGAACCCCCAACTCCCTGGGGCCTGGGTTTGGGGGGTGCTTGATGGGCCATCACATGGGGGTTCTCCTAGGAGAGGGTGGGTCTGTGTTGAGAATATTCCCCAGCATGGGGGGACCCTCGGAGGGCGGGCCCTGATGTGTAGGCCCCGACTTCTGTGGGCCGCGCCCCTGCTGCTGTCTGTCCACTCTCTGGGCTCTGCTCCCCCTTAGCGTGGGGGCGGGCGCTGCGTCCATCTCCGCTCTGGCCAGTGAGGATCTGTTCTTCGATGCCCCCTGACGCAGGACACGGCCCTGTTTGCTGTTTGAGGACTCCATGCCCCCTGCCCGGGTATGTGGCCCCTCCCTCCTGCGGTGATCCCCCCACTGCCCCTCCGTGCCCTGGAGGCCGTGTCGGGGTGTTGGGTGTATTTTCACTCCGCCCCACACTTCAGAGGTGCCGGTACATTCTAAAATAATGAGCCTGACCCCTGGGGGCGGAAGACAGGAGGGGGCCTCACGGGACCGCTTGGCCACTGCGTCACGGAGCAGCTGGATCCTCTCTCCCGCGGGGGCTCGAGACCCCAGACCCCAGCTCCCACAGAGACCTGGAAGGTGGGCGCAGGCTGGGGTCAGGCCCTGGGTTCCCAGGACCCCCATCCCTGCACTGGGGCATCCTAAAACCCTTCACATGAGGGGCTCTGCAGGGAGATGACAGAGCAGCCCTGCGTCTGGTGGGCTTCCAGCGAGTGCCTCTGGGGGCCCGGTACTTGCTGGCTCCCCCAGACCCTGCATGGACAGCCTGGCCTCCAGGATACTTTCCATGCCCCTATACCTGTGGGCCTCCCCCCTCAGCCGCCAGATCGGAGTGGGGTGGCCCAGGGGCTGGGACTGGGACTGCAGCCAGCAGCTATGCCCGCGGGATGCACAGACGCGGCTGTTTCCCACCCTGACCTGTAGGCCCGGGGCTTTGTACTGACCCCAGCGCCCAGCTTCGCTGGATACAGCACTAGGGGTGCGGGGTGTTGGGGTGGGGAGGGTAAGCGGGTAGGGAGCTGGGAGAGGATGGAGGGGCTGGTGGCAGCCACCTTCTCGGGTCCCTTCTGTGGGCCATCCGGCTTCTGAGGCTCCCTGAGGGGTGATGAGTCTCTGGACTTTCTGCCCCCAAGGCCCAGTGTGTTTGGGGCAGCCTCCAGCCCCTGGAGTGTCGTCCTGGCCCCCCACATCGCCCCCAGGAGCTCTGGGCCCTTTGACCCGGCCCCTCCCACGGACTGTCTCCCTGCTTCAGTCAGAAATTCAATTTGCAAAGATTTTCTCTGACCTGGGCCAAGAGCCCCTGCGGTCTCTCCGACTGCTGTTGAGGCCACGGCCCTCTTCCCCCCTTCCCTTCCTCTTGTCCCTCCCCTCCCCTCCACTTCCCTCCCTCCCTCCTTGCAGATTTCTTGGATGAAATTGATTCTCATCCCAATGCAGCTGAGAGCAGTGGGTACCAGGGTGCGTCTTCACTGGCAAACCCTCGCCCTCCTCAGGGGACCTGGGTCTGCTCACCTGCAGATCTGGTGTGCACATGTGTGGGCATGCTGCTTGTATGTGCATGTGTGTATGTGGATATGCTGGCATGTATGGGTATGCCTGGGCATATACATGTATGCAGGCATGTACATGCATGATATACCAATGCATGTGTGTGTACATGTATGTGTGTATGCGTGGTTTGGTCCTTTTTATCTTCAGTACAAAGAATCTCACATACCTATGTATGTGAGGTGGTTGAAATGTGTAGAATGAGTGAATGGAAGTGCTGAGGAATGTCTGGGTGGATGGGCGGATGGATGGATGAATGGATGGATGGACAGATGGATAGGTGGGTGGATGGATGGATGGGTAGGTGGGTGGATGGTGGATGAATGGATAGGTGGATGGATAGATAGGTGGACGGATGGTTGGGTAGGTGAGTGGATGGATGGATGGATGGATGAATGGTGGATGGATGGATGGGTAGGTGGGTGGATGGTGGATGAATGGATAAGTGGATGGATAGATAGGTGGACGGATGGATGGGTAGGTGAGTGGATGGATGGATGGATGGATGGATGAATGGTGGATGGATGGATGGGTAGGTGGGTGGATGGTGGATGAATGGATAAGTGGATGGATAGATAGGTGGACGGATGGATGGGTAGGTGAGTGGATGGATGGATGAATGGTGGATGGATGGATGGGTAGGTGGGTGGATGGTGGATGAATGGATAAGTGGATGGATAGATAGGTGGACGGATGGATGGGTAGGTGAGTGGATGGATGGATGGATGGATGGATGGATGAATGGTGGATGGATGGATGGGTAGGTGGGTGGATGGTGGATGAATGGATAAGTGGATGGATAGATAGGTGGACGGATGGATGGGTAGGTGAGTGGATGGATGGATGAATGGTGGATGGCTAGATGGACGGGTGGATGGATAGATTGTGGATGGATGGATTGGTAGATGAATCGGTGATGAATGGATGTGGAATGGATGATGGGTTCATTATAAATGGTGGGTGGATGAAGCATGGACGGATGGATGGTGGTTGGATGTTGAGTGGACAAGTGGACGGGTGAGCTTGCAGGTAGCTTGCTGGGCAGGTGGCTGGAGAGAAGTTGTATGGAAAGGCAAGTTGGCGGGAGAAGGATGGATGGATTTATAGATAAACTAATGAGCGGTTGTGTGATTTGATAAATGTATGGGCGGGTAGAGAGATGAATGGGTGAATGAAGCCATGTCCGGGTGGATGGATAAATGGGCAGCAGCTCGGCAGATGGATGAGTGGGTGGATGGGTGGGTGGACGGGTGGGTGGTCCTGGGTGGAGAGGTGTGTGGGCCGGTGGATGTGCAGGTGTGGAGGGAGGGGTGAACTCATGATGGCGTCAGGGACAAAGGCGCGGAGAGTGTGTGTGTGCAGTCTGAAGGGAGGGGCGGGTGGACGACTGGGCAGCTGGGTGGATGAGAAGGGTGGATGGATGGGTGGAACGAGGGTGATCAGAAGGTGTGGGGGGTAGCCAGAAGAGGGGCACCCATCTCATTCGGACATCTGGGGAGAGCGAGACAGAACCAGTTTGGGCCCCCAAGGGCCCACCCTCATTTATAAGGCAAACAGTCCCCGGGGACCCTCCCTCTGGGTCTCCTGGGCCTTAGATACCCGCATCCCCCATCAAGGTTGGGTCAGGCTGGCTATTTATTATTCATTTATTGTTTTAAATATTTATCTATTTCCTTGTTTGTTTTGGGGACACTCCCGGTGATGCTCAGGGGACCCTACGGGGTGCCGAGGATGAAACCCAGGTGGCCCTGTACAAGGCAGGCGCCTTCCCTGCTGTCCTATCGTTCTGACCCCTATTTTTTTTTTAATTTAAAAATTTGGTTTTGGGACTGGAGCAATAGCACAGCAGGTAGGGCATTTGCCTTGCACACGGCCAATCCGGGTTTGATTCCCAGCAATCCCATATGGTCCCCTGAGCACCGCCAGGAGTAACTCCTGAGTGCAGAGCCAGGAGTAACCCCTGTGCATCGCCAGGTGTGACCCAAAAAGCAAAAAAAAAAAATTTTGTTTTGTTTTGGGGGCCACTCCTGGTGGCGCCTTCTGGAGCGTATGGGGTGCCAGGGGTCGAACCCAGGTTGGCTGTGTGTGCACTGAGCAATCCCTCTGCCCAAGACAGGCCGTGCAATTGGGATTGTCAGGTCTTCTTTCAGTGAGGGGAACTTATTCTGCATTCCAAGGGGACTTGGGGGGTCCTCGGGGCTCAAGCCCTGGGGAAGGGAGGGCGGGGGAGGAGCCAGGGATTCTGGGAAAGCCACCAGTGGGCAGAGGCGTGCCTGCTGGGGCGGGCCTGGCTGCCCTGAGCCGGGAGCGTGGGTGTTAACCGCGGCCCCACTCCAGGCTCCCGGGAACCTGATGAGCGGGAGGCTTCCTAAATTAGAATCCGTGTGAGAAAGCTGGGGTCACACCTTGGAGCAGGGGTCAAGAGGGGGCCGACTCAGCTGGGCGGTTCCACCCTGCCCCCCTGCCGGCCTCCAGGACAGTAGGGCTGTTTGCTGTGGGGAGTGGGGGTGGGGGAGCCCAGTCCAGGGCCTGCATCCCTCCTGCCTGGCCTCTGGGACCTCAGAGCTAAGAGGGCCTGTCTGTTACTTCCCACACGCTGGGGGCATCTCATGGGGCAGGGGCAGGCGGGCAGGGCAGCAGACACTCTCTCCCCGCCTCTGCCCACCCCCCAGTGCCTCTGCGGTCAGGGCAGGGAGCAGGCTGTGGGAGAGGAAGGGCCAGAGAGGCAGGCTTGCTGGGTACGAGGACAGCTTTGCTGGGGAGCTTGGGGAGATGGGGGCCTCGCCTGGCCGTGTCTGGGGGTCTCCGTGCTCAGGGGACCCTGTGGTGCCAAGACCCAAATCTGGGCCTCCCCCCTGCAGAGCCTGTTCCTTGGTGTCCTCCCACCTGTGTTTTTATTTATTTATTTTTTGGGGGAGGGGTTGGACCACACCCAGCGATGCTCAGGGGTTCCTCCTGGCTCCACACTCAGGAATCTCTCCTGGTGGGGCTCGGGGGACCCTATGGCATGCGGGCGATGGAACCTAAGTCAGCCGCATACAAGGCAAGCGCCCTCCCGGCTGTGTTATCACTCCAGCCCCATCCCCCTCCTGTGGTTTTCTTTTCGTTTCTGTGTTTGGTCACATACCCGGTGATGTTCAGGGCTGACTCCCGGCTCTGCATTCAGGATCAGTCCTGGCATTGCCTGGGGGACCCTCCGGGATGCTGGGGATAGGACGTGAGTCTGTTGCCTGCAAGGCAGGTGCCCTCCCCGCTGTCCTATTGCTCCAGCCCCACCTGTGTTTTTGAGGCATGTCCAGTGTGCCCCTTTCTGCAGCCGTCCGTGTGGGCCAACTGGCCTGGAACACTGTGGGATCAGGGGCACCAGCTCCCCAAGGAGGCAGAGGGCCACCAGGACTGCCCAGCTTGCTGTTGGCACCACTGCTGCCCATCCCCCCAACACACACACACACAGAAGGGAGATACAGCTGATGAACTTGTCTTAACATCCTCTGCCCTCCAGTGGGCCGGGGCAGGGAGAGCCTCTGGGACCAGAGTCCTGGGCATCATGGTGCTGTGGCCACAACATCTACCCCAGGTGGAGACAGATCCCTGATGTCCTGTCCAGGGCTCGGCCAGCCTTACAGTCCAGCGGGGCAAGTCCCTGGGCCGGCAGCCAGCCTCTGTGTGGGGGTGTCCATTTCACCCTGGCCGATAGGGTCATTGGCTGATTGGCAAACTGGCCTG
The DNA here is from genome assembly GCF_029834395.1 of Sorex fumeus. Taxonomy (NCBI): domain Eukaryota; kingdom Metazoa; phylum Chordata; class Mammalia; order Eulipotyphla; family Soricidae; genus Sorex; species Sorex fumeus. The sequence goes on along the minus strand of NW_026606081.1, from coordinate 56,882,233 downwards.
AGCGAGTGGAGTCGGACTTATCTCGGGCAGCGTGTGTGTATGTGTGTGTGTGGAGGGGGGTTGCGGGGGTCACACATGGGTGCCTGTGGGCATGTGTCAGAACCCGGGGACAGTAGGTGGCTGGAGGCTGAGGCTGGTGCATCCCTGAAGCTCCGAGCAGGCCTGTGAGTGGGTCGTGACCCTCTGGGCTGGGCAGGATGCTCTGTGGCTCGGGGTTGGGGGGCACCGTGGAGGAAATGGGCATTTGGGCCAGCCGCACCCACCAGGGGTCCCCAGGAAACAGTGCAGACTTGGAACCTTGCCTGGAGTAAACTTGGGGGAGCTTTCTGCCTGTCCACAGGGCGTCTGCAGCCAAGAACCAGTGAGAGCCCCCTCTCCGATGCCCTGCTGGTGCCCGCCTGCCCCCTGGCATCCTATGGGGAGCGAGGACTGGGTGTCCACCCGCACCGGGAGGGAAGGGGCTCAGAGCGGCCTTCCCCGCAGAGGGGGGGGCTGTCGAGTGTCTCTGCGGCGCCCCAGCCCCTTTGTTAAGCAAACACAGAGGCCCTCCACTTAGCAGAAATAGCTCGGGCGCGCGGGGGAGCGTGTCCACAAGCCCATTTGCCGCGGAGGTGTCAGAAATAAATTTTACCACTGGAGTCGGCAGCATCTGACGAGTGAATTATTCAGTGGGGCGCTGCGTCCCTCTGACCTCATTAGTAACCCCGAGGTGAGGGGGATGCATTAGCGTAACCGCCAGGCCTGGCGCGCGGGCGAGCGGGGGCATTAGAGAGGAGGAAAGTGCTTTACCAAGAATCACAGAGCGACTCATAAACCCGGGGCGCATTGTTAAACCCGGGCCCGCAAATAAACAGGCAGACGGTGCGGGGGGAGGGGCGGCGGGGCGGCCCTGGGCACCCTGGCCTGGGCTGGGCTGTTGGTTTGGGGCATTCAGCCCCTTCGGAAGAGCCCCCAACACCTTCCAGCCTCTCCTCAGCCTGAGCACCCCCTCCCAGCAGGGGGGCTGCCCGGTGGGTGTGGCCCAGGTGGAGGGGGGACCCACCTGGCTCTTCTCTTCGCCCCCTGACAAAGGTTCTGTCTGGGAGCCATGCCGGGTGGACCAGCGGGCCCCTGGTCCGGGGATGAGGCTGCTGTCCCTTCCTTTGCCCCCTGTCCTACCCGCTTCCTGAGGTCCTTGGGCCTAGGGGTGCTCCAAAGTCCCCCGGAGCAGTGGTGTGGAGGCAGGGTTGAGGGGCTACGGAAAGGCCCCCCACCCCCCTCCCCAGACCCCGCATGCTCAACCCTTGGGGGTCTCTGTCCCTTTCGGGGCAGGGGTGGGGGGCCGTCGCCTGATCCCTAACAGATGGGCTGGTAGCTCTGACCCCCAGGAGGGGACTCGGTGACCCAACAGTGCCGAGCGACACTTGCTGGACAGTGGCCACCAACTGTGAGGTGCCTGCAGCTGCCCTGGACTCCCCAAAAGCCCTCAACACGGGCCGAAGGAGTCAGGGCCCTGGGCGGAAGCTGCTGAGGCTGGGGAGGGGCCGACTGGAGTTGGGGGCTGCCCCCCGGGACCCCGGCCCGGCCCTGGTGAGCGAGGGCGACTGTGCGGTCGGGTCTGTTTGCTCAGCGCCCTGGCAAATGGACGCTAAAAGGCTTTGTGGTTCGGTGGTGGCCGGCCGCGCTCCCCTCCAGCCGATTGCTCATCCATTTCTGGGCCGCCACAAACCCTGGGCCAGGCTGGCAGCCTCGGCTGGGCCTGGCACTGGGTCCTAGCGCTGCCGGATCTGGTCTGCAGCCACCCCCTGGACCCCCACCCGGGGTCGCCCCCCCCCCACCGTGGCCCCTGGGCTAACTTCTGTCCTAACCGGGAGGGGCCTGAAGCCTGAGTAGTTCTGCAGGACCCCCCAGGGGCAGAGGGAGCGGCTGGAGTGTGGGTGGGGGTCCCCAGAAGCAGCCCAGGCCCATGCCTGGCTCCAAGCCTCGGGTGGAGGGTGGTGAGGCCCAAGCCGGGTGTGGGGGGCACTGACCCCCTCCTGCAGCTCATCCATCGGGCTGTCCAGGATGGAGCCTTGGAGGAGCAGGGAGAGTCACTGTGTCGCCAGGTGCCGGGAGGGCTGGGGCGGAGGGTTCAGCTCAGGGCGAGGGGGGCACGGCTGGGGGTGAGCTGCCTCATGCCTTGGAGTCCCAGGTCAGTGCTGTGTGTCCATGTGGCAGAGGCATGCCGGCTGCCTGCACCCACTTCCTGCTCGGGACCCCCAGGGAGCCTTCATCCTGGGCATCTCTGTTCCAGCCCGGGTGAGGCCACACACCAGCTTGCATGGCCCCTGTCTGGGGACACCTGTGGCCTCCCTCTGCCATCACCCCTGGGGTGTGTGATGTCCCCCTGAGTGCCGCCCAGCAGGCCTCCCTGCCGCCACATTTCCTCCCGAGCCCACGGGCATCCATGGACAGAATGCGGGAGACCAAGCACCCACCACGGGCACACAGAAGGGGCGGTGCCCAGCCTGGTCTCCCCTGACCGTGGTGCTGCGCTAGGAGTGAGCCCAGCACCTGGCAGGACCTGCAGGGGCCCCGAGAGGGTCAGGGCGGCCACTCCAGGTCGAGTGCCTGGAGTGAGAACCAGAGCCAGGCGTGGGAAGAGGGGGCATTGGGGTGACTGACTGGGCCCCCAGACCCCACCCCCCGGAGGCCTCCTCGCCCTTCTGTGGACACAGAAAGCATTTGCAACGAGGCATCATCTGTGGTCCTGGTCAGCCCTGATCGCCGCCTCCTCCTCCTCCTCGTCTCTTTGCTCTCCCAGCAGAGAAGAGTTGGGGGAGGGGGCACCCGGGCAGGCCCGTCCACATGGCCAGACCCAGGCCCTGCTCAGGAGGGGCTGCGACAAGAGGGGAGAAGGGTCAGGTGGGGGTTTCTGCAGGTGGCAGTGAGCAGGGTGGTGGGCCCGTGGGCTCGAGGGCAGTCGTGTGTGCAGAGGAAGGCGAAGGCCTGGCCTCGCTGAGGGTCCTCGGGCGCTGAGCCTCAGTGTCCCGACAGCAGATTCAACTCTGACCTGTCCAGGGCCTCCTGCCCCGCCCCGCTGTCTGCCCTCCTGCCCCTCTGGTACCTGCCCCTCTGGTTCTGTACCCAGACCAGGGGTCCAGCGGGGGGGGGGGGGGGGGGGGGGGGGGGACCTCCAGTTGGGGTCTTCACAGCGCCACCGCATTGCCCCTTTCAGCCGGCAGGTGGCGCTAGACGCCAGGCGGGCCTTGCTGGAGCCGGTGGATGGAAAGGGAGGGGGGAAGGAGGGCGGGGAGGACCCGCAGTCCTCATGAGGGTCACTTTGGACACTGGCCACTGCGTCAAGCTCCCTGGGAATGGTTCGGGGCGGTCCTGCTTGGACTGCCAGCGACTCCTCGAGGCCAGCTCCTACTGACCGCTGCCCACCTGCTGCTATCCTCCAGGGGACCAAGGGACGGGCAAAACTTGGACAAGTAGCGGCTGGAGGGCGGGGAGTGGGCGCCCCAGAACCCCAGGGCTCTGCCGGGTCACCCCCTCCTGTTTCTCCACGTCCTGAGGAGAAGCAGACCCGGCTCCTGCCTCTGCATCTCTGCCTGACCCTCACTGACTGTCACTCTGTCTGTCTGTCTATGCCAGTGTGTGTCTTGGACGCGGCCATCGAGGTCTAGTAGGGCTGCAGACCTCGGGCCATGGAGCTCTGATGTCCCTCAACCTGCTGGTGGCTCTGCGTGTCCCCTTCTGCTGGGTCCTTCCCCGGGGAGGTGGAGGCCGGCGACGTCCCCCCACGAGGCAGCTTCTGAAGATCCTGCCGGGACCCTCCACGGAGTCAGCACACTGGTCTCGGGAAGGCCAGCTGAACCAGCCTACGTGGTGTGGGCTGGTATTTTTAGAAGTTTCCTGAGCCTGCAGCTTGCGCCCAGCCCCTCCTCAGTCCACCAATCCCCCCTCAGCCCGCCCAGCCCCCTCAGCCAGCCCCCGTCTCCCCTGCTCCTCAGCAGGGAAGGAGGTTCCTGGGGAAGGTCTGGGTGGGGAAGGTGCTGTTGAGGGGGTCTCTCTGAGCCTGGTATCGGCTCCCCACCCCCGAACCCAACCTGTGACCTTGGCAAGGTCATGACCCCTCATTGTCCCTCCCCCCACAGACCTCATGCTGAGCTTACCCCACGCACCCCCAAGTTCACATCAGAAGCTGGACGGGAACAATGGGAACAGGGAGGAGACATCCCAAGTGTGCTTGATGGTGGGGCCAGGGAGGGGAACAGGGCACCGGGAGGCTGAGGCTGAGCCCTTGGATCCGGGTGGCACGGGGTCACCCCACAACACCCCGGAGCCGACACCTGGCACAAGTGTGCCCTGGAAGCTGACTCGGAGGCAGCTCCTGGTGCGGGGCCTGGACAACCCACTCTGCCCTCTGAGGGGCTCCCCTGCGTCTGGTGTGGGTCTCCAGGGACTGGCCTCCTCCCCGTCTCATCCCATGCCTGGAACCTTCCATGGCTCAGGAGGTGAGGGTGGGGGCAAGGTGGGGGGAAGGTCCTGGAGGTCTCCTGCCAACTGCTCTCCTCCCCAGACCAGACCCTGCGCCCAGCAGCCTCAGGGCCCTCAGACAGAGCCCGCCCACCCTCTGTGTCCCTCCACTCCCCAGTGCCCGGCTGTGGGGACCGGGTACAGCCACCCGTGTGAGTGTGTGAATGAGTGTGTATGAGTGTGTATGAGTGTGAATGAGTGAATGAGTATGAATGTGTGTGTGTGTGTGAATGAAGGCGTCTCTGTCAATGGGTTTGCATGTGTGAGTATGTGTAAATGAGTGTTTGTGTGTGAATGTGCTGTGTGAATGAGTGTGTGACTTGTGAATTACCTGTGTCTGTGAATGGGTGTGTTTGTGAGCATGAGCGTCTTGTGACTTGTACATGGGTGCATGAATGTGCAGATGAGTGTACATGTGTGTATGTGCATGAGCATGTGTGAGTGCATGAGAGTGTGTGTGAATGTGAATGAGTGTAGGTATGAGTGTGTGAGTGAGCACATATATAAGTATGATGTGTGTGCGCATCTGTGTGTATGTGTGAATGTATATATATGTGAGTCTGTGTGAATGTGTCTGTGTGTGAATGTGTCTGCATGAATGAGTGTGTGAATGAGTGTGTCTGTGAATGTGTAAATTAGCGTGTTAATGAGTGTGAGAGTGAGTATCTGGGTGAACATGTTTGTGTGAACGAGTTTATGTGTGAACAAGTGTGTCTGTGTGTGAATGAGTGTGTGAAGGTGTGTGAATGAGTGTGTCTGTGTGAATGTGTGTGAATGACCGTGAGTGAGTGTGAACATGTGTGTGAATGAGTATGTCTGTGTGTGAATGTGTGTGAATACGTATGTGTGTGAATGTGTGCCTATGAGTGTGTGAATGAGTGTGTGAACATGTTTGTGTGAATGAGGGTGTCTCTGTACGAATAAGTGTGTGTGAATGAGTGTGTGGACGTGTGTGAATGAGTGTGAATCGTGAATGAGTGTGCCTGTGTGAATATGTGAGTGTGTGAATGAGTGTCTGAACATGTTTGTGTGAGTGTCTCTGTGTGAATAAGTGTCTGTGTGTCTGTGTGTGAACGAGTGTGTCTGTGTGATTATGTGTGTGACCCTTGCTGTTTGTCCCTGCCTTCTCATCCCAGACAGCTCAGGGGGACAGGCTCACCGTGGCCTGGCCGGACTCCCTACTGGGCCCCTTCCCCCCTCTGGTCACCTTTGTCCCCAGTGCTCAGTGAGCACAGCCCCATCCCGGGCAGGCCTTCCGGGTTCTGAGGATGCTTCTAGAAGCGACCATGAGAAGAGCGCATTCTGGGAGCCCCGCTGGTTGCCTGTGGCAGATGCTCCAGGCCAGGTCTTGGGGACCCTCGTGCCACAGTGGGGGGTCTGACCCAGGCTGGTTCCTGCCCGACCCGGAACTCCGGCTCTGCAGCTGTCCGTGGCGGGGTGGGGGTTGGCAGGGACCTGCAGTAGCGGCTGCGTCTGCTCCCGCAGCCAGGGCGCCCCCCGCCCCGATGGGGTGTTACGGCAAGTGGGGCGCTTTGTTTGCTTTCCTTAGAAGTGGGTTCCCAGCGCCCACGGGAAGGGGTGAGGCTGGGGGTGCAGCAGGGAGGGCAGAGTGGGGAGCCCTGGGAGCAAGGGCCTCTGAAGAGGGGACCCTGAGGAGGCCCTGGGGGGGGGAGGGAAGGAGGGGAAGGAGCGAAGGCCCTTGGGGGCACGGGGTCTTCTGCTGTGTCCGTCACCTTCTGTCCCCCCACGCTCGGCTGCTCCTGGCATATCTGCGCTGCGGCGACTGGGGCTGTGCGGGGTGATGGGCGCTCTGCAGGATGGTGGGTGCTGTGTGGGGTGGTGGTGGGTGCTGTGTGGGGTGGTGGGTTCTGTGCGGGGTGATGGGTGCTGTGCGGGGTGGTGGGTGCTGTGAGTGCTAGTGGGTGCTGTGCCTGATGGTGGTGGGTGCTGTGCGTGGTGGTGGGTGCTGTGCGGTGTGGTGGGTGCTAGGCATGATGGTGGGTGCTGTGTGGGGCGGTGATGGGTGCTCTGCGGGGTGATGGGTGCTGTGCGGGGTGATAGGTGCTTTGTGGGGTGGTGGGTGTTGCGAGTGGTTGGTGGGTGCTGTGTGCGGGGTGGGGGGTGCTGTGCGGGGTGGGTGTGCTGTGCAGGGTGATGGGTGCTGTGCAGGGTGATGGGTGCTGTGCAGGGTGATGGGTGCTGTGTGGGATGGTGGGTTCTGTGTGGGGTTATGGGTGCTGTGCGGGGTGGGGGTGCTGTGTGGAGTGATGGGTGCTGTGTGGAGTGATGGGTGCTGTGCGGGGTGATGGTGCTGTGCGGGGTGATGGGTGCTGTGTGGGGTGATGGGTGCTGTGTGGGATGGTGGGTTCTGTGCGGGGTTATGGGTGCTGTGCGGTGGTGGGTGCTGTGCAGGGTGGGTGGGGGGTGCTCCCTGCCCAGCTTGCCCTGCAGGAGACCCCATCTCACCCGCAGCCCTGGTCCCCAGCGGCTCAGCTCGTGATGGGGCGGGCTGGGCCCTGGCCGCAGCGCCCACGCGCCCTCATTTCCAACAGTGCCTTGTGGAAACGGCAGCAGAGACGGGGGGGGGGGGGGGGGGGCGGGGGGGGGGTGGAAAGGCCCTGTGCTGGGTGGCGACCCCAAAATCCCTCCTGGCCAGCCAGATATTCTTACCACCGAGACCCCCGAAGGGACCCCCTACCTGGCCAAGAGGAGGGGCGTCCACATAAACTTCCAAAACCTGCCCACCCCACCCCTTTTCCTGGGCAGGTGGGTCCCAGACTCTGTTGGGAGCACCTTGGCCGAGCCCCTCTCTCCCTGCACCCCTGCATCTCGGGGCCCAGGTGTGCTGCCCGTCCGTCTGTCCGTGCATTGTCCTCTCCACAGTGCTTTCCGTTTCTCGGCGGCGGTGCTGACGGGAGGAGCTTGGCCCACTATGAAGGGGAGCAAACGGGTCACTCGGTGTGGGCCCCTTGGGTCTCTTCCAGCTGTGTCCAGCGTGCTGCCCTCTCTGAATAAACTGAGCCCCGGCTGCCCTGAGAGAGGCCAGCCCTTGCCTGTGCCGCCTTCCCCAAATCGCCAAGTGACGCTGTGGCCCAGAGCCCGGCCCGGCCTGGCAGCGTGGTCGAGACATTCCCAGCGGACATAGGACAGCAGGGCTTGGCCTGGGGCCAGTGGCGACCGGATTGAGGCATTGAGAGTCTGGGCCAGCTCGCTCTGTCCCCCTCCTGCTGGCAGAAGGGGGGGCCGAATGCCAGTCTCAGGAACTAGCCCCCCTCCCCGAACCCAGGGGGCTGGAGTGAGAATCCAGAATCCGCCTTTCCCAGACCAGCCCTGTCTCTCGTCTCGCTGCCCGCACCGAGTGCGCGGCCGGCAGGCGGGTGGCCCGGGCGCGGGCCGCTTCCCCACCTTGCCTGACCGGCGTGGGAATCCACGGGGTTGCGGGGGCCCCTTTCACTCTGGCTGCGGCTGCATTCAGCGCTTGGCTTCCTCGCGGCCGTCCAAGCCCCCGAGCATTCTTCTGCGCCTGAATGCGGCACTGTCCTCCCGCCGGCTCCTCTAACCCTTTCTTCCCTGCCCCGGAGCCGCCGCTCCAGGGACGTTCTCGCAGCCAGTAGCTCTCGCTTGGCATTTTGACGTTTTATTGGAGAGGAAAGAAAAGAGAGAGCGAAAGAAGGAAAAATCCGACCCAAAGTGGGTGTGTGGGGGGGCCACCCCGCGGTCCCCGCCGGCTAGGGAGCCTGCACCTGCTTCTGCGCCCCTACCAGGAAGGGGTGCTGCCGTGGGAGGGGAGGTGGGAGGCGCTGCGCCCCCCGAGCCCGGGGAGGGCCGTCCCCTCGGGCGCGAGCGGCGGCCTCCGGCTCCGGGTGCGGGCCTGCCCGGCGCTGGCCCAGCTGCGCCCTGGCCGGCCCCGCGCGCGCACGCACGCACGCACGGCGCGTCCCCCCCCTCCGGCCGGGCGCGGGGGCGCGGGGCGCGGGGCACGTTCCCAGGCCCTCCCGGGCGCTGCCCGGTGCCCGCGGCCGCCGCTCGGTCCGGCTGCCGCAAACCCGGGCCGCGCCAGCGCCCAAAAGTGGAGCGGGGGGAGCGCGCCGGCCCCCTCCCCAGCGCGCACCCCCGCGGCCCGACTGCAACTTTTCCCCCCGCCGCCCCGGCCCCTCCGTGTGGGCGTCCCCGGGCGGGCGGCGGGCGGCGGGTGCGGAGCGCAGGGGGAGCGGGGCGAGGGCGGGCGCGCGGCCCGCGCAGGGGGAGGCGCGGAGGGCGGGCGGGGAGGCGCGCCGGGAGCCGTGCGCGTTTCGTAAGGCTCCAGCCCCGCGCCGAGCGCTCGCATTCTGCAGGCGCGCGGCGAGCCGTGCACGCCGGCTGCGGCCCCTGCGCCGCCGCCCCCTCGCGCGCCCCCGCTCCTCTTCCTCCTCCTCCTCCTCCTCGTCCTCCTCCTCCTCCTCCTCGTCGCCGTCGTCCTCCTCCTCCTCCTCCCCGCGCTCCCCCTGCCCGGGCGCGAGTGCGTGCGTGCGCGAGTGCTGGGTGCGTTTTGCAGGTGTGTGTGTTTTAATTCGGCCCGGTAGGTGGGACCGGGCGACTTTGGCACCATCCCACACCGCCCCCCGCCCCCTCCCCCGGCCTCCCACCACCACCATTTTCCTTTTTTTCCCCCCCCTCTTTTTTCTGGCGGCGGGGGTGCGGGTGGGGAGGCGGCAGGGTCGCCACCCTGCAAAGTCTCCGAGCCGGAGATCGCCGCCCGACCCCGGCTCCCCGAGCGGCCAGCCGGCCAGCGCCGCGCCGGCCACCATGCCCGGCAGCCTTCGCTCCTAGGCGCTCCCGGGGGCCGCGATGCTCCCCGAGGCTGGAGGGTCTCGCCTCTGATCGCACCGGCGTTTTCAAAGGCAGCGGCCCCCTCCCCTCCCCCTCCCTCGCCGTCTTTGTCTCCTTCCCCCTCTCTCCCCAGCTCTCCCCACTCCCCCCACCCCACCCCCTCTCCTCTCCTCCTCCTCCTCCTCTCTTTTAGAAGCCGCGATCCGAGATGGATGTCTCTCTCTGCCCAGCCAAGTGCACTTTCTGGCGGATCTTCCTGCTGGGGAGCCTGTGGCTGGACTATGCGGGCTCGGCGCTGGCCTGCCCGGCCAATTGCGCCTGCAGCAGGACCGAGATCAGCTGCCGGCGGCCCGACGATGGGAACCTCTTCCCGCTGCTGGAAGGGCAGGACTCGGGCGCGGGCAGCGCGGGCAACGCCAGCGTCAACATCACCGACATCTCCCGGAATATCACTTCCATGTAAGTCCGGTCCCTGCCCCAGAGGGGTCCCCGGGCTCGTCCTCCCCGCGCCCGGCTCGCCGCCGCCGCCGCCGGCGCTCGCCGCCACCGCTGGGCCGCCGGCCGGGCGCGCGCCAGGCTCGCTCTGGCTCCGAGATGCTCTCCCCGCCGCCGGCCGTTCCTTCCTCCCAGGTGGCCGAGAGGCGCGATCTGGAGCCGATGGGGCCGGGGGTGGGTCCTTGTCCCCCAGAGGACCCGGCCAGCGGGGGCTCACGGTGTGTCTCTGTGTGTGTGTGTATTTGTGGGGAGGGGGTCTGGTCCCTGGCGCTGTCCCCCACCGGCCTGCTGCGGCTGGCTCATGCCCGGGCGCCAGGCAGGGTGCTGGCCCCTGTCTCAATAGCAACAGTTTGGCCCCGCTCGCTCGCTCACTCGCTCAAGTGGCAGAAAGTAGATGGGCTTGGAGCCGCCGGCGGGCTGAGACAGGCAGCCGGCCGGATGCCCAGCTGGCCGGGAAGGTGACGGCGCCCGGGGGTTGGGGGGGCGCTCCGTTTGCTCAGGGAAAGGGCACGCGGGCTGACGGCTGAGGACAAGTTGAGAGCCTGCCCGTGGGTGCGTGTGAAGGGGGGCACTGGTCATGCCCAGCCGCCATGGACACCCAGCTCTCCCGTCCCGCTGCCCCCCCCCCCCCCCCGCCCCACGGGCCATTTCCCACGTTCTCGACACCCCCTCTTCCACCCTGATCCACCTCTCTGCTCCTCCTCGGCGGGCGCCCACCACCCCTTCCTTCCCACGGCCATTACCCGGAGTCAGAACGGGAAAAGAGGGAGCCGGGGGCGTGCGTGTTTGGGGGGGCGGCTCCCCGAAGGCCCCCGCAGATGCATTTATTCGGGGAAATTGAACCCGGATGCCCAGCTCTGCCAGCCCCTCGCAGCAAGCCCCTCCTGTCGCCCCCCCCCCCCACTCTGGCTCCTTATTTTTCCTGGGCGGGGGTGAGGTGGGGCACGGAAGGCTGTGTGTGGGGGGGAACTGGGGCTCCCTGGGCCCCGCCTCCCCCCTACTCACCCCGACCTCTGCCAGGTGACCCCTGGCACACAGACCAGGCTGTGGAGGGCCCAGCATTGCTGGGGGCCAACTCTCACTGGGTCTCTGTCCCTCGGGGTCCCCAGTGTGGGTGAGACGCTGAGACCAGCCCCAGCTGTGCTCCAAGGCGGGCGCTGGAGGGGAGGGTCACTCGAGAGGGGCCCCTCCCCCTGGCTGTGGTCTGTCCCTTCTGCCTGCTGGCCGCGAGGGGACTTGTAGCTAACGGTGCCTGCCGGGGCGCCCGGCCGGCCTGGCCTGCATCGTCTCGGAGCTGTTCGTTCCCCTTGGCTCACGCTCGTGCGCCTGCTCGCTCGGGGGCCGGCTGGAGTGATGACAAGATAAACAGCGGGGGGTGGGGGCGCTGGACAGGCCTGTAGGCCGCACAGCGGGGCAGGCCGGGAGGGTCTGTGGCGACGGGCGGGCCGGAGCCCGGCGTCTGGGCTGTGTGTGTGAGGGAGGGTGGGGACTCCGGGGTCCTGGTTCCCGCGGCTGGGGGGGGCCACGACGAGAGGTGGGGAGGGCCCATGCTTGGTGGTGGGCTCTGAGGGCACATGGGGGTCCTCCCTCCCTCTGGGAGGCACAGGGAGTGGCGTGAGGGGCAGTGGGTGGCTTGGCCAGTTTCAGGGGCAGTAAGGTGCTGTGGCAGAGTTGGGGGCTGCTGGGAGGGGGATGCAGCAGTCTCTGGCCCTGGGCCGTGGTGGTGGGCCCCAGAGGGCATCTGGGGGGCAGCAAGCCCCAGGAAGTACAGCCTGCTCCCCTGAAACTCACCCCAGCCCCTCAGATCCAGGGAGAGCCCTGAGTGCAGGGGGTGGGGGTGGGGGGAAGGTCATGACCAGCCTGTCTCCCCCATACCCTTTCAGGGCTATGGCGACTATTGACCGTGCTGGGGGGGTGGCAGGGGCGGCTGCGTGTGCTGTGTCCTGGCCAGGAGCACAGTCTGTGCGGCGGGGACCCCCGGAAGCAGAGGCCACTGTTGTCTGCCTCTGGGGAGGGGGCCCAGACAGGCCGGCAGAGTGGGCGATTTCCGGGGCCACGGCTGCCGTTCTGTGGGGACCCCGACAGCAGGGGGAGCTGGGGGGGATCCCGTGGGCGCGGGAGCCTCTAGGCCGGGGGCATCTTGCTCTGCTGTCCTTGCCAGCTGTCCACGTGTCCTCGTCAGAGTCCTTGCTCTACTGGCCTGCTGTGATGGCTGCCAGGATTACGGGGTCCCGCCACCCCCCTCCCCGCCTTCTGTCTTCCCAGCCGTCCCTGCTCTGATGCCTGCCTGGGGGTGCGGGGCAGAGGCAGATCACTGCAGGCCCCCCCCCCCCCCCGTCATGGACCTGGGGGCAAGACTGTTTTTTTCTGCGGGTGGGGTGTGGACCAGGCCCCGAGGATGCTGACCGTGGCCGGGCCGCCCTGTGTGAGCAGATGTGGGGCCTCACCCTCTGGCCTGGCTTCACGGCATCGCCATGGCGGGCGGTCGGGGTCAAGGCGCCCCCGTTATCAAGCATAGAGCAGAGGCTGCCGGGACCGACTGAGGGGCGCAGAGGGCATCAGGGTCCTGTGTGGGGCCTCGAGTGAGCTGGCTGGGCAGGTGGACTCTGAGCCCGTTTCCAGACGCCCTCACGTGCTCCCTGGCATCGGGGGTGCCTGGCTGGGTGGGGCCCCGGGAGGTGACAGCTGCTCAGCTTTCCGGGCACAGAGGGGTGACCCCCGGGGGACAGTTAGGGTCCAGGACACTCAGGATGGAGAGGAGTGAATTTTGGGATGCACACGGGGGACCCCATATCCCTTAGGTCTGTGATTCTTTCTGGAGGCTGCTTTGAGGGGTCCAGGCTACCCTGGGCCGTCGTCCTCAGCAGCCCCCAGCTCTGTGCTCCTGGACCCCTGCTCGGGGCTGCACCAGCCCTGCAGGGTGTGAGATGGGCACAGCTGGTCTGGGTGCAGCTGGGCACACCCGAGTAGCCCCAGGCTCTCCTGACCTGGGGCTGCCCATTGCAGGGCGCCTGGGGGTCAGCGGAGGTCACTCTGGTCGAAGACTCAGGCGTAGGCCCTTAGGGCCACCTGCCCTGACACCCCCGAGGTCCTGGGCGGGGCCAGGGTCCCCTGCACTCACCTCCCTCTCACCTCCCAGAAAGCCCAGCCTTGCCATAGTGCCCTCCTCCATGCCCCACTCCCCGGGCAGGATGGGGTGAGGGGCTGCGTTCCCACGGGGTGGGGGGCAGCGGGGTCATTCCCTGCCAATGCTGCTGGGCCAGAACGAGGGGGCTTCCTCTGCTGTTCAGATGGGAGTGCAGGGAGGGCGCAGGGGCCTCCAGGGGCTCAGGAGGGGGCTGCGGGGTGAGGGGGATGGGCTGCTCTGCAGGAGCCCTGAGTGACCAGGCCGCTTGGCTCTGGGGCAGGCGCTGGCTCGTGGGGTCTGCGCACTTTCGGCTTCCAGAGCTCCCCACCCAACCCCGTGGCCCCTCGGGTGAGTTCTGCAGCTTCACTGGATTGGGGCGGGAGGCTGGGGGCGTTAGGGGTTCGGAGCTGGTGCCAGCCAGGGCCAGGGCCTGCTCTGTCTCAGGGTGAGGGTGCGGCTGCCCCCTCCGGGCCCCCTTTGTCCTATTTCTCTGGGGACCTGCTGCTGGTGCCCCAATGCTCGTTGTCTCCCTGGGGCAGACCCTCTTTTTTTTTTTTTTTTTTTTTTTTTTTTTTTTAAATAATTTATTTATTTATTGAATCACTGTGGGAAAAGTTACAGAGCTTTCGGGTTTAGGTCTCAGTCATGTAGATACCGAACACATTTCCCTTTACCAATACTCATTTTTAACCCCGAACCCCAATAGACCCCCACCTCCCACCCCTCCCAATTCTTATGAGGCAGATGAGTTCTAGTTAATACTCTATCTACTTTGACTAGATAGATTATTTCGATAGAAGATGCACAATTATTGTTTAGAGTTTACGACCCACCCCCCCCCCCCCCAATCAGACATGCTGAAACAGCGTTGTGAAATGATTTGCTTTCTAGAACTTGGTTTAAGAATAAAATGATGTCTGGATTTGAATTTCTGCTATTTTACTTATTGACCCTGGAAGAATTTCTATTAAAAGTTAGCTAGTTAAGAGATTGGTTTCTGTGCCCTGGAGTCGTGGCCGTGCCGGAGAGCCGCTCGTGGGGGGCAGCCGGCGACCAAGGTGGGGCGTGGGGGACGGCCCACAAAGCCCCCCTTCCCATGAGGTCCCCGCCGCTTCCCCGAGCCCGGCTCAAACCCGCTTTCCACAAGGCTCCCGTGCGGCCGCCATCTTTCTTTCCAGAGAGGAGCGGGCGGGCCGGTCAACGCCCTTCCCCCTCCGGGCAGGCTTGGTGGCGCGCATCAACACAAGTCCATTTGCTTTTCTGCTCCAAGCGGCTGGTTCTCTGTGCTAAGTCCTTGTGCCTCCGGGGCCGTGGCCGTGCCGGAGAGCCGCTCGTGGGGGGCAGCCGGCGACCTCGGTGGGGCGTGGGGGACGGCCCACAAAGCCCCCCTTCCCATGACAGACCCTCTTCCAGAAAGTTCTTTTACCCAGAGGAGCCCCGAGGGGCTGATGTCACCAAGGCTGGAGGCTGCTGGAATGGTCCCCCAGGCCTGGTGGGCTGTCCAGGGGGCAGAGGGCATGGGGGCAGGGGGCAGGGAGTGGGTCTCCTCTTTACTGACTGGAGACCTGTTTTGGTCTTGGCCACTCCTGGGGGGCCTGGATGGGCAAGGATGGAAGCTGGGGCCCCCACCTCCCAGGGGTTTACAACGTTGCTCCCCCTGGGGATGGGCAGGGGCTTGACCCCCCCCCTCCCGGTTTACCCCGGAGCCCGGGGTGAGCACTTAATTGGAGCATGTCCACTCCGTGGGGTTCCCCAACTCTGGGTCCCCAGAGGCAGCCAGTCAGAGTCAGGGGTCTGCAGGGTGGGGGTTAGGGATGGAGTAGCAGAGGGCGTGCAGGCTCGGGGGGGGGGGGCAGCCCCCTCCCACCCCTGAAGTCTGGCTTGAGCGGAAGTGGTGACGGTTTGCCCAGGCAGACAGATCCAAACCATGCAGCCGGGGAGGGAGCACCAAAGGGCGGCAACCCTGGGCCTCCCCCCCTCACACCCGCACCCTCCTCCCTCCCCAGCTCCCTTCTTTCGTTCAAGCTTGGACAGAGAGAGAGAGAGAGAGAGAGAGAGAGAGAGAGAGAGACAGAGAGACAGAGAGACAGAGAGACAGAGACAGACAGAGAGAGACAGAGCAGAGACAGAGACAGAGACAGAGACAGAGACCGACCGACCCGTGCTCTCAGTGACCCACTCTGGCTTCTCCCGGCGAGGCCCACGGCCCCGAGAGAGCATCTGAGCCCTGGGTTCAGGGGAGGCTCTTTGCCTGGTGTCCCTGTCCCGCGGTGACCAGATCACCCCCAGATTCTGCGCCACCCGGAGCCCAGGGGTCCTTATTCTCAGAGCAGCCTGTCTGCAAGGCTGAGGCCGCCATGCTCTGCTTGTGGACACCCTCTGAGCCAGGGCAGCGCCGCCCAGGGCCAGGGACCAGCGGGAAGCCGATCCAGGGCCACCTAGCAGGGCTGCATCCCTCGCTGCCCGGGGTTGGAGAGGCCCCGTGGTGTGGGCAGGGGCGCTGCCTGGCCCGAGATGCTGTCTCCTGGCCAGAGGCCTTCCTCCTGGCCTCCCCCAGAGTGCTGGGGTTGGACAGCGGGCCTTGGGGTCACCCCTATATCCTCACCCTAGACGCTGTCCATCTCCGTTCCTCGACTCCTGGAGGCAGATGGGGCTGGCCCAGAGTGGGCAGACCCTGAAGGCACTCTGAGGGCCCCTACCCCGCTGGCCGCGGCCACTCTAGCCCTGGGTGTTCTGGGGAGCGAGGAAGGAGACGCAGGCGTGTATGGTCAGCGGGGGACGGGACCTGGGGTCTCTGCAGGCCAAGCCCACCCGTAGAGAGCCCGGGAGCAAGGGCAGCTGCCTGGCCTCTGGCTGTGACCTGTGGGTCATGTTTGAGGGAGGTCCAAGTGCCTCTGGGCCCTGCCAACGCCCCACCAGGGTGCCAGAGACCAGCTCGGCCCCTCCTGCTCCCTGCGGCCCAGCCTGTGGCCCAGCCTGTGGCCCGGCGCCCGGGGTCCACCAGAGGGCGCTGCTTTGCACTACGCCGTCAGCTGCTGGGACGTGGCCAGGGCCCGTGACACGTGCGCCCACGGCTAGCGGCCATCGGGGCCTTCCCGGAGCAGGCTGGGGGTGGGGCGTGCCCTGCTGTCTGGGCAGAGCTGCCCCCTAACATGTCTCATCTGCCTCTGGGCTGTGAGCATCTCCTGAGGCGGTGGGCAGGTGTAGGTGTGGGGCGCACCCTCTGCCCGTCTGTCTGGATGTCTGTCTGCTCGTCTGCCTGTCTGCCTGCCTGTCTGCTTGTCGTCTGTCTGTGTGCCCGTGTGCCTGTGTGCCTGTGTGCCTGTGTGCCTGTGTGCTGGTTGGCCCGTCTGTCTGTCTGAAGCGGTGTACCTTCGGGGGAGAGAGTGGGTTTTTTTTTTCTTTTTGGGTGACACCCGGCGATGCACAGGGGTTACTCCTGGCTCATGCACTCAGGAATTACTCCTGGTGGTGCTCAGGGGACCAAATGGGATGCTGGGAATCGAACCCGCAAGGCAAACATCCTACCTGCTATACTATCGCTCTAAGAGTAAGTTGGTCTTAACGAGGACACAGGAGAGGTGCTTGGCTGCCCCCACCCCCACTGGCCACTGATCTCCCCTCCCCTGCCCTGCCCTTCCTGAGCTCGGCATGACGGACACTGTGGCTGCCCAGGGGGCCCAGGCCCGGCGGCTCCCTGCAGACTCTGCTCTGCCCTCGGCCGCCACCTGAGTGAGGGGTTCCGAGTGCCCCCCTCCCTGCCACGCCGCTCGTGCCGTCTCATGCACCCTCGGATCTCAGAAGCGTATTGGGGACACGGGGCCGGTGCTGTCCACACTGGGCGGGCATGGTGCAGACTGGGCCTGGCTGGGCCCCTGGGTCACAGCTCCCCAGCTGTGTGGTCCCTCGGGGTCCTGCTGCTCCAGCACCCTGGGAGAGTCCTGTGTGTGCTTTGTGGACACACAAGCATCTGTACAGTGTGCTCACAGATATGCAGATCCTGTGTGCACGTGTGTGTGTGTGTGTGTGCACGTGTGCACGGGTGTCTGTGTCTGCGCCTGGGCCGGCTGCGGCCTCTGCACGTCCTCAGGTGAGGCGGTGACGGGCCGGGTCGAAGGTCGTGTGAGGGGAGCAGAGGACGCCAGCACCACAGTGCAGGAGCGGGTGGCAGCGTGGCAGGGCCTGGCCTGGTTTCCGTCGGGTGCTGGGGCCGGGCCCACCTTCCCCTGTAGCCCTCCCTACGGGCCCTGCTTTCCCTTCTTGTCCCACCTCGTTTGGCAGTGCCAGTGGACTCAGATGGTGGTCACAGATGGCAGCCCGGTTCCAGCCCCCCGGGAGAGCGTCTTGGACTGCAAGGGGATGCCCCCATCCCACCACGCGCTGCCTGCTGTCTGGGCAGACCTGCCCTCGACACGTCTCGTCCATCTCTGGGCTCTGTGAGCGTCTCTGGAGGCCGTGGGCAGGAACTGGTGTGGGGCACACCCTCTTCCTGTCTGTCTGTTGGCCAGGCTGCCCTCAGACATGACCTGGAGGACACAACCAGGCAGCTGCCCTGATTCCCTGATTCCTGGGCTCTCTGTGGGTGGGCTTGGCCTGCAGAGACCCTAGACCTACCCCACGCAGTTCCCTACTCATCCACCAGAGGGCACTAGACCATGATTGTACCCGGCTTTGCCCATTTCGGCCCGCCCAGCGCTGCAAAGCCGTCACCACGTGTTGGAGTGGCACGAGGTCGTGCCTGTCTCTGCCGCCCACCATCTGAAGCAGTGTCTGTTCCAGGGCCGGCTCTAACCCCCACTGTCTTCCCACAGTGTGGGCATAGCACAGGAAGGTGTGGCTGCCCCATTTGCCTGGTGGGTCATCGAGTGCCCAGTACGCATGGACACAGCCTGCCGGCCTGTGAACACACACACAGTGCAAAGACGGGCCTTGGTGCGGGTTCCATGGGGAGGGGGCGTGAGGGAGAGCACAGGACCTTTACTCCACACCGTGGCTTACACCGGCTCATGCCTGCAGAGCGCCCGTCTCTCCTGGGGAGCTGCCCCCTCCCAGTGGCCCGGTCACCACCCTAGGGCCTCATCACAGACCCACTGCAACACCCTCCTGCTCAGTACATGAACCACTGGGCTTGCCCTGGGGCAGCTCATGGGTATCCTGTGCCCGGGGCAGCTGTGGGTCGGCAGGGGCTGCCCTGGCTAGAGCCCTCCCCCAACCGCTTTCCTGTATGTCAGAGTAAGCTGGGGGGTGCGGGAGGGAGGGCGGGGTGGCGCTTGTCATTTGGACCTTTCGATCTGGGTTTGGAGGGGCCACAATCTTGGGGGTCTCTGACAGTCCCAGCGTCCCCCCAGCACCCCAGAACCCGAGGTGACCCCTGGTCACCCACGGACCTCTGAGCTCAGCTGGGGCTTTAGGGAGTGAAGGCTGCGCAGTGTCCTCTTCCTCCTGGGGCACAGGGAGAGAGGAGGGTGTGTGGGGGGTGCTCCCGCCCCAGCGTCTCTGTGCTCTGAGCACGAAGAGTGGATAGAACATCCAGCCGGACTCACACTCACCAGCACGGCCTTTGGGGGCCAGCAGAGCAGGACATTCATCAAGCGGGTGGGGGAGGAGGAAGGGGAGGAGGAAGGGAAGGAAGGAAGAAGAGGAGGGAAGAGGGAGGAGAGGAGGACGGGGAGCACTTCAGTTTTTGGAGGCATGGCTGTCCAGTGGGGAAAGGGTCTTGCTGTGGGCTGTGGAGGCCGCTGACTACAGGCAGGTCTTGGTCGGGGGCCCTACAGTTGGGGGAGCGTGGCTTCCTTCTGGGGGTGCTGGTTCTCTGCACTGAGGATAGGGGCTCAGCTTCTCCTCGGAGGTCTGAAGGTCCCTCTGGGCAGGGGCTGGGCCGTGGGGTGCCGCCCTCTGCAGTGTCCCTGCCTGAGGCTCCACTGGCCAGGCTGCTGCGGTCCCCCGAGGCTGTTTATCGACA
The DNA here is from genome assembly GCF_029834395.1 of Sorex fumeus. Taxonomy (NCBI): domain Eukaryota; kingdom Metazoa; phylum Chordata; class Mammalia; order Eulipotyphla; family Soricidae; genus Sorex; species Sorex fumeus. The sequence continues at coordinate 56,863,340 of NW_026606081.1, read as the reverse complement.
GTGCCACCAGCCTTTCATTTTTCCTTTCTGCTTATTCAGGCTTTCGCTCCGGGAGGAGAGCCTGGGGTGTCTCCGAAATAGATTCTCTCTGCCCCATTAACTTATTCAGCGGGTTTAATGGCCCTTCCTCGCAGCCTTGGAGCTGTCATTAAAGGCCAGAGATTTATAAAACCCGAGACTGAGCTTTAGTCAAACTTGGGCGATGGGCTGGGTCCCCGGCCGGGTCCTGGCTGGGCAGGGCGGCCCGAGACCCCACCCCTGCGAGAGCGTAGCCCCAGAGGGACCTGAAACCCTGGTACCAACCCCCAGGCAGGTCCGACGACTTCCAAAGCTCTTGAGGGGTATCCGTAGGCCCAGAGCATCCCAGAAGGCCTCTGAGCATCCTAGAAGGCCTCAGAGATTCTGGGGTGCTCAGCAAGCTCTCAGGGCACCTTCTCTCCCCCCTGTGCCCCTCGTGGTTGCTGGCACTATCCACTCTGGGCCACTTCACCAAAGCCTCCACTGTGGTTCCCCATTCCTGGAGGGAGGGCAGCATGTCAGCAGGAGGCCACTGGGTCCTTGACCAGACTGACCAGCTCAGGGTTGGCGTTTGTGGGGCCCAGCCTGGAGGGGCCCTGGGACTGGACCCGTCACAGCCCTTTAACTTCCCTGACCCCCAGGGGGGCCTCCAGCTCCTGGACCCTGCCCAGCCCCCAGCAGTACGGGCTGAAGGGATCAGAGTGTCCAGGAGAGGGCACTAAGGGGTCAGTGGGCAGCACCAGGTGGGGTCCTTCTAGTCACAGCTCAGGGTGACAGGGGTGGTGGGGATGGTCCCTTGGAGACGCCCCTGTGGCTTCTGAGTGACTTAGTTTCACTCTGGGCTGTGGCCGCTGTAGAGATGATTCAGCCTTCAGTGCTTCAGCAGCTCCAGGCAGGGATGAAGGCCCCCTGATCTTCTGTCCAGTTCAGTATAACTGTGGTCCCTGGCCCCAGCAGGATGACTGGTCCCCTGTAGGCCCCTCAGCCAACTTTAGAAGCCTGGGTGACAGTGGGAGTGGGGTGTCATGGCGAGGGGGTCAGGTCGGCGCTGTTGTTCATAGGGACTGATGGTGCTGAAAGCTGTCGTCTTGGTGATGGTGATGCCGAGGGTGACCATGACGGGTTAGGGGCAGTGTTGGTGGCCGTGGTATGAAGAACATGGTGGTGATAGTGTTCATGGTGATGATGGTGGCTGTGATGGGGGTAATGATAGTGGTAATGCAAGAGATGGTGATGGTGACAGTGACGCTGGTGGTGGTGACATGACTGGTGGTGGTGACATGACAATGGTGATGTGACAGTGATGCTGGTGATGGTGACAGTGATGCTGGTGGTGGTGACAGTGATGCTTGTTGTGGTGACATGACAATGGTGATGTGACAGTGACACTGGTGATGGTGACAGTGATGCTTGTGGTGACAGTGATATTAGTGGTGGTGATAGTGACTATTGGTGATGGTGACATGACGATGGCGATGGTGACAGTGACACTGGTGGTGGTGACAGTGATGCTGGTGATGGTGATGGTGACACGATGATGGTGCTGGTGCTGGTGACAGTGATGATGATGATGGTGACATGACTATGGTGATGGTGACAGATGGTGATGTGACAGTGATGGTGGTGATGGTCACATGACGATGGTGATGGTGGTGGCAGTGATGATGATGATGCTGGTGACACGGTAGTGGTGGTGGTGACTGATGGTGATGGTGACAGTGACGATGGTGATGGTGGTGACAGTGACCTACGATGGTGGTAAAGTGACGTGATGATGTTTGTGACTTTGGTGGCCATTGTGATAAGGATGGTGCCGAGGGTGAGGTCCGTGTCTGGTACAAAACCGCGTCCCTGCAATCTGCACCCTGGCGTCTGAGACGTCCGGCCCCGGCCCCCTCCTGCTCTCAGCCAGGGAAGTGGAGGCAGCAGGTGCCTCTGTGCCCACACTCGCCAGCCTGTCGTCAAGTGGGCCCCGTCGCCGCCGTCAGCGCTGACGTCTGGCCCCAACGCCCGGGGGAGGGGGCCGCCTCCCGCTGCCACCCGCTTGGTTCAGGTTTCGGGCTGCAGCAGACCTCCCCACGTCGCTTCCCTGAGCACTCCGCGTCTCGGTGCCTGGCTGCATTGATCCGTCCGCTCGCGGTGAAATAACCACGCAGGGATCTAGATAAAATATTTGTACCATTGATCGTTGCTTTGCGTGTGGTTGGGGGGATGCAAGGGGGAGGCAGTGCCCACGTGCGTGCAGGGCGTGGGTAGAGCCTCGGGATGCACTTGGGAGCTCCTCCGGGCGGTCACTTTGTGCCCGGGCTGCTGGCTGTGCCCCCGCGGCCACTGGGGCCCTTCTCTTGGACGGGCCCGAGCTGGGCTGTGGGTGGCATCTGCATGGCCTGTTAGCTCAGCAGGGCAGCGGGCAGGCCCCCAACGTTCACGGCCCCCTCCTCTGCCCATGGCATCGGGTCAGTGCCCCTCCCCGCCCCTGGCCGTGCGAGGTTCTCGCCTGCCAGCTGCTCCGGAGCCTGTGGGCCGGGGATGGAGGGGACCCTGGGGAGGTGAGGGGCACAGGAGCAGCAGTCACAGCTGTGTTCGGCCCCCAGCCCCTGCATCGTGCCTGGCCACACAGCCCCTGCGTCCCCCTGGGGGCCTCGCTGTGACGTGGGGCCCCGGCCAGCTGGTCACGGACAGGCCGGCTGCTTCTGGGGAAGGTCACTGTGTGCTTGGGGGGCCCAGGCCCGGGGCTACCATCTGCTCGTCCCTCCCATCCTCCACCCCTCTGCTCAGGGAGTGGGGGGTTCCTCTTTATCCATGAATGCCGGCTGGGGGAGTGTCCTGCACCCAGGCCCTGGGTGGGGTCTCTGGTTCCAGGCGATGTTGGTGCCTGCACGTGTATGTGTGTATGTGTGTGTATGTGTGGGTGTGTTTGTATCACGGCCCCCCCACCCCCCGTCTCCCCGCCTGCCCTGGCCTCTGCCCCATGGCCTGGTGCTCTGGGGGGTCCCGAGACTCCTCTCACTCCCCTCCCGGAGGTGGCACCACCCAGCGTCCTACAGCGAGTGGGGGGCTCGTCTCAGAGGGCCTCTGTTTCCTGTGTGACTGGCCTGTGAGCCAAGGCTCTTGCAGGGCGAGGTTTGGGGGGCCAGCCCAGGGGAGAGGGCGGCCACTGTCGAGAGTCATGTTTCTTTACCCACGCGGCCTTTCTCCCTCTCCATCAATTTTTTCCTGTATGGACCTGTGATGGTGGTGTCCACTGCCCTGAGGCCCGGTGGATCCCAGGGCAGGCCAGTGTCCAGGATGGCATCCAAGGGGTGACCCAGCCTGGGGCTGGACCCAGCCTTCGGCTGCTTCTCTGCTCTGCCCAGACTCTGCACCACACTCTCCTTCTGTGGCTGGGTGGGTTAGGATCACAGGGTCCTGCAGGACCTCCCAAGATGGGGCCTCCCCCTGGCCCTCCCTGTCCTGTCCCTGGCCAGTCCACACTGGACTGGAGGTGACTTGAGGCCAATGCTTCCAGAAGGTTCCTGTCCTAGGTAGGTGGTGCATACCATGAGTAGGTCTGGGTGGTCCCAGGACTGTGAGAGTGGGGCGCTTCTCGGATTGATGGAGCTGTGACCGGGGGTGCTGTGGTGGCCGGCTGGCCGGCTCTGAACTTGAGGGCATTTTTTTTTTTGTTGCACCCGGCAATGTACAGGGGTTACTCCTGTTCATGCACTCAGGAATTACTCCCAGCGGTGCTGGGGGACCATATGGGATGCTGGGAATCGAACCCGGGTTGGCTGTGTGCAAGGCAAACGCCCTACCCGCTGTGCTATCACTCCAGCCCCTTGAGGGCATTTTTGCCCTCCGGTGGGGCTGCGAGACTCCCTTCGGGGAGAGGCGGGGCTTTCCTTTGGCATGAGGCTTCTGGGCCCTCTCCTTGCCCCATGGGCCCGTCTGCCCCTGGAGCCCCCAGAGCATCTGCCAGCGCTGACCTGGTCCCCATGCCCGGCTGCCGAGGGCGCCCTTGCTCATTCCTCCCATCGATCTCATCGTGTCTGTGTTTGGGGCCCGTGAGCCTGTGGTCGGATGTGGTGCGGCGAAAGGCGTCCGGCGCCCCGGCTGCCAGCTGCAGGGGCCAGGCAGGGCTGGTGCAGAGCAGGAGGACACTGTGTCCCCGGGGGAGCGTGTGACCTTGGGCCGAGGAGGCGGCACCACCCTCCCCCAAGGCCTTTCAGCATGTCCCTTGTGGCCAGTGGCGCCCTCTTGGTGGCCTCGTCTTGGTCCAGAGTCGGGGCCCTATGTGAGGAAGGTGGACTTTACCGGATTTCAGTGCCGGTTTAAATGCCATGTCGATTAAGGAGGAAACACGGAGCTACTCACTCGAAGCCCATTTCTGTCTCTCCCAGAGAAGGATGTTCTCGCCCCGCACCGCCCTCGGCCTTTCCCTGGGAGATGGATGCTTCGGCGTTGGGGCGGGAGACACAGTGCTCTGCCCTTGCCGCTCGCCCCGCACCCCCTTCCCTTGCGGCTGCCGGGACCCCGTGCTGGACCATGGGGGTCGCGCCCTGGACTCCTGGGCACCCCTTGTGTGCCCCCCTAGTCCAGACGGTTTTGTTTTTCAGCCCGGTTTTGCCTGAGGCCCGGCTAAGAGGCATTTGGACGCGGTTGCTGGAGACTTCCCAGCCGCGTGGCCCAGAGTGGGGCCTCAGTGCCATGGTGCCGGGCGTGTGGCAGGGATCGCCCCCTGATGGCTGAGTCCAGGACCCCCAGCAGAGCTGGCACGGGCCGGGGAAGGCGAAGAGGTCACCATGGGGGCTCAACACGGGCTCGTGCCTGCCGAGGCCTGTTGCTGGGGGCCCAGGGCTGGCGGGGGAGGGTGGGTCACCAGGCCCGGGGTGCTCCGTCCCCAGCCTGAGCTGAGCACAGGCCAGTCCTGGTGCAGGAAGGGGTGTGTGCAGGGGACCTGGGCATCACCTCTTGCTCGGCTCTGCTGGGGTCCCCGGGCAGCTGTGGACTCCACTTCCGCGGGGACACCTGGGAGCACAGAGCTCAGGGCTGTGTCATGAGGCTGGCACCCTGCAGGGCTCCCTCCCTCACCCTCGCTGGGGGTCCCGAGGGTGAGGACGTGTGGGACCAGATGGGACTCCTGCCTGGGGGTGTAATCGAATCATCCAATCAGACGATTAGGCATGGTTATCAGGGCCCGCGCTGTGAAGGATGCGGGCAGGCGGGCTCAGCATGGCCTCCGGGGCCCCAAGAGAGAAGGTGGCCTTTCTGCGGAGACCCGAGGGAGTCCTGGATGCTGGGGATGTGGCTCAGCCATGTGGCACATGCGAGGCTCGGGGTGTGATCCCCGAGGGAAGAGAGAGTGAGGGGCGGTGACTTGGCAGGGTCTCTTAGTCTCACGGGGGAACTTGGGGTGCTTCCAGGGGCCCCAGGCCCAGCAGACCAGGGCAGGTGCTCAGAGAAGGGGCCCTGGACCTTGAGTGATGTTTGGATGGTTCAAGGTGCCATGGGCAGTGTCTGGAGGTTGCAGGAGATCGGATGGGCTAGGAGAAAGCAGGGAGGGCAGACCGGAGGCGGCGACAGTGCAGGGTGGAGGTGGTGCTTACCTGGGGTGCGGGGTGGGCCAGCTGGGGAAGGTGAGTCCTGGGAAGTGTCCCCTGTGGATGGGGCCTGTGCACCTGCTCTACACAGGTGTGCCGATGCTCCCCGTCGGGTACATGCCGCAGACGCCGCCTCCTCCACCTGCTGGCGGCGGCTCCAGCAGAATGTTCCTTCCTGCCTCCCCTGTGCATGGTGGCCAGCCCCGCAGAGCCCCGGGGCTGCCCCCGAGGGGCCCTGCACCCCGAGCCCCCCCTCCAGACGGTCTGTTGATGCTGCTGAACATTTTGGGTAACTGGGGGCTGGTGCTCCCGTCTGCCTGCACACAGAACGCCGGGAGTAGACCGATTTCCCTGTGGCCCGGCGAGCTCGCGGGCCGGCTCTGCTGCCCGTTCTCTGTGGCATATGTGTACGTGTGCTGTGCTCCCTGTGTGTGTGCATGTGCTCCCTGTGTGCTGGCTCTGTGTCTGAGGTGGGGGCTGTGTCAGGGCCGGCTGCAGGGAACACGCCAGGGGGTCTCGGGCTGGGGGGTGTCTGAGCGGAGGGCTGTGCGCTCGTGTGCCATGGGGGAGGCGTGTGACAGCCATGAGCCCGAAAAACCCTGCATGCCGCCTCCTGCCGGTACAGCCCCAGAGCGGCCTGGCAGCTGGAGGCCATCAGATCTTGGGCATGGCCCTCATCTGCTGACCAGCGTGTCCAGAAAGGAGCCAGGCACAGGGCAGGAGGCCAGGGCCAGTACTGGGGGGAGAAAAGTCTCGGGGTCACGCGCCGTGAGTGGGTGTGGTGACCTGGAACTGCGGGGCAGGTGGTGGGCACGCGGGCGGTTGTGGGGAAGCTGAGGGTGTGAGGGCACCCAGGGGAGGGGGATGTCGGGGCAGATGGGAGCTGCCAGGGCCTCACACCACAGTGTCCCCGCCTGGGGAAGGGGCGGCCAGGGTCACTCACAGCCAGCGCTGCCGGGCACTGGGGTTGCTGGAGCCCCAGATGCCCCCAGGAGGCACACCCTTGGGGGAGCAGCGCTATGGCACCTTTGTTGGTTTTGCTGTGGGTGGACATGGGCAGATATGTCCACTGTTGTGGCTTTCTGTATGGGAGACTGAGCAAGTTCTGACGGGACCCACGTGGCACGATAAATGTGTACCTGGACCCGTAAGCTGCCCCGTCTACGGGAGGGGCTCGGAGACGGCACGTCGGAGCCCCACGCGTGGGGAGTCCGGAGCATGGGGCCCGCTGAGCACTGGGTGCTGGTGTTGACTGTGGCTGAGGGTTCTGGCACCCTACAGTCTTCCAGGCTTATCTGGGGGGCCGCGAGCTGCCCGCTGGCTGGGTCTTGGGGCACCTCCGTCTCTCCCGTTCTGCCTCGGAAGGCGCTCTGCCTGCCCAGCCCGCCCACCAGGCCAGCGCCGGTCCCACCATGGATGCTGGGGGATGTTCTGTGGGCCCGGCTCCGACTAGAGGACCAGGATTGTCGGAGGTCAGGGAGCCATACCCCTCCCCCAATAAGCATTGTCCAGGGGCCCTGCGGACTGGGTGCAGGGAAGGGCAGGGATGGGGGTGAGTGCTGCCTCTGGACAAAGCTTCTCTGATGTCCACGTGGCCACCAGTGCGGGCAGGCAGAGGTGGTGCTGGCTGACCCCTGCGTCTGATGGGCCTTTCTGCTTCTCGCCGGACCCAGGGAGCTTGAGGCTGCGGTGACCCGTCCCTCTCGCCCGGTGCTTGACTGGGCCAGAGCAGGTGGCCAGGGGAGGGCTGCACGCTGTCCAGGGTGTGGTGTGAGGGTCACGCCCCTGGCCACACCTGTGTGTCCTCCCCACGGTGGGGGGGTGTCCACTCTCTGCAATGGCCATGAGCACCCCGCAGGTTGGCAGGTGCAGGATTGCTGCCCGAGTTAGGAGCATTTCGACAGTTCTTGCCGAAATGCTCCGGCTAATGGGGATTCATAGCTTTGATTGATAAACGGGAGAAGACCCTCCCTGTTTGCCAACAAACGATGGCTGTGTGTGGGGGCGGGGAGTGGGGCAGAGGGACAGGGTGAGGGGAGTGCGCCAACCTCCCCGCGACACTTCCCAACCCCTCTCCCTACTTCGATGTTCTGGTTCTGCCGAATGTGGCGCTGGAGGTCTCCCAAATGGGTGCCGGGCCCCCTGGGGCGGGGGTCTCAGGGCCTCTGCACTCCGTCAGACCCCTCCTCTGATGGCAGGAGCCGAGATCCCCCCTCCAGGCTCCAGGCATTGTAAGGGGAGATGGGGAAGGCCGGGCCGCGGGGACCGTGTGGGGTGAGGCCTTGGCCACGCTGGCCTGGGCTGGGTCCACGAGGTCCCTTGAGCCTTGAGCATTGCTGGGTTGGCACCAGAGAGAGAAGGGAAGGGGGTTGGAAGGACGGGTGGGGGGAGTGGGGTGCCTGCTGAGCCGGCCTTCCCCCCACAGACACATAGAGAACTGGCGCGGCCTGCAGACGCTCAACGCCGTGGACATGGAGCTCTACACGGGCCTGCAGAAGCTGTGAGTGTGGGGCGGGCGGGGCGGAGGGGGGCCCAGCACCCACGTGGAGCCCACCGGTCTGATCCCGGCCTCTCCCAGGGTGGGCAGGGGTTCCGGCCGGGCACATGCTGACCCCCCTCTCCTCTCCTCAGGACCATCAAGAACTCGGGGCTCCGCAGCATTCAGCCCAGAGCCTTCGCCAAGAACCCGCACCTGCGCTACATGTGAGTGGGCCAGACGGGGCCTCAGCCCGGTCAGCAGCCTTGGGAGGGGGTGTGTGGGTGAGGCGTACGCTGTGTGTGTGTGTGTGAGTGATGTGTGTGGTGTGTGTATGTTTGCGTGGTATGCATGCATGCTCTGTGTGCATGAAGTGGTGTGGGTGTGTGCGTGTGTGTGTGTGTGTGCGTGTGTGTGCGTGTGTGTGTGTGTTCACGGCTCCCTTTGGGGGAGTGGGGGCACTCGGCCTTGGTGGCAGCGGTGAGCAGGCCAGATTGAGACGGGGCTCTGGGAGTGGGCGGTGTGGGAGGAGAGACGGGGTGAGCTGGGTGGGGCTGTTGCTTTTCAGGGGCTCCCTGAGTCCCGCCTGGCTGGTTCCCCCAGGCCCCTGGACACTCGCCATCAGGGGCCCCCTGCTTTGGGTGGAGCCCCCTCCATTTGCAGGGCTGACCACCCTGCACTGCCCGGGCCCTGCAGCCCGGCCGGGGCCAGATGTTCCAGGGCCAGACGTCTGCTTTGTTGGTGACTGAATTTTCCTGTGAAACGGCATGGAGGGTGCACGCCTGAACTCATCTTTCAGACTTCCCCTGAAGGCCATGGAGGTCAGGGCTGGTGGAGGCTGTGGACAGGGGGGCTGTCTACCCCTTGCCTTCTCTGGAGTCAGCTGGGACACATGTCCTTGAGTCTGTGGGGAGGGCCAGTGTGCAGGATCAGCAGGAGACCACGTGACTGCTCCCTTCCCATGGCTGCTGAGACCCAGTGGGGCGGGGGTCATGCCTGGGGGAGATGGTGTCCACGTGAGGCCTGTGCCCCCCTCCCCATGGTGCAGAACCCTCCAGCAGTTTCCGGGGCCTTCACGGGGGAGGGTCTGGGTCCCCCCAGCTGGCCTGGCCTTGGTCTGCCTTTGCTCCCGGACTCCTTGGAGCTCTGTGAAGCCCCCATTAGATTTCCTGTCCAACCCGGGGGTCCTGGCCCCCCTCTGCACTCTGGTGCTGACAGGGACTCCTGGCCCGAGGTGCAGGTGTCGGACGCCAGGCGAGGGTCTCAGCTCAGAAGAGGTGTGGATGGACGGGGGTCTCGGAAGAGGCACTGCGGTGCGCGGTGATGTCATGATGCAGTCCAGCGCACGCCATGACATTGACATCATGACAGGGGTCTGGCGTGCTCTGTGACATCACAGCAGGGTGTGCCCCATGATGTCACAGAAAGGGTCTGCCATGCTCTGTGACATCACAGCGGGGGGTTCCCAGTGATGTCACGGCGGGGGTCCAGCACGCAGTGTGTCACGGTGGGTCCTGATGATGGAGACTCGTACCCCCCCCACCCCCCCAGCACACTGCCACTTCCCGGCAGCTGTCCTGGGACATGCCGCCCTGGCAGCCGGGCAGGTTCCGCTGCTCGCGCTGCGGCGTCTATTTCTGGCCTCTAAATGCATTTACAAGTCTGCGGCGGCCGAGCCATCACGCCCGGCGCTTACTCCGGCACTAATTGCCCGGGCCTGGCTTGGCGCCTTTTTTCTCCCTGCAGCCCTGCGTTCCTGGGGGGTATGCAGCAGCGCGGGCCGCTCTCCGGCCCTCTGCGCAAGGCCCTGGCGGGACCCAGCTCCAGCCTGGGCTGGACGGAGGCCACGGCCGAAGCCTGCTGCCCACGGCTGGAGATTCAGACCACCGCGTCGCTGCAGGGGGCTTCAGCTTTTCCTGTCCAGCTGTGGGAGACGAAATTTTGACCCTGACAGTCCTGCCGGGTCTTTTGTTTCTTGGGGCTGGAAGATTCGTGACCTTCCCCAACCTTGAGGCTCTGGATCAAGGATCTGGGAGGACAGAGAGGGCCTGAGTGGCCTCTGGGTAGCCTGTGCTGACCTTCCCGGCTGGGAGTGCCCAGGGGAGGCCTCCCGTGCACCTGCCTTTCCCGCTGCTGTTGCTGAGATAATTGCAGTCGGGTTTCCCCATGCACCTGTGGCCACTGGCACACCTGGGCACGTGGGCACTGGCACACCTGTGGCATGCAGATGGCTAGTCCCACAGTCCTGGAAGCTATTGTTTTTTAAAAAAATTTTTATTGAGTCACTGTGAGATACAGTTACAACGTTTTCATGTTTGAGTTTCGGTCATACAATGGTCAAACACCCATCCTTTCACCAGTGCACATTTTCCACCACCGAAGTCCCCTGTATCTCCCCCATCCCAACCTTTTCCCTGCCTGTGTGACAGACAATTTCCACAATACTCTCCCCCTACTTTGATTACATTCAATATTTCGACACCAGTCTCACCATTATTATTTGGAATTTTTCACTCAAACCTACTGAAAAGGCAATGCTGGACTATTTAGTATTGCTTGATGTGAATAGTATAAGATGTCCTGTAGCCGCTCTTGTGGCCGCACGCTCCTGGAATTCTGAAGCCCTGTATCACTGTCCTCCCATTGTTCATCGATTTGCTTGAGTGGGCCTAGTAACATCTCCATTGCGAGACTTCTTGTTACTGTGTGGCATACTGAATATGTCACGGGTAGCTTGCCAGGCTTTGCCGTGTGGGTGAGATACTCTCGGTAGCTTGCCGGGCTCTCCGAGAGGGGCAGAGGAATCGAACCCAGCTTGGCCGAGCCGGCTGCGCGCAAGGCAAGCACCCTACCGTTGTGCTATTGCCCCAGACCCAGAATTCTAAAATTTTAGATAATTAGGGTCTGGAGAGATCTCTGCAGGGAGTTGCTTGGCACTGAGATTCTTTTGTGTGTCTCTGGATCATGGCTCTTAAGGAGCTTCAATAGTAGCCGGGGGCAGTTTGTGGGCATCATTTCAGGGTTCCACGGGGTCGGGGGATGAGAGGGACCAGCTCGTCCCCTGTCCCTTGAGGCCTGGAGTTTGCCATTACTGCTGCTGCATACCTGGGCTTCTCATTGGCTTCTGGAAGATGGCGGCGCCGGGATTCCTAGGGGTTAGGCACTGGAGGCGATTGTTTGCTTGGTATGTGGGGTGCAGCCGGTGGTGCCGGTGGTCTGTGTGGTGCTGGGGGTGGAGCCCGGGGCTTGTGTGCTTGACACCCGCCCTCAGCCCATGGAGCTGTGTCTCTGCCCCGCGGGCTTTTATTCTAGGAAGTTCAGATGTGGGTCCTTGGGACGGCTGTCTCTGAGGCCCAGCAGATGGGCAGAGGTTCTCTCTATGCCCCGTGGGACTGCTCACACCCTCGTATAGGCACATGCCCTGCGTGGCCCCTCTCTCCCTGTTTGGGGCTGGTTTATCTGGTGGACCACAGTCTGGCGCTCCCCGAAGTGGGTGTGGTGAGGCCTCCTGGATGCAGGAGTGCAGGCTGTTCTTGGGGACCCCTTTAGCTCACACGGGCCTGACCCATCCTGGGTGCCGGGGTATCAGGAGGCATGGACTGGAAGGGGGCTGCGTGGACACAGGTAAACATCTGTGATCTGGGGGTCACTTTTCTCCGCCTCCCAGGCTGGCAGGCCCCCCAACACCCACCCAGAAGCAATAACGGAATCAATAAACTTACACAGAGGTTTGGGATGCTGCAGGAGAAGGCGGGAGGTGGGACCCTCCCCACAGCCACCCCACACAGGGCTCCTGTACCCCATTCAGAGCCGGGGGTCCCAGAGCAAGCACAGTCAGGTCTCAGCTAAGACCTTCCTTTCCCTCTCTCTCTCTCCCTTCCTCTCTCTCTCTCTCTCTCTCTCCCCCTCCCTCTCTCTCCCTCTATATCTTTCCCTCCGTCTCTCTCTCCCTCTCTCCCTTCCTCCCTCTCTCCCTCTCTTTGCCTCTCTCTCTCCCCCTTCCTCTTTCTCTTTCCTTGTCTTTTGTCCATATGCTCTGCTTGTGTCTCTCTCGTTTCTTCTCTCTTTTCCTCTCTCCTCTGTCTCTGTCTCTGTGTCTGTGTGTGTGTCTCTCTCTGATGGTCCTCCCGCGGGGGGTCTCTGCAGCGCTTCCTGGGGCTGAGGTGGCGGCAGCTCCCTTGTCTCTGAGGGCCCATTGAGAACCCGCTCAGCCCGTCTCTCCCAGCCAGGTCAAATCCTGTAACGCCACTTGCATTAGAACCTGCATCTCTTTATTATAAAAGATTTCTTGGCATTAGCCTCTGGCCTGTTGAGTTCCAAGAATATGTAATGTCGGATTCCAGCAAGCCCAGCGCATTTATTTCTCCCACCCTAGAGGCGGGCCTGGCAGAGGTGGCGGGAGGGGACGGGGAAGGTCCCGCCGGCTCCTGGAGCAAGGGTGGCCAGGGCTGCTGGCTGTGGGCTGGCCCAGTGACCCGGCCTGTCACAGGGGCAGCCACACACTGCCTCCCCAGCCCGAGGTCATGGCTCTGATGCTCCTGGGGCCCTGTGGGCTGATGAGCTGTGGGGAGCTCTCTGGGGAAGGCGGCTGTGGGTGGGGGCCGGGGAGATGCAGGGTGTGTGCAGCCCCTTTTCTGTCGGAGATGTGCCTGAGTGTCCCAAGGGGCCCTGGGGTCTCAGGGTGGGGAGGTGGCATCAGGACCACATCCAGGAATGTGCACAGGGGGTTGGGTGTGTGTGTGCGTGCGTGTGTTTGTCTGCATGTATGTGTTTGTGTGTATGGGCATGTGTGTGTGCATGCATGCATGTGTGTTTGTGTGGGTTCATGCCTGTGTGTGCATGTGTGTGTGTGTGCACGTGTGTGCATGAGTATACGCCTCTGTGTGTGGATGTGTGCATGTGTGTATATATGTGTATGTGTGTGTTTGCATGTGTGTGCACGTGTGTGTGTTTGTGTGTGTATGTTCACATGTGTATATGTGTGTGCATGTGTGTGGATATGTATGTGTGTCTGTATGCGTGTTCATGTGTGTGTGTGCACATGTGTGCATGTGTGTGTGTGAAATGATGCTGAACCCGGGTGTCCCCAGTCTGTTGACTGTCGGCCTCACCTGACTGTAGTGCCCCCTCAAGCTCCTGTCCCTGGTCTCTCCCCATGACTGTGGCCATGTGGGGTTGTGTCCTCTGTCCTGTGGGACATGCCCCCCACCTGCCCCGATCATTTCCAGAGTGGGGCTGGGCAGTTCCTCTGGACAGGGCTGTCCCGTGCCGGCCCTCGGCAGGTGTGTGCCTCTCTGCCCCCACCGTGGCTTGTGCTCGGGCTCCGCCTCTCGGCTGGGCTCTTCTTCTCTGGCTGCTGCTGCCTGTCCCTCTCCGGGGGCTGGACCCAGACGCAGGACCCTGCCCTGGCCGCCAGCCCTCGGTCCCGCCTGTGCTTTTGATTGCTCTTCCTCCTGTGCGCCTTCCCCGAAGGCTGCCTGGCTCGCCATTTGTCCGCATGTCCTTCCTGCCTCCATTTTTCTTGCTGAGGATGGGGGTGCAGAGCGTGGCGCCTGGGGGCCGCTTCCAGGCCCTCATTAATCCCTGCCCAGCCGCTGTCTCGCTCCCCTCTGATGGATGCGCCCTGCTCAGGGCTCCCCGGTTAACCCTACCAGGCCCGCCTCACTCCTTGGGGCCTCTGCCTGCCACCTCCCCCAGGTAGGCTGGTCCCTGTGAGTGTTCTGGGCTGGAGCACAGGGTCCTGGGGGATGCTGGGCCGACCCATGCACTTTGAGCCCCACCTGAGCATGTCAGGGCCACACCTGGAACATCTTTGGCCAGGTTTGGCTCTCCCACTGTAAGCGAGCCCTTGGGTGCTGGCATGTGGCGTCACTGAATCCTGTGTCTGTGCGATGCGTGCTTGAAGAATGAATGAGGGAGTAAAGGAATGACAAGCTCGAATGAGGGAGTGAATGAATGAATGAGGGATTGAATGAGGGAATGAATGAATGACTGAGGGAGGGAATGACTGGGTGCAGGGGGCAGAGTGGAGGCAGCAGTTGTTCAAGGCTCTCTACTCGGGGGTCTTCCTAGGGCAGGATGGTGGGCACCATCGGGCAGGGTCGCTGGCACGTGCGCTGTTTGCCACCTCAGGCCCGGGCACCCTTGGGGCATCTCTGAGCAGCTGGACCTCGGGTCTGCAGGGACACTCAGGCTCTGGGCGTAAGGTTCCCGCTGGAGCCAGTGGAGGCTCCTGCCTGTGGGTCAATGTGACCCGCCGCCTTCCCACTGCTTTCTGCGTGCACGAGGCTGGCATTCCCTGGGGTCATAGGAAACCTCGTCACTGATGTCTCTCTCTGGGCACCCAAGGGCCAAACCAAAGGGAACTGTGCTCTGCCCTTTGCGCCTCCTTTGAGCTTGGTGGTGCCCAGTGGAGGTGGGCCCAGACGGCCCTTTGGGGCCCGGCGTGCGCTCTGTATTTATTGTGTGGGAAAGAAAACAAATGAAAGCTTGTAATTAGACAGCCGACCGTGTCCTTAACTAGAGCTCGGGCGGTCGGAACTCCACGGAGAATGCCCGCAACTCCCCGCCCAGTCTCTCCCGGCCTCATCCCGCCTTCCTCCAGGGAAGGCTCTCTCTTCAGCTCAGGCCACTGTTTGCACCTGGCAACCCCGACTGGGTGTTTGCAGCTGGTCCATCGCGGGGCCCTGTGGGGCCACGCCCTGAGCTTCTCAGGGGCTGTTCCTGGCAGAGGTCCCCGTGGCCAGTGGTGACGCGGGCCTGAGGAGGGAGGCAGAGTGTGAGGCGGGACATGGTCCAGACGGGGTGAAATGTCCAGTCTCGCTGGGAAGAGAAAAACGAGCTTTCTCAGACCGGAGATGTCAGTTGGCTGTCTGTGCCCCAGCTGCTGGGCGCCGGCCGAGCCGGCTGAGCTCACCGCGTTCTAGTTAGGTCAGGGACAGATCGAGGCAGGCCCCGGGTCTGGGCAGCACGGAGGGAACTCTTGCACGCGCTCAGGCACACACACGGCCCCCGTTTGGCCTTTGACTCCCTCCTGGCCACTCAGACGGAAAACCAGGAACAAACTGTTCAATTCGCCTCCCGGAGGAGTGCCCTGCAGGCCCAGACACCAGTGCAGGGTCCGGAGCACTGTCCCAGGCCGCCTGCAGGGACCCACTTTCTGACTCTGCCACGTGGATATGGAGCCGGGTCCCCTCCTCCCAGACCCCTTGCACTGAGCTCCAAGGGGTTCAGCACCACGGCCAGCGCCTGGGCGGCACCCCCACCCCCTCCAGGGACCCTGAGCTCTGAACAGCTCTCCTGAGGGGCCCCCAGGCAAGCCACCCCTTCTGCAGGTGGCATCTTGTCTGCAGTTGGCCGCCCCCCAGAGGATCTTCCAAAGGTGCCCACGGACAGGCAGCTCTGAGGAAGCCTCTCGGAAAGGCATGTGTGGCCTGGTGGTCTCGCGGCCCCCTACCCTGGGCTTGGTGCTGACAGGGAGGGCATGTAGGCAGGCCCCCTGCCCCTGCTTCTTCTGCCACCCCTGCATGTCCTCCAGGGACCCTCTGGGGTGAGAGTCCCAAACTTACTGGGGCCTACTGCTTGTTTCGGAAAGTCCCCCAGTCTCCCCATATGGAAATGGACCTTTCAGAATTGAACAGGGACCCGAGTGACAAGACAGTGAGGGGAGGGTGCTTCACTTGCACGTAGCCAACCTGGGTTTGATCCGCGGCACCCCGTACAAAGCATCACCAGGAGCAATCCCTGAGTGCAGAGCCGGGAATGAGCCCTGCGTGCTGCCGGGTGTGGCCCACGTCTCAGTACCAGCTGCCTAAGGAGACGGCAGGGCTGGGACATGGAGCTGAGCACTTGTTTACTGCCACCCCGTGTCGCCCGCCTTGAGCGGGAAGGCGGCGTGTTTTACAGGAATGACGTCCTGTTCCCCAGGCTCCGTCATCCATCAGGCACCCCGGGCTCCCGCGCCGCCAGGCCTTGCTCTTGTCACTGCGGAGAGACGGGGACGTGGCTGCCGGCGACTCAGCAGAGATCCTGGGGCAGATAGGCAGGCGGGACTCGGGGTGCATGTGCCATGGACCCGCAGTCTGGGGTGTTTGCCAGGATTCCCAGACACAGCCAGAGCCCCAGGAAAGGCTGTCCGGGGCCCAGGGCTCAGCCTAGACCCACACTTGTACCCCTTGGCTGGGCGCTGGGGCTGAAACCATGGGGACAGGGGTGGGCTTCCATCCACCCTGACGGTGTCACCTGGGCCCGCTCCAGTCGCCTCTGGGTCCTCCTTTCTCTGGGAGAAGTGCCATCCTTCCCGGGCCGCCCTGGGCATCGGGGGGAGAGCCACGTGCACTTGGAGGGGGTTCGGGGTGCTCCCTGGGTGAGCGGCTGCAGGTGGGCGAGACGGCTGGGGAAGGGGGAGCAGTGGGGGAGGGGACAGGAAGTCGGGGGGGGCTGGACCCCTCCTCCCTCGGTCCCATCTGCCTCCCCATCCGAGCTTTTGGACAGGACATGAAAGCGCGCCCGTTATTTTCCTTGGACGGGCTCGCTATCCTGATGATATTAATTATTCTTAAAGGTCAACAGCGCTTTTTGGAATCCCCTTCTGTTCTATCATGTAATCAGCTAATTAATCGGAAACCATTCAGTTTAGCAGCGCAGTGACTCGGGGGGCTGATCCTGGAGGCTCCTCCCAGGCTTGGGTGCTCCGCAGGGCAGGAACTCAGGGTGGCCCGCTCTCTTCCCCCTGCACTCATCCTCTGCCCCCCTGCACCCGCCCTCCACTCCCCCTGCACCCGCCTTCTGCCCCCTTGCACCTACCCTCTGCTCCTCCTGTACCCGCCCTCTGCCCCCTGCACCCTACTCCGCCCCCTGCACCCGTCCTCGGCCCCCTGCACCCACCCTCTGTCTACACAGCACCCACCCTCCGCTCCCTACCAGCACCCGCCCTCCCCCCCCGCCGCACCCACCCTCCGTCCCCTTGCTCCAGCCCTCTGCTACCCCTGTACCTGCCCCCGGCATGCTATCCTCCATCCACCCTGCCCTCTGTACCCCTGCATTCCACCGTCCCTCATCTTCCCTTCTGGGAAAGCCTCCCGTGTTCTCAGTTTAGGGAGACCACCGCTGCTCTTGGTGGGTCTCTCCTACAAGCACCGTCCCCCCAGGAGCCCCCGTTGCAGGCCCTGGGGGAGTTCGGCTGTTGGATGCTTTTCCTCCACCTCATCCCGCATGTTTATGAACATGTTCACGAACATACATGTACACAGGTGCACATGGATGCACTGTGTCATATGGGAACATCTGTGCACATGGGTGTGGGTGTGAACACGTAATCGTGTGTGCACTGCCATGTGAGGTGTGTGTGTGAACACGTGTGCACACGGGCATGCGTGTGGTGGCTCTGCAGTGGAGTGTCTGGTCCAGCTTTGACCCAGAGTCTCACCCGAAAGGGCAGGGCTGGGTGCCACCACCCAAACCCTTGACCTTGTGGGAGTGAGTGAAGGGGGACAGTGCTGGGGTCTCTGGTGAGCAGTGGGGAACCACAGCAGTGCTCCCCTCCAGTTCCACTCCAAACAGGGCCGTTCCCAGCCTCCAGGGAGGGCGGTCCTGAGGAGCCAGCCGAGAAGAACCTTCCGGAATGCCCATGTCCATCGTGGGGCTGTGCCTGGCTGAGCTGGGAGAGGAGGCGTGTGCAGGGACAGTGCACGGTCACTGCTGGTTGATGCCTAGTGCAATGCCAGCAGCTGCCCGGGGGCAGTGTGAACCTAGCCCCGAGTAGGAAGGGGTGCAGAGGGGGCATGAGAGTCCAGGTGCCATCCGGGACGTGGCTGCAGAATGAGAGCAGATGAAGGAGGTGCCCGGGGAGGGGTGTGGCAGCGGGTGGGAGCCTGGGAGCAGGGGGTGGGCCTCAGGGGTGGGGAGGCCTGTGCAGCCTTGTGCAAGCCCTGAGGGGTCAGAGGAGTCCCCAAGCCATGAGACTTGGGCCTGGAGCTGGGGCCCTTCACATGGCAGGGGGCCAGGTACCCGCACCCGTGGGCCCAGCAGCTTGGCCTGCCCAAGGTAATGGTGCCCTTGCTCATCCAGAACCTGTGGACCTTGCGAGCTCCCATGGGTGATATTTCCGGGCTCAGCACTCTGGAACACGTGGCCAGGGGTCTTCAGCGGTATGCCCTGGGAAGCCCCAGGCCAGCCCCTATGGCCCTGCTGGAGAAGCCACCCCCAGGCTTCCAGCCCAGGGCTGGGCACCAGCACTTGAGATTTGATTACAGAGAGCGTTTTGGCTTCATTAAAGTTCATTTAATGAGCCATCCAGTGTAATTGAGCTGAATAAGAATGGCCTGCTGGCTGGTGCCCCGCCCCCTGGACAGCCACTTAATCGAGGGGAAGAGCAAATACATCAGCGGTGTAGACGGAGATGGCTCAGCGGGGGGGTGTGGGGGCGGTGGAGCAGGCCGGCTCCAGCCTTTCCTCCTGCAGGCCTGGGGTCCTCCGAGCCTGGGGTCACCCGCCCGGGTGGGCTGTGGGGTCAGTTTCTGATATTTGCTGCAGAGGTGACCCCGGGGTGGTGGACTGAACACCGGCCTCCTTCACGCCCCACAAACTCTGTAGGGCTGGGAATCGCCACTCTGGATCTTACTCAACCTCTCCCGCTCTCTCCCGCTCTCTCCCGCTCTCTCCCAACCTCTCCCGACCTCTCCTGCTCTCTCCATGCGGGGTCCTCAGTGGGGAGCAGCACCCTGGCCCAGGTGGGCAGGTTTGGAGCCGGGGACCCTCAGGGGGATGCGCTGCTCTCTGAGGAAGCAGCTGGGTGTCTCCGGCCTTGTCTGTCCCCACATCTGCCTTTCCAGGTCCATCCAGCCTGAGTCCTGGCCTGGAGATGGGCAGTGTCCCCCCCGCCCTCCTCCCCACCCGCTCCTCGTGTTTCCAGGAAGCTGGTTCCAGGGCACAGACAGGAACCGGCAGTCACAACACAGAGGTTTTTGGGGACAGTCCCATAGCCTACTTGGCCGTCACCTCGGGGTGACGAGGGACCAGGATGTGCATCCCTCACTTGTGCCACTGATAATGGAAATAGCCTCTTGGCCCTGCACTCTGGAGCTGAAGCCAAAGGTCCAGGGAGAGAGCTGGGCCCATCGAGCCCTGGGCTCGGCGTGCCCGGCTCTTCGGCCTCCACCCCACCCCACTGGAGAGGACCTTGGGTGCGCTTGACGGCCAGGTTAACCCTGGCGCTCGGGATGAGGGGTCCCGGTCATTCTGGATGACATGCAGGGTCCCCAGTCCCCAGTGGCCGCAGTGGGGTGCGTCTGGCCTCCCCCCCCGCCCCTGCCCTGTGCCCCTCTCAGCACCCGCCCCCCCTACCCCTGGGCTGATCCTTCCTGCCCCTGGCCTGAGTCTGTGCCAGGGAGCCCGGGAGCTGTAGCTGTGCCCCACTACCTCCCTGGGGGCCCCCATCGGAATGAGATTGGGACTGGGACACGCAGACGCTGCCCGGGGTGGGGCACCGACAGCAGAGGGGGGCCGACCAGAGAGGAAGTGGCTCCAGTCCCCGGTGTAGAGAGAGGCAGGCCGTGTGGACAGAAGCCCTGAGTTTGGCAGCAGATCACGGGCGAACTGCGGTGGGTCTCAGTGGGGGAGGGGCTGAGACCACACACCCTGGCGGGGGAGGGCAGGAGACCCCCCGCCCCCCCCAGGAACCTCCAGTCCCCTCTCCCGGGTCTAATAAGGGATAATGCCTTTTCTCCTCCTTTATTTGCCCGGGGTGCCTGTTATTTTCTTTCTTTTAGAATCCAATTTTCTCCTGACATTTCTACCTAATGTAGCAAAGCTTCGTCTCTGAAGAAGGGCAAAGCGGGCCTCCCTGTGGGAATCCCCGGGGCGCACCGGGAGATGGCAGGGATGCCTGGTTCGAAGGGCTGGGGGGCATTTTCTCTGGGCCCCGGGTGCTGGCTTGGGTGGGCAGGGTGGGCGGGGCGGGGGCGGGTGAGCACTCTGCAGCTTCTCCAGGAAAGTGGGTCCCAACAGAGGAGTTGGGAGTCGGGGGCGGAGAGTGCCCCCAGCCCTGCTGTCCCATGGGGCCCCCAGGGGTCTCTGTGCTCTGAGAGGCTGGAGGATGGAGGGACGCAGGAGAAAGGGTGCCAGCAAGCGAGGAGCGAGGGGGGCTGCAGTGGGGGGAGTCGGGGCTGGTGCTGTCCTGGGAAGGACTGTGGGGGCTAGGGTTCGAGCTGGTGAGTGGGGCAGTGAACTGGGGTCCCCTCCCTGAGGCCCGACAGCTGCAGTAGGGTTGGGGTGCCCACCCCAAGCCTGTTCTGTATCTGCTTCTCTGAGGAGTTCCCCCTGGCCCCCCAAGCTCCCCCATAAGCCCCAGCCCCTTGCAGCCCCTCTACAAGCATCCTGCAGACCCCCACCCACCCCCCAGCTGTCTCTGTCTGCTGTCTTCTCCCCTGGCCCCTGGGCGCCCTCTCCCTCCTCTCCCTGACTCCACCCTGGCCACCTGCCTCAGGAGGCCGCTGCCCCAGGACCTCCCCTCAGCTCAGGCCTGCAGTGCGGGCGTCCTGCAGTGAGGACCGTGCTCGCACGCGGCCCTGTTCTCCTGCAGCCGCTCAGTCCATCCTGGCCTTCCTCAGAAGGAAATCCAGAGCCAGAGGCCTTGCTTCTGCCCCTCCCTCATCCCTGGCTTCTTCCCACCTGCCCATCCCCACCAGAGGGGGCTTCCCCCCACCTCCTGGTCAGGGCGGCCAGCTCTGCCCCGCTCTGGTGTGCCTGCAGAGGCCAGGGCATCCCAGGTGCGGGGCTCACGGCTCACTCGCATCTGTGGGTGAGTTGCCGCTCCCCAGCTCCTCTCCCCGCTGCCCACCAGCCCCCTCACCGCGAGGCCCGCAAAGCAGTAGCTGTGGGCGCGTTGCTTCTTGGATCCGCAGAGGCATGGCTGCTCCTTCCCCCGTTCATTCCTCCTAATGAGGACAATTAAATCGTCATTAGGGCCAATGGTGTGGTGAACCCCAGTGGCGGCCTGGGTGGGTGTGCCTGCTGGGGTTAGGGGGAGGGGGCACCGTGGAGTGTTAGGGAAGGGGGGTGGCCGGCCATTGGGCTTTGAGGCACGGAGATGCGGAGATCTAACTTCGGCCGAGGAGGGGGGAGTCTGCTGGAAGGTGGTGAGGAGGGTGTATTTCACACTGGGGTGTGTGTGTGTGTGAACGTGGTCTGCTGAAAGATTGTGAGGAGTATTTTACACTGATCTGGGTGTGTGGGGTGGAGGGTGTCGTGTGTGTATATGTGTGTGTGTGTATGTGTGTGTGAATGGGGTCTGCTGAAAGATTGTGAGGAAGGTGTATTTCACACTGGGGTGTGTGTGTGTGTGTGTGTGAATGGGATCTGCTGAAAGATTGTGAGGAAGGTGTATTTCACACTGGGGTGTGTGTGTGTGTGTGTGTGTGTGTGAATGGGGTCTGCTGAAAGATTGTGAGGAAGGTGTATTTCACACTGGGGTGTGTGTGTGTGTGTGTGTGTGTGTGTGTGTGTGAATGGGATCTGCTGAAAGATTGTGAGGAAGGTGTATTTCACACTGGGGTGTGTGTGTGTGTGTGTGTGTGTGTGAATGGGGTCTGCTGAAAGATTGTGAGGAAGGTGTATTTCACACTGGGGTGTGTGTGTGTGTGTGTGTGTGTGTGTGTGAATGGGGTCTGCTGAAAGATTGTGAGGAAGGTGTATTTCACACTGGGGTGTGTGTGTGTGTGTGTGTGTGTGTGAGAATGGGGTCTGCTGAAAGATTGTGAGGAAGGTGTATTTCACACTGGGGTGTGTGTGTGCGCGCGTGTGTGTGTGCGCGGTCACACTGGGCAGCACTCTGGGGTCACTGCAGGCAGTGTTTGGGGCATCCCGTGGTGGCGGGCGTTGAACCCAAGGTTCCTGCAGCCAGAGCCTGCGCTTCGTGAAGCCCTTGGGGCCTCCTGCTCTGCGTCTACTATCTGCCCTGCAGGAAAGAGAAAGAAAAAGAGGAAGTACAGGAGCAGAAGGAAAACACAAGTGAGAGAGGCGTGGGGGGCGCTGAGGGTCTGGGCTGGTGTGCTGCAGACTCAGCAAGCGTTGGGGCTCTGATAAATGCCACTGCTTTGGGGGCCATGCTCGCGGGGCTCAGGGCTGACTCCTGGCTCTGTGCTCGGGGATCGATCCCGGGTCAGCCGTGTGCAAGGCAAGTCCCTTTCCTGCTGCACTCTCACGCTGGCCCCAAAATGGGGTTTTCTGGGCCGGTTGTTTACCTGTGCATAATCTTAGTAAGGAGGGATTGCTGTTGACTCGTGTACCCTGACAGCTCTGTAAAGCCCCGCATCAGCTTTGAAAATGCTTCCCAAACCTTGTCAAGACAGGAAATGTGAGGATGACCCAGGAGGAAAGTATTTTTGCTTTTCCTTGTGAGTCCTGGCCCCTCCCAACATCCCAGGTCTCCCCCAGACCATAGCACAATTTGCTGTCCACATCAAGGTGTCTGGCCTGAGCCCCCGGGTGCCCCCTGGGCTGGGCCTACCCTTTAATCTCTTTTTGTCTGTCTTGCAGCAACCTCTCCAGTAACCGCCTCACCACCTTGTCGTGGCAGCTCTTCCAGACGCTGAGTCTCCGGGAGCTGTAAGTGCGGGCCTGAGGACCGTCTGTGCTGGGGGTGGGGGTGGGAGAGGCTGGGAGAGGCATGGGAGCCCCAGGGCGCCACCACACTGCTTGATGTGGGTGTTTCTTGGCGTGGCTCATTTCAGGGATGGGACATTTGTCCCTTCGCAGGACCAGCTTCTGTCATCTATCAGTAAAAGTTGATGTTTGTATCAATAGTCGAGCATTACCCATGGCTTTGTGGATAAATGGTGGGTTTTGTTGACCTCTACAGCAAGTGGCCCTGGAGAAGGGCGAGACTGTAGCTCCTGGTGTGTGTGTGTGTGTGTGTGTGTGTGTGTGTGTGTGTCCACGGCCCAGAAGACTGGCAAGGTGCAGCCAAGACCAACTCGATGGGGACTGACAGGAGCAGCACTCAGTCTCGGGGCCCTGACTGCTGGCATTCTCTTGTCACCGCCTGTGACCCTGTGCAGCCTCTCAGGTGTGGGGATGGGAAGCCGGCAGGACAGGGGCGGGAGAAGCCATATTCTTATGCTGCGTATGGACTGCCCAATTTCCCACAGTCCCAGACAGATCAGACCTGCCCACTCCAGCCCACCCAGAAGCCATGCCTACACTCTAAAACACCCATCAAGGCAGCCACCCTGTAGACCAGCCACCAGAGAGCCATGCCTACACTGTAAATCATGGCCACTAAAATAATCTCGTCTGGGCTGGAGCCATAGTACAGTAGGGAGGGTGTTTGCCTTGCATGTGGCCAAGCCGGGTTCAATCCCCAGCATCCCGTCTGGTCACCTGAGCACTGCCAGGAGTGATTTCTGAGTGCAGAGCTAGGAGTAACCCCTGAGCATGGTCAGTTGTGACTCCCGCCAAAAAAAAGCCAAAAAAGAAAACCACCCCTCACCTGTGCTAGAAACCAGGCCCACCAGACAGCCACACTGTAGACCATGCCCACCAGACAGCTAAACCACAGACCACCAGAAGCCACGCCCATACTCGAAACCATGCCCACAGTCAAGCCACGCCTACACTATAAACCACGCCCACAAGGCAGGGAGCCTGTAAGCCACGCCCACCAGCCACGCCCACCAGGCAGCTACACTAGACCACGCCAATCATAGCCACACCTGTCTGTTAAAGCCACGTCCTCACAAACCACACCACCAGGCAGCTCCACTGCAAGCCACCCGCACAAACCACACCGGGCAGAGACACTACAGACCATGCCCACCCAGGCGGCCTCGCCCATCCAGGCAGCCGCTTTGCTGGAGCGCTGGTTGGATGCCGGAGAATTTGCCAGCCCGGCTGGAGAGAGGAAATTACCCGTGGGGAAGTGTGAGTCCTCCGTGTCCAGAGGACAAGCTTATTAAGTTGAGCCAGTGGAGGAGTAAATTGGAAAGCAGTTGCTGCCTGGAGGAAGGGAGGGATCCAGGGCACAGTCCAGCAAACCCCTTTGCTTAGTAACCCAGTTACTCCTCATCCGTTCGCTGAGCGCTGGCTTCTTCCTCCTCTCCATCCAGAGGCAAAGGCCATGGGTTCCTCCCAGTGCTTGGAGGAGACGCCTCTGGTCCTTTGTGACCCGGCTGGTCTGGGTCGAGTCACTGTGTGTGCTGCCCTGTCCTCAGTGAGGGCCCTGACAGGTCACCCCCGCTCCCACACTCGCTTGCACCCCTTTGGAGCCCCTGCTTGGTGACAGGCAGTCTGGAAAGACGTAGCCACTGTGATTCATCATTTGCACCCCCGTGGGGCCCATGGGCGGGCGTGGCTGCTCCTTGGGATGTAGGCACTTGGGGAAGTCGAGTGTCTGGTGGCAGCGAGGGGTGGTCGTGTGCAGAAGGGCTTGCCACCGCACCCACTCTGTCCCTGCCGTCTGATGTGTGCATGTGTGCGTGTGTGTGTGCGTGCGTGTCTCTCCCGTGCCAGGCTCTGCTCTGTGAGAAGTTCTGGAAAGGGCCCGTGAGCCCTTCCTCTTCCAGGGACCCTGGAACTCATGCTGGGGTCCTTTCCCTCAGGGAGCTGGAGTAGGACGAGGGTGGGGGTTTTCTGGAGTCTCAGCCCTCCTGCTCCCTCCTCCGGAGACTGGCCCCCAGCTCGCTCGGGGACAGTGGGGTGGCTGTGCCTGGACCGAGAGTCCTTACTCCTTCTTAGACGCCGTGGGGTGTGGTGTCAGCGGCGCACGGCCTGTTCCAGAAGACCAGCTCTCTCCCAGACACCCTGTGGCCCCGATGTCTCCTTGGCGGGTGGGGTGGTGTCTCGGGGCTGTGGGGGAGCACGACTCTCTTCCCGACCTTCGGGCGGAAACCATGGTGCTGAGGAACAAAGCTGCCGTTTCCCTGGTAGGGGTCTGGGTTTTCTTTTCTTTCTTTCTCTCTTTTTTGGGGGCTTTTGAGGATGCGTCGACTGTTGCCAGTGGAAAATTTATCTTTTGGCCGGAGGAGCCGCGAGCTGGCTCTGTGCTGAGGCTTTGATTAAAATCCAAACAAGCCAGTTCCTGGCACATGGCAGAGGGGGCGCGTTCCTGCCCAGCTTCCTGATGCCTGAGCCGGCCACCATCTGCCATGCGACAGCGAGGCTGCCAGAGTCGGCCCTGTGGGGCCCCAGGGGCCGGCCATGGACAGGAATCTCGGCCCCGAGGCGAGCATGGCCGGAGGGACACAGCCAAGTGCTTCGGAGGCCAGGGGCTCTCCAGGGCACAGACATGGCGATATCCACTTGGGCCACTGTCTGCGGGGAGAGTGGGGACCAGGAGGGCCTGAGGGTCTGTCTGTCCCACCATGCCCTTGTGCTGTTGGGGGTGGGGTCTCCATCAGAGGCTGTGCACTCTCTGCTTGTCCACTAGAAGAGCTGGGGCCGGGATGGCAGGACAGTGGGGAGGGTGTTTGCCTGGCACGCAGCTGACCTGGGTTCGATCTCTGGCATCCCATATGATCCCCTGAGCCGCCAGGAGTGATTCCTGGGTGTAGAGCCAGGAGTAAGCCCTGAGCATCGCCGCGTGTGGCCCTAAAGCAAACCCAAACCCCTTTAGCAGAGAAGAGGAGGGTGCCGAACCCAATGACAGGGACCGGGAGGGCAGGAGTGTCAGCACCCCAACATGACGTGGGTCCTGGGGTCCTAGGGGCTCTTTCAAGGTTCTGAGCACCCTTCCCACTTTCCCCAGCTGCTCTTACCAGATGGGTGAAGCCCCCAACCCCCATGCTGGTGCCTCCTTCCAGAAGCTTCTTTCTAGATGGGGGCGCTCCGAGTGGAGTCCTGGGAAAGATAAAAATCCCAATAGATCAGCATGCTGGGACCATCGCGGGGTGCCCGCCTTGTCCTGGACTTACTTCCCGCTGACTTTTGTGTTTTTCTTTTTTATTGTTTTGATCTCACCAGCTGAGCTCGTGGTGGGGGCATGCCCCATTTCACCGACTTCTGTGAGCTCGAGGGGGTGGTTGTGGCTGGGAGCCGGTGTCCCCGACTCTCAGGCCCCATGGCCCAGCCTTGCCGCTGGGGATCCGGTGCGGTGCCAGGAGTGCGACTCGGAGACTCGGGTGTCTGGCTGGGTGCTCGCACGTCTTCCCCTTTACAGAGGAGGGTGGAACGTGTACCCCGAAATCCAGGCAGGCGTCAGAGGGCTGCCTGAGAGGCGAGGAGAGGGTGCAGAGGAGAAGTTCTGAAGCCCAAGATCCGGGAGCGGGGGAGGGGCGGCAGCGGCGACAAGCTCTGCATGCGGAACCTTCCAGAAACACCTCGATGACTCCATGTGTGCAGACCTTGATCAGGCAGGGCAGAGGCGGGCTGGTGTGAGCCTCGAAGTGCGGGGGGCTGGCCGGGCTGCAGCTCCTTCGTTCCTTCCCTCTTTCCTTCCTTCTCTCCCTTCTTTCCTCCCTCCTTCCCTCCCTCCTTCCCTCCTTTCCTCCTTCCTTCCCTCCCTCCTTCCCTCCCTCCTTTCCACCCTCCTTCTCTCCTTCCCCGCCCCCAGTGGCTGCTCTAGGGTGCCCACGTCATGCTGGGTGCTGATTCCTGGCTTTTCCATCACCCCCTTCTCATTCCTGGAGCCCCGTGTACCCTCAAGGAAACTGGGCCACCGTTGGCCCCTGGCCTCCAAGGCTGAAACAACCTTCACAGGCTCAAACCCGTCCTCGGAGGGTCAGCCTGGGGGCCGCAGAGCACATGCGGAGAGATCAGGGCCGGCTGGGGGCTCCCTGGGCTCCCTGGCCTTCCTGCCCTTCCTGGCGGAGCTCAGCTCCTGGCCGCATGACTCTGGCTTCTCAGTTCTGTCTGCGACTTGTCAGGTCAGGAAGCAGCAGGGAGGGGTGATAGCCCTGCTCTGCTGACCCCACAGTCCAGCTCAGCCTGTGCACCCCGGTCTGTCCCACCCTGGGGCCACAGCTGGACTCAACAGCCCCCGGAGAACAGGACCAATTTTGATGGTCCCTGTGCCAGCCGCGCTCTCAAGGCCGGGCCCAGACAGGGACCCCAGGGCTCAGTCAGCTGCCAGCTGACCGCCAGGAATTCCTCACCGAGAGTGAACCACCTGCTTCCCTCCTTCCCTCCCTCCTTCCCACTCTCCCTCCTTCCCACCCACCCTCCCTCCCTCCCTCCCTCCCTCCTTCCTTCCTTCCTTCCTTCCTTCCTTCCTTCCCTCTCTCCTTCCCTCCCTCCTTCCCTCTCTCCTTCCTTCCCCCTTTCCTCCCTCCTTCTCTCCCTCCCTTCCTTCTCTCCCTCCCTTCCTTCCTTCCTTCCTTCCTTCTTTCCTTCCTTCCTTCCCTCCTTCCCTCTCTCCTTCCTTCCCTCCTTCCCTCCCTCCCTCCCTCCCTTCCTTCCTTCCTTCCTTCCTTCCCTCCTTCCCTCCCTCCTTCCCTCCCTCCCTTCCTTCCTTCCTTCCTTCCCTCCTTCCCTCCCTCCCTCCCTCCCTTCCTTCCTTCCTTCCTTCCTTCCCTCCTTTCCTCCCTCCTTCTTCCCTCCTTCCCTCCGTGCACCCACCCACCATCCTCCCTTATCCCCACTCACCCA
The DNA here is from genome assembly GCF_029834395.1 of Sorex fumeus. Lineage (NCBI taxonomy): Eukaryota > Metazoa > Chordata > Mammalia > Eulipotyphla > Soricidae > Sorex > Sorex fumeus. The sequence goes on along the minus strand of NW_026606081.1, from coordinate 56,835,689 downwards.
CGCTCCCGTCGTCCTTGCTTCCTTCCTCTCTTCTCTCTCTTATCCCATGTTGGGCTCTGCTGTTGCATGTTCCGAGGGCACAGTCATGCCGCAGACGGGCAGTGTACCCAAGTGTTGTCTGCGGAGACGGCTCACTCAGATGGGTGGTCGCAGGAATGTATGGCCACAATACTAGGAAGAGCAGCGGGCAGGGGCCAGGCAGGACTGTGGCTTTGGAGAGGGATATGATTCAGGGAGGGGCCAGCCCAGCAGATGGACTGTGCAAAGGCCCCGGGGCTGAGAAAGCTGGACAGCCAGCAGAGTTGGCCTATGGAGTAGGCAAGAAGGGTGTGGCGGGGGGCGGGGGGGGGGCGAGACGTGCTTCCAAACTGCCGGACTTGGATCTCAGAGGGTTGAGAAGTTGGGACCATCCGGAAGGAGGTCAGTAGTGCAAACTCCTTTTCCTTCCTTGTTTCTGAGGCCTCGAGGAGACATTTAAATCCCGTCTTTAACCGTGTTGACGTGGATTCTCGGAGACCCCCGGGGTCCGTTCTGAGGCGATGGGGCCCCAGCGTCTCCCCAGTCTCCCGCCGGGCAGCGGGCCCTGGGCTGAGGCGCCCCGCTTGCTTCTCTCCCGCAGGCGGCTGGAGCAGAACTTCTTCAACTGCAGCTGCGGCATCCGCTGGCTGCAGCTGTGGCAGGAGCAGGGCGAGGCGCGGCTGGGCGGCCAGAAGCTCTACTGCATCGGCGGGGACGGCGCGCAGCTGCCCCTCTTCCGCATGAACGTCAGCCAGTGTGGTGAGAGCAGGAGGGGGCCTGCGTGCGCATGTCTGTGCGGGGCTGTGCCTGGATGTGCGTGCGTGTCCAGTGGATGTGCCTGTGTGTATGCCCGTGTGTGCTGCGTGTGTGCCAGTGTGTCTGCGTGAGGGTGTCTGTGTGTCTGCCTGCGTGTGTGCTGTGTTGCTTCCTCAGCACGTGCATGTGCATGTGTGTGCCTGCGTGTAGGCATGCATGTGCTCTGTTGTGTGCGTGCGTGGGCCTTCCTCAGTGTGTGCATATGTGTACCTGTGTGTATGTGAGTGTATGTGCTTATGTAGATCTGTGTGCGTGTGTGCTTGTGTGTATGTGCCTCTCTGTGTGCATGTGTGTGTATATATGTGCATATGTGTGCATATGTGTGTGAGACCCACCAGCTCCCCCGCCTCTCCCATCGCCCTCCCGGGTCAGTGCGGAGGCCAGATGTGGGTAGCAGCGCCTTGCTGGGGCTCTCTCCTTTCTCCCGGGGTGCGCTTGTCTGCCAGAGGGGTGAGGACTAGGGGTGCCCAGCGGGAGCATCCCAGGTGCTTGTAGAAAGGCAGGTTCCTGGGTCTGTCCGCGGAACCCCGCTGGTGTGTCCTCAAAAGCAACACAAACAGCTGGGGAGACGGGCTTCCCCAGGTGTGTGCCCAGCGGGTCCCTGGGAACCAATCCCCTGTGCTGTGTGGCTTCATTGTCCATTTCCGGCCGGCCGGGGAACTGCCCGGAGCCAGGGGCGCCGGCTGTGTTGGCGTGAGCACCTGGGCCCAGTGTACCCCTGTGCCTCGTTGGGCGCTTGCTGTGTTGTCAGCCCCTCTCTGCACCCCCAGATCTCCCCGAGATCAGCGTGAGCCATGTGAACCTCACTGTGCGGGAGGGGGACAGCGCGGTCATCACGTGCAACGGCTCGGGCTCGCCCCCTGCCCGATGTGGACTGGATGGTCAGCGGGCTGCAGTCCATCAACACACACCAGGTGGGGCGGCCGGGGAAAGGGGCGGGCGGGCGGAGGGGCGCCCTCCCGGGGCCTGTCTTTGGTGGGGGGGACCCAGTGGCATCGCCGCTTGTGTGGGTCTTTCTAGACCAATCTGAATTGGACCAATGTCCACGCCATCAACCTGACACTGGTCAATGTGACCAGTGAGGACAACGGCTTCACGCTGACCTGCATCGCGGAAAACGTGGTGGGCATGAGCAACGCCAGCGTGGCTCTCACTGTGCACTGTGAGTGGACGCTGTTGGACGGGCTTCTGCGGCTCCTCCTGTCCTGCCCCACCCCTCGCCCCTCGCCCCGAAGCCCCGCCCCTTCCATGGCACCCCGCCCCTCTCCCGAAGCCCCTCCTCTCCCACATCCCTCGCCACGCCCCTCGCCAAAGCCCCGCCCGTAACCCCGCCCCTCGCCCGAAGCCACACCCCTTCCATGTCACTCCGCCCCTCTCCCGAAGCCCCTCCTCTCCCACATTCCTCGCCACGCCCCTTGCCAAAGCCCCGCCCTTAACCCCGCCCCTCACCCAAAGCCCCGCCCCTTCCATGTCACTCCGCCCCTCTCCCGAAGCCCCTCCTCTCCCACATTCTCGCCACGCCCCTCGCCAAAGCCCCGCCCTTAACCCCGCCCCTCACCCAAAGCCCCGCCCCTTCCATGTCACTCCGCCCCTCTCCCGAAGCGCCTCCTCTCCCACATCCCTCGCCACGCCCCTTGCCAAAGCCCCGCCCTTAACCCCGCCCCTCACCCAAAGCCCCGCCCCTTCCATGTCACCCCGCCCCTCTCCCGAAGCCCCTCCTCTCCCACATCCCTCGCCACGCCCCTTGCCAAAGCCCCGCCCTTAACCCCGCCCCTCACCCAAAGCCCCGCCCCTTCCATGTCACTCCGCCCCTCCCGAAGCCCCTCCTCTCCCACATCCCTCGCCACGCCCCTTGCCAAAGCCCCGCCCTTAACCCCGCCCCTCACCCAAAGCCCCGCCCCTTCCATGTCACTCCGCCCCTCTCCCGAAGCCCCTCCTCTCCCACATCCCTCGCCACGCCCCTTGCCAAAGCCCCGCCCTTAACCCCGCCCCTCGCCCTAAGCCCCGCCCCTTCCATGTCACACCGCCCCTCTCCCGAAGCCCCTCCTCTCCCACATTCCCTCGCCATGCCCCTTGCCAAAGCCCCGCCCTTAACTCCGCCCCTCACCCGAAGCCCCGCCCCTTCCATGTCACTCCGCCCCTCTCCCGAAGCCCCTCCTCTCCCACATCCCTCGCCACGCCCCTTGCCAAAGCCCCGCCCTTAACCCCGCCCCTCGCCCGAAGCCCCGCCCCTTCCATGTCACTCCGCCCCTCTCCCGAAGCCCCTCTCCCACATCCCTCGCCACGCCCCTTGCCAAAGCCCCGCCCTTAGCCCCGCCCCTCGCCCGAAGCCCTGCCCAGCCCCTTCCCCCACCGGTCGGTCCCTAGACCCGAAGCCCCGCCCCACCCTGAAGCCCCACCTTACCCCTCGCCCTAGGTCCCTGCCCTGCCCCCTCTCCCCTCCAGGGTGGTGAGCGCAGGGCTTTACTGTTCTGGAACCCTGGGCCCAGGGTGGATGCAGGCGCCGCCGGGTGGGTGAGGCCCCTGGGCGGCCCCTCTGAGGCCCCCCTACCCGCGTGCCGCAGACCCGCCGCGCGTGCTGAGCCTGGAGGAGCCCGAGCTGCGCCTGGAGCACTGCATCGAGTTCGTGGTGCGCGGGAACCCGCCGCCCACTCTGCACTGGCTGCACAACGGGCAGCCTCTGCGCGAGTCCAAGATCATCCACGTGGACTTCTACCAGGAGGGCGAGCTGTCCGAGGGCTGCCTGCTCTTCGACAAGCCCACGCACTACAACAACGGCAACTACACACTCATCGCCCGGAACGCGCTGGGCACGGCCCGCCAGACCATTAGCGGCCACTTTCTCAGGGAGCCCTTCCCAGGTGAGCTCCGCAGCGGGAGCGATGGACACGTGCACAGGGTCAGGAGTGGCCGTCAGGTGTGGCCGCCAGGGCCTCCTGCTCAGGGCTCAGGGTCTCCCCACCCCCAGCTCCTCAGCTTTGGGGCCTGGGAGCAAGGCCACATCAGGGTGGCCCTCACAGTGCACTGAGTGGATGCTGGTGGATGGGCCCCACTACCCCCGGGTGGTGGAGCGGGAGGGAGATAGAGGACTCTACCAACTGTGCTCTATCCACAGGGCTGTGTTAGCACTGGCACCCACCCATGCTGGCTTTAATTAATTAATTAATTTGTTTTTGTGTTTTGGGTCACATCCGGCAGTCCTCAGGGGTCACTCCCGGGGGACTCTATAGGACACCGGGCATCGAACTTGGCTTGGCCCATGCAAGGCAAAACGTTCAACCCACTGTGCTGTCACTCTGGCCCTGGGTTTATTTTTATTATTTTATTTTGTTTATTTTTTGTTTGGTCCTTGGGCCACGCCCAGCAATGCTCAGGGGGTTACTCCTGGCTCTGCACTCGGGACTCACTCCTGGCCCGGCTCAGGGGACCCTATGGGGTGTCGCCAGAGATGCAGCCTGGGAAGGGTGCATATAGGCTTTCCCCATGTTGCTCTCTTTCTTGCCCCCCGTTTTTATTTCTTATGGAGTGGGATGGTTTGATTGAGGCATGAACAGAGTTCCCATTGGTTCAGAGGTTTATCTTTATTTTTAATGTTCTGAGGGGGGTTGGGATATTAATTCCAAGAGCTTTTCTGGCATGTGTACACTCATAAAGGGGAATAAATAAAAAAAGGTAAAGGCCCTCCCGTTGATCGTCGATTTGCTCGAGCGGGCCCAGTAACGTCTCCATTGGAGACTTTGTTGTTACTGTGTCTGGCATATCGAATACTCTCGGCAGCTTGCCGGGCTCTCCGAGAGGGGCGGAGGAATCGAACTCGGGTCGACCATGTTGGCCGCTTGTAAGGCGAACGCCCTACCCGCTGTGCTATCGCTCCGATATGCCAGACACAGTAACAACAAAGTCTCCAATGGAGACGTTACTGGGCCCGCTCGAGCAAATAAAAAACAAACAAAAAATTTAAAATTAAAAAAAAAAATGGGTGGGGGGAACAGACCATGCCCGGAGGCGGCAGCTGGTGCGCCAGAGCTTCGGCCGTGAAGCCCCTGAGCGCGGCTGAAGGAGGTCGGGGTGCGGATACCGGGGGAGCCCTTACCCCCCGAGCCCATCAGGTTCTCAAGCTTTAGCCCAGAGCCCTGCAGGCCCGGTGTCCAAGTGAGAAGCTCCTGGTGATGCTTCAAAGCTGCACGCACTGGCCGAGGGACTCCCTCGCCTGTGTCCCAGGACATGCCCCCGTATCTGTCAGGTGTCCAGTGGGCTGCGAGGGGCCCTTCTGGAGCAGGAAGCCGGATGCTCTCTCTGGAGTGTCCCCAGAGGGTGCTCAGGTGTGTCTAAGGAGAGGGGCGCTCCCAGGAATCCGGTCAGCCAGTGGCCCAGCTAGGTAGGGCTGGGGTTTGCGCATGCGTCCTGCAGCCTGGGCAGCCGGCATGTCCCCGCTGTCTCCATCAGAAAGTCGGATCCAGGTGTGGGCTTGTCGGCGCCTGGAGGTCAGAGAGCATCCTTCTGTGGTTGTGGGTGCAGATTTCCGAGGCATCCCCCTATTATGATGCACTCCCCATTTGGGGGAAGGTGGTTTGGGTCATCCCCCGTGGAACTCAGGGATTACTCCTGGCTCTGTGCTCAGGAATCACTCCTGGTGGGCTTGGGGGAACCCTCTGGGATGCTAGGGGTTGAACCCACACTGGCTCCCTCCCTGCTGTCCTGTCTCTCCCCTCCACTCCCATTTCTATCCCTGTTGGCATATTCGGGCCAGGACCCTGCCAGCCTAGCCAGCCTGTGTCCCTGGGTGTGTCTCTCTGTCCCCCAGCCGGGGCATGGGCGTGGCTGCACTCCGAGTTGGCTGTCCAGTTCCCCTAGGAACCAGAACTCTCTCTCCTGGCAGTTCATGGTGGAAGGCGAGGCCGTTGGCTGTCAGGGCTGATGTATTTGTGTCTTTTCTGGTTTCTGTTACTGTCTCCAGTCACCTCTTCGCCTTTTGTTTTTCTTGCAGAGAGCACAGAAAACTTCGTCTCTTGTAAGTCTGCCTTACCTTCGGCTCAAAAGGAATTTATTCTCGACACCCCTGGCACCCTGCACGCACCTCCCTCCCCCTGCCCCCCTCCAGCCACTGAGTGACCCGGAGAGAAACCCAGAGGGGAGAAATAGTCTGGGGTCGTCCGTGGGAGGTTCCGGGCCTTCATCCCCTCCCAGGGACTTTCCCAGGGCCTGACCATGCACGGGTCCCCAGGGGGCACGGGGGTCTCTGCTGTCTACCCACTGCAGCTCCCCGGGGGAGGCCTCGGAGCCACCCATGTTGGCAGGTCCCACTTCTCGAGGCTGTGACTTTCTGGGCCCCCCCCAGACGCCCGAGTGACCAGATCAAAGGGATTCTTGGGGCCCCAGACTCAGAGATTCCAGCCAGGACTGGGCACTCCCCGTGCCCCCCCCTTCCTAGGGTCTGGCTCTCTGCTTGCTGCCCTTTGGACCCTGTGCCCAGACAGAGATGCCCTTTTGTACTTTGACCTGGATGCAAACAGTGGCTGGGATGGCTCCATTTGCCCCAAGTCACAGACTGTTCTGACCAAGGGGGTGACTCCAGCGCGTGGGGGGGGGCACCTGATGTCCTGCTGGGTCCTGTCGGGACACCAGGAGGCGGATGGGCCAAGGTGTCTGAGAGCAGTTTCGGGGACATGGCCTGTTTGTGGGGCCACGGAGCGGATGCCCCTCTCTCCCCTTTGCATTCTAAAGTTCAGGGCTGACAGAACCCCGGGACCCCAGGGTGGGAAGGTGGGCGGGAGGGACTGCTGTGGGGGTGGTCCGGGTGCAGGGCGGGGTGAGGCCAGCCTGCTGGACTGCACTCAGCATCCCCATGCCTGTGTTCCAGTCTACGAGGTGAGCCCGACGCCCGTCACAGTGACCCTGAAGCCTGAGGAGGACACGTTTGGGGTGAGTCACTTCCGGTGCCAGGCAGGGGTGGGGCTGCGCCTCTCAGCTACTGCCCAGACGAGTGTCCCCAGCCTCTGCCCCTCCCCCTCTCTCAGGTTCCTCCTGGGAGAAGAGGGTGGGTCTGCAGGGCCCGGGGTCACCTGGGGGAGGTTCAGGGAAGCAGCTTCAGGGTGAAGACGCAGAATTCACTGGCAGAAGAGCGGGGGTGCTCGGGCAGGAGAGGCCGGGACTGGGATGCTGGAACAGAACGAACTTTCTTTGCTGGGCATCTCCCAAGCGGAGAGGGGGAGCAAGGCGTTCCGGAGGGCCACATGCAAGGCTCCCCAAGTTTTCTCTCGGACCCCTGGACACAGTTTTGTCCTATGCACGTGGGCAACTTCCTTTAGAATGATCTCAGGGGCCTCCCAGGCGCCTGGTAGAGCCCCCTCTGCAGCACAAGACCCCAGGACTGCCCCCCGCCAGGCCCGTGGGGGTGGGCGCAGGGCTCAGTGGGGTTCTCATGCTCCCAGGTGTCCATCGCTGTCGGTCTGGCCGCCTTTGCCTGCGTCCTGCTCGTGGTCCTCTTCATCATGATCAACAAGTACGGCCGGAGGTCCAAGTTTGGAATGAAGGGTAAGGCGGGGTCTGCCGTGGTGAGGGGCTGCTGGGGGGACACAGCCAGAGCTGGGGCTCCATTTTAGCACCCAGGTTCCCCCGGGAGGCACGGAGGTGGTTCTGGGGGGTCTTGCGCGCTTGCACCGTCGCTCCTGTGGATTCTGGATCAGGGCTGCGCCCACGTGCTGGCCCCACGCCAGGAGGCTGGGGATGAGAGCGGGTGGGGCCGTGCAGGGGGCGGGTACAGGGCCCAGTCGGAGGCTTCGCTTCTCCTGACACCAGCTGCCGCCGGCCTCGGTCCCCAGCACTGGGTTCTGTGGGCGTCCCCTGGGCACCAAGAGCATCGGGCAAGTCTGACCAACCTCTGCCTGTGCCCGCCGTCTCTGACACCCCAGGAGGGGCTGCTGGGATCAGGGCTCCCGGGCCCAGCCTCCCCTGCTGGGGTCTCCTCCGGACGGGGTACCGCATCCCCAGGGCGACTGCTCATTGCCCCACAAGAGCGGCTGGGGGGAGGGGCTCGGGGGTGTCACATGGCCCAGCAGCTGTCCGTGCCCAGCTTGACTCTGATTGGGGTCTGCAGAGGCGTCTTGGTGTGAGACAGTCTCACCATGGGGGACCACGAAGGACGGGGTGTATGTACAGATATGTGGGTGTCCCCACCCGACGTGTGGGCGGGATGGCGTCAGGACAGATCCCGTCGTTCCAGAGCTCTTGGCACCATCGCCCCAGAGTTTGTATCCGCCCCGGGAGTGGAACAGCGAGAGTGGAGGATGCAGGACCTGCTTCCCAGAGCTCGCCCGGCCCTCCCCCTCCCCTCTCCTCCCTTACCCCTCCCCCTTCCCTCCCCATCCACCTCCTCTCCCCACTCCTGCCTTCCCCCTCCTCTCCTCTCCTCTGCCCTCCCCTCCCCTTCCTATTCCTTTACTCCTTTCCCCTCCCCTCCCTTCCCTTCCCTTCCCTTCCCTTCCCTTCCCCTCCCCGCTTTTGGTTTTTGGGCCACCCCTGACAGTGCTCAGGGCTGACTCCTGATGCTCTGTGCTCAGAGATCACTCCTGGCAGTACTTGGGGAGCCCTGTTGCAGTGCTGGGGGTGGAACCCAGGTTGGCCATGCAGGACGGGTGCCCTCCCGCGGCACTGTCACGCCCGCCCCTCTGGGTCTCTTTCTGCTCTCAGGAAAGCTCCACCAGCCCTGGCCTGGCCGGCCGGATTTCATGATCTCGTGTCTCTGTGGACCGTCAGACGCCTGCCCGGGCTGTTCCGAGGGCTGAGTGTGGCCTGGCCTGGGCCCATGCCCACCTGAATATGATGGGACTCGGTCCACATAGCCTCAAGGCGGGGGGCACTTGGTGCCTTCAGGTGCCAATTCCTGCCTTATGGGCCCCGGGACCCTGTGAAGAGGGGCCTTATCTCTGGTGTCCCTGCCCCACCCTGGTTGAGCCTGGATGCTGGCATCCACCAGGTGGCCAGGAGAGCAGTTTCCTTCCCTCATCTGGCCCCAGAACGGAGTGTGCCTGTGTGGGTGGCCGGGCCGCCCCAAGTGTCCACTCACCCCTGCTCCCCTTGTGCAGTCCCAGCTGCTCATCCACCTGCCTTTGCTCCAGGCCCCTGTTGGGGGACATGCGACCAGCCCCTGGTCGGGTGCTTGGAGGGGTCCAGCTGGAGCTGAGGGAGGGCAGAGGGCGTGGTGTGGACCTGGGTTGGGGTCAGCCCTGCGCCCCTCAGGGCCCACGTGCCCCAGCTAGCCTTGACTTAAAGACGCAGGTGTCCGGGCATGGACGGACCCTCTCCCTTGCCTCTCTGCAAGGTCTCTGCCGTGCTGAGCGCAGGCACCAGGGTGTCCTGCTGTGACTGTGTCCCCCTGATATGGCCTCCTGCCCCCTTGGGTTCCTGCCCCGAGTACCCAGCTGGCCTCCGCCGGGTCAGCCTCCACCCAGTCGGAGCCCTAGGCTCCCTTTGGTCCCCCCCGGGGCTGTGTGGAAGAGCTTTCCTGGTGCCCACCCCCTTGTCACACTGGGGTTCTCTTACCTGGCGCAGCCCTCGTGCCCAAAACGTTGGCCACATGGTTGGCTGATGCCTGGCTGACTCTTAAGCGAAGGACTTTCTCTCTCTCTCAGGCATGAGCTGTGCAGGGTGTCTGGTCAGTAGGAGCTAGGGTGGGGGAGGGGAGGCCCTTTCATCCGGCTCACCCCATGCCTGAGCTGGGGCGTATTCCCATGAGCCTCCTTCCTTCCTTCCACCCGGCAGTGCTTGGGGGACCATGCACGGGCACGCACACACATGTATGTGCACTCATATGCTCACATACACGTACTCACACACCCACATACATATACACACATGCATCCATACACACATTTGAGCGTGTGTGCATGTGTGTGCATGCACAAAGGGGTGCACGTCGTATGTGTGAGCTTGTGCGGATGCGAGTGTTTATGCACACTTGTGTTCATGTGTGTATGATGCATGTGGGCACACGTGTGTGTGTATGTATGCATGTGTGTGTGGCTTCTCGGTTTCCCGTCTTTCGCAGTGGCTCCAACTGTGCATTCCTTAGGACCCTTTTGGACGGTGCCTCTGTACCGGGCACCCCTGGGGCCTCTGGCCTGCAGGATCACCCAGACATGGGCGCATGCCGTCCTTGAGTGACACTGGACTCCCCTGGGCAGGGACCAGATGCCAGGTCTGCATTTTGTGTCCCAGCACCTGCATTTTGAGAGGAAGAAGTGCAGAAGGACCCCGGGGAGAGCCTGGACTGCCCCTGGGGTTGGAGCTGCCGAGGGTGGAAGGCTCTCGTCATGCCTGGTGTCCTTTTCAGAGGAGAGAGACTCTGGCCAATGGCTGGTTTTCGCCTGTAATCAGAGGTTACTTTGTTGGGCCTCTGGCCTCAAATATCTCTCCATGGGGTGATCAGATACAGTTTCCTTCTTTTTTCTATGCAGAGAAGATACAAATCTAACCTTTACATAACACCTGGAGGCCTGGGTTTGTGTTGGAGGGCAGATGAGACCAGAGGGGCGTGGCCGTCCTGAGTCCTGCTAGGGCCCTACTGGACAGTGCGAGCTCTCGGGAGTGGCCCCCCAGAGCCGCCTCCTTCTAGCGTGGCCCCTCTGGCCAGGGGGAGGGACTTCAGTGGGCAGAGGGCTATCAGCAGGACGGTGGCCCTGAGACTGGGGCTTTGTCATTGTGTCCAAGTTGCTGCCTGGCTTCTGGGGGTCGTGGGCAGTCAGTGGAAGCATGTGCCTGCTTGATTGTGCCTGGGGGGGTCCTCACGGGCCACCCCCAACCCCAGACAGATGGGCACTGTGCACTGAGTCTCGGTTAGGGCGTGGGGACTTCCGCGGGGGCTGCCTGTCTGCTGGGTGACTGTTCTAGAACACGGCGCCCCGGGGGCTTGGCAGGGCTGGCGGCGGCGGCGCTGTCCTGTCTCTGTGGGGGCTGGGCGCCGCCCACTCCTGGCTGTCCCAGGCTCAGCCCGCTGTGCTCTGGCTCAGAGCCTGGCCCTAGAGCCGACACCCCTGGTGGGGGTTCCCTGCACCACCTGTGCCCAGGCTCGCAGTGGCCCTGTAGGGCCCAGTGGCCACGCGCTTGGCCCGGGCCTCCTCCACCTGTCACAGATGACACTTAGACGCACGCGAGGCCCTGCACAGTGGCTTCATGTCCCTGGGAGTGTCACAGGTGGGAGTCATGCCCACTCTGCTCTTCACTTTCCTCTTTTTTTTTTTTTTATTTTGGGCTAACACTGGTGGTACTCCGCCCCTCTCGGAGAGCCTGGCAAGCTACCAAGAGTATTCGATATGCCAGACACAGTAACAACAAAGTCTCCAATGGAGACGTTACTGGGCCCGCTCGAGCAAATCGACGATCAACGGGAGGGCCTTTACCTTTATCTTTACCTTTACTGGTGGTGCTCAAGGATGACTCCTGGCTCTGTACTCAGGATTGACTCCGACTCTGTGCTCAGGGCTGACTCCCAGCTCTGTGCTCAGGGATAAGTCCTGGCTCTGTGCTCAGGGCTGACTCCTGGCTCTGTGCTCAGGGCTGACTTCTGGCTCTGTGCTTAGGATTGACTCCTGACTCTATGCTCAGAACTGACTCCCAGCTCTGTGCTCAGGGATGACTTCTGGTGGGGCTCCGGGCACCCTATAAGATGCCTGGGATTGAACTTGGGTCGGCCATGTGCAAGGCAGACCCCTTACCAGCTGTCTGGTCGCTCCATCCCCAGGACCCAGGTCACTGCAGGAGGAAAGGTTGCCCCCCACATCCGCCAAGACGCTGGCGCACACCCCCACCCCTAACCTGGCCAACTCCTGGCCCACTGTCCTTTGGAGAGGGATGTCCACGGGCTGTGGGGAGGGGAGGGGCAGGGCCGGCCTCTCTCCAGGGTCTGGTCCCTGCTCCAGAAGGAGCTTCCGGTCCCCTCCTGCGTCTCCTCCACGCCCAGGGCTGGCAGCACCCCATCCTTCTCCATCCATCTAGTGACCCTCCATCCTTCTCCCCTCCTTGGTCCCCAGGGCAGGGACTTAGAGGGAGATTTGCTCATGACTCCCGTCCACACCCGCTCTCACCTCCCAGTCACGTGGGCGGCCATCCAGCCCAAACTCACTTCCTTCTGGGGTAAGGGGGGCTGTGGGAAGGTCAGGGATCAGTCTCGGGGTGCCAGGGATCGAACCCAGGTCGTCTGGGTGCAAGGCAAGCGCCCTCCCCACTGTCCTGTCACTCCAGCCCGTTACCCTGTTTTAAGGAGGAAAGGGCTGCTCAGGGCAGTCCAGATGCCCAGTGTCAGGAGACCTCAGGGACATTCTGGCCCCCACACCGCCATGTTCCCATCTCCTGCACCCCCACCTGGGCCGCACCATGGGCTGCATCCTGGCCGGCCGTGAAGGCTGGAAGTGTGCGGCAGGCAGAGCACAGCAAGCCGAGCTGAGAGGCGAGTCCCTGGTGTGGCCCCAGAGCATGGGGGACTGTCGGGCGTGGCCAAGCCTGCAGGGCTGGTGAGCACTGGGTGGATGCGGGTTTCACGGCTCCCTTGTCTGACCTGGGGATGGCAACAGGCGGTGAGCAGGTTCCGAGGGCCAGCACCGCCCCTCCTCTCCTCTCCCCTCCCCGTCTCCCCTGCCTTCCCCTCTCCCCTTCCTTCTCTCCTCCACTCTCCCCACTACCCTCCCCTTTATCCCCTCCCCTCTCCTCTTCTCCCCTTCTGTCTTTCCCTTCCCCCTCCCCAGCCCCCACCCCTCCCCTCCCTTCCGCTTCCCTTTCCCTCCTTTCCTTTCTCCCTCCCTGTAAACTCCGCCTTGGTTCTGAGCTGGGAGCGGGGAGGGGGCTAGCGGCATGGGGGTCTGGGTGGCTGCTCACTTGTGCCCGCTGAGGTGCAGGAAAGAAGGGCACGGGGGGCTGTGGGCAGAGCAGTGGGGTCTGTGGCCCTGCTCAGGGGAGGGAGCTGGACCAGGCAACACTGTCCATCGGGGCGGGGTGAGGAACTCCTTGAACAACACGCACTCCATGGCTCGTTGGGTCAGCTCTGCTCTTCCGGGTCTGTCTGAGTGTGCCCGTCTTTAGACAGTTCTTGGTGTGGTGCTATAGTGGCATCGCTCCGCTGGACTGTCACTCCCTCACTCCCCTGTCAGGCGTCTGGCTCACCTCCTGCATCTCCGACCATCTCCCTGGGCCACGTTTCTGGCCCGGGATGGTTGGCGGAACTGAGACGCACCTTCCAGGCTCTCGGCTGTTGAATCATCCTGTTGATAACGGGATGGACTCGGGACTGGTTGGGTGAGGGTCGCAGATGCTTCTCCCCGGAGTGCTGTGAGCTGTAAGGGCCTGTGGGGTCCCGCCATTCCCGTACTCGGGACACTCCCTGTGTTGCCCGGGCTAACTGCCAGCGCCAGGTGGCCTCGGCTTGGGTGGCTGTGGACAGGATGCCAGCCAGCTCGCTGTCCTCATGCTTGTGCCAGGCCGGCCGGCAGTAGCTGGATACCCAGTGCTCGAGGAGGGAATCAACTCAGTGTCATGTGGAGCTGATGGGCAGCTGTGGGCTGCCCCCACCCCAGGCCAGGCCCTGCCAGGACCAGCCACAGCCTGGGCTGCCCACTGAGCGCTGCCCCTTCCATGGCCTGGCTGTGGTTTGGAAAAAGTACCATTGTGGGGGTCGTGCCCCCGGCACACCCCCAGACTGCATGCCACTGCTTGGAAGTCCATCCCCACCCCGTCCTCTGCTGTCCCTGCTCTGTCGGGCCTCACGGCCAGGTGCTGGTGAGTCCAGAGGTGTCTCTGCGCTGCTGCGTGTCCAGGGCCGTGTGGCCTGTTCCCGGTGGCCGCTGTCCCTTCAGTGTCCACTTCTCGTGGGCCTTTGCCAGTGCTGCCGCCGTGTTCTGTGCTTCCTGACCCCGGCTGGACTCCGTCCACCTTGCCAGCAGTTCCCGACCAACCAGGGGCCTGTGCTGCAACTCTATCTCACCGGAGTGCGGCGCTTTCTCTGGGGTCTGGAAAGTTCTGGATATCCTCAGAGGCATGGAGCTTGTCTGTGATACGTTAGCCGCCTTCCCTTGGTGCCTCTGTGTGAGGGGTCACATGGGGAGGGTGCAAGAAGACCCCTCTCCCCGGAGACCCCCCCAGTGTACAAAAGTGAAGTTTCTTTTTTTTGTTTTATCTTTGTTTTGGGGACACATTCCTAGGTACTTAGGGCTTGCTCCTGGCTCTGCATTCTGGAATTTATTCCTGGTGGTGCTCAGGGGACCATGTGGGATGCCGGGGATCGAACCCAGGTGTGCAAGACAAATGCTCTCTCCACTGTCCAATCCCTCCAGTCCCCAAGTTGATGTTGCCCTTTGAGACTCCTGGCCAGGGGCAGCTGGACCCCCCATACACATGGTCTCAGGGTGCCTTGGGGCACTTGGGATGCATCATCCATCACATCTGAGCTCCCTCAGTTGCTTTCTGGAGACTACATGTGCTCAGGAGTCCCCCCACCCCACCTTCTCGGCCAAGCGGACCACTGGTTCTGTGTGAGGCCCAAGGACGGGGTACAGAGGAGCCAGGGACACAGGTCACCCCCAGTTGCACCTGGCGATGCTTGGAGGACCGCATCGTCGGGCTGTGCCAGACGAGAGTCCTGAGCACTGTGCCTTGTCCTGACTCCACACCACGTGGGGCTTCTCGCGGTATGTGCGTGTGTTTGCCATCGCCCCTCGCGTGGAGACCCCTCTGTGGCCTGAGTGGGCAGCTGAGCTCAGCTGCTTCAGACCCCACTGGCTGCCTCCTCCCTCTGTCAGAGAGTGGGGCCCAGGCCGGGGGAGAAGCCGGTGTCTCCCCGCCGTCTGCCCGCCGTACCCAGTGGCAGTGTCAGGCCGGGCCTGGCCCTCCCCGGCCCTCTCTGCGCCCCCCGGGGATCAGCCATGCCGAATCCCAGGTCGCCCCAGGAATTCCGGTTCAGCTGGTCTGGGGGCGGCCCAGACTTTGGAATTCTTGAACCTTGTCCAGGGCACACTCTCGGGCGGCCAGATCGAGGCCTGGACCCGGGCCCGGCTCTCGTCGCGTGGAAACGCCCGGAGGCACGCAGGCCCGAGGACCGCTTCCCAGCCGCCGTCGTCTCCTCGGCAGAAGTGGGCGAAGGGTCGGGGAGGGCACAGAGGGGACATGGGGCCCGAGCGAGGCCCCAAGTATGGCCAGGCCCCGTGTGGCTGTGGGCACTGCTGGGGTGGCTCCAGGGGCTCCTTTAGAATAAAAATCCGTTTCCTGCTGTCTTCCGTGGGGTTGCCGCAGATCCAGAATGTTACTGCCTCTGAGGGAGCCCCATTTTCAGTGTCCTTAGGACCGGACATGGGAATTCAGACATTTGCCTGGCACACGACCCGGGTTCAATCCCCATCACTGCATAGGCCAGAGGGACCCTGAGCGCAGAGCTGGAGTCAGCCCCGAGCACAGTGGGGGTGGCCCCAACGTCAGAGCAGAACAAGTGACCCCGAGTGTCTGGGATGTTTTTTCCGGCTTTGAGTCGGGCACCAGGCATCTGAAATGCGAGATTTTTCCCGTGATGGCTGTGTTGCTCCCCGGCTGGGCAGCATAGGGTCTCAGGGGCTCGAACCCTGCTTCTTAGTCCCCCTGGGACCCGGCCAGGAGGCCACCCGCACCTCCTTGGTCTCCCCTCCCACCACTGGCCTCACGACTGCTAGACGGTCTCTCTAGCCCCCGGATTCCTGGGGGCTGGGTTGTCAGGGGTCGCTGTTAGGCAGATGTTAGGGAGTAAAATAAGGGATGACAGAGAGGGTTCGGGTCCCTCTGGAGGCCTCTGGGGTGAGAGGGTGGGTGGGGCCCAACGGACCCATGTTGGCACCCACAGGGTCCATGTTGGCTGGGAGAGCTGGGTCACACCCCCACCCACCCCCCGAGTGCAGCGTTCCCAGCAAACATTGCTTTCTTGGGGTAGCCGCAGGGTTGGCCATGTCCAGCCTGGGTGGCAAGGTGGCCGGGCAGAGTCCAGAGCCAGAGGTGCTGGGGCACAGACTTAGACAATGAGACCCTGTGGGGGTTGATTCCACCCCCCCCCCCCAAATCTGGTGCCAGTTTTCAGCCCAGAGGCCCAGGGGGGCGGGAAGCGAATTTCTCGTCCAACCGCTGCTGCCGGCTGCCTGGACCTCTGAAACCAGCCACCAGCACCTCTCCCCACCCCTGTGATCTCGTGAATCGGTTAAGGGGGGGACTCCGGCTCCCTCTGAGGAAGTTGGGGACTGTCTGCCCCAGAACAAGGGGCTCTCTGCGGCGCATAGTTGCTGCGGTGGCCACCCCGAAGGTTCGGTGACTCCTGCGTACTGTCCTCTAGGACTCTCCTTCCCAGTGGGTCTCCATGACCTTGCTGTGTGCGAGCCCCCCTCACTGGAGGGCGTGAGGCACCTCATTTGGGCATGGAATGGTCTTTCAGGGTGGGAGCCCGGGGGAGCCCAGGGAGGAGTCCTCCAGGGCGGGAGCATGAGGTTGCCTGGGGAGGAGTCCTCCAGGGCAGGAAGCACTGGGGAGCTGGGGACTCAGAGTGGCCTGCCTCCTCCATCCATTTGCTCTGGCCCCTCCAGTTCATGGCCATTTTTTTTTTTTGCTTTTTGGGTCACATCCAGCGATGCACAGGGGTTACTCCCGGCTCTGCACTGAGGAATTACCCCTGGAGGTGCTCAGGGGACCATATGGGATGCTGGGAATCGAACCTGGGTCAGCTGCGTGCAAGAAAAACGCCCTACCCGCTGTACTATTGCTCCAGCCCTTCACGGCCATTTCTGAGCTGGCCCGAGCCTGCTCCTGGGCCCAGTGCAGAGGCACCTGAACGCGGGATCCGGCTTGGAGGGAGGAAGGTTTTGCTGGCGAGTGGAACGGAGCTCCTGGCCCCGACCGAGCGTGTCCGGGCCTGCCGCCCTCTCTGGCCTTGTCCAGTCTGGACTGGCAGCTCTGGCCACATCTGCCCTCTCAGTATGGTGCCTGGTGCAGCAGGAGTGTGGGGTCTGGGCCACCCTCCGAGGGGCCCGGGGGCGTCTCTGGGGCAGCAGAGCCTTGAACCCGGGTCAAACTGCTCAGGGTTCCTCTTGGCACCGTCTGATTTCCTGTTTCGAAGGGGGGAAAAAGCCGTGGGATTTTAGAGCTTTAGAAGGAAGGCAGGAGAAAGAAAGGGGGGGGGGGGGGAAGAGGCAATTGGACGTAAATCGGTCTTACAAAACAGCATCCTGATGAGTTAAGTAGAAATGAATCAGGGACATATGGATTAAATTTCCCCTGCAGTCCGCGGGGGCTTCCAAATTAGGGGAAAGAGCGTGTGTCAACATGAGCGTCTGTCCCGGCCAGGCCCTGGGACTGGGGGTGCGGGGAAGTCGCCCGCCTCCCCTTCCTCACGTCCACACCCCCACCCCCAGGTGGATCCTGGGCCCACCTTCCGTGGAGCTCCCCCCTTGCCTCTTCCTGCCCCCACCCCGGGTCTGACCCCAGCCAAGCCTGTGAGCCACGGAGGGGGCTGACGTCGGGGGCATTCCTAGCCCTCACCTCTCAGTTGCTGCAAGGACCCAGAGCTGGGCCACCCCTGGGCGGTCCCCTTCCCGGGACCGAGCGGGCAGTGTTCCTGGTCTCAGGTGGCAGCGGAGCAGCCCTGAGGCTCACCAGGGTGCAGGCACAGGGCTCTCGGCCCGTCCCTTCTCTGAGTGTCTATCTTTTGTCTTGTTTTGGGGCCTGATCCTGGCTCTGTGCTTGGGAGTGACCCCAGCGGTGCTCAGGGGGCCCCCACTCAGGGCCGGCGACCTTGGCCAGGCTGCGGTGCAGCCCCGTGCCCGGGACCCAGGGCCTTCCTGCTGTGTCCCCGCTGCTCTTCCTGGCCTAGCTGATTGGACAGAGCTTGCCCCCGGAAGTGGGAGGGTGGCCCCCGCCCCAAGGTGCCCTCGGCTCTGCAGGCACTGCACCCTTTACTCGCCTGAGCCGACCCCCCCGGCTGTGCTGTCTCGAGGCTCTGTCATTGGGGTCACCGGGGCGTGGAGGGGCCAGGGTCTGTGCTCAGCATGGCCAGTGGTCTTCATTGCGCATGCGCTTATCTAGAGGCAGGCAGACCTTCTGGGCCTGGCCCCTCAGC
This sequence comes from Sorex fumeus, assembly GCF_029834395.1. NCBI lineage: Eukaryota > Metazoa > Chordata > Mammalia > Eulipotyphla > Soricidae > Sorex > Sorex fumeus. The sequence continues at coordinate 56,817,748 of NW_026606081.1, read as the reverse complement.
CTGGCAAGGACAGTGGACACAGGCAGGGTCAGTGCAGGGACTGGGCAGTGGTCAGCCTGGACAGCACTCTTGGGGCTCCCCGTCAGCAAGGGACATGAGGGACCAGGCAAGTCCACCCAGCAAGATCCCTGTTGGGTGACCAGATGGGCGCTCGGTAATGTGGGGAGGGAACGTGGCCTCCGTCCTCCCAGCCCCCCAGGACTTGGCGCAGGGAGGGCCGCCAGCGCCAGGCTCCGGGGGAGCTGCATGTCCAAGGCGCTTGGAAGGGGCCTGGCGGTCAGTGGCACGGAGGAGCGTGGTTTGGACCAGGCGCAGTTGTGGAGTCCAGGCCCCACGTGGGCGGGGGCGGGGAGGCGGGACTGGGGGTGCAGCTCAGGACCCCCGCCCTCCTCTCGTGGTCCATGTGCGGTCACTCCCTGCCGGCCCTGGCCACTCATGTAGGGAGGATTCGCTCCCTCTGCAGAGCAGTCTCCTCCCAGCAGTGCTGCTGCCCGTCCATCTGTCTGTCATTCCGTCCATCCGTCCATCATTCCGTCCGTCCATGTCTGAAGCAGGCGCTGTGTGGCCCCTACCCACCTGCTGAACCGCCTCCTGCTCAGGGTACAGGAGAGGCTGGGCAGGTGCAGACAACGGGTGGCCTGCCCACAGTCCACCTTCCCCCACAGACACACAGACACACACATGCAGATAAACACAGACACATACACGCACATATATGCAGACACAGGCACACGTATATACAAACACGTATACGTATGCGCAGGCACACACAGACACACAGAGGCTCCTATGCAGACACATACAGACACACATACAGACATGCAGACAGACACATGAACACACAGACACACACAGATACACATATATACATATACAGACACATACACAGACACTTATACACACATACACACAGACACATATATGCAGACACATACACACATGGACACATAGACACACACAGACCCACACCTGATGCTTGCGTTTTGTTCTTGCCGACCCATGGTGGTGTGTCCACACACGTCCACCATCTCCCCTTCCCAGGGAACCAGCCTGAGGTCCGCTGTGTTGGATCCACCGCACAGGCTCCCGGGGGGTCCCCACCTCCCTCTGGGGGAGCCAAGCCCCCATTCTCTCTGGCTTCGGTTCTGCCTCCTGCTGCGCCTGCCCATGGCTCCTTCTTCCCGGGGTCCCCAGCACCGAGGCAGCCTCATGGAGCCACTTGTCCTGACAGGTCTTCTAGGGTCTCCCCTGCACTGAACTCGGGCAGAAGCGGCCTGAGGGAGGGAAGTCATGTGGCAGCAGGAACGGCCATTCCCAGAGGGAGACGGGGAAGACCGTGGGCTGGCACCGGGGCAGGAAGGCTGACTGGAAGGAGCAGTGGGGGTTGGGGGGCCTGGCACGGCCCACCCGGGTCTCCCAGACCCACTAGGAGTGATCCCTGAGCACCATGGGGCATGCTCAGAAACAAAATCAAAATGAAGACAGAAAACTGGTCAGGTCATCACAGGGTCCCCTCCCCCTGCTGTCACGGGTGAACTCGGTGCTATACCTGGAGGGAGAAACGGCGCCTCCGGGGCCTGCTGGGGTGGGGGTGCGGGTGCTGGTGTGACCTGGGGGTCAGAGGAAACGCTGCTGGGTGGGGGATGGGGCGGGGACCGAGCACATCCTGGAGGCCCAGCGGCCACATAGCGTGCTGTCCGTCGTCCCCATTTCTTCCTTGATTTCACAGACCCCTGGTCAGCACTCAGCCGGGCCTGGGGGTGAGTGTGAGGCTGACCAGCTCGCCAGCACCCTGAGTTGGCCTGAGGAACGCAGGAGACCTGCTGTAGGTCTAGGACCTGAGTATCGCCCCACTCCATGGCCTGCGCCTGTGGGACCAGGAGCCGGGGGGGTGGGGGGCAGTGCCAGCTGTGTGCCCACTTCAGAGTCTCCAGCTCCCTTCTTGGAGCTTTCTGGGGCAGAGCCTGTCCATCCACTGTGTCCCCACCGCTGTGGGGCTGCAGGGGTCACTCCACGGCCAGTCCTGCCAGGTGATGTGGAGGGCAGGTCGGGGGGCGGGGATCCCCTCTGTTCTCTGCTCCTGCCCCACGGCCGCCAGCTCTCTGGGTGTCCTCAGTGTGCCTGAGCTGGCTGGGGGCTGGCCACCACCCCGTGACCCGTGTGTCCACGTGTCCCTGCAAGAGGGGAGGAGGAACCCGGTTGCCCTCAGCTCTCTGGACACGCTGTGGGGGAGGCAGTGGGGGTCAGGCCATCACGGGCCTCATGCCCCATCTGGCTCGCTCGCCTCCTTCCTCGTGGGTGGGTGCGGGACTGAGCTCCTGCACACTGACCTGCCCTGCCCGCGCTTTGCTGAGTGGGCACCGCCACCCCGCACCCCTGCAATCCAGCGTGCGGTCACGTCGCGGCTGAGGCTGCAGACAGAGCCTGTCCCCCTGGGAACTGTCCCAGTTTGTGGACTTGGAAGAGAGTGAGAGTGAGAGAGTGAGAGAGCCAGCGAGGGGTAGAGGGAGAGAGAGGGAGCGAGAAAGGAGGAGAGAGGGCAAGAGAGGGAGGGAGGGGAGAGGGAGAGAGGGAGAGAGAGGGAGCAAGAGGGAGAGAGAGAGCGCGAGAGTGAGGGAGAGAGCGAGAGAGTCACATTCAGACGGAAATGCCACAGGCAGACGAGGAAATCGTGGCAGGACGAGCTCTGTGGATTCCATCTCGGGGACACAGTGGAGACGCTGCACGTGGAGGCGTGAGGGACGCACCTGGCCTGGGGGCGGTGACACAGTGGTGTGTGGGAGCTGCTACCCCATGTTTGGAGGATCCGATTTGGGGCAGTCTGGGACGGCTGTGAACCCATGTGGCCTCCCCGGGCACTGGAGGACCAAGCAGGGCGAGGACAGACAGGACGGTCTTGGGAAGGCAAAGGGGTTTCCGCGTCATCCGTGTTGGCACTGTGTGTTTCCGTGGGTGTGTCAGATGGGAGGCTTCTTCTGACCCCCTCTCACCATCCTGACCTTCAGCTGGAAGATTCTGTGGCTGTTGGTGTCCCATAGCTGCCCCGGGCCATGTCGGGTTCCTCCCAGAATCTCCCTGTTGTGGCTGCGCTGCCTGGCCCTTGGGATTCTAGAGGAAAGTGAGGTCACATCTGCCACATGTGCTCACGAACACGCACGTACACACATGCACTCTCACACAAACGCATGCACACATGCTCACACATACTCACATGCGCACACACAGGCATTCACACAAATACACGTGCTCACAAACGTGCATATACACACGTGTGCATACATGTACTCTCACACAAACACGGCTCACACATGGACACACATGCACTCAGACATGCTCATAAGCATGCATACACACATGCACACATGCACTCTCACATACATACATGCACACATGCTCACAAACATACATGCACACGTGCTCACAAACACACCGGCACTCACAGACATGCACACAGATGTTTATACACATATGTACTCACACATTCTCACAAATACACACATAAATTCACACAAGCACTCTCACATATATTCTCACAAATGTGCACATGTTCTCATATACTGGGACATGCATATACATGCTCACACACGTACACACACACACACACACACACACCCTGGGGCTGCTTCCTTGGGCCGTGGAGACAGGAGGGCGGGGACCCAGCTTCTCACTTAGGTCAGTGCTGGGGCTCGGCCACTCTGCGGGATGCTGGCGTCCCCCCCTTAGCCAGAGCCCCCGTGTTCCTGCAAACCCGCTGGCCATCTGCACCAGGGCCCTGGCGATGCCCTCTGCCATCTGCTGCCCTCGTGGTTGTGCCAGGCGAGGCCCGGGCTCATTCCTGGGCTGCTCGGTTGCTAGGGGCCTGCCCAGCCCTTTGCACCCCAAGTGGCCACCGAGCCAGGCTGGGGTCACTCTTGGAGCTGGTCCCACTCTAGCTCCACAAGGACGGGGGACACGGGGCAGCCACTGCTGGGACAGGGCCAGTCTTGGTTCCTTCCTTCCTTCCTGCTGCCAACTCCAAGTGGACGTCCCACCTTGCCAAGCCCTGCCTGTTCCTCTGACCGGCCACTGTCCACTCTTCAGGAGTTGAAGACACAGAGAGGGAAAGGGTCAGCTGAGCCGCCCCTGACCTGCCCGGGTGGGTGCTGTGGTCCGGGGGACCCTCTTGCTCTGCGGGTGAGAAGGGCTGAACCCTTCCCCCACTGCGCCCCTCCCCCCGGAGCATGACCTGGGCCTGTGGGGGCAGGCGGACGGACTGGGGTCTTCTCTCCAGCTGGTCCCTTAAACAACCCCTCCCGAGGGTCCGCTTTGGGTCAGAGGCACAGCAAGGCTGGAAGTGGCCTTGGGGCTGTGGGTGGAGCCTCGAGGTCCCATGATCAGTGCCCTGGTTGAGAGGGCATGGGGTGGCTGCCCGTGACAGGAGGTTGGATGGAGCTGTGGCGTGGGGGGAGATGCCTCCCAGGTGGCACTGAAGGTGGTGGAGACGGTGGGACTTCCCAGTTCAAAGGTCGAAGGTGCTGCTTCCGGGGAGCAGTACCCTCTGACTCACGCAGAATCTTATCCCTGGCACCGCTTGTCCCTGCAGTGCCGGCTGGACGCGGTGGCCGCCGGCCGGCTGTGCCCATCTGCCTTCTCGTCCCGCTTTAATTCTCTAAGCTGGCCCGAGCTGCTTTGATCCCCTTCCCGCTGGGAGCAGGTCGGGCCGAGCGGTTCAAGGAATGTGGTTCCAGGAGCTGTGCCGTCCAGGGCCCTGGGGCATCGCGTCCCCCACGGCATCCAGCAGCGCTGCCCTCAGACACTTCCTGAGCCACGCTCCCCCGCCCCCCACACCAATTTGTATTTATTAACCCACATTCGAACACGTGTGTCCATATGTCAGAGACCCCCTGGAAGCAGCTTCTGGGGTTCCCGGGCCCCCATGGACAGCTAGCACAAGTGCCAACCCAGGGCCGGACTCCCGCATCACCTGGCCATCGGGCGGGGCGCTGGACCCCGGGTTCCCTAACTGCTGCCCCTCCCCTCTGCTCTGCGGAGCGCGTCACTTACCTTCTCTCAGCCCAGCAGCCCTGGGGGCGGTTCAGAGGATTCCCCCGCCTTAGCGGTCACTCCGCGTCCAGCTCCCAGGATTGAGGAGGGGCGTGGGGGTCTGTTCTGGGCAGTGAGACTTGCACTTGGAGCGCCACCGGTTACTAAGCCCGGAGCAGCAAACCTGGAGGTGGGGATCTCTCCTTTAAGCCATTCTCCGGGAAATAAGGATAAAAATGAATGTTGGTTCTTGCGAGAGTGTGGGCGCCAAGACCCACGGACGGAATAAGCCGAGAGCATGAATTTGATGGCGGTTCCCAGCAGACCCTCCCCCCTTTCCCAGGCTTCCTGGGAAGCCTGACTTGGGGGCAGCTGGTCTGGGGTCTGTCAGCATCCCAGCTGCACCTGATGCCTACTGAGGGTCCTGTGCTTTTGTGAGGAGGAGGCCCCGTGTCTGGCTGCTGGGGGGTCTAGTGAGGGGAGGGGTCTGTCTTGGTGAGTCACTGGGGCAGTTGGTTTGGCCAAGGGAAGAAGTGCAGGCGAACTTCGAGGCTCTTCCGTGGAGAACACTTCTGCCCATGTGTATGCATGGGTGTGGGCCCGTGTGCGTATGCATGTGTGTGCCATGTGTATATGCATGTGTGTGTGTCCGTGCGTTATGCACGTGTGTGCCCACCTGTGTACATGCACCCGAGTGTGTCCGCGTGTGTGCCCACATGCATACACGTGTGTGCTTGCACACGTCTGTGCCTGCATGTGTGCACGCACATGTATGTGTGCCCGCTTGCACACCCGTGCCGCCGTCTCGCAGCCCTGGCTCTTCTTGCCGAGACTTTGCAGGGACACGCCCGTCACATGAGCTTGGGACTGATGCTCTGAGTGTGGCTGAGCTGGTGGGCTGGGAGCTGGGCCCCAGGCCTTGTCCCGTCAGCTGGAGGCCACAGCCCCTGGGGCTCGGGGAAGGGCCAGTCTCAGCATGGGACTGCAGCGTGCCAGAGCCCCCCTGTGCCCGCACCCCTGCAGACCCGCCCTTGGTGCCCTTGGTTTTGCGTGTCGCTGGGGAAGGTTGTTCATGGGGGACAAACTTGTGGCCCCCGGGGTCCGAGCCCAGGAACTGAACCTGTGAGTCTGTTGTGGGCTCCAGTTGTGAGAGGGGGGACACTGCTGACCCCCTCCTGGGGAGTGCCCTCAGGCCTTCAAAGGCCCTTCCTGCGTCTGCACATGGGGCCACTGTCGGTGCTCTGGGGGCGTTGGGGCCCTGTAAGCTACACTCCGCTGCGTGGCCTAGGCCCAGCCACTCTCCAGTACCCGCGCACGAAGGTTTGTGCCCATTTCAGGCAGCTGCAGCGTCCTCTGGGTGCACGTGGACGCAGCATGAGCCCAAGGGCCGGGGGTGAGCAACTGAGGGATAATCAGCCCAGCTCTGCCCGGTGTCGGGGCGGGGGTTGTGGGTGCAGGAGAGGACATGCAGTACTCGGCATGTCCAGGAGGACGCCCAGGCCAGCTGGGCCCCCTCAGGCCACGTCCGGTGCATGTGTCCACCTGCGTCTTCTGTCCCCGGCTCGTTTCTGGGCCCTGTCACCCAGACACAGAGGGGCGTCTCAGTGCCCGGCCGAGGAACCTGTGTGGGCCTTGGCACCTCGGCCTGCCCTGCCCCAGTGAAACCGGGTAGGTGGTGGCCGTCGGCACCGGGGGAACTGGCCCCTGACACCGCCCCCACCCCTGCCCCCACCCCGCCTTACAGACTCGCTCCTGCCGGCCGGGATTGACTTTGCAGGCCCCAATTTCCATTTTAATCAGCCTGAGCCTTCCCTGGGCTCACGGAGGAATTAAATCTAAATACGTAGCCTACATTTTATCCTGACATTTCCCTGCGATGGCAGGAAAGGGGGGACGCGGGTGGGATATGGGGGCGGGGGGGCTGGGCCTTCCTATCGTGAGAGCCCGGACCCCTGGCTCAGAGCCCGGTGCTTGCTTGGCTTCCAGACACCTGAGTGCCCCCACCCTGGGCAGCCCCTTAGGGAGTCCCCAGACAGAAGCTTCTGGTGTCAGCACTTAGCGACAGATACGGTGCGGGGACCCCTGCCCGCTCTGACCCAGCTGCCCGTCCCCGCCCCTCGCTGATGGTCCATCAGGAATCTGGGATGTAGCCTGGCCTCCCCACATCCAATAAAGGTCTGAGATAGATACTGACTCTGCACTGGCAATGGCTGGCCGCTCCCTGAGGGGGCAGTGGCTGGGGGCAGCAGACAGTGGCTGGTCCCTGTGGCAGTTTTGCAATCCAAGTATGTTGAGACGCCCCCAAGGAAGGACCCAGGCGGTGATGGACACCTGGGAGAGTGGCAGGGCGAGATGGAAAATCAGTGTCACCGTCAGAGGGACACGGGGGGACACTGGCCGGCCCAAGCAGGCCAGCACTCCCACTGGGCTCTCTGAAGTCGCCATAGCCGAGGCAGCTTTGGGGACATCTGGGAGCCGTGGGAAGGGGGGGCGGGGAGCAGCCTCTTCGTGGCTCTTCCCGCCCCCCCCCATGGGCCTGTGGTCTAAACCATTCTTAGATTTGACCCCTGAACTTTCCCGTCTGCACCCCGCAGGTCTAAGGTCACGTTCACATTTGTGTCTCACCCGAGGATGCCTGGTCACACGTGTCCGGACCTTGGGGTGGGAGCAGGGCTGGCTGGGTGGTGTTCTGGGTGCCGCTTGCCTGCCTGTGCCTAACCTGGACCCCAGGAGGGAAAGATCTTGCGAGGGGCTGGGGGCTGGGGCAGTTGGTGGGACGAGCCGAACTCGGGCGTGTGAATCAGAGAGGGGGCCCACCCTCCTCCGACTCCACACAGAACCTGGACAGAGGAGAGACCAGGAGCACTGGCTGACTGCGGCTGTCCAGCGGGTCACCGGGCAGGAGAAGGTCAGCCTCTCCGGGCCCCCGCAGGTGCCTGCCTGGCGGGCGGAGAGTCGCAATTTGGACCCAGCTGCCACATTTGCCTGGGTTGCTTTGCGGCGTGATGGAGCTTCCGTTTGCTGTGGAGGCCGGAGGGCATGTTGCTGGGAGAATCCGCACACAGGAGCATGGCCAAGTGCCTGGCAGCCGGGCGCCTGCCTACGGGCATAGAGCCCCGGGGGTAGCCCCAGGCCGGGGCGGGTGCAGGTGCTGTCTCAGATGCACTGGGAGCAGCCCGAGCTGGCCACGGCCCCCACCTGCCAGTATAGATGGATGTTGGTTTGGGTCCCTCTGTCGCCAGGTACTAAAATCTCTGCCGTGCCCCGACTGTCCTTAGAGTTCCTGCCCTCCTGCTCTCCAGGGACATGTCCACAATCCTGGGCTGGGGGAGAAGACTGTTTTTTGCTTTTTTTGGGTCACACCCGACAATGCACAGGGGCTACTCCTGGCTCTTCACTCAGGAATCACTCCTGGCGGTGCTCAGGGGACCATATGGGATGCTGGGAATCGAACCCGGGTCGGCCGCGTGCAAGGCAAATGCCCTACCTGCTGTGCTATCACTCCAGCCCCAAGACTTTTTTTTTTTTTATAAAGAATTGTTTCCTTCTGGGTCCAAGAGCCCAGCACACACCCTGAGCAGTACCCCGATGGCCTTGTTGAAATTCCTTGGCCGTCTCCCCGCCCTCAATCACTTTCTTCACTCAATAGGCTGGCTGTTCCGTCTCACCCTTTCTTTTCTTTTTCAAAAAATTTATTGTCTCTTGACTCACTGGGAATTAGGAAGTTGTAAAGGAGAAGCTTATGGTTGAGAACCAGCATACGATGTTCCAACATCCACCCCTTCACCAGTGCCTGCCACCCTCCACCAGGGTCCCCGTTGCCCTCCTGCCCACACCCCAGCCTCAATTCCCTCCTGCGCTGTCCTCCTGCGCCCATCTGTGACTCCCCGCGCCCCCTGCCCCAGTGCCCAGCATCCTGCTGAGGACTAGCTCTGCTGTTCACTGTCCCCGTGGCTGTCGGGCTGGCTGTCCCGGTCAGATCGGGGGGGGGGGGGGGAACCCAGGAACGGATCCAGAGGAAATCCAGTTTGGGGCGTGGACGCTGTTCCAGAGGAGCCCCCCGGGATGCCGAGGGGCCTGAGGCTGGGGTGGACTTGAAGGCGCGATGCTTTTGACCGAGCCAGATGATCGTACTGCCCCTCCCGCCGCTGTGAGTGGGCGGCGTGTGGGTGGCACCACCACCCGTCCCTGAACCCTCGGCACTCGGACTCGTGTCCCAGGGGCCGGGGCTGGGTTCTGGTCCTGCTTCACGGAGGCAGCACCTGCCTCGGTTGCTCTCAGGGAACAGTTGGGGGCCGGGGGTGAGTCTCCCTAGGAGTGAGCCTGGGGTGGGCACAGTCAGAAGGCCATCCTGCTGGGCTCAGGGGGCTCGCCCTGGCATGTGTTGGGGTGTCCCTCAGCGCCCGTTGTTGCAGCTTCTGGCAAGAACTTATTGATTTATCTGGATCCGGTGCTGCTCGGGGCTTGCTCCCAGCTGCGTGCTCGGGGGTCACTCCTAGTGGGCTCAGGGGACCATAGGGGGTGCTGGGGATCAAACCTGGGGGGACTCAAGCAAGCCCCCTCCCCTCTGCGCTGTGGCTCTGGCCCCGAGTTAAATGCCTCCTTGTTATTTCAAGGCTACACCTGCTCCTGAGGGGTGGCCGGGGGTACGTCCAGGGTCATGCTGGCCTTGGGGGGGGCAGGGTCAGTGCCAAGGGTGTGTTGCAGCCCCCTGAGCCTTCTGTCCCGTGCCCAGGGCCCGTGGCTGTCATCAGCGGTGAGGAGGACTCAGCCAGCCCCCTGCACCACATCAACCATGGCATCACCACGCCATCCTCGCTGGACGCCGGGCCCGACACGGTGGTCATTGGCATGACGCGGATCCCTGTCATCGAGAACCCCCAGTACTTCCGCCAGGGCCACAACTGCCACAAGCCCGACACGTGTGAGTACCAGGAGGGAGTGAGCGGGAGGGTAAAAGGCCACAGGGCTGGGCTTCTGGAACCTTCCAGAACCTTCCGGAACCTTCCCAAACCTTCTGGAACCTTGGGGGTGGGGGCTGGGATTTACCACCTGCTGATCTCTCCCCCCACTCTCTCTAGGAGGTGCCCCCCACGCCTGTTCATGTCCAAGTGTGAGACTAGCTCGAGCCAGGGGACTCTGGGGGTGGGGAGGCCCAGAACAGGAGCCGCCTGGAGGCTGGAGCTTGGCACCCAGACCCCGACTCTGTCCACCACAGCTCCCTGAGGCACTGCAGGGGGTGAGAGGAAGGAAGGGCTGTTTCCCCGACCCCCCGATGTGCACTTCCTGAGATCCCTGCCGGACCCACCCCACAGGGCTGCCCCTTGCTGTGAGCCCAGGTCCAGGCTAGGCCTGGTCACCCCAGGGTGCCCTCCACCTCTGCATAGTTCCCCCCAAAATGAGCTGCTCCTTCGGGAGCCGTGCCGGGGCCCCTGGGATTGGGGAGTGGCCAGAGGGAGGCCACGTGCCCAGGCCGGGCTTCGTGCGTCTGCCGGCAGCACCCCCTGCCCCACCCCTGCTTCTGCCCATTTTGTTCTGTCCTCACTGGCCCCGGCTGGCAGAGCCTCCTGTTAGCTCGCCGCTGGGCTGTCTCTCCTGGGGTCCCCTTCCCGTGCTCTCGCTGCGCCCTTCTCTCTCACCGCCTTGCCCGCCTCCTCCATGTGACTGTCCTGGAGCATGGTGACTGTGGGACACTTGCTGGCCGGGCAGGCTGGCGGGCGGGCGGCCTTCAACCGGGGCCTGTGGCCGACAGGCATCCTGGTGCTTTCAGCTGGGGAGGGGGTGTGGGGTGGGGCGGTTTCAGAGTTGGGGCGCCCGCCTGCTGGGGGAGCTCGACAGACTGGTTCAGGCCTGGGAGTGGGGTGCTGACCGTCCTCCTGGGGGCCCTGGGGCCCAGTGCTGGTCCTCGGTGGACGCTGCTGACCTTCCCCAGAGCCCCTGCAGCCTGTGTGGGTCCAAGGTGGCGGCTGGGGTTTGTGATGGTTTCTTTGAGTTCTGGCTTCCTTTACTTCCTTCCCGAGCCTCACTGCCTGAGGGGGGTACTGGGGGGGCCCTATCCCCCACTCCTGCTCCTTTCATGAAGCCTTTGACATCACGGGGACATAAAGGAGGCTGCTGTCCTCTCGGCTCTTGGGTCCCGTGAGGACTGCCCTGCTGTCCCCTGGATGGCCGGCTCGGCCAGTCGGGACCATCCATCCCCCGACCCCCTTCTGGGAAGCCGAAGGTTCCCGTAGGAGCGGGTTGGCTCCAGGCTCCTGCAAGCTTGTCCTTGGTTTCTGCCTTGGAGACCAAACTGCTGGGGCTGGGCCTCCCCAGACAAGGCATCGAGTCACTGTGGCCCCCGTTCGAGGGAGACATGCAAGAAGGTGGATTTTCCCGATTTATCCCCAAACCCAGACGCTCCCAACCCTTCAGAGCTGTGACCTAGGGGCCAGACCTGGGGTCAGTCACCATCTCGGCGACTGTCACACACCCGCCCCATCCCGTCTGCACCCCCTTGTCACACTCTGACTCTGTGGTGTAGACAGGCAGCTAATGAAGCGATCAGGGGTAATGCTGCCCACTGTGAATGCTCTGGCACTGTAGCACTGTCCTCCTGTTGTTCACTGATTTGCTCGAGCGGGCACCAGTAATGTCTCCATTATGGGACTTGTTGTTGCTGTGTTTGGCATATCGAATACGCCACGGGGAGCTTGCCAGGCTTTGCCGTGCGGGCGCGGTATTCTCAGTAGCTTGCTGGGCTTTCCGAGAGGGGCGGAGGAATTGAACCAGGGTCGGCCCTGGTCGGCTGCGTGCAAGGCAAGTGCCCTATCCTCTCTTTAAAAAGTGCTCGGGGGCCAGGGGTCCCATAGGTGCAGGCCTGGCTCACCCTCTCACGTGGCGTCGGTTTCCCGAGCACTGCTGGGTGTGGCCAGGTAGTCTCTGGCACCCCTGCATAGCCGCTCCCTGTGCTGCTCCCCAGCTTGGCCGGCCAGGAATCAGCCCTCAGCTCTGCCTGGGGTCCACCTTCCCCCAGGAGAGGCCGCAGCTGCCCCCATGCCCAGGCCCTTCCTGGGCTGCAGACATGCACTCGTGTTCCTGGGTTTGGCAAATTACTGCTGCTGCCACGGCCCTGAGTGTCCCAGCGGAGAATCCCTTGCGTCTTTGGGGGTCTGAATTGAACCTGGTGATTTTGTGTGGCAAAGCCCTGGGGCTTCCAAAGGGCGAGCGGTTCGATGGGTATGTGGGAGCAGGGGGATTGTGCAGACACACACACACATTCACACATACTCACACATTCACGCACTCTTGCACACGCGCACACACACATTCACACGCCCTCATACATTCACACATCCACACACATTCACACCCACAATCACAGTCAGACTCACACAGTCACACACTCACGTTCTCACGGACACACATTCACACACAGTAACATACTCAGACTCACACATACATATATACTCGCACACATTTACACACACAGTCACACTCACACTCAGACACACACACAGTCACACAGTCACATGTACTTATACACATTCATGTACAGTCACACACATTCAGACTCATGCTTACACACAGTAACACATACACACATACACACACACTCACACACTCACGTTCACCCACACACACTCACACATTCTCTCACTCACACACATTCACAGACATGTTCACACACACACACACACACACACACACACCACGTAGTTAGGCCTGGCCCTCAATGGCGGGGACCCTTTTGGGCTGGTCCCACCTAGCCCTGTACGTGCTTGGCTGTGCCAAGTGGGGGTGGGTGAGCACTGAGCCCCGCCTGTCCCCCAGACCCGCAGTCCTGGGCAGACACTTGCACGCTGGCCCGTGCCTGCGTCTGATGAGGTCTGCCAGGGCAGTGGCAGGCCCTGAGGCTCTGCGTTGATGCCTCAGTGCCAGCCTTCTGCCCAGCCTCTTGCCCCCCCACCTCCCACCCCCGCCCTCATCCCCCACTCCCTCACTCCATATCCACACCCAGCTCCACCACACCTCCCTCCTATTCCCGCACCCCACCTCTCTATCCCCCCGCCCCACGCCCTCCCATCCCCCCTCCATCTCCCCCCCACCCTCATCTTGCGTTTCTTTCCCTCTGGCCTCTCTGGGACCCAGAAGGCCTCAGAGTTCCAGACTCAGGGTGGGGTACTGCGGGACCCTTGTGACTGAGCCTTGCGGGGAACCGGGTCACCCTCCCTTGGTGCTTGCTGGTCACCAGAAAAAAAACGGTGTCCTTGGGAAAGGGAGTGGACAGAAATGAGGCCTGTAAAAAAAAGAGGGAGGGAGAGAGAGTGGAGGGAGGGAGAGTGGGAGAGAGAGAGAGTGGGGGGGGGAGAAGGAGGGAGAAAGAGAGGGAGGGAAGGAGAGAGGGGGACAGAGGGGCGGAGAGAGGGAGAGTGGAGAGAGAGAGAGAGAGAGAGAGAGAGAGAGAGAGAGAGAGAGAGAGAGAGAGAGAGCGCCACGCCAGCACTCGGCTCTAATAAAGAAATTACTGACGTCCTGCATTATGAACTGTATTAATTTTTAATGGCCGGGAAAGGGCTGATTTATAATGCACCCTTCTTGGCGGCAGCCCCGTCTCCAGCTAATAAATAAATGACAGGTCCCCAGTATTAAACATATCCGTCATCTCACGCTGTCGGAATGCTGATGGCAGAGGCGCGGACGGTGCCCCACACCCCCACCCCAGAGAGCAGACCCCCCCCCCCCCCCGCACAAGAGGGCGCTGGCTGCTGGCTCTGGCCTCTCTGGGCCTGGAGGAACATCCTGTCCTCGTCAAGTGGCCCCGAGAGCCCAGTGGGGTGTCGGCAGGGCACGTTAGGGGAGACTGGCCAGGCTGGTTCTTGAGCAGAGCCCCCCCCCCCCCCCCACTGGCCTCTGCCACCCACGTTTGTCTCCATGTAGGCCAGTAAGATGGGCCCCTCGGGTGCACAGTGCAGGGCAGGAAAGAGCACAGAGGATGAAACCCCTCTCCCAGGGTGGGACTCGCGCCCAGAGCTCTGAGCCTTTGGGACCCACAAACAATGTACGAGGCCTGGGCAGCTGGCCCCCGCCGGCCTCCTGGAGGCCCACACCAGCTCCTGTACCAGGTCCCATGTACATCTCGGGAACAGAGCCTCAAGGCTCTGCTGTGAGACTCTGTGTCATGGTGGCTCCAAAGCTCCATGGTTGTGTGGCTCTGTGGTTCCGTGGCTCCATGGTATGAAGAGTCTGTGGTTCCATGGCTCAGTGGTTCCGTGGCTCCGTGGTATGGAGAGTCTGTGGTTCCATGGCTCCGTGGTTCCGTGGCCCCGTGGCATGGAGGCCCCGTGCTTCTGTGCCTCCGTGGCATGGAGGTTTCGTGGTTCGGTGGTTCCGTGGCTCTGGCTCCGTGGTGTGGTGACTCCATGGCTCTGTGGCCCTGTGATTCCATGGTTCCATGGCTCCGTGGCTCCATGGCATGGAGGCTCCATGGTTCAGTGGCCCCGTGGTTCCGTGACTCCGTAGCACGGAGGCTCCGTGGTTCCGTTCCATGGCTCTGGCTCTGTGGTTCCGTGGCTCTGGCTTCGTGTGTGGTCAGACGGGGGTGACAGTTTCCTGGGCCCGGTCCTCCCCGCCTGTGCTCCACTGCTGTGGTAGGGGCCTGGCGACAGAGCCGCCCACCGTGCCTCGTGAGCGTGAGGGAGTGAAGCCATAGCGCCAGCCCGTGAGAAAGGCCTGGAAACACTCCCAGGAGGCTGGCGCAGCGCATGTGTTGGGCCACGTGCCACTCGGGCTCCGGGCTAAGCGTGGAGCGGGGAGCGTCTGGGCCGGCTGCTAAGCCAGGGAGGGTCTGGAAGAGCAGAAGGCCAGGGGCAGTGTGGGAACAGAGAGGGCACGGGGTGGGGGGAAGACCCGCAGGGGTGCTGGCAGGGGCGCTGCGTGCCCATCAGGCCCTAACCCCTGGATCGGAGCTAAGCTTCTCCCTTTGTGACTCCTTTCATGGCCTGTCTCGCAGGAAGTGGGCAGTGACCTGAGGCCCACAGCTGCCGGGGTTGTGACAGTCCTCAGCGGATCGGGCCTGAGCCAGATGCAGGGGCCAGAAGTCAGTCAGTCAGTCAGTCGGGTTGACTTTGCAGTGAGGGGCTGCCCTGAAGGCTGCTGCCCGCTGGTTCATTCACCTGCTTTCCTGCTGTCCAGATCGGGGTCCCTCTCGGCCTTCCCTGCTGGAGCCCGTTTTTCGGCCTGTTGCGTGCAAGCATTTCCAACCATGGAAAGATCCGGGCCTTTCGCAGCAAAACCGATAAGTAAATAGTGCGTTCAGCCTCTCGGAGGGGGCCTGTGTGCCCAGGTGGTTGAGCTCTGACAGTTCCAGCTTGTGGACCCCTCCCCCCCCCGCTCGACATACCCCAGAGCCCGCCAGCGCACCCCGGCCACCCCCAGCAGCCTCCAGGCCGGCACCCCCGGGCGCAGAGATGCTCGCAGCCCGGCTTGCAGCCTCCCTCATGCTCTCGCCTCCAGTCTTGGATCTGAAGTGATCCCAGCAGTAGGAGTTGGCTGAAAGCAAAGTTTAAAGGAAAAAATTTCCCTTTCATTCCCATTTTGCTTCCTTACAAAATGTAGATTTAGGGGGGAAAATTTCTTTCCCAAATAAGACCAAGAAGAAACAGGGGGACCAATCTCTTCATCCCTTGGCAACACCAGCTGCAAGGTCCTGTGCGTCCCTGGAGTCTTGGTGTGACCCAGAGGCAGGGGCAAGACAAGCCCTGTCCCCCTCCCCGACCTCCCGGACCTTCCCCCGGCCACGGTGCCATTGTCGGTGCCCACAAACCTGATTGTGTCCAGGCCACATTGCACAGTCCGGCAGACATGAAGGTGAATCATGGGTTGTTGGGCCCCGTTGTGGCTCCAGAAATTGGTTTTTGCGTCTTGGGGGAATTCTGCCACCAAGCCGGTAGGTGTGTCTTAGTTGCTTTGTCCTAAGCCCTCTGGTGTGGCCGCGCCTGAGTCTCCCACCATCCCTAAACCTTCCAGGGGTCTTGCCTCCCTGCCCACAGGGCTTCCCGGGAGATGCAGCCCCGGACAGGAGGTTTCTTGAGGTCAGGCCCTGTCCTTGGGGTGAGATGCTGCTGCCCCTCAGCTAAGCCCCTTGAGGGGCGTTCTCCTTCCAGGTGTGTGGGGGGTGGGGCGGGGAGAGGGCTCAGACGCCCGGCCGCTTCTCTGATCTCCAGGATGCAGGGCTGCGTGTCCGCAGGGCTTCTGCCTGGAGTGACGGGCCGCCAGCATGCAGGGAGGCGCACCTTGCAGGAGGGGGTGAAGGGAGGACTCATCATGAAGTGGGTGTCCTCTGCATCCCTTCCTCACCCTTGCCGTCTCCTGCCCCTCCTGCCCGCCTCTGCCCCGCACAGCTGCCAGGGAGGAAGGAAGCTCCCGGAGGCTGAGGGGCGGGCTTCACTGGGAGGGTCAGAGGAATGGGCTCTGTGTGCACGTGTGTGCATATGCGTGCTTGCATATGTGTGCGTGAGCATGTGTATGTGCATGTGTGCATATGCATGTGTGTGTTTGCATATGTTCGCCTTGTGCATGTGTGTTTGCATATGTGTGCATGTATATATGCGTGCTTGCATATGCATGCGTGAGCATGTGTATTTGATTGTGTGTTTGCATATGTGTGTTTGCATATGTGTGTTTGCATGTGTGTGTTGTACATGTGTGTTCGCATGTGTGTGTTTGCATATGTGTACGTGTGCATGGGCCCGGGGGCCTCTGCCTTCTCTGCCTTGGCCCTGCATCCCTGCCCCATGCAGAGAATTGGGCCCTTCCAGCCCCTCCCTTGTCTCCCCTGTGACCCCGAGCGTGGCAGACCAGAGAGTTCGCCCCTTTTGTCCCCGGTGCTCCTCGGGCTGCACCATAGCCCCCAGCAGCCCCAAGGGGCCCCTGCGGCACACGGGCACCTGTGCCCGGGGTATTAATAGCTGCAGGATTTCGTCTCTGAGCAATTTAAAGCCCTTTCCTGCTCCCCCCACGCCCCCGCGCAGAGGCAGTGGGCGAGGAGGAGAAACGCCTGGAGGTTGTGGGGGAACCTCCCGGTGACTCACGCTCCTTGTGTAACGTCCCTCCCACCAGCCCCCACCCCGCTCACTGCGGGGGCTCTCAGGCCTCTTTGCTCCTTTGCCAGTGTCCAAGGCTCCCGGTGCCGCAGTCGTGCCCGGGGCTCGGGGAGGAGAGAGGACATCCCCGGAAGTAGGTCGGGGCATGCCTCGCAGCACCCGGTTGGGCCAGGAGTTCCGGCCTGGATTCCCGCCGGCCAGCCCTGCTCACCCTCACTCTCCCGGGACAGAACACGCCTCTCTCAAGGCACCAACCACGCAGGGGGCGGGGGGCCCTCGATGGAGGGGAGAGAGGGAGCTGGGGGCCAGAGCAGACCCTCAGGGGACAGTGATGGGCCAGCAGGGAGCAGCACATTCTCGAGGAAACTGGGGGTCTTCCTGAGGGAGGGCGGGGTCCCCATCGATCAGGAAAATGGAGTGATGTGGGAAGGCGCTCATGTGCCCACACTGGGGGGACAGAGCCACCGTGAGTCGAGGAGCAAGAGCTCTGGCCAACTGGGGTCAGTGGGTGCTTGGGCCTCTGTCGCAGGCTGTCTGGATACAGGGAAGCACGCGGGGCTCCGCTCTGGCGTCCCCCCGGTCTCCCGCCTTCATGGGCACTGGAGACCCGCAGGGGGAGTGGCTGGCAGTTGGGAGGGCTGAGGGAGCAGCCGCGGCCAGGAGCCTGGCCAGGGGTCCTGCACACATCCAGCTCTCCCTGGCTTCAGCCCACTCCGGGGCCCTCATGCAGGCTGGGTGCAGGGTGGGCGTGAGGCTCTGCTCAAGGCAGGCCTCGACACTGTCCACGGCGTAGCCACACTCTCTGAGGCCCCAGACAGAGCTGGGTGGGGTCTGCTGAGACCGTGGTGGGATCCCCCCGCACCTCTGCCCTGTCCTCTGCATGCCCGCATCCACTTGGCCCTGTGTGGGTCTCCCAGGCTAACCCTGTGGGGAGACGGGGCTGGGGTCTCACAGCCTCATCCTCCTCTGCCCATTTCCTGGTGCCCAGGGCATGGAGTCTAGTCCTTGTCGCTAGCTCATGAGAGAACCGGAGACTGTGGGGTGTGACCCTGCGCCCCCCGGGACCTCAGATCAGTGGACGATGGAGGGGCAGGGGAGAGGGCAGGTGCCGTCTGGGGCCTCTTCTGGGGGGTGGCCCCGAGGGGCTGGGACACAGGCCCTTATGTCCTGTCCTTGTTCTGGAACAAGCACTAATGCCGCCGATCCCAGGAGATGCCAAGATGCGCCGTGCCCGGTCCCTGCTGTGCCATGGCGGGCCCTCGATTGCCATGGAGACCCCACGGCAGAAATAGCCCTTGGGTGGAACCTTCGTTGGCGGGAAGGAGAAATCCAAATATATCCCGCAGCTCGGTTCCCCACCCTCGGGGCACTCTCCCCCGCTCCCCCCTTTCCTCCCGTTCTTTCTCCGTCTGCTCCCTTGGCTTCCCCCCGAGCTGCTCCCTGGCTGGGAACGCGCCGCCTGGTGTCCCTGTGGCTCTGGGGGTTGCTCCACCATGTTCCGGCCACGGTGGCCCCTGTGCTCAGGCTCCGTGCTCCCCCAGGAGCGGATGGGCGTGGGCCAGGCCCGTGAACGCTGGCCAGTGAACTGGGCGGCTCCCACTTCGAGTCCGTTCATGGCATTTGTCCCGCCAGACCGTGAGGAGCGGCCGTTGGCGGTGCTGGGGGCCCTGTGGGATGCCAGGGCTCGAACCTGGGTCGGTCACGGGCGGGGTGGACGCCCTCCCCGCTGTGCTGTTGCTCCGGCCTCTCTCTGTTGACTCGCTTTTCCCCTCACGTCTCTGAGCAGCCTGCGAAGGCCTCCCGATCAGCAGCCCCCACTGCGGGGTGTGGTGTGAGGGGCTGCGTGTAGGTTCACGCGGGGCTGAGTCCCCCCCTCTCCCCGGGCCGCCAGCGAGTTGTTTGCTTTCTGTTCTGAGCATCGCCTGGAGGGTTTTCTAGCCACCGTCCCTTTGCTTTAATAAAAACGGTTCCTTTGCGCTTCAGTGTTAAGGTTGGTGATGCTGTGGCCAGAGCTATAGTACTCACGGCCGGGAGGGCGTTTGCCTTGTGTGCTGCCAACCCGGGTTCGATCCTCAGCATCCCATAGGGTCCCCTGAGCCCTGCCAGGAATGATTCCTGAGTGCAGAGCCAGGAGTCAGCCCTGAGCACCACCCATGTGCACTCCTTTTCCCCCAGGCCTGCTCACCCCCCCCCCCAAAAAAAAACAAAAAACAAAATACCAGAGACAAGTGTTTTGCTTTGCTCTGCCAGTCTGGGATAAAATAGTTAGTGTTAAAATAGACACGAGAGTCCTCATGGCCTGTGGGTGATGGGATTGGGGCACGGTACCCCGTCTATCTTGCTCACAGTTCCTGGCAGCCTTGATCTGCCAGGGTTGAGTGTTATGCCTCAGTCTACCTGAGGCAGAGTTGGACGGTGGTGGAAATTTCTAGAACAAGGCTGCTGGCTTTGTGGCTGCACATTCCTCCCTTACCGGACATGGGACCGAGGAGCAGAAGGAATAAAGGCCAACCCAGCTCCCTAGTGGGCAGGTGCCATGTCTAGCACGTGGCCTGGGATGGTCGCCCAGACAAGCCCAGAGCGTGGCCCCAGCCCTTGGGTGCGTCTTCTTCCCAGAGCTGGCCTCCTTGCTGGCCCTGATGCCTCGGGGCACGAGTGAAGTTCCCTCGGGCTTTCTTTTGCCTGGTATTATTTTCATGGAACCGTGGGCTCCCCGGATGGGGGGCAGGACCGCCAGTCGGCACTCCCAAGCCCCTCATTGGTGCTGGCCGGGGTGTGGTATCTATCGCGGGAGTGTGGACACAAGCATTGCCTCCGTGTCCCTGACTTCGGAGCTACAGAGTCGCACGGGGCGACCCTTGGTGAGAGGAGGGTGGGCGGGGGGATGGGCTTTGAGACCCAGAAATCGCCCCTACTTGTGTTTGGCTGGTTTGAGGTTTGGTGGCCCCGACAGCCTAGGGAGCTGAGCCCTGGGCAGGGGCTGGGATCGCTGTGGCCCCTTGGCACAGCCGGCCCTCCAGCTGCACCGCAGACCCTCACAGGACAGCCAGTAGATCTCCTGTGAGGACCAGGTCGGACTGTCCTGCCCGGAGCCCCCAGAGGCAGCCCCAGGAAGAGGAGAACCTCTTAACCTTGCCGTGGCCAGGAGGTCCGGCCCGAGGGGCAGCGGATGGCCGAGGGATTGTTCACAGGCAGTTCCTGAGCAGTGCGGGGTGTGGCCCCCAAAACAGGAATGTGGGCGCGGCTCTGCTTCGAGCACCAGGAAGGGGGAAGGCCACCACCAAGTGGGGGCAGCGACGCTGGTGGAGGAAGATGTCAGCTGCTTGGCCTACACCCGAGCCCAGGGCAGGGTGGGAGGGACCTGGGACCAGTGGGTGTGGCCACTTGGGAAGAGAGGGTGGCCGCCCTTCAAACCCCGGGCGCAGTCCGGGGGCCCTCCCCATCCTACCACAGTGCAGACCCACAGAAGTGGGGGTGCGGGAGGTGGCAAGGGGGCACGTCCTGGGGGCCGGGCCCCCGCACACAGGAGGAACAACCGCCCCCTCCCTGGGCCTGGCAGGGGCTTCTCCCACCTGCAGAAGTGCAGAGTGCGGGATGCTGTGGCCCCAGAAACAGCCTGCTCACACACACGCCTCGGGGCACGTCCCCCCATGCCCCAGGCCTCTCTCATACCTGGGCTTCTCACAGCATCCCTGCACGGGAGGCCACTCCATGCCCAGATGTCCCTCCCCGCTCTCCCTGGTGCGGGCGAGGTGGGGCCAGGTGGGTCTGTTTGATGTTGGGGGTCTCAGTGTGGAAGGGTCCCCCGCTCTTGTCAGGGCCAGGGTCTGGGGAAGATGGGTCCAAGCCTCTCATCTGTTCTTCTGCGGAGCCTAATAGAGGACTGGAAAGGGGTGGCTGGCCGTGCACTCTCGCTTCCGTGGCCGAGAAGCAGATGTGTTGGGGCGTGAGAGGGGCTGTCTGCAGCAGGCTGGAGGCTGGTGCGGGGCGTGGGGGCTGGTGCGGGGCATGGAGACTCGCGCGGGGGTGTGGTGGAGGCTGGCACTGCTGCCGCCCACAGCTCAGCCTTTCCGCCAAGGTGCCCTTGGCCACCTGGCCCGCTGCTCTGGCCCGTGGCCATGACAGTCAGCCACGACCTTCTCACTCTTCCGAGTTGGCCACGGGCCACGGGGGGATTCCAGGCGTGCTGCGGTGGGAGAAAGAATGCTGGGGTCCAGGGAAGCATTAAGTCTTGACCCCCCCCCGCGTGCATGCACGCACACACACACACACACACATACAAACACACATGGCCCCACACTGCAGCACAGCTGCATGCAGCAGGAACTCTGGTGTAGCAGCCATGTGGCAGGCAGCCCATATGCATGCACACACATACACGCATACACATGCCACTTACATGTGCACATGCACACACAAGCATACACATACACACACACTTACGTGGCACACACATGCACGCACATACACGCACACACATGCACACGCACTTTCACGCACACATGTACCCATGCAACATAGAGATGGTGGTCACTGGGCGTGACCATTTGTCTGGATTTCTTAAATGACCCGATTGAGAAGTCGCACAGCCCGGATCTTGCGCTGACTCGTGGACAGTGCTCACTCTTCCTGTGCTGGGTGCTGGCGCGTCTGTCGTCCCCGTGCCACAGCCGGTCCTGAGCATCACCAGGTGCAGGCCTGGAGGCTTGGGTAGGGAGGGTTCCGGCCTCTTATTCTCAGACCCTGGCGCCGAACCTCAGCCTTGCTTGGCCGAGGGTTGCCGTGAATGGTCCCTGAGAACCTTTGGGCGCCCCCCAGAGGAAATCACGGGGGAGTCTGCGTGACTTTCTGTTTGTTTTTGAGCCATACCCAGAGATGCTCAGGGCTGACTCCTGACTCTGTGCTCAGGGATCCCTCCTGGAGGGCTGGGGGTCCCCCTGGGATGCCGGGGATGGAACCTGGGTCACCCGTGTGCAAGGCCAGCACCCAGCCCGCTGTCCCCTGGCCCTGGTGCCTCTCTGGACTGTCTGTGCCCTCCCCACTGACCAGTGTGAGGACGTTGTAGCCCTGGAGCTTCTGGCGTGAGTCTGATCCCGGATCCCGAGGGGAGAAGGGCGGAGGCAGGGACGGACGTGCCGAGTGAGCCAGTAAGGCCAGCAGGCCCCGCCTCCTACACCCCAAAGTTGGGATAAGAAAGAGCAGGTTGAGGGGCCTTGGAGTACCCTGCACTGGGGACCCTGTCCGGGAGGAGCATACAGGGAGCACGCGAGGCTGGGTGCTCCCCGTCCCTCCCATGCCCAGTGGGGCTCTGTCAGGGTCTGCGTTTCCCTCCATGCCCTGAGCCCTGCTTCCCGGGGTGTGAATGTGTGGGAGTGTGGTGCCAGAGGGGGACAGGGGAGGGTCCCCCTGCTCACCAGCTCCTGCCTCCACCCCCAGCAGGGATGCGGTGCCCCCCGCCCCGTTGGCTGCTTCTCCCACCGCCCCCCTAGCCAGTGCCCTGTCGTCATGCACGAGGGGATGGTGGTTCCCTCGGATCTCCCTCGCGGTGGCCTTGATGGGCACACCTGGGGTGGCCCCGGTCCTGGCCCCTGCCTGCCCAGGCACCGTGCAGAGAATTTCCCAGGGGGAATGGGTAAGGGGGTGCTCACTGGGTGGCCCCCAGGCCTGAGTTCCAGGTCCCCGGGCCGAGACCCCCACGTCAAGCCTCGTGGCCTCTGTGAGAGGGTTCCTGGATCTGTAGCCTCTGAGTGGACAGCACTTTTTCTCCTGGTCAGCATCCAGGCACCCCCAAGAAGAGGAGGTGTGGGTGCATGGGGGTGTGGTCAGGTGGGGACTGGGGGTTCCGGGCACCTGCTGGGTGGGCCATGCACTGCGAGTCCTTGCTCGAGCCCCCAGAATCTTCTGGGCGTCTGACCTGCCTTTTCTCGCCAGGCCTCTCCCGTTACTTCCCGGCCGCCCCCCAAACGATCCGGAGCCCCTGGCTCACTCTTCAGGAACTCAGACCCGGGTCCCCGCGGAGGCGGCTCTGTTCTGAATTACCGGGGGCCGACCAGGACCTGGGGGTGGGGGGTGTAGCTGCTGCAGATGGAGGGAGGAAGGGGGGTCCCTAGGCCCTGGGGCCAGGCCTGCTTCCAGGGTGCTGGCTGGCCTTTGCCCATGCCCCTGCCTGTCCGTCCCTTCCCCGGGGCCCGCCATGGTTGGGTCCCCCCACCCCCCAGCAGGAGCCTTAAGGGCCTTCCTGCTCCGGGTGGTTTGGGGCTCAGGCGGGGGCGTGTGAGGCTGGCGCGAGGCCCCCTCGTCGGAGGCTCAGCCTGGAGAAACTTGGAAGCCTCCACCAGGGAGAGAGTTCCAGAGAAAACAAGATCCAGGCTCGGATGGGAAAAGGCTCAAGTTCGCCGAGGCAGCTTTGGGGGACCCCGGCTGAGCTGGAGGCAGGCGCCCCCCAACCCCTTCCACGGCTCCGACTCGGATCCTTCCGGGCCCCTAGAACAGGCAGCCGCAGCCCCCGCAGCTCTGGCGGGAACACTGGTGGGCTCTGGGGCTTGGAGCCCCTGACTTCTGGTTCCGCCTGCTGGAAGGGAGGAAGGCGGGAAGGGCCCCCCCACCTGCGCCCCGTCCTTCCCTCTTGGTGGTCGGAGGCTTTGTCTCAGCTTCATGGGCAAGGTCCAGAGAAGGCTGATGCACCCACTTCTGCAGTTCCCCCACCCTGAGTCGTGCCTCGAGAGGGGCTCAAACAGGCACAGCGGGAGGGTTGTGGACGCGGGCAGTGGGGCAGGCACTGACATGACCCCTTTTGCCAGAGTCTGCACTGACCTGAGTCCCCTCCCCCACTCCCCTCCGAGTCCCCTCCCCCTGTGTCCCCTCTCCCAGAGTCCCCTCCCCCGGAGTCTCCTCCCCTGGAGTCCCCTCCTGAGTCCCCTCCCCGAGTCTCCTTCCCCACCCTGTGTCCCCTCCCCAGATTCCCCTCCCCCCACTCCCTGCCCCTGAGTCTCCTACCCCAACTCCCCTCCCCCCAGCTCCCTCCTCCCCAAGTCCTCCCCCTCCCCCTGAGTCCCGAACATCCTCACACACCCCTGCCCCCTGCTCAGGTCGTGGTGCCTACAAGGCCGGGAGCCTGGCCCCTGTACCACTAACGCCGTATCTGCCTCTCCCGCCAGGGGCCTTCCCAAATCTAGACCCTCAAGGGCTGTCGAGCGTGAAGGATGCTAGAGAGCCCCTCGTGCCGCCGGGCCACTATCTGTGGGAGCAGCCCGAGGTGCAGAGCGGGGAAGTGTCTTACCCACGGGTGCACGGTGAGTGTCCCCCGCTCTGCCAGGGCGTCTGGGGGGCGGGGGCCTCGGGTCCGTGTGCTTCTCCCGCCACAGCCCGGACAGGCCAGGACTCTGCTGGTGGGGGGGCGGGCCAGAACAGAGTGGTGTGAAGGATGGGGCGCTGAGACCCAGCCTCGGTTTCCCCAGGATGCTGTGGGTTGGGGGGTCTCCCCCTGACCCTCCTTACCCCTCGCGGACTCTGCTTTGAGGACAGAAAGCCTTGATGTGGTCAGGCTGCCCTTGGCGTACCCCCAGGCCCGGTGCCCCTCCTGCCCTGTCCCCTTGACACACACATGCACATGTACATACACACACGTACATGGACACACACGCACACATGCACACGCACACGCACACACGCACACACATGCACACACACGCACACATGCACACGTACATGCATACACATGCACACACGCACACAAATGCACACACGCACACACATGCACACACACCCGCACACATGCACATGCACACACGCACACACATGCACATGGACACACATGCACACATGAACATGCACACACATGCACACATGCACATGGACACACATGCACACATGAACATGCACACACACGCACACACACGCACACACATGGACACACATGAACACACACATGAACACATATATGCACACATGCACATGCACACACATGCATACACATGCATACACATGCATATACATGCACACATACACATGCATACACGCACACACATGCACAGACATAAACATGCACACATGCACACACACGCACACGCACACACATGCACATGGACATACACATGCACACATGCACACGCACACACGCACACACGCACACACGCACACATGCACACATATGCACATGTGCACGTGCGCACATGTACATACACACAATACACACATGCACGCACACATGCATGCATACATACGTGCACTTACACACATGTAATGCACACGTGCACAGAAACACCCCAGATAGGTCCCCCTCAGCACCATCAGCCTCTGTGTGGCAACTCCCTGCTTCGGACAGGTCACGGGGTCCTGGGCTCGGTCCTCTGTCGGGGAAGGGCCTCGGTGGTCACCCAGGGCGGGTAGGCTGCACAGTCCCAGGACTGAGCCCCTGCTGGGCGCCTGAGAATGGGGGCTCGTAGCCCCTCGGATGGGGGGGCCTTGGGTTGTACCTCGCTCCCACCCCGGGTGCCCCCGGCTTTCCTTCCCGGGTTTGGTGGCACCCACAGTGACCCCAGCGCTGCTGGCACAAGCTCGCGCTGCCTTGGAAGTTGCCCCTACCCGCAGACCTGTTGGACGCCCTGCGATCCTCACCCCTCTGCAGGCCCCTCCCCACCCCTTGCTCTGGTTCCCCTGAGGGTTTTGGTTTTTACTTTATTTTGTTTTTTTTCTGTTCTCCTGTTTTTTTGTTGTTTCTGTTTTTTATAGGTTTCAGAGAGATTATGTTGAACCCAATAAGCCTTCCGGGACATTCCAAGCCTCTTCCCCGTGGCCTCTATGTTGAGGATGTCAATGTTTATTTCAGCAAAGGACTGCACGGCTTTTAAAGGCTCCTTACACGCGCACGCGCGCACACACGCACACGCACACCCCCCAGACCCCGCCCCGCCCACTGTGGTGTCCCCTGTCTGGGCCCCTCTGAGGGGGCCTAGCCCGGCACTCAGCTCTCGTTGCATCGGGGTGTCGGCAGAGACCGCGTGAGCCTCCAGCACCCCAGCCCCCTGCCGAGCCCCCCGCCCCCCACGCAGGCCGGTGCTGTCCACATGTCACTGTGACCCCCCCGGGGAAGAGGCTTAGAAGGCCGGACGCCCCCACGGCCACGGGGGCAGCCGGAGAAAAGCCGGACATGTGCCAGTGGGGTGGGAGGCGGGCTCCGAGGCTCCCCGGGACCCCCGGCCAGGCCCTGAGTTGCCTCATCCGTCGGTCCGTCCTCCAGCACCCGAGCGAGCAGAGGTGGAGACAGCACAGGACTAGTTCCCCGAGGGTGAAGGGAGAAGCTGTCATCTCCCGACCTCTGTCTTTGTGTTGGTGGAGACCCCCCCCATGCCCCCGACACACACACACACACGCACACGCACACGCACACGCACACGCACACGCACACGCACACGCACACGCACACGCACACACCCATGTTTGTTTGTTCCTTGGTTTGCTTTGCGGATTTTGTTTCCTTTTCATTGTTGGACACATTTTCCCATTTCCCCTCCTTCCTCTAGAACATTCCTGGGGAGAGGAGCACCCCTCACCCCAAACCCCGCCACCCCCACACCTGCCCCTGCGTCAGGGCTCGGGTCCTGGCCTGTGAGTCCTCCTGGACCCGAGGGAATCAAGCTGTAGCCCCTCCCTCTGTCCCAGGGACCCCCAGACTGCTTTTACCCCCACCCCTGTTGTGACTCCCGACTCAGAGAACTGTGGGGTCCTTGGACCGGACGTGTCCAGGTCACGGTGCCACGCGGGGGAGAGGAGCAGCCTTTGGTCCAGGGTCTGTCCTCCCGCCCGAGGCCCTTGGCTTGCCCTGACCCCGACCCTCTGCCCCAATCCCCCGAGCCCCCTGGGGAAGGGGAGGTGCCGAGCCCACCTGGCCGGAAGTCAGCCTGCCCAAGGCTGCCACTCCCCTGAGGGGAGACTGTGTGAACTGGGGGCCCCGGGGGGCTCCCGTGTGTTGGGAGGATCACGCACCAGAGGGGTGGAGGTTTCAACCTGCCGAGGGTCAGGGGCCAAGTGTAGACCAGAGTTTCTCTGCCGTCCGCTGGTTTCCTGGGTTACTTTCATTTTTCCCATGAGTGGGGGTTTCTTGATGTTGGGGGGATCCAAGGGCATCCCTCCCACCCCGCCCCATGGAGTTCCCACCCGGCCCAGTGCTTCCTCCCGGGCCGTGAGGGCACCCCGCCCCCTGCCCCCGCCCGCGTGTGGCGTGAAGGCGAGCCTGAGATGCTCTTTCTGATGATTGTGACTCGTTACCTCATGCCCCGACCGCTCTGCCACCTCCGCCCTGCTGCACCCCCGAGCCCGCCGGGGGAGGCCCCGCGTCTCTCAGACAGGCGAGCCCGTGTATAGTTTCTTAATAAACACTTTATTTTCTAATGAAACGGCTGCGCGAGACCTCTTCTTTGGCAGCTCTGCACCGGGCAGCTCTTCCCCGGCGCCCCCGCCCCATTCAGCCCGGCGCTGGCACCTCCCTCCCAGGCCCCCGGGGGTTGCCGGGACCACGCTGGGCCCACCCTGGGCCATGCTGCTGCTCGGGGACTCAGCGCTCGGGGACTCGGCGGAGCTTGGGGGAAGGGCCGGGGTCTTTCTCTCCGTGCCCTAGCCGGCTGGCCACCGTGTGGTTTGATGCCGGGAAGTTGAAGGTGCAGGCACTCAGTGAGGGTCACCCCGTCACACAGACTGTTTGGGGAGCAGGTCTCTAGCCGGCCTCAGGGGCCATGTGACCGAGAGGGCTGGATGGGGCAGCACAGCCATTCCTGGGCGTGGCAGGGGGCGAACTCACTTCTGGTGGCCACTGTGTGACTTAGGGGGGAGGGATCCCGCAGGCAGGAGGCCTGGAGTCAGGGTGGACGTGGGCCCGGGGGTCTGGAGCTGAGCGGGAGGCACTGTCCTCTCCCCGAGTCCACTCTGCTGGGTCCCGCTAGCAGAAGCTTGTCTCCAGGGCAGCCGGGCAGGCGTGGGGTGCCAGCGGTGCTGCCTCCTGCCTGTCCCGTTCGGGGGTCACGACAGGGAGACAGGCAGGTGCTTCGCCGTCCTGGGCGTGGAGCCTGGGTCGGTCTGCCTGGGGAGGGTGCGAGGAGGGGGCAGGAGCTCAGAGCGGGGCCTGTGTGCACGTCTGGAGCCTGGGGGAGGGGTGCGCACAGCCAGGAGGTGGCGGGAGCGAGAAGGTCCGAGGGTGGGGAGTCTGTGGCTGGGGGTCTGCATCCGGCCTTGGTGCATGTTTCCGGGGGTAGGTCGAGAGACTCAGCCCCCCACCCCCACCCCAGGAGTGCGTCATTCCTGCTGCTCACGGGTGCTGTGCTGTAAGAGGCCAAGTGGCTGGACCTCCCTCCGCATTCAGCCTCACGGAGGGTGGGGGTGAGGGTGGTAGGGACTAGCTGTGTCCCTGCCTGCAGGTGGACCCCTGGACACGGGGAAGTCACGTGCACAAAAAATCCTGACCTCAGATGGAACCAGCCCTGTGCCCTGCCCAGCCCTGCCCCGCCTGCTCCCAGAGGGAGGGCATGGTGCCCGGGAACAGGCTCCGCTGACTTCAGGGTGCCTGGGGAGATATCATGAAGCCGCGCCTGGGGACAGGGTGGGACACGCTGAGCGTGAGTCTCATCGGGACTGCAGAGACCTGTGCCGGCAGTAGCCTCTGATCCTGGTGCCCCCAAACCAACCCTCCCCCCAAATGCAACCGAGTCGAGGAACCGCCGAGCCTCATTTCACATAAGGGCACGAAGCACGGGCCCCTGGCCAGGGGAGACAGAGGCCTCAGAACCGCCGAGAGTCCAGCGTGGCCACTGCCCCTCACCCAGGCCCGAACCAGCGCCCTTCCGTGCCCCTGATTGGTCCAGCTGGGGGTGTGAGCCCCATGAAGGGGGATCCCCGCGCTGTGTCCCCTTGCTTGTTGGTCCCCTGAGGGTCCTGAGGTGAAGGAGCCAGGACTGTTCAGGGAGCAAAGGGGCGGGGGGTGGGCGGTGTGGAGACAGCGGGCACGTGTGGCTCACAGCCCGTCACTGTGGCCTGCACAGCCCTGCAGGGTGGGGGTGTCAGGGTCGGGGTGCCGGGAGCCAGGGCTGGTGTTGGAGAGGGGGATCTCCTGGGCAGTGTCGGGGAGCTGCCTGGAACCCATCACGGCCTGGACAGCCACTTCTATCATGGCCGTGTCCGGCCTCGCGTGGGCTGCTCGGGGCGGGCCCTGGCTGGGGCTGGACCCTCTGCGTCTTGGGCCAGCGTCTCGGGGCTGACCTGGCAGGGGGCTGGACCCTCTGTGCATCTGGGGCAGAGCTGGCCAGGGACTGGACCTTCTGTGCATCTCAGAGTGGACCCTGGTGGGGGGCTGAACCCTCTGTGTCCTCCTGTACTCCCCAGCCCGTGTCCGGCTTGAGTGTCTTGATTAAGGCCCCAAATGGCCGCCTGTGTGGCATCTTGTGAGTGTCGGGATGGGGACCTGTGTTTGAATACCCGGGGCCTGGCCAGGGTCCGCCAGGACCTCGACTCGGGGTGCAGGGTCCCAGAGGGGAATGAGGGGCTGGGCAGGAGAGGGGTGATGGGATCTATTTCAGTGGCTCACTGCGAATTCCTGTCCCGCAGGTTGTGGCACTGGGCAGCACCTCTGGGTACCAAGGGGGGACAGAGAGGACAGTGACCACAGCCTCCCTGCCCGAGGGACTGCTGAAGGCACAAAGGGGAGAGTGACCGGACCTCCCTGTGGGGTGCTCAGTTCATAGCTGGCCCCTTGGGTGTCCCAAGGTTGGGATGGGGTGCTGACCCCCATTTCAGAGTCAGAGCTGCTGGGCAGGCATTTGGACATCCAGTAGTCCAGGGGCTGTGCTGTTTCAGGTCCGGGCAAGGCAGCCGAGTGGACAGTCAGGAAGTGGGAGAGTTCCAGTTAGTGCGTCCAGGAAGGACCCTGAGTGCGCCCCTGCTCCCCTGGGACCCCGGCTATGTTTGAGATCATCTGCTGTCCCCAGTCACCAGCTGGGCCCACTGTGCCCAGGGGACTGCCCGGTGTCTGCCACCCAGCCCCCCGTGCCCTGGAGATGCACGGCCTTCCAGGGATGGTGACCTTACTGGGGAGCATGGTATGCATGCCGTGACCAGCGTAGGAGCCCCGCGTGTGGGCTATGGGGAGGGAACCCCAGAAAAGGGAACCGGAGACTTTCTCCCCCCGATAACGTGCCGTTCCCCATTCCCAAGGCTGTTTACGTGCACGTAGACAGTCCCCCCCCCCCACCCCGGGCCCACACCTGCCCACCCTCTCCTCTGCTCAGTAAGGGAACCCAGGCTCCCGGGAGCCTCACGCACGGGCCCCCCGCGATCTTGGTTTGTTTATTGTTTTTCTGAGACGGTTGTGCACCTGCTGACCTTTCCTGCGACATGGAGCCCCCACCCCGGGACCCTCCCGTGGGCTCTGTTGGCCAGCTCAGGGTGTGGGGCTCACCTGCCCGCCAGGCCGCCCCAGTGACCAGCTCGCCATCGTGTGCCCAAGCACGGGAACACTGCTTGGCAGGAATGCTGAGGGGAGCCGAGGACGCCAACCCCCTGGGTCACTGTCACAGAAGGCCCTTCCCACACCCCATGCACCCCTCTGAACCTGAGGGTCTTCAGGAAGGGGAGCTGGGGGCTGGCGGGAAAGGGCTGGAGCTGGGGACGGGAGCACTCAGAGCCCCCAAGTCGCCTTTGCTCCCTCCCCTTCCCCTCTTCACCTCCCTCCCTCCCCCCTCCCTCTCCCCCTCTCTCCCTTTCCCTCTCTCCTTCCCCCTCTCCCCACCCGCTATCTCCCCCTCTCTCTCCTTCTCTCCCTCTCTCTTTCTCTCTCTCTTCTTCTCCCTCTCACCTTTCTCTCTTCCTCTCTCCCTCCCTCTCTCTTTCTCCCTCTCCCTCTCTCTCTTTCTCTCGCTTCCTCTCTCTTCCTTCCTCTCTCCCTCTCCCTCTCTCCCTCTCTCTTCCTCTCTCCTCCTCTCTCTCCCTCTCCCCTTCCCTCTCTTTTCCCCTCCTCCTTCTCTCACCCCCCCTCCCTTCACTCCTGATGGCTGTATAACGGTGGAATCCCAACACTCCTTCAGGCTGTTTCTAGAAGGGCCCTGGGCCAGCCCTGCCCCCTCTCTGCTCCGGGGGAGGGGCATGTCTCCAGCTTTGGGTCTGGCCATGCAGTCCCGTTGATACCAGAGCAGATGGCACCAGGAGGACCCGACGGTGGGCACTGCCAGGCCCAGGCAGCGCCAGTGAGGGTGGGCCAGGCGCCGCGAGGCCCGTGTCACTTCCCGCAGCCCCACCAGCTGCTCGTCCATCCGTCGCTGACCGGAAGCAGTTGCCAAGAGGCTGCGGTTCTGCCAGGACCCCCGTTCCGGCCTCCCCATGCCAGGCCGCCGCGGGCCTGCACCCTGTCCTGGTTGGCTGCAGGGGGCCCGGAGACATGGCGGGAGGGAGGAAGAGCTTCCCCGTCTCCTCCTGGCCCCGGCACTGCCGGGGAATGCTGGCAGGGTTGGTGCCGCCAGCCGCAGCGTGCCAGAGCAAGTCAGAGCTCAAGGTCTGCGGCATCGGAACTTCACTCTGTATCCGGGCCCAGCCTTTGCAGGACCCGCCCCAGGCCAGAAGTGGGGCCCCAACCCTCAGCCCCAGGGTGAGGGTCTGCCACTGCTCGGTGCCTGCATGGCCCGGTGTCCTGCTTCTGAGCCCCTGGAGACACTCGTTCCAGTAGGCAGGTGGGCGGGCGGTCAGCCCTCCTCCCGCCGCCTCTGGGCCGGGCTTCTCAGGGAGTGTCCAGGCGTTGGGTCCCTGTGGGCTGTGGGGGCGTCCACGCCCCTTCCTGAGCTGGGCCCGGCCACTCAGTCTCAGGGTCAGAACCCGAGGCCGTTCCCCACCTCCCCGGCTCTCCGTGTGCTAGGCTCAGGAGTCGTACCCAGACCAAAGCCCTCAGCCCTTTCTGGAGGGGATGTCTGGGGGGCTTCAGCAGGGCCCTGGAACACATCCTCGGAACTCAGTGGACTTGACAGAGCTGCAGAGGAGCCCTGAGGGACGGGATCCCCTGAGTCCCACGTCCCCCCTCTCTGTCTTTGGGGAGTTTGGGGGCAGCAGACAATCCGGGTAGACGCCGGTTGGGCCGACATCTGGCATTTGTGGGGGTCGTGTGGAGCGAACTTGTTGGTCTGCAGGGCATCCCCCTGGCTGGTGGCCCAGGGGCACACTGGGCCCTGAAACCACAGCCCAGTGCTCGTTGGCCAGTTGAAAGGGATGGTAGAGGGAGGGGTGCGGTGGGCAGCTGGGGAGACGGAAACCTAACCCAGGTGCCTGAGTGCATGCGGGGTGAGGGCCCAGTGAGAAGTGGTCTGTGACCCATGACCTCGAGGGTCATGGTCAGTCGAGGGGGTGCTGGTTCTCCCTCAGTGCACCATGCCCAGGGTGGGCAGCAGCTCAGGCTAGACTGTGCCCAGCTGGCCTGCAGAAGGGACCCCACACACTCCACTTCCACTTCCAAGTGAGTCTTTGCCTCAGCGTCTCCGCCAGGGGTACAGGGCTACAGGCACAGGTCGACTGGTGCCTCAGTTTACCCGACAGCGCCCGCCTGTGTCAGGAGGACACTGCTGGGCAGGGTCAGGGAAGGACACGCTGGGGTCTTGGATGAGCTCCGGCCTGTGGGAAATGGCAGCTTGGGGGCTGGGGTCGCCCACCTGAGGCAGAGCGATGAGGGGCCCGAGGCTCTGCTTCCCTCCTGTTTGCTGGTGCTGCTCTGGGGGCAGGGGGCTCCCCAGACGCGCCCACGGCCATGCTCAGTGGTGCCACGGATGGAGCTCGGGCCGCGCGGGCGGTAGGAACCCCCGCTCCAGGGCTGCCCCGGTGAGCCCAGGATAGATGCGGAAGAGGGGGGGGGGGCGCTCAGACGGGACTGGAGAAACGGGGGCCGGACGGGGAGCAGGAAGTGGGGAGCAGGGCTGGTGTGTGGGGGCCTCCGTCCAAGCCCCTCTTTCAGCACCTCGCTCCCCCCCTTCCAGATGCTTCCGTGGGGATCGGCTCCGCTCTGGACCCACCCAGTCAGGGCTGTGAGTGCCAGAGCGGGGTCCCCTCGGCCCAGCGGGGCCGGGCACTGTGCAGGGGAAGGGGGCACGTTGGCAAAGCCAGGCTGTGGTGGGAGGTCACAAGAGGGTGGGGGCAGGGACCTCCGTGAACTTAGGCCTCCCCGTGAGAACTTGCTGTGTAGGAAGCGAGCGCTGGAACGCACCCGAGAACAGACCGTGCTCTGCTCACCGCCCCCCCCCCCCCCGCTTCCAGAAAGAGGGGCGTCCTGTCTGTTCAGCCCGGGGCTCGGGGCGGGGGGTCACGCAATGGGGCTTCCTGGGGCTTCCTGTCACCTCAGGGGCTTCGGGTGCAGGAGCATGGTGAGGGTGCCCGAGGCCTGGAGCTCCGGGTCCCCCAGGGCCAGCTCCTGTTGTGGCCGGCGGAAGGTCAGCGGGCCTCCTGGAAGCTCGCCTGCCCTCACTCATCTCCCCCAGCCCCCCTTCCCGCGCTGGCTGCCCCGGCTCTCCCCCTCCGCGGCCCCGGACAGAGTTTGAATTTATTTCCTCATCCATCAACTCTTCAGCAGGGCCCGGCTACGTCGGGGGCCCTGGCCAGCGGCCGGACACGCAGAGGCTTGGCCGTGCTTGATGCGGCTGCGAGCTCAGTGCAAAGCCATGAGCCGGCAAGGTGGGGGGCTTGGTGCCCCTGGGGGTTGGCTTGTGGCTGAGAGTTGGGGGGGCTCCTCCCAGCCGCTCAGAGCTGGGGACCCCTGATCTGCTCCCTCCCCAATGCCAAAGCTGCCCCTGGGGATGCTGGACCTTTGGGAGGTGCCGCAGCCTCAGGAGCGTTCTGGGCACTTGCTATTTCTTCTGTTAAAACTTGGGGCTGGAGTGACAGTACAGCGGGTAGTGTGTTTGCCTTGCACGCGGTCGACCCGGGTTCGATTCCCAGCATCCCATATGGTCCCCTGAGCACTGCCAGGAATAATTCCTGAGTGCAAAGCCGGAAGTAACCCCTGTGCATCACTGGATGTAACCCCAAAATGCCAAAAAAAAATAAAAGCTCAATCTGGGGTCAGAGGGAGCCAGGCACCGCCTGGCATCCCACAGACCCTGTTCAGTCCAAGTGCCCCACAGGGACCCCCAAACCGCCTGGTCACTTCCCAGCACAGATCTAGGGATGATCCTTGAGCACTGCTAGATGTGACCCCCCCCCCAAAAAAAAAACACAGAAAAAGAAGGTAGATTTTTTTTTCTTTCATAAAAAGCTGGGGGAGGCTGTAAGTTAGCATTCTGCAGTGGCGTCCATGGGCCTCTAGGCCCGGTCTGCTCAGACCCTGTGCCCTGCCTGGCTTCAGTTTCGGTGCCATGGGAGGGGTCATCAAGCCCCCCTGCTCTGCACTGTCCTGATGCAGCCTGGGGGGACTGTGTCTCGCAGCTCGGGGGACTGGAGCAGGGGCTCTGT
The DNA here is from genome assembly GCF_029834395.1 of Sorex fumeus. Lineage (NCBI taxonomy): Eukaryota > Metazoa > Chordata > Mammalia > Eulipotyphla > Soricidae > Sorex > Sorex fumeus. The sequence continues at coordinate 56,783,183 of NW_026606081.1, read as the reverse complement.
GGACAGCAGGTGGAGATTCCTGGCCAGCCCTTCCAGGCGGAGTGTCTCCCATTCAGGCGCAGTTAAGCGTGGGGTATTGACTCCTGTCTCTGAGCAGTGCTGGCAGCCCCAGCCCACAGGCCGCCCACGCTCCGCACATGCCTCGGAGCTGTCGCGCTCCCTCGCCCCGAGCCCCCCGGGGTGGGACCCTCCTCCGCAGAAGCAGCTGCCCCAGCAGGGTCCCCAGCAACCCTCCCCCTCTTCCCCTGGGCCGTCCATCCCCACAGCCCCACGAGTAACGACCCCGCCCCTTCAGGGTGGATGGCAGGGGCGTGTGCGCACGTATGTGTGAGTGTATGTTTGCATGTCTGTGAATGCCCGTGTGAGTGTGAGTCCGTGTTCCTGCCCATGAATGGGAGTGCGTCCGTCTGTGACTGTGAGTGTGACTGTGTGTGTCTGTGTGTGACTTGTGTGGAGGTGTGTGTCTTTGTGACTGTGTGTCTATACATGGCTGTGTGAGGGTGTGTTTGTGTCTGTGACTGTGTGTGTCTGTGTGACTGTATGTGTGTGAGGGTATGTGTGACTATATCTGTGTAAGACTGTGAGAATTTGTCTGTGTGTTAGGGTGTGAGGGTGCGTGAGGGTGTGAATGTGTGTATGTGAGTGTATGTGACTATGTGTGAGGGTGTGTGTCTGTGTGTAAGGGTGTGAGTGTGTGTGACAGGGTGTAGCTGTATCTGTGTGTGAGGGTGTGGCTGTGTGTGGCTGTGTGGCTGCGAGGGTATGTGACTGTGAGGACGTGAGTGTGTGTGTCTGTGTGTGAGGGTGTGTGTCTGTGTGTGGGTATGAGTGTGTCTGTGTGTGAGGGTGTGTGTGTGTGTGTGAGTCTGTGTGTCTGTGTGTGTGTGAGGGTGTGTGACTGAGGACGTGAGTGTGTGAGTCTGTGTGTCTCTGTGTGTGTGAGGGTGTGTGACTGTGAGGACGTGAGTGTGTGTGTCTGTGTGTGAGGGTGTATGTGTGTGGATGTGTGTCTGTGTGAGGGTGTGTGTGTGAGTCTGTGTGTCTGTGTGTATGTGAGGGTGTGTGACTGAGGACGTGAGTGTATGTGTGCCTGTGTGTGAGGGTGTATGTCTGTGTGTATGCGAGGGCGTGTGACTGAGGACGTGAGTGTATGTGTGCCTGTGTGTGAGGGTATGTGTGTGTGGGTGTGAGTGTGTGTGTGTGTGTGAGTGTGTGTGTGTGCGCTCCCAGTTGGATGCAGGTTCCCCTTGCACCCTCGGGAGTGGGTGTGATATGCCTCCAGTTGACCCCGGGTGGGGTGAGACCAGCCCGGGGCAGGAGCCCCCAGCCGTGGCCCCAGCGTGCCTGCCGTTTGTCGGGTGCAGCTCGGCTGGTCCCCATCACTGACCCGGCCTCGGGACTCGGCATCCGCCACTGCCCACTGCTCCCGGGAGCTGAGGGGCCCCGAGTGCCCGGCAGGACCCCGACGCCCCGTGTCCCTGCAGACGTGCACCACATTAAGCGGAGGGACATCGTGCTGAAACGGGAGCTGGGTGAGGGCGCCTTCGGGAAGGTCTTCCTGGCCGAGTGCTACAACCTCAGCCCCACCAAGGACAAGATGCTGGTGGCCGTGAAGGTGAGTGCGGGGACGGCTGGGGGCGCCGGCAGAGTCCTCCCCTTTGGGGGTGAAGGGCTGGGCCCGAGAGCTGCAGGTCTGGCCTGTGAGAAGTCGGGGTCCTGCCCTCTGCACCCACTTTCCCCTGAGAGCTGGTGAGGGCGGCGGCTCCAGGGCCCCAGGCGGGCCATGAGGGGCCCAGGAGAGTCGCTTCCCCTCCCTGATGCAGCTAAACCTGCCCCCGGGACGCGTCCCACCCAGCTGCTCGGGCGTCCCACAGCAGAGCCTTGGCACAGGGGCAGGGGCCCTCGTCCTCTCTTCTGGGGGGCTGCATGGGAGTGGGTCAGAGGCACCAGGGGGTCCTGGTGGTCTGCTCCCTGGGGTCTGGAGCTGGTAAGCTGGGGGTGGTGGGAGGGGGCTCCCTCTGCCCGAGGCGTGCCCATTGACCTGGTGGCTGGCTGTCTGCACCCCGGAGCATGCCCTCCCCTGGGGGCCTTAGGCCAGGGTCCATCCAAGTGCTCAGAGCCTTCCCCGGCTCCCAGAGCCTGGCCGGGCCCCTCCCTACTGAGCACCCCCGGCATGTGTTCAGCGCCCTTGTGCGGGCCACCAGGGCCCTGTGTCTTGGGGACCCGAGTGGGAGAGAGTCCTGTGAGCCCCTCCCCCCGCAGGCCCTGAAGGACCCCACCCTGGCGGCCCGGAAGGACTTCCAGCGGGAGGCCGAGCTGCTCACCAATCTGCAGCACGACCACATCGTCAAATTCTACGGGGTCTGTGGTGACGGTGACCCCCTCATCATGGTCTTCGAGTACATGAAGCATGGGGACCTCAACAAGTTCCTCAGGTGGGCATGGCTGCCCGTGCCGGCGCCCGGAATGTTCTGGAGGTTCCCCGGGGAACTGCAGCCCAGGCCCACTCCTTCCCACAGCCGGTCACAAGACCCCATGTGGGGGTTCATGGCCCCTCGCTTATAACAAGTGCAGCTTGACATGGACCCTCAGTCCCCCCCTCCCGCCCACGGACACAATGCGGGCACTGGGCCTGGGCCGTGTGACCCCATCATTTTGTGCCTCAGTTTCCCTTTCTGTGAAAGGGCTGTTGGGGGGGGGGCGGGAGGCCGAGTGAGGCACATTTGAATTGCCAAGAGTGCTTCCCCGTATGGGCGAGGCTGAGCCCAGCAAGCTTTCTTCTTTTTGTTCTTTTTTGTTTGGGGCCACTTGGGGCGGTGCTCAAGAGTCACCCTGTTTGTCACTCAGGGATCTCTCCTGGCGGTGCTGGGGATCCTGTGGGGTACTGGGGGCTCGGTCCGCTATGCGCCAGGCAGACAGCCCTCCCCGCTTTGCTTTTCCTGCCTGCATCCGTAACGTCACCCCTGTCCCCACCTCTGGGCCTCGGGGTTTCGGCAGGCCCTGGTCAGCTTCTTCACCCATGCACCTCCTGGGGTCCCCTGGGCCAGGCACCAAGGGCAGCGGTTCACTTCCGCCCCCTGAACATTTCTGCTCCCTCTCCCCCCACCCCCGCACCCCCCTCCCGAAGGGCCCATGGGCCGGATGCGATGATCCTGGTGGACGGGCAGCCGCGCCAGGCCAAGGGCGAGCTGGGCCTCTCCCAGATGCTGCACATCGCCAGCCAGATCGCCTCGGGCATGGCCTACCTGGCCTCACAGCACTTCGTGCACCGGGACCTGGCCACGAGGAACTGCCTGGTGGGGGCCAACCTGCTGGTGAAGATCGGGGACTTCGGCATGTCCCGGGACGTCTACAGCACCGACTACTACCGGGTAAGGCCGCCGCCGCCGCGGCCGCGCTCTGCCCGCTGCTGCTCGCTGTCTGTGTTGCTGTCCCTCCCGCCCCCCCACCCCTCCCGACACGTCCACGCTTTCTTCTCTCAACTCTGACCTCCTGTCCTGCCTTCAGGGGGGCCCCGGGGAGCAGCCAGAACCAGGGGCCCCAGGGAGCGAGGTCATTGAGGGCTGCGGTGCGGGGAGGGGCAGGGGTAGACTTTGGGCGTGGGCGCGTCTCTGCATTGGCATTTCTGGGTTTGCGTGGTGGGGATCGTTATCCCAGGAAGGGGAGCAGGTGGGGGCGCCCCGAGGCCGAGGTGCGTCAGCTGGCTCGGGCTGATGGGAGGAAGCAGCCGGGAGATTGGAGACTTCTGGAAGCAGACAGAGGAACAGAGACGAGTCAGTCAAGAGAAGAAAGGGGAGAAGTTTATTTTGGGGTGTGTGCCTGGGGAACCCCATGAACCTCTGGGACGGACCGAGCGGGCTTATAAGTTGTCCTGGGCGGGGAAAGGAACCAGAGGCCAGTGGGGCTGGGCGCTTGGCCTGGCCTTCTGTCACCTGCAGGGGTCCGTGTGAGGAAGCCCGGTGGCAGCATGCAGGGGCAGGGTGGCCTTTGATTCCGAGTGTTGCTGCCTCCTCAGTCGGTCGAGGTGCAGAGAGTTGGGGTGAGGAGGGTGGCGCCGGGACGTGGGGGCGTGGGCCACGACCGTCCCCGTCACTCCATGAGCAGACCTCCCAGGAACGAGTGTCAGGGTGGCCGGAGCCTGGCAGGCTGGCCTTGGCTTCTGACCGCGTGGGTTGGCCTCTGCCTGAGCAGGGAAATGGCCGCTGGAGATGCGGAGTGTCCGTGGGGAAGCTGGCCCACCCTGGGGGCCCGGCGGGGCTGGCAGTGGGGCACCCAGCTGGGCCGCAGATCAGCACCCCTAGTTTGGAGAAGGGTCGGGAAGCGCCAGGAGCCACCAAGTAGCTCAGCAGAGTCTGGGGTCATTGTCTCGGTCGAGTTGCCCAGTGGCGACCCCCGGCTGGCTGCCTGGTACTGTTTGCCTCTCCCGCAGACTGTGGGGCGTTCGGCCAGGCTCAGCTTTGTTCTGATCAGGACACGGCCTGGTCACTGTTTCCTGTGTGAGGCAGACGCTTGGTGATGCTTGTTCAGCCCCCACAGGCTTGGCTGCACCTTGGGAAACTGGGTCCGGCCAGAAGGTGTTAAATGTGGCCCTCCTGAGTCTTCCCACGGTGGCTGTGTCACGGGGGCCGCCCGCGCCATAACACGGTGAACTGGTTCCTCTGGGAGGGTTCCCTGGGGTGAACACGTGCGGTGTCTGTGGCCAGGATGCCCGGGGGTGAAGGAGAGGAGTGTTCCCCATAACCGGGCACCTCCTTTCATGTGTGTTTTAAGCCCGTTCTGCGCCGAGACCACCGGGGCGGAAATATCTGTCTTTGATCCCATGGATGTCAGGAAAAACTAACAAATCACTTTTGTTGTTGTTTGTCTTGTCTTATTTTTACTTTGGGCCCACACGTGGCAGTGCTCAGGGCTGACTCTTAGCTCTGTGCTCAGGGATCTCTCCTGGCGGGGCTCGGGGGACCCTAGGGGGTGCTGGGGATCCAACCAAGGTCAGCGTGTGTGAGGCGAGCACCTTATCCCCGGACTCTCCCTGGTCCCTAAGGGCCACTCCTACGGTACATGGACACTGGGTGCTGGAAAACGCTTCCTGCCATGGCTGCCCATTAGGGGTGGCAGAGGCGTCTTGCCTGTTCCCAAAGAGCTTCTGGTGGCCTCCCCATGTCCAGCCTCCCAGCCCTTGACTTTTCCGAAAAACGGAAGGGAAGTAACCCTACAGTCTCGTTGTCTGTGTGAGAGGACATCTGGGGGCCAGGGCAGCTGCTGGGTCACCTCCGCCCCCCTGTCCGCCAAGCAGCGTCCGCGGGGCCACTCGCCACAGTGCATCTGAAATTGGGGCGGTCCTCCACGAGGCCTGTACCTTTTCCCATTTGCTCCTCAAGCACCTGCACCCTCCCATCCCCTGCGGGAGATCCCTGATGTCAGCTTGTTTCCACATGTGGGTCTCCGGTCCACAGGGACCTCCTGACCAAAGGGCAGTGGAGGTTTATGAGAGTGGCCCTGGGTCTCTGCAGGGGTGCCGTCCAAGGCTAAGAACTGTGATTCAGTGTCCAGCCGCTTCCTGTGGCCAGAGTCCAGCTGGGGCTGCTCTTGGACCCCCACGCTGTGGCCACACATCGGTTTTCTGGGTTCCGAGGGGGTGGTGGGAGACCGTGTGTCTAGGGGCCACCACTGAGGTCTCTTTCTCTGAGCCGATGCCGAGGGCAGCCTCACCCACCCTTGGTGGTCTGGTGGCTTCCTCAGAGATTACGGGTGCGGGTTCTGGTGCCAGGTACAGTGAGATGTAGCCATGTGCAGGCACGCTCAGGTGAGGCTCTGCGGGACCTCTCGTGACCATGCGCATGCTAGCGTGTGTGAGCATGTGCGCTCTGAGTAGGAGCCTCTGTGTGCAGGTGTGTGTGTGCGTGTGCGCACTTGCCTGCCAGCGTGCCAGCCAGAGACAGGGCCAGGGAGATGCAGGGACACGCGCCTTGTTGGGTTCTCCCTTTTCTGTTTTCAGTTTCTTAAAACAAGAGGCACCATCTGGCTCCTGCCGGCGAGCTGTGCCACCGCTTAGAAAGGCGGGCCACCTGGTTTCCTGTTCGCATCTCGAGAGAGGAAACAGACCGCCCCGCTCCACAGCCTTCTCTCTTAGCGACAGGCACCATCTCCGAACCCCATCCAGGCTCCCAGGCCCTCCAGCTCTGGTGAGGTGCCTGGGGCCTTCCCTAAGCCTTGTGGGCAGCTGGGAGATCAACGCTGGAAGTCAGAAATGCGAGTTTCCCCAGAGGAGGAGCCAGGCTTCGGGAGAGAGCTGCACACAGACCAGGGGTTTTGGAGGGAGCTTGGGGTAGGGTCCTGCTCTGCAGGGGTCTAGCTAGACCATGCGACCCCTGCCCCTTTACTCACTACCCTCTGTGCCTGGGCATATCTCGGGCTCAGCTGACACTTGGTAAAACTGTGTGCAAATGAATAGATGGATGAATGGATGGGTGGATGGATGGATAGATGATGGATGGGTGGATGGATGGATGGATGGATAGATTGGTGGATGGATGGATGGATGGATAGATGGGTGGATGGATGGATGGGTAGATGGGTGGATGGATGGATGGGTAGATGGGTGAATGGATGATTGATAGATGGGTAAATGGATGAATGAATGTTGGATGGATGAGTGGATGGATGGATGGGTAGATGAGTGGGTAGATGGATGGATGAATGGATGGTGGTTGAGTGGATGGATGGGTGGGAGGATGGGTGGATGGATGGATGGGTGGATGGATGGGTGAATGATTAAAGAATGGGTAAGTGAATGAATGAATGTTGGATGGATGAGTGGATGGATGGATGGTTGATGGATAAATGGGTAGATAGGTGGGTGAATGGATGGGTAGATGGGTGAGTGGGTGGGTAGGTAGATAGGTGGGTGGATGTAAGGATGGGTGGGCGGGCAAACGGATGAATGGGTAGATGGGTAGATGGATGAATGGGTAGATGAGTGGGTAGATGGATGGATGAATGGACGGTGGTTGAGTGGATGGATAGGTGGGTGGGTGGATGGATGATGGATGGATGAATGAGATGGACAGTAGAGTTAGTGGGGGATCCCATGCTCCCCACGGCTGTGAGCAGGATCTGGGGCTCTGATTACAAGAGATTCACTTAGATGCAGCACAGAAGGGCTATGGCTGCAGCCCAACCTCCCTGGTCAGGGTTGGGGCCATGGTCTGCAGATGGTTCTGGGGGTCACACCGCAGGAAACCCGGTGGGTGGGGAACTCCACCCCCTCCCACCTGTAAGGTCAGGTCCCTCCCTTGGAGGCCCAGGTCAGGGGGTCTGCCCCTCTCACTTTCGTGGCCCGGGAAAGAGCTGGCTCCTGCACCTCCAGCCTGCCCCTAGCTGGGACACACTGGCTGAAGCTGAACCCTGGGACCCTCCCGCAGAGGCCACCGGTGTGGACGCAGCCTCGGGGAGGAGCAGCACGGAGACCGTGTCTGCTGGCCTGTTTTCCTTATTTTCTTCCCACTGTATTCTTTGAGACAGTCCAGGCCCGTGTGTCCCCAGGGGGGACCTGGAATCAGATGCGCAAATGCCACCCGCTTCCCTTCCAAAGGCTGGAGGAGCTGGAGGCAGCTGTGAATGTCACCGGCTTCACCCCGGTGACCCCTGGCAGCAGACGCTGAGGTCCTGGCAGAGGGTCTCGCTCCATCTCTGCCGTCCCCGTCCCTCCCGGCTGCTAAGGAGACAGAGGCTCTTCTCTGTCTGTCACTCACACCCCATCGCAGACTGACATTCTTGGCTGCTACCTGACCCTGTGCCCTGGCTGGGGAGAAACTCGGTTATTCTGGGGAAGGGGCCTAGAGTCAGTCGGGAGCCTGGCTGGCTGGGCTGTCCCAGAGGCTCTGCGTTGGCCAGCCGGTGCTTCTGTAGCCTCTCTGCAAAGCACAGCCAAGGGGACTGTGCCCTGCCCAGGGCAGAGGTGCCAGGGACGGCCCCCAGCCCTGCTCCCCTGGGGAGAGGGAGACCTCAGTCATACCTGACTCACCCCTCCGGGTCCCTCGCGTGTGAAAGACCTCTTTATTTCTTTCCTTGGGCAAACTGAATATAGGACATGTAAAGATACATAAATTTCCATACAAATCTCTTCTTTATAGCTGTGATTAAGACATTTGCATGCAGCCGCCTCGTGTCTTCCTGGGGCTTCCTCCAGGCTTCTCCTAAGCCCCAGAGCCCTGACTCTGTGATCTGTGCATGCAGAATCTGGCGGAGGGGGCACAGGGTCAGCAGAGGGCCGGCCAGGCGGAATTTCAATGGCATTTTTTTCAGGCTGAGTTGATCCCACAGAGCAGAGCTGGGGCGCCGGAGGGCCCAGGAGGACCCTCCCTGGTGCCGGTTCGCCCAAATATCCGCTGTTGTCAGGGGCCCTGGACCCTGGACCCTTGGACACGGAAGGCGATTTTTCCTCACCTCTGGAAAACAGAGAAAGAAAACCATGTTTTCCCTTTGTGTGGATTAAGTAAGAGAATGTATGCAAATTGCCTGGCACCCATTAGGTTCTCAATAGATGGTAATTATTATGCTACGTAAGTGAATAAGGTAGAAATTATAGGAGGAACTCTAAATCATTCAAGTTACAGGCCCAACCTGTTTCCAAATGCTGGCCAGGGTGCAGATCCTAAACAGAATGGAAGGGGGCAGGGGGAAAAGGGGACGGGGGTGGGGTGGGATGGGGTAAGGGTGGGGGGAGAGAGAGATGGGGAAGGGAGAGGTTGATCTCTTCCAGCTGGGTTTTGTGAAAAGTGGGGTGGAGGAAAGGGAAGTCCCAGTCGGAGTGACACAGGACAGGTTTCCATAGCCGTGAAAGAGACCTCCATGCAGGGATTTGGGTGACCGTAAAGGGGACGGTGGCAAGGTGATTGGAGGCAAGTGTGCGTCCGGTGAAGCCTGGTGACCTGGAAGAGGCAGTCGGAGCTCAGGAGGCAGCACACTGTCTTCCCACATCTGATGCTCGTCATTCTGGTGGCCCAGGATACGAGAGCGGGCATCACCCATCCCTCTGGCCGGAGACTGTGGGTTGGAGAAGAGGGTCCAGGCTGTTCCCGTCTGCATCGCAGGGCAGAGGGTGACCATCACACTTAGCCCCTGGGCCAGCCCCTCTCGGGGAAGCTGAAGAGCTGCCTGTGAGACCCGCTGGGATTGGTCTTCCTTCCAGCGAGCAGTGTGCTCCAGATGTTGTCTGGTGCTGGTGTGTGGCATAGGGGGTGTCTGAGCTCTCAGGAGCCCGCGGTATGGTCCGAGCACCTGCTTCCCGCCAGGAAGGCTCTCTCCCTCCCCCCACCCCGCAGCCCCCCTGCTCCCCCACACTTCTGCGGAGAAAGGATTTTCACTCTCTGGAGCTCACAGCATGAGCCTTGCCATTGCATAACTATTGTCCCCTGTCCCCCCCGCCCCAAGCATCATATAATGGTTCCACCCCACTTTTTTACTGTCTCAAAATGAGAGTAGGGCATTTACCGTGCCCGTATTCACCCCAAGTTTGATCCCAGGCACCCCATAGGGATCCCCCCACCAGGAATGATCGTTGAGTTCAGGGCCAAACAAATACGTTACCCTTTCATTGATTCTGCATTTGTGGGGATGCGCCAACGATCAGTACTAGGGGCCACCCCAACACTCCCTTGGCACTGCTGGGTGTGGTGCTGCTCCCTGGGGAACCGTCTCAAAGGGCTGGCCTGGTACGAGCTTTCTGGGGGGGGGTCTTTGCTGGGAAGTGGGCTTCTCACAGCTGTTCACGGGGGAGCGGTCAGTGCGGGCGGCCACTGCCAGAAACCCAAGGACAGAGATGGTGTCCGGCTGGCCCACCTCCCTTTCCCCCAACCTTGGAGGGGCCCCGTGATGTGAGTGACAAATGCAGTGACCTGGGCACTGGAGATGGCCGCATACCTCGGCTTGGCGCTCTGTGATGAGTTGGCCACTGTGAGGGGGCACGTGACCGGGCGCAGGAAGGGGAGAGGCGGGCAGGAGAGGATCCGGAGCGGAGAGCACCGTGGGCGCAGCTCTACCGCCTCCTTCCCTCCTTCAGCTTCTCCCTTCACCCCTTCTCTTCTCTCTTCCCTGTCTGCCCCCCCATGGCAAGAAGGGCCATGGCAGAAGGGCCTGGGCACTGCGTCCTGGCAGCTGCGGAGGCTGGCGGCAGATGCGGCTCCCACAGTGAGTCCAGATTCTGCTGCGGAGGTCGGGGCTGGGCCCGGCCGCCCGTGGGGGGCACAGACCAGCAGCTTGCAGGCTTGGGGGGCCAGGCGGGGACTGGAACTCCCATGGGCCCAAGCCCAGAGGTGCTGGGGATGGGCAGTGCTCTGCCCCTGACAAAGGGGTGTCCTTTTGGCCACATGGAAGTTTCCAGGGCAGACACCGTGTGCTTGGGGCGTCTCGTGGGACTGAGCACAGGGGAGGCGGGGTTGGGCTGCTTGGTTCCACCCAGCCCGAGAGGCTGAGCCACGGCTCTACATGGCCTGCCGGTGGCTGCTCCTGTCCTGTCCCCCAGGGCCGAGGGATTCCATGCTCATGTCAGTGGTCATTTCCAGCCAGAAGGAGGGCTGACTCAGCGTGGTGGGTATCCTGGGTCCTTCCCCTTCTCCTGGGGAGGGGAAGTTAGTGCACATGGGCACCCCGATGTACTTGTTCCAGCTGGAGGCCGTTTCCGGACACCCCCTGTGTATGCTGGGGGGTCCCTCATTGGGGTGGAGCCTCTGCCTTCTGCTTCTTGCTCGGGTCTCCCGGGGGGCCCTGGCCAGCGGGATTCGGGGAGGGAGCACCCAGACGCTTTGAGGAGCGAGCATCATCCGGGTGGATGCCAGGCAGCTGTGTGCCTTACGGGGGTGGGGGTTCCTCTGCCCTGCTCATGACCCCCCGCGGTGTCTCACTGGATCTCCGCACCCACGAGAAGCGACCCCTGAGCACTGAGCCAGAAGTAGCTTCAAGCACCCCCGGGTGTGGCCCCAGCACAAACAGAAAAGTGTTGTCCTTAAGCAAATGGAGCCGATGTGTGTCGGGGATCACATTGAAATCAGGGGCCGCCCCTTCGGGGGGATCCGGGGTCATCTGAGCAGGGCCAGGGGAGGCTCAGGCTCCGGTGTGTTCTCTGTACCAGCCACCCTTTTCCACGCATAGATGGAAAGGCAGAACCTTCTAGAACACGGGTGGATGCGTGTTAACCTCTGGTCGGGAGGGCACCTCGGAGGTCGCATGCCCGTTGGTGTCACTCTGTAGAGGTGAGCGAGACAGTTGCTCACTCAGCCAAGTCGGGTGCCCTGCCCCCCTCCGCCCATGGTGTATCAGTGGACACTCAACTGGCCATGAGGAAATAGCTTGAAGCGTCTGGTGGGCTTGGAGGGGGTCATATGCAGCTCCCACCGTTTGGAACCTTCTCCCCCCTCACTCTTGATGGTCTTGGGGAAGATCCAGCGCCCCCGTCCCCACAAGCCTTTATGCGCCCTGAGAACCCCTGAGCATTTGAAGTAGCCGTGGACAGCCGTCGGCACCATCTGAAGTAGTCACAAATGTCGCGTTGCCAGAACATTGCAAATATTGACAGTCAAAAGAGACGTCCGCTGCCCCTCGAACGCGTCTAATGAACTTTAAATACCAGCAGTTTGACGGCGCATCGTCCGTTAAACATGCAAACAAGCTCTCAGCCAGCCTCACTGGCTTTCCCCGGCGGCTGGGATTTATGTCTCCGTCCCGTTCACCCGCCGCATTTGATCCCCGAGCATTACATTCTGGTATGCACGGGAGCCTTTTATGGGCCACTCTCTCATAAACCAGAACGACAAAAAAAATGTGCCTGGAGATTTTGATTTCATTTTTAATGCCCAGTGACCATAAGTCTCTCGGCACGAAGCGTCGAGTTGTCCTCCAGCGATTCCGAGGGCACAGGACAGGAAGCTACTTCACAGCAGCGTTGTGGGACCCTGCACCTTGTTCTGAGGCTGCGAAACAGGAGTTTCCTGGCCAGGGCGGTTGCTCTCAGCTCGGGGAAGGTGCAGCCAGGGTCCATGGCGGCCCCCTGACGCTTCTCGCTGCCCAGCCGTGGTGACATGCCGGCATGTCCGCATGTTCCTTGCTTTCTCCATCACTTCCCCTGCAGTGGCTGGGAAGAATAGAAGTGGCCAGATTTGCCAAGGGGTTTGTCCCCCTCGCCCCTGCCTGGGGAGCCTCTGCCCTCCCGAGCGGGGGGCGTGTCTGCTGTGTCTGTATGCACAATGGGCTTGTGTAGTTGCACACCCATGGAACCGCCGACCAGTGGGGTTCTCAGTTCCACCCCAGGAAATACAATCCGGGGTCCATGGAGCACCGAGTCCCAACCAATGGGCCGGGATTTGCTTCTGAACTAAACCTGGGGCCCGCAGTGCAGGGGTGGACCCGCTGAGGTGTCGGCCGTTGCTCCCGGGGTCAGGGGGAGCCGGGCACCCTCTCCTTCGGCAGCCCCCCAGCGAGCCAAGCAATGAGCGAAAAGCCTTCGGGAGGCCGGCTGCATGCACCAGAGGCCAGGCCCCTTGGTCCACCACTGACCTGGAGCCTGCTCTCCGGACACCTCCACATCCTAGTGTGGATTCGGGGGGTTCTTCTGGGACCCAGCTGAGCCCTGGGCCTAAAGGAATTGTCAGCTCTCAGGACACCCCAGCCAGCTCCGCCCCTGCTTGGTGCTCCCCAGACAGGAATGAGGTCATTGCTGATGTGGGCACGGAGAGTCCACGGATCTGGATCACGGACCTGCATCTGGCGTGGCCCCGGGGCCTGTGAGCATCTGTTCCCTTCAGAGAAGCCCGAGCGGCCTGGCCAGCACCTCGACTCCAGGATCCCTCCCCCGGACAGTGCAGCTGAGGGGCACCAGCAGGGGTGGGAGGTGGACATGGCCAGCTCTCTGTCCAGCACTGTTTCTGGGTCCCTGTGATGTCTCATGGCGATGGGCAGGTCAGGAGCAGGTACTCCTGGTTTAGTGCTCCCCTCAGAAGGACGCTTTGTCTCCATCTCAGAGATGGGACCAGAGGGGTTTGAACACGGGTGAGAGGGACACGTGCGAGATCTGGTCAAAAGCGCCTTAGTACTTCTTCTGGGGGGCTGCCCCCTCCAGTGGCAGTGGTCTCAGCCGTTCACCGAGGTGCAGATGGGTTTCCTTTCAAGAAAGAGGGGGGCTGGGGCTGGAGCAACAGCGAGCAGGGAGGGTGCTGGCCTCGCACACGGCCCATCCGGGTTCAATCCCCGGCACCCCAGCGGGTCCCCCGAGTCAGCCAGGAGTGATCCCCGGAGCACAGAGCCAGGAGTCAGCCCTAAGTCCCGCTGGGTGTGGGCCCCCCAAAGAAGGGGGAAGGGGAGCACTTGCTGGGAGAGAGCTGAAGGGAGATAGACCCACTGCCCGCAGTCACGCTTCTGTTTTCTTGATTGTCTTGTCATAGTTTTGAATGCGATTCCCGCCCACCCCCTCCCTTTCCCCATCCCCTCTCCGGAGGAACATTCCCAGTGCTCCGTCTGCCTCTCTGGACCTTCTCCCCGAGGTGCTTGGGCAGGAATGCCCCGGCCTTGAGCGCTGGCCAGCACTCATGCCATCCGTCCCGTGCCTCATGTAGCCTGCCCTGGACACAGCCAGGCCATGCTCCTATCAGCACCCCCACGAATACAACGAAGGCGGCATGGCCAGCCGGCCAGGAAGTGATAGGGGCCCTTCCCACCCCAGCCCGGCCCTCTGTCCCCACCCGACCCCCCCCCCCCCCCCGCTGTGTCCCTTCTTGTATCTGTGGTCATTTGTGACTTTCTGTCTGTCTTTTGCTCGTGCCCTGTGTGTGCTATTGTTTTTTACGGGGTTGCTTTTGCAAAATGGACAGTGCTATGATAGTGGCTTCTGGGTCCTAATGCTCTGTCTTTTACTGACCTCGCAGAGACTCTGTCCTCTGTCTCTTAACTATGTTTATTTTGTAGTTTGCCCCTCAAAACTGTTTGCTTTTTTGGTTTTGTTTATTTAATAAGTTGTACCCCCTAAGTTCTATCCTTGATTACTTTTCGAATATGTCTTATTTAGGAAGCTTTTTTTTTTCTCTCCTGAGGTTTTACAGATACTTTTCTAATTTTTTTTCTAATATTATTATTGTTTTGTTTTTTTTATGTTTAGCTCTTTAATCCATCTGGAAATGATTTTTGTATATGGTGTGAGGTAGGTATCTAAGTGTACTTTTTAAAATGAATAGTTCATTGTCCCAATACTTGATTACTAACCAATCATTTCATGTATTAAATTCTAGTATTTCTCCCTGGGTCTACTGTGGGGCTCTAGTTTGTTCCATTGATCAGTGGAGTTTTGTTTCTTTCTCTGCCAGTAACACAATGTGTTTTTTCCTGTAGTTTGATTACTTGTTTTGTGATTGATGGAACAAATCTCTTGTTCTGTTCAAACATATTTTATGCTCATCAAGTATTTTCTCTTCGTCGATGAATTTGGCTCTTCAACTTTAGTTTCCATACCTGTTCCATGGGGACTTTCATTCAGGTGTTGAATTTTGAGATTAATTTGAGGGAGATTTTATTATAGCAGATATTTTCCTACCCAAGAAAAAGTCTGATCTTTGCATGCACTTGAATCTTTACATTATTCTTTAAATAGATCATGTGTATTTTATGCTCAGATTTGTTCCTAGGAAATCTTTTGTGTTTTTTTTGATGCTCTTGTACAAATGATCTATCTCTTTTTTTTAAAAAAAATTTGAAGTTGTTGCTCTTGTTGTTTGAGAGTGGTTTGATTTTTGCGCGTTCATTTCCTATCTAAGCAATTTCACTAAATCATGTATTGGTTCTAATGGCTTCTAATTATCTTGAAGAGGAATGTCCTACATAGAAAATCATCCTTTTGGTTCTTCATTTTCAGTGTTTATTTTTATTCTGGTTCTATTGCAGTGACTATGAATGGCCTGAATAGCATTGCAATAAAATGGGTGATAAAAGATAACTTCCATCCTTCTAATGTAATAAATAAATTTAGCACATCTTTTTTTTCCTCACAAATGAGGGAACTTAGCAAAAGATATCGGAAATTTGGGGCATCTTTTTACTTATTTTGCTTGGGAGCCATACCTGGCAATGCTCATGGCTACTCCACTCTCTGCAATCAGGAATCACTACAGCCCCATAATGGCTAGTTTTGTACATAATAGGCAAAATAACGTTCTCTGTATTTATGTATTATGGATTTTCACATCAGGTTCATTGAAACCATAGAGTATGGCTTAGGAAAAATTTTTTTTTTTTTACTTTTTGTAAAATTACGGGTGTTATGAAAAGCTTGAGAGAGAACACAGCAGAGAGTATATTTGCCTTGCATGCAGCTGACCCGGGTTCCATCCCTGGCACCCACAGGGTCCCCAAAGCCCCACCAGGCATGACCCCTGAGAGCAGAGCCAGGAGTCAGCCCTGAGCATCGCTGGGTATGCTCCCCTCACCCCCTGTAGTTCCTGTTGATCCTTTAACAAATCAGTGGTCACATCTCTACCTGTAAATTCGTTATATTATTTTTAAGGTAGACTTTTTTTTTTTTAAAGAGAATTCTTTGGTTCACAGCCAAAACGAAAAGAGCAGAGTCTGCCTGGCCCCTGTTGTGGACAGGCGTCACCATCCTGGCTTTATCAGGGATCTTCCACCCTCAGAGAACGTGTTTGTCTGCTTTGGCTTTTTGCTTTGCTCTGGCTTCTGCGAATTCCTCCTTAATCTTCATTATTTATTTCCTCTCGCTTTATATTCGTTTGTCTTGAGGGTTTTGCTGTCTCTGTTGAGCCTTATCTAATGCAGCCGCTTATATCAGAACCTCAATAGCATCGCAGCCTTAGCACAACCATTTAACTTACTAACGGCGAGAAGAGAGAGGAAAAGTAATCTTTTCATAAGATAGCAACTTTAAATTTTTTCACTTTGTATCTTTTTGGAAAATGCCTAAAAGCCAGATATTTTCTTTTCCCCCAAAAAATACTTGAGCTCAGAGCCAGTGCTACACTAGGGAAGGCATTTGCCTTGCACCTGGTCAATCTGGGTTCTATCCCCAGCATACCATAGGGCCCACCGAGCCCACCAGAAGTGATCCCTGAGTACAGAGCCAGGAGTAAGCACTGAGTACTACTAGATGTGACCCCTCCCTCACAAAAATACTTTAGCTCTATTTCATAAATTTTGATGCACAGGGATTTCATCATTATTATAACAAATTTTACATTTTATCTTCAATAACATTCTTTATCCAATAGTCTTGTGAACTGCCCAAAGAGAACCTTCTAGAAATTATTCTCGGTGTAATTTTTCCATATCATTTCTTGTTATTTCTGCTCTTTTTTCTCTTTTTCCTTTTTTTCCCCCCATACCTGGTGATGCTCAGGGGTTACTCCTGGCAGTGCTTGAGAACGCGGTGGGGGTGCCAGGGATTAAACCCAGGTAGGCCTTGTGCAAGGCAACTGCCCTCTTGCTGTACTACTGCTCCGGCTCCTACTTTTATTTCCCTGTGATTCCAGAGTTTCTTTGAAATCAGATATGTGATTGCATTTAAGTATTTTTTAAAGATACAACTGAAAATACTGTGAAAAATCTCTAAAGGCTGAAAGGCATGTGTAACCACAACCCTCATCAATCCATTAAAATTCCCTATTTGCATTTTAAAAACATATGTACAGTGGCCAGAGAGACTGGACAGTGGGGAGAGTGCCTGCCTTATACATGGCAACCCGGGTTTGATCCCCACAATGATCCCTGAATGCAGAGTCAGGAGTCATTCCCGAACACTGCCACTGTGCCCAAACAAAGAAACAAACAAACAAATTAAAATAATGATGTCACTCTAGGAAGGCCTTCTTGATTGGTTTGTGGAGGGAGAGTCTGTGCCATGATCGAGCTGTACCTGCGATCCCTTTCCTCAGCTCTTTCTCCTCTTTACAAAAAAAAACAAAAAAAAAAAAAAACAAAAAACGGAAAAAGAGAAAAAAGAGCAGAAGGAACAAGAAATGATATGGAAAATTACACCGAGAATGATTTCTAGAAGGTTCTCTTTGGGCAATTCACATTTACAAAATGTAAAATACTTTGTTATAATAATGACGAAAGCCCTGTGCATCAAAATTTATGAAATAGAGCTAAAGTATTTTTGTGAGGGAGGGGTCACATCTAGTAGTACTCAGTGCTTACTCCTGGCTCTGTGCTCAGGGATCACTTCTGGTGGGCTCGGTGGGTCCTGTGGTATGCTGGGGATAGAACCCAGATTGACCAGGTGCAAGGCAAATGCCTTCCCCAGTGTAGCACTGGCTCTGAGCTCAAGTATTTTTTGGGGGAAAGAAAATCTCTGGCTTTTAGGCATTTTCCAAAAAAGATACAACGTGTCCCAGTGCTCCGTTGGCGAGTCCAATTAATTTGGAGCTAATTTTGTTCCAACTCAAGCCCCTCTGTGCCTGTTTCACTTTTGCCAGTGTGAGTTCCTCTCTGGGTTCTGCTCCTTGCATTCCTCTCACCCCCAGTGCTGTCTGCTGCTCGGTGCTCCATCTAACCGGCACATATTTTGATTTCTGAGGCAGATCTCGCGCTTCCTCCAAAGGAATGAGATTCTTCCTTGTCGATCGGGCCTGGTGAGATTAATTCAGCCTCTTTCTCCAGCTTTCTTTTCATCTTGATCTGTATCCTAGTAGTACTTTGACTGGTTGTTTTTTTTTGGGGGGGTGGGCTCAGGGTACTGGTGAGAGATTTGGGGGCTCTGCTTTCCTAAAGTTGATTTGGAAATCACATGTACCCCCCCCTTCTTCTAGAAACCACTTTTAAATGTTAGCAGGTGTGTTTACCTCCCCGCTCCTCTCTACAATCGCTGACCCTCCGTTAGTGATTCCACCTCCTCAGGACAAACCCCCTTCTCGGACCTCTGACTGCTTCTTTATCTGCTCTCTCTCGGCTTTCTGCTGGAACAGTCTGGAAGCTTCCAGGCAGAGGGTACTGAGAGGAGTCAGGGTGCCTGTCCTCAGCGGCCTCCGGGCCAGTATTCAGCCGGTCTTGATTTCACGGTGGCTGTTCTCACCTGCCGCCTCTCTCCTGTCACCATGTCAGTCATGCCCTGCCCGGCCGGCTCTGTCTCTCTGCGGCCTGTTCTCTCAGCCCTTGCGTATCTTAGCCCTGAGCATGTGTTTGGGGGGTAGATACTCTCTTCCTTCTCTTGAATAGTATCCCCCACCCCCACCCCGTGGCTTCTCGCTTCTTGTCTTCGGCAGGGCTGAGAGGGGAACTTTCTGCGTCTGTTCGGGTGCCAAAGAACTTTCATTTGTCTCCGACTGTCTTGATTCTAACCGCACCCCCCCCCCATCCCAGACCCCCCGTGGAAGGCAGTTTCCTCATGTCTGTGCGATCATTCGCCTGGTAAAAGGCTTCAGACGGAGGAGACCAGCACCACCCGCTCTCAGAAGTGACTGTCCCCATGAGCATCTTGCCCAAGCGTTGTGGGTGTTCATTTCTGCCACGGGCGGCCACGGAGACGAGTCCATGAGGACATCCCCGAGCGCCCTTGACCGCGGTCAGCGGTGCCCTACCCACAGACCCCACGGCCAAGCTCACAGTGCCCACCTGGACGGTAATCCAGCCCTGAGACCAGCTGTGGGGTTCCCACCCAGACGGGTGCCCCGCTGGCCCCAGCTGGCAGACCTCTGAGCCTGTGTCCTTCTGAGGATCCTTGAAGACGCTTCTGCAAGACCGGGATCACCTGGCTCCCGCCTTCTCCACACTGCTCCGCCCTGCCCGTGGCACCCCTGTGCACTGCCCATAGGACCCCTGTGCCCTGCCCTGGAACCCCTGTGCCCTGGCCCAGCACCCTTGTGCCCTGCCCCTGGCGCCTGTGTGCCCTGCTCCTGGCGCACCTGTGCCCTAACCATAGGACCCCTGAGTCCTACCCATGGCACCCCTGTGCCCCGCCCTCAGGACCTCCCTGGGCTGCAGCGTCCTGGGCGCTGCCAGAATTTTCCTGGAGCAGATGAGGTGCCCACAAGCTGGGGTCCCAGCAGGCACTGAGCAGGCTCGGTGACCCCCGGGCTGCCCCCAAACGCAGGAGACTGACTTCTGCCCCGACTCTTTCTGGGTGTTTCCTGCATCCCGCTTTCCCTGGGGCCGCCTGGGACCCGCCCCACCCCCCGTGGCTGGCATAGGAGAAAGCACATCGGGGGTCACCGTGCCCGTCTCCCCCCACCAGGTGGGAGGCCACACCATGCTCCCGATTCGCTGGATGCCCCCAGAGAGCATCATGTACCGCAAGTTCACCACAGAGAGCGATGTGTGGAGCTTCGGGGTGATCCTCTGGGAGATCTTCACCTACGGGAAGCAGCCTTGGTTCCAGCTGTCCAACACCGAGGTGTGGGCGGGGCCGGGGGCGGGGAGAAGGGGCCGGGGGCGGGCGGAGGGGCGGGGCCAGCGGTGGGGGCGGGGCCAGGGAAGGGCGGGCGGAGGGGCGGGGCCAGGGCGGGACCAGGGCAGGGGGCGGGGGCCGATGGCAGGGGCGGGGCGCGGGTGGAAGGGCGGAGCCGGAGGCAGAGTCAGGGTCAGGGCAGGTCGCGGGCGGAGGGGCGGGGACAGGGCGGGGCGCGGGTAGGGGGCGGGGCCGATGGCAGGGGCGGAGCACGGATGGAGGGGCGGAGCCGGAGGCAGGGGCGGGGTCAGGGCGGGGCGCGGGCGAAGGGGAGGAGCCTGCTGTTGAAGGGGCGGGGCCGGCGGTGGGGGCGGGGCCAGGGCGGGACCAGGGCAGGGGGCGGGGCCGATGGCAGGGGCGGGGCGCGGGTGGAGGGGCGGAGCCGGAGGCAGGGGCGGGGTCAGGGCGGGGCGCGGGCGAAGGGGCGGGGCCAGGGCAGGGCGCGGGCAGAGGGGCTGGGCTCATGGCAGGGGCAGAGCGCGGGTGGAGGGGTGGAGCCGGAGGCAGGGGCGGGGTCAGGGCGGGGCGCGGGCGGACGGCGGGGGCCGATGGCAGGGGCGGAGCGCGAGTGGAGGGGCGGGGCCGGCGGTGGAGGCGGGGCGCGGGCGGGGCGCGGGCGGAGGGGCGGGGACAGGGTGGGGCGCGGGCAGGGGGGCGGGGCCGATGGCAGGGGCGGAGCGTGGGTGGAGGGGCGGAGCCGGAGGCAGGGGCGGGGTCAGGGCGGGGCTCGGGCGAAGGGGCGGAGCCTGCTGTTGAAGGGGCGGGGCCGGGGCAGGGCGCGGGCGGGGGGGCGGGGACAGGGCGGGGCGCGGGCAGGGGGGGCGGGGCCGATGGGAGGGGTGGAGCCGGAGGCAGGGGCGGGGTCAGGGCGGGCGCGGGCGAAGGGGCGGAGCCTGCTGTTGAAGGGGCGGGGCCGGCGGTGGGGTCGGGGCCAGGGCAGGGCGCGGGCGGAGGGGCGGGGACAGGGCGGGGCGCAGGGGCGGGGACAGGGCGGGGCGCGGGCAGGGGGGGCGGGGCCGATGGGATGGGTGGAGCCGGAAGCAGGGGCGGGGTCAGGGCGGGCGCGGGCGAAGGGGCGGAGCCTGCTGTTGAAGGGGCGGGGCCGGGGCGGGGCCAGGGCCGAGGGGCAGGCGGCTGGCCGAGGCGCCCTCCGTGACCCACCCTCCCCGCAGGTCATCGAGTGCATCACGCAGGGCCGCGTGCTGGAGCGGCCGCGCGTGTGCCCCAAGGAGGTGTACGACGTGATGCTGGGGTGCTGGCAGCGGGAGCCGCAGCAGCGTCTCAACATCAAGGAGATCTACAAGATCCTGCAGGCGCTGGGCAAGGCCGCGCCCGTCTACCTGGACATCCTGGGCTAGCGGCGGCCGCCCGGCCTCGGCGTCCGCGACGAACATCTCCACATGAACTAAGTGCCTGCTACACTGACCACACTGAAAAAGAAAAAAGACAAAAAAAAGGAGGCGCCCCGCGCCGGCATCGGGCATATCCGTCCCCATATATATATTTATATATCTAAGTATCTAGCTGCACCCGCGCTGCTGCGGGACCCAGGCCCACGGCTCTGTGGGGGCCGGAGGGGCCCCCGGAGGCGTCGCCCGGAGGAACGGGCCCCCGGAGGCGTCGCCGCGAGGACCGGGCACGCGGAAGCATCTGCACGCCGGACCCGGGGGCTCCCACGAGCAGGAGCGCACGCCGGCCTCGCCTCTCCGGGTCCACCCCGCGCCTCCCGGCCTGCGCCCCAGAACGTCCTCTTACCTCCACTCTGGAAGGAGTCGGGACCTTTTCAGGGAGTCCGTCCCGGCCGGCACCCCCGCCGGGGTGGTGGGGGCACGCGTAAGCCGCGCGGGGACCCCACGCCCCCTCACCCAGGACTGGACACTCCGGGCTGGAAGTTGCGCGGAGGACCCCGCACCCCCGTGGCCGCAGTCAGCCTTAGTGGGGCGGGGCACCCTGGGGGGGGAGCAGCGGTGTCCACCCCAAGCACAGACCAAGCTCACGGACCGGACCCCGCAGGCCGGGGCGTGGGGGGCGTTGCCCCTCGGCTCTTTCTTCACAGACGGAATCTCTTTGCTTGCCTAGAGCAGAGCCATGCGGGCGGGCGCTCCCGGGACCCCCAGTTCCCGCCGCCCACCCCGAAGGGGGGAGCAGGAGGCCTCGTCCCTGTGCCCACCAGACCCCCAAATAGACGCGGTGTGGCACCACAGTCTTGCTGTCTGTTTGTAGACCCTTCGAGTTGCCCAGTGTGAGCTGCAGCCGGGCCTGGGCGGCCCTGGGCAGGTGACCAGGGCGGAGCCGGGCACAGAGCGCGGGAACCGGACGGGGGCACCTCCTGGGCGGGGACGGGCGAAGAAGATGGCCTGTCTCAGTGTCCCCAGCCGCGGGGTACAGGGGACCGGCCCCCAGCAGACAGCACCCCTCCATGGAGCTTCCTGGATTGCCCTTGGGGGGCCTCTGCTATGCCCACTTGGCCCTGCCCTCTCCCTGCTCCACAGCCCCGCACCAGGGGCCGCCAGGGCACTCGGTCCCCAGTCTTGGCCGGCCGGACCCCGGAATCCGCTAGGGCAGGCCTTCCCGGTGCCAGGACGCAGGGCCCACCTCCAGCGGGGTGTGGAGCCTGCGGGACCCTCACCCCCTTCTGCAGACCCTGGGGCACTCTCGGGCCCCTCCTGATGCCAGGTAGGGGCAGGACAGGGGCAGGAGGTGCTGACCCCTCACTCCGCGCCCAGCGGCAGCGCAACCCTCCCGAGGGCTGCCCCCAGCACGCTGGGGACCGAGGGGCGCCACGCCGACCCCATTCCGCACCCCTGGGGGTTTGCCATTTGCGGACAGAGCTGGGGGCTCCCCGCACCCCCGGCCGCTCTCCTGGCCCCGCCCTCGCGCAGGTAAACAGCCTACCTGGGGTGGGCATGGGCGAGGTCAGCTGACCCGAGAGCCGGAAGGGGCCGGGTCAGGACCCCCGAGCCTCGTGAGAAGCTGGAAGTGGCCACGGTGCCTTGAAGGTACGAGGTGTCCTGGGGGACGGGGGTCATGCGTGTCCGGGGCTGCCTCCAAGACCGCTGTTCCCGGGAGAGAGCCGGGGCAGCAGCTCCCGTGTGTCCCAGGGCCCTTTGGGTGCCCGCGGCCTCGCTCCTGGGCCTTACGGTCACTGTGAAGCGCCTGTGTGTCCCCATCACGGCCAGGCAGGGGCCTGTGATTCAGGGCTCAAACAGCCTGGCCAGCCCTCACCCTTGGTGCCACATAAACACCTCTGGGCAGGTACACCTGGACGGACTTCACTTGGGAAGGAGAGGCCCAGAGAAGAGCTCCCCTCCCTCTCCTCTCCCCCTCCTCGGCTCCCGTCCCTCCCCTCCCCTCTCTAACTCTTCCCTCTTCTCTCGCCCCTCCCCTCCCGGTCTCTGACTCCCCCTTCTTTGTGCCTCCCTGGGCCTTGCTCCGCTGGGAGCGGGCCTGAGGTGTGTCCCAGGGCTGCTCTGCTATGAGCGTCGGGCAGTCCCCTCTATGCAGCCCGGGGAGTGCCAGGGGAGTTTCTGCCCTTACCCCCTCCCTCCTCCCCCCATCACAGGCACTCAACCACCAGGGGCCCAGAAGCTAGGGCTGGGGTCAAGGTCTGCTGGACTCACACTGGGTTCCCCAGGGGCTGCAGCTCAGTGAGGCAGCGGGACTGTCCTGCCCCACAAGTGCAGGCGTGGGGTGGGTTGGGCAATGGCCCAGAGTTGGCCACGACCAACCCACACCTGTGCGGACAGACTCGGCTCAGGACAGGACGACAGCTCCCACCCCTGCTTCTCTGGGCTGTGGGCAGGCACAGCGGGCCTTTCAGCCCCCACTGGCAGCTCTCTCTGCCTCAGGACCCCCAGCAACCCACAGAGAGCAGCACCTGGGGCCGCCCCTTTCACAGAGCTCAGCTGCTCTCTCCAGAGGCTTTCACAACGGATTCGGTCACTATCCCCCGCGTGTCTGTGAAATGCCAGGGAAGGGCCCTGCTCCCCTTCACTGCCCTTCGGAGCATCTGCGAGGCTGTGGCCTGAGAGGAATAGGGGAGAAAGGGAGAGACAGGAATAGAGGAGAGGGAGAAAGAGAAGGGGGTTGAAGAAGAGGGGAGGTCACTGCTGTCCCCCCACCCCCACTTTCTCCAGCCCCTGGACGCAGCGATTAGCAGCCTTAGCTTCTGTCTCTGCTTCTGTTCCCGAGTCCCCGGGCCACAACCACTCCATCCCCTCTGTCTGTCTGTCTCTGCTCCCTCTCCGAGTTCCTCTGAAACTACATGTCGGCCAAGTGTTCAGGGGGAAGTTAGGGCAGGGCCCACACGTGTGCTGGCACATGCTGATGTGTGGGCGTGCAAGTGCTAATCCATGCTAGCATGCAATTGCGGGCACGTGCTAACACGTGGGCATGCGTGCGCTGGCATGCTGACAGGCCGATGCACACTGACAGCACTGCTATGTGGCCAGGCGGGGAGAGTCGGTCTCAGTGATGCCAGCGCGGCAGCACTTGGACATAGTGTTGAGCCTGACCCCACGAGCCAACGGTCTGGATCCCTGGGCCCAAGCCCGGTTCCTCAGCTCGGGTCATCAGCTCTTGGACTCACAGTGAGGAGTGGGGGCGGGGAGTGGGGGAGTGGGACCCACCTACCCCAGCCCTGCCCAGTGTCCGTGAAACATGGACAAGCTTGTGTGCATGAGAGCAGACGGGTGGAAAGTGGGGTGCAGGGCCTCACGGGGTGAGGGCACGGGCTTGGGGCTCCGCTTTCTCTCGGAGGAACCTTGAGGAAAGTACTTGCTCTTCTGTGACTCAGTTTCTCCATCTGCAAGCGGGGCACTAATGACCCCTGACCCCAGTCTGCCCTGGAGGATGCTCAGAGTCCCAATGCTGTGGGCTACGGGCGGCTGGGACTCCCCGGGATCCTCGTGAGCCCCAGCCCCCTTGGGGGACAGGCTTTTGGGGCGCTGGGTCTCCCCCAAACCCCGTGGCAACCTGGCTTCCGGACTCAGGCGCTTGCAGAACCTTTGCCAGGAGGGAGGAGGAGGAGGGCGGCTGGCCGGTGAGGAAGGCATGCACTGTCCGGTTGTGGTGTGCAGGGGGCGGTCAGCAGGGCTCCAGCGGCCTCCCCCGGGCACACCCTTGCAGTTAGGGGGGCGTTCACGGCATTCAGAGCTGCCACTCAAGCAGCGACTTGGTGACTATGGAAACGGCCGTCCGGGATGTTAGCGGAACAGCGCGACGCGTTTCAACGCTTTGCTTTCCTCTCCGGTTCCGTCTCTTCGAGAGTTGGGTTTTTCTTGGGGCCCGCTGGGACGGATCCTTTCCAAGGCTAGGCAAGATTGATGACGGCTCCTTCTCAGAGCAGAGGCGCTGGCGGCCGTCGAGAGTGGCCTGTGGGAATGCGCCGTGACGCGCTGTGCCGAGCCTGCGAGGGGGCCGCCAGCAGAGGCTCCGGGGCGTTGCCAACCTGGAATGACAAGAAGACCCACGAGGTGGGGGGAGTGCTTGCTCTGGAGCGCTGCGCCCCCCCCCCCCCCCCGCTCGCTCTGAATGGATTCACGGGCTGGCCGTGCGCGTGCAGGGGCGTGCGTGTGGGTGTGTGTGGGCATGCGTGTGTGGGTGTGTGCGTGTGTGCAGGCTTGCGTAGACATATGCGGACATGCGTGTGCCCGCACACACGTGCGTGCGTGGGCGTGGGCGGGCGTGCACGTGCGTGCACATGTGGGTGTGGTGGGCGTGCGTGGGCGTGCACATGCACGTGTGTGTGCGCTGTCACGAAGTCATGGTTGGTGTGCTGAAATGTAAATGTTTTGCTTTTTTCCTTGAGTGAAGTTGGGAGTGAGAGGAGCTGAGGGGCCCGGGTGTCCATCTGGGGAGTGGAGGGACCCGGGTGTCCGTCTGGGGTGATAGGCGCGTGTTTCTCTCCCAGACCTTCGGTCGGAGCACGTGGGGTTGCATCTGTGCCTGCAACAGTCCTTGAAGACTCAGAATTGTGTCTCTGCAGAAGGGCGGCGTGCCCGGTGTCGGCTGCTCTCCGGAACTGGTCGCAGGTCTGGCTGTACCGACGGGCAGAGTCGGGGCGGGGGCTGCGTGAGCCAGTCCGCAGGACGGTGGCGCGCGGACTTGCCCACGAAAAGGTGGGGTTCCTTCGGTCCCGCTCAGGGCCCCGTCCCTCTGCCTTCCCCGGCTGGCCAGCGGCAGTGCTCCTCCCGGCCTTCCATCCGCGCGGCACCTTTTCAGCACCAGGGACAGCGCCCGCTCCCCGAACTGCTCACTAGCAGGGCCCAGATGCCCCTGGCCTGTCTCCCTGCGCATGGGCGTGCTGACGTCTTTGTCCCCAAGCCTAGTGGCTGTTTTTGTCCCCTGCTGAGCCTGCCGAGGAGCAGTGGCGGTTGGACACACAGCTTGGGCTCCAAGACAGACAGACGTGAGGTGGGCAGACGGGATGCGTCCTCCACAAGCCCCAGTGTCCGCCTCTGCGTGTTGGCTGGTGCGGAGTGTGCGCGGGGCGCGGGGCTTGGCAGAGAGGAACCATCCAGAGACCTCTGTGGGCTGCGGGTGGAGGGCCCACCGCCACTGTCCACTGTGAGCGCCGTGTGGCCACTCACTGTGCCTTAACCCCCCACGGCCTCCTTGGCCCAGACACAAGGGCGCAGACAGAGACGCGAAGCACACGGTCACTTTGCGGGGCGAAGGCCAGTTGTCAGAATAGCACAATAGCACAGCGGCCCCCCTTCTTCCTGGCGCCCCCCCCCTTATTCTTCACCCTCGGCAGCCCC
Source organism: Sorex fumeus (assembly GCF_029834395.1). Lineage (NCBI taxonomy): Eukaryota > Metazoa > Chordata > Mammalia > Eulipotyphla > Soricidae > Sorex > Sorex fumeus. Next base: position 56,756,990 of record NW_026606081.1, on the reverse strand, counting down.
TCCTGCGCCCCCTGCCTTCCCTGCTTTATTCCCAGCCCTGTCTCCTGCCCTGGGTTCATCCAGCAGCCTCTGAACCACCCAGTGGCCATCCTGACTCATGCCCTCATCGCCGCTTTTCCAGGTGGACAGACAAGATGGCCGGGCGGGTTCAGAGACACAAACCCAGGGGACCAGAGACCTCCAGCCCCACCCTCCTCGCTGCTCCTTTTCGGGTGCTCTCTGCAGAAAAGGTGCCCTAAATCACTGGGGTTCCACAGGCCCCCCAGAACAGAGAGGTTTTGTGCTGATGCGACTCAGTTTAGAAAGACCGAAGGTGCTAGGCTCGGGGGAGGGAGAGCAAGCCCCAGGCAGGCAGGCTGGGGCGTCCGAGAGCCGGGGCAGGGCTTGGGAGGCGGAGCAGCTCTTCACAGACTCTGGGATGAGGCCGAGGGCAGGCACTAGTGAAGAGACTCCTAACGAGGGTCTTAGTACCTTTCCAGAGGATTCCACAAACTCTTCAGGGGCGTACCTGGCCGTCTGCCTTCCGGGAGGCAAGCCCCATGCCGTGTCTGGGCCCCACCAACACCAAAGTCTAGCGTTTCCTGCTCGCGGCCGACGCCAGCTGGCCGGAGCGGCCCGGCCCCCCCGTGCGGGGAAGGGGCGCGCTTTCAGGCAAAGTGTCCTTTAAACATCCAGTCTAACTGGACGTACTTAACGATTCATAGTTTTCCCCCCTTTTCTTTGCACGAACGGCTTTGTACAGCCTGGTCTAAAGCAGGACAAAATTTGTATTAAGCCGAGTGCGACTTGACACGATCTGATCTCCAGGGGAGCCGAGGCTCGGTGGCTGATCTCCTTCCCCCTGGACATTCCTCGTCCCCTCGTCTGGGGACAGATGTCCTGCAGAGACTCCTGGCGCCCGGGAAGCAGCCTGCTCTGACGTGCTGCTTGGGTGGAAGGATGCTCTCAGCAGCCCGCCTTCGCAGGGTGGACTGTGGCTGCCACCGTGGCTGGCTCCCATGCCGCTCCTCTTGCTTTCTGCATTAACCGTGTGTCTAGTGAGTCACCTGTCTCTGTGCTTCCCGAGCTCTGTCGGAATCAGCCAGTGGGCTGGCATACCACGTGGGGTGGCACACAGCCATGTGGGAGTACATGGGTGTCTGTGCCACGCCCATCTGGGGGTCCTCTGGGGAGGTGGAGCCATGGGCTTGTGTTGGGGGCATCATTTGTGGTGGGCCGTGCGCCTTGGCACCTGCAGAATGGAGGCACAATCCAGCCGCTGCGCTGTCCTGGGGGGCACTTAGAGGCCTCCCGGGGGGCACTTGGAGGCCTCCGTTCACCCGCCAGCTCGTGTGCCCCAAAGCTGCTGACATACGTGGGCGACCCAGGTTTGACCGTTTCTTCGCGGTGCTGTTTCCTTCCTCTTTCCCTTGAGGACACGTAGGGCCACAGGCCAGGCCACGTGTATGGCCACCTCGAGTGGGGTGACGTTAAAACGCCACTGCCACGGGCCTCGGAGTGGAATTCGTGGGTGAGGGCGAGGCTGTGTGGTCTGTGGCCACTGAAGGGCCTGCTGGCAAAACGAGCGTCCTCTCTCCCACCCCCTCCCCGCCCTCCCCAGCCTCAGACGCAAACAGAAGATTATTTTTTTAGACTGTATTCATAATTTATGTTTGATACGAGAAGGCGGACGTCACGGTGTCACCAAAGGCCATTTCTGTCACTGGGCATGCTCGCTCGGCCCCGCCCCATCCTCACCTCATGCTCCATCACCCCATCGGCTGCCACGGGGCGGGCAGTCCCTGTAGGGGCGGGACCACGACACTGACAGCCGCCCGTGGCTCATCCTGAGGGGACCCACCTCTTCCGCTGCTTTTGGCTGAAAGACACTTCGTGCATATATATGTGTGTGTGTGTATGGCCCTCGGTATGTATATACACATGTACATGTATATATGTAGACGCCCATTGCCCATATGAATCTATCACGTGTGACGGCTGTAAATACTCCCGGGTCACGTGTCCATGTGCCTCCCGCCGTCACTGCTGCGGTGTTGTGTCAGCTCCATGGATTGACCGCCAACTCCATTTATCGATCGATGCAATTGTGTGTAATCTGTACCTTCCCGACATAGCTCCCGTAGGGTCTGTTCACAAATAAAGTCTAAGACACCAACGCCTTATCTGCATTCATTATTCAGGCGGGGAAGGCGCGCTGTGCTCTGCGGTGGGGGTCCCATACCTGCAGGGATGATGCGGTCCAGGACACGCATGGGGGGCCGAGTCCCCAAGCACAGGCTCCCTGGTGATCAGCCACTTCCTGCTTCTCCACGATGGTTCTGCCCAAGGACGTTTTGTTGTTGTTGTTTTTGGAGTCGCGGCAATGCTCAGGGTGGCTCTGTGGGCAGGGATCACTCCTGGTGCGCTCAGGGATCCTATGGGGTGCTGGGAATCAAATCCGGATTGACAGCATGCAAGGCCAGCACCTTCCCCACTGTCCTGTGGTTCTTGCCCCAGCTGTGAGCTCACTCAGTCGCCCTTTTTGGCTGTGACACCCCTTCCCCCACGCTTGCCTTGTCCTCCGTGGGCAGGGCCGGGGGAGGGGCCTTTCTCTTCTCCATTCCCTCCCCCACCTCGCCCTCTCTGCTGAGTTTCCCTGGGGAAATGCCCTTGGGGACTATGGGCCTTCTTTGAGGAGCCCCGACAGCTGTGTCCCCTTGAGGGACAGGAGAATCCGGGAGACCCAAGTCACGTGTCCTATCTTCCGCTCACCACCCCATGCCAGAACCCCATCTCTGCTCTGGTCGCGGTGTGCAGGGGCCCACAGTGAGGGGATGAGGCCAAGGGCATGTGTATGGGTGGTGGCCGAGGCTTCCCCTCTGAGTTGACAGAGGAGTCAAGGGGGGATGTTGGACAGGCTCCCCAGCCCGGTTGGCCGGAACTGGATTTTTCAGACTTAAGAGCTGGTTTCAGAAGCATTGGGCCCCTGGAGAGGCCGTGGGGGCTGCATCTTTGGGGTCCCCCTGGCCCACCACTTTCCCGGCCATGGCACCTGCGAACAGCCAAGCTGCGGAGGGAAGGGGGGTGACCCTTGGCACAGGTCAGAGTCACCCAGGGAGGGGTGCTAAGGCCCGAGGCCCCTCATCCTGGATGTTTCTGTGCCGACTTGCTCCAGGGCACCCTCTTCCCTCCCCGAGCCTGGGAGCTCCTGTGTGTGGAGGGGTCACGTCTTTTACACTTTTGGGGGAGAGGTTCTCTCTAGTGATGCTCGGGGCTGAAAGTCAGTGTCAGTGACCCCAGACCCCACTGAGGTGCAGTTTGGCCTGGAGGTGCCAGGGACTGAGATCAAGCGAGGCCCACATGCCCCAGGCCAGCCTCCGAGCTGTCACCTCGTGCCCCCCATCTGCTCTTTGGAGCACCCCCTGGCCCCCACAATCACATACCATCTGGCATTTATTTCAGAAGGAGAAGTTGGGTCAGGTCTGGCTCCCTGGCAGGGCAGCCCCTGGTCCATAGAACCTGCTTTGCAGAGGAGGCCTGTGCTGGGGGCAGTGCACTGCACTCCTGCTGCTTGTGTTAAAGACCGGAAGTGCCCGGCAGTCCCCAGGGACAGCTCAGAAGGGCTCGGACTGGGGACGTTGGCATGCAGGTGTGGGGGAGGGGATTTGGGCTGCCGTGTGGGGTGCATCTGAACATTGCAGGGCACAGTGGGGTCCCTCACGGGGCCAGGCCTTGTCCAGCTCCCTGTGGGGCCCAAGCATCACCGCACCCAGCAGGGCAGATCCTGGTACAGCCTCTAGTGTAGCAGCTGGGAGCACTGAGGTGGGGGAGAGAGCATCTGGGGAGGTGGGCCTCCAGGGCGGGCCCGTGGTGGGGAGCTTGGGAGGAGGCATCCTCTGAGAGAAGGGGGCTCTGGAGGAAGTGGGGCTCCCTCTCGGGCAGCCTGAGCTACTCCCGACAGGGGCCATCATGGCCGTGGCTTGCCACTGAAGTCACCTGTGGCTGTTCTAGTGAGTTCCATGCCACGTGCTCTGCCCACCTGAACCCGTGTTCGAGCTCCTCAGCCCCCAGGCCTCGGCGGCCTGGCTACGGCAGCTGGTTTCATACTCATATTGGGGCCAGCGGGTGCTCCGCTCCGGGGAGCCCAGGGGCCTCTCTGGCCACACTCGGCCACCAGGGCTGAACAGTTCAATGCTTTGAGCCGGTGGTTATCGGGCCACCAGGGCCACACGTGGGTAGTGCCTGGGGACAGGGCATGTGGGTGCCCTCTGGTCCCTGCTGCGTCAGCACCCCAACCCTCAGAGCTGTCCTCAGTCCTGTCACCCTCTCTACTCCCCCCTGCACCAGGAAGAATGTCCTGCAGGGGGTGGGAGTCTCCTCTCCCAGGGAGGCTCTGTCCAGGCGCATGGCTGGGTTAGAGCCGGGGTCCATCCGCCTCCTGTGTGGCCGAGCAGCTGTCTCCAGCTGCAGATGGGGAGCAAGGAGAAGAGCTTGGCATGGAGCTGACTCCC